>NC_046184.1:96133791-96758791 GCF_011004875.1 Balearica regulorum gibbericeps
TCTTCAAATGCTACCTCTGCACTAGTTCTCTCTCCTGAGGCAGGCTGCAGAAACTAGAAGCCCCTTTATGCCTTTAATATGCAGGTGAGATGCTGAACAGAGGCATCAAATTACTAATGCAGAGCTAAGAACAAGATATGATTCATTCATTCTTAGTCTTTCTAGTCCTGCACAACTATCTGATCAAGGTGATATTCAAGGAGGATAGTTTTACAGTGTAACAATAATTTTTATGTAATTTTTTTCAAACATTTTGTATTTTAATGTTGATGCTAATTTTTGCAGGAGAAAGTACATGGACTTTGAAAAACGAGGTGGTGAAGCAAATCATTCACCAAGTCTCCTTGATCTCTCACAAACATCAGAATAACTGTCAAAGTTTCCAAGGTTGGAAAACAGTTTGATTTCTGGCGTCTTGTACATTAAGGCTGTATATATAAGCACAGCAAACGGGACACACTGCAGAGACCCCTGAGCTAGTACCCAAAGACCTGGCTCCAAAACTGGGAGCAGATCTCACCTGATGGGTACGTGCCTCCATTTGATGTTGCACCTGAGCTACTGCCTCTCCTGTGAGGCAGCAATGCTAGGCTAAGGTGGCTGTAATGCTCCTGGCATTTATTTTAGCGCACATTGCACTTCACAGATGTACTGGCTCTTCTGGAGATAGCTGTGGGTATTAGTATCTAATCCATCACGTCCTTGGGTACGCCCTAAAAGCACAAAAAGGGCTTCCTTCCACCGAAAGCTTTACATTTTGCCACAGAGTTTATGGAAGCCAAAATCAAACCATTGAAGCTGAGAGATACTTATGAGGGAGCAGTATTTAACTACCTTTTTGAAGTTTTAGGAATTTCTTACTGGAAAGCATGTTGCATAAGAGTGTGATTAAAAGGAAATTGTCTTTCAAAGAAAAGACAGAGACTAATGAGTCAAAACAAAATGATGGATTACACAGGCAAGGACAAGATGCATTTGCCCAGTGTTACAGAGGAGTGGCACTTGGGAGGTGTGAGCACTGGAATAAGATAAACTCAACAGGTTTTTTAATTATTATAGGCATGAACAAGTAAAAAGCATTAAGCAGACGTGCAAAAATTGTAATAGGAGTGCAAGGAGTATACTGGGATATCAAAGTTCCCTGGTCTGTGCTTATCCCATTTTACTGTGTGGACTAAATCTACAGTTCATTTTTTGGCAGTTGTAAACTTCAAAATGAAATGCCAGTTTACAGACCAGCTATACTGTTTTTATGATGTCCAGGATAAGTTTATGATGGAGTTAACTCTCATGCTAGAGAGGTGGGAAGAGATGCTTGGGTTAAGTATAGCATTGCATGTGAGCTGTGCAGCTACACAGAGCCTATACTGGTCAATAATAACGGTTTTGATGTGCTTTTATAAAACAACAAAAAGGAAGAAAGAAGTCAATGTTTTGAATTAGCAAATGGTCTTCTTAAATAGCAGCCGTTAAATGATTGGATTTGATTGGTTTGTATCTGTAGACCAGATAAACAATTTGGGATTTTGGTACCTGCTTTTCTCATTTCTACTTCTGATGAGAAAAAGTTCATATTAATTGGGTAAGAAGTATATGGCAGGCAGGATTTTGATGTTTCCACAATGGAGAATCCCATAGGAACTATCAATCAATTGCAGAATTGAAGTGATCTTTGACTCAAGGAGATTCTGAATGGCACAAGCCTGGCTGCGAAATGTTCAGAGGATTTTGAACTGCTAGTAGTAAACCGGATATAACTGTGGGTTATTCCTGACACGGTATGTGCATCTGATTTGGTACAAATCATTATAATTAA
Source organism: Balearica regulorum gibbericeps (assembly GCF_011004875.1). Lineage (NCBI taxonomy): Eukaryota > Metazoa > Chordata > Aves > Gruiformes > Gruidae > Balearica > Balearica regulorum. The sequence continues at coordinate 96,135,608 of NC_046184.1, forward strand.
GGTTGGCTACAGGTGTTGAAGGATGGCACTGGAATAGTTATGGACCAGATCAAAGATATTCTACAGCATCTGAGTAGTGGTCAAAATGACTTTTTTAAAAGAATTAACCTGTCTCTAAAAAATCCATAAATTCTATTTAAGATTTTAATTTTTATTTGTCTCTGGTTAAAGACCTTGTTTCCTCCTTCTTTTCTTCCCTTCTTAAACTAGTTTAATCTTGTTATGCCTAATGGAATTACAATCCTTTTTACTCCATACATTTTTCAGAAGATGCATGCATTTTCATACTAATAGCCTGCGCGCTGCTAAATAATCCATGCTAGACATAGTACAGTTAATCTTTCCCTATTTCTGACAGAATTAATGGTAGGAACCATTTTGCTACAGTTGAGTATAATTTCCTATCTGGGAATATAATTAATGTCTGACAAGATATTAAGCAAATATTGAATATTGCATTGAGAATGAAGCCTTCTAAACAGCTCCTACATTTACATAAATCATATTAATTAATTAATTTTCTGCTAACAATACAACATGCCCAGCTGTGTTCAGTGTAAAAGTTTCCAGTCTGGTAGCATCTTGGATAAAGCATAGTGGGAACTTTCAAAAAACCCTAAACAAATCCAAGAACATCATCAGTTAACTGCAGCAACCTGGATCAGAGAGCAGGAGCTCTCCCTCCCTCATGGTCATTCCCACCAGGCATTTGACTTTTCAGCCTGAGCTGGCAGGGAGGAGGGGCATGGGGGAATCTTGGCAATTATTTTAAAATCCCCAGGGATTTCAGAGTCTCTGCGACAGACTTGTAACACATTGTATGGTGCTTCTTGTTTAATAGCGAGCCTAAATGTAAGGTTTTCTTTGCAAATATTTAGTATTCCTGTTGTATGTGTCAGGACCCTGAAAGGTGCTAAGCTCTCTTCCTTCCCAGAAAGAGGCATGCAAGCCATATCAGAGCAGGGAGCAACACAAGTAGAGCCTCTGAATATTTTGCTGGGGTATGGCTTTGCAGCTCTCATTGGTGTTATGGTGTACCCACAGGACTAGGTCCCTACAGCCCATTTTAGAATTTAGGAGCATCTAGGGAGATGATCTAAAGATAAACTGAGTGGTGAAAATGTACTTAGGTGTCTTTTTATCTGTGCTGTAGTATATAGGGCAAACAAAGAGTGAAACAGGGACTGGAGGTCCTTTTATCGCAGTGGGTCAAAAGGACCTCAGAGCTTCAGCCGTTCTTAGCTTTAACGTTTTTTCTCATATGGCTTGTATCCTTGAAACAGACTTTAGAGCTATCTGAAAATGCCACGTGACGAGGAGTGAATTTACTATGATATCACTGATATCTGAAGCCTACTGGCCATCAAAAACCCACAGGAGACACTGCCAAGTGGCACCACACTGCCAAACTAGCCCTCTTCTCATTCCTTTGAATAGAGACTACCTTTGAAAAAGGAGAGGCATCAGCTGAATCTACTCTGCTTCAGTGACTCCCAGCTTCCCAGGGCCCACAGACACTATGAGGCACATAGCACTGGTTGGATCAGAGCTTCCTGGAGCTATAAGCCTCCGATATACACCAGCAGACTCAGGACAGCTGATACCTTCATTTAGAGCAATTTTTTGTGCTGTAACATGGCACATGGCAGGAGTGTCTTAGAGGTTTTTCATAGTGATGTGGTTCCAACCTAGAAGTTTTGAAATAGTATCCACCCATGTCTGTCAGTAACTCTTCTTCTAGGTGAGCCTTTGGGGATCTTTTTTTTAATCTCAACTATATCCCTTTTGTTTCAGGATCAGCTTTTAATTCTCTGGTTTCAGTTTCTAATTGATGCCTCTCCTGCATGTCTCTAATCTTTCCTTTGGCTACCTGGAGACTCCCCTCTTATTTTGAGACCAAATTTAATCATATTATTTGCCTGTCATCCAACAGTGATATTTTTCTGTGCTTCAGGATTTGTGCTAACTCAGTCGTGGGTGGACTGGACCCATTTTCCTCGGGGTTGGTTGCATCTGATTGAGCTTAAAAAGTAGTTTAAAGGACTCTGTCCATTCTTACGCTCCTAACGGTATACATAACACACTCCTCCTGAAATCTGGATTGCCTGTTTGGTTTTTTTTTTCATGGTTTAGTATGTTTTCATGCTTTAAAACTGGTTGATAGGCTGGAAGATTAGGTTCAGGAGTATTTTTTGTTGTGGTTACTGATGATGCTCGTAGAACCAAAACAGTTCTGAGCTTTTAGAAAACATTTTCACTGATTCTTTTTTGTTTCCTTGAAGTTCTGGGAGAACAAGAAACCAATTAACCAAACAAAACTACCTCCTTTTAATCAAAAGCACTGTGGTCTGGGACTGTTTCTGAGAAAGAGGAAGGAGACAAAGCCATCCAACTTGGTATATGATCATTGTTTTTCAGTGATATGTCTCTGTATGACGAGGTGAAAGAGTAGAGTCAATTCTGCACAAGAGATACAGGCATCAAAGGTGGCTTTTCAAATACATTCTTCTCCTTAAAACACTTCATCGATCCCAAAATCAGCAAGCATTTGAAAATCTTATGTTTGCACATAAGCTGTGTGTGTTGCTATTACTTTTCATTATATCAGACTTCTCCCTGGAGCTGTTTTTTGTGGAGTTTTTTTCATTATACACTGAAGCATACAGTACTTTGGAGCCCTTTGACTGAATGTGAATAAATAGATACCAGGCAATAAAAATACCAGTTGTTTTGATGATTGAAAAAAGAAAAAGAACAGTGTCAGATGGAACAGTGTCAGATGGCTACAAGTCTATGGCAGTCCCTCAAGTGAGTTCCAACTCAGGTTTGTCTCATATAAAGGATTCACATTTATTTGAAGCAAATAAGCCAACCTGATGCCAGTTTTGGACTCTGTGAACTACTGACTAGAGATTAAAGTTAGATGGGAAGACTTTGAGGACAAAGAAAATCAAGTAATAAGGTAATTAATGTCTATGTTCAGGTGCCATCTTGGCAGCACAAGGTTTCTAGAACATCAGCTGTGGAAGTTGTCTGCAAAAGCTCAATGAATTTTATTGTACTTTTTTTTTTTTTTTTTTTTTTTTTTGGTAATCTTACTTCAGGGACTAGTGTCTATCATCCAAACATTTGGAAAGGCAGAACAAAACTTTTTTCTCACACAGCATATTCTTAGTTGGAAGTGGATGGTGACTGCCATTGTCTACAGGGACTGTGGTGACACTTCATCCCCCTGATAAACAGATACATTCATTTATTCACTAGCTGTACAAGGATAGATGGGTGGCTGGAAACATTTGTAAGAAAAGGATGAACCCATCAAAAGCAGTGAGCTGGTCTGAGCTCAGGTCATTGAGAGAGTAAGAAGAGAATAAAAGGGCTTGCCATGACTGCATTTCAACATAATATCAAAACCCAACAACTTCAAAATTATTCTGAAAGGGATATGTCAGCCACAGCTAGCATGAAAATTTAAAAAATGTTGGAGGCAAAAGTGTTCTCTCTAGTGTCTCACTGAAATTTATTTGGTAATGTTTGATGAAACATTGAAGCATAGATGCAGCAAAACCAGTTTTCTACTTTTAAAACTTTTCAGGTACTTCTTTATTAGCCTTATAACTACATGGTCTTCACTTCCCCTTCGCTTCTTTCCTCCTCTTGCCTCATAACATTGATGTATCTTCCCTCTTAAGTCATTCTCCCTCTGGTAGAAAGTTTGGAAGTGAAAAATATGCCTGCTAGAAAGTTTTCTGTGGGAAAAGATAAACTTCAGGATTTTCAGTTAGAAGAATGGAAAGAAGTAGTTCCAGAGAATCCGATCACTCCTGATGGCAGAGCAATGAAGTACAGGGAAAACCAAGATGTGCTGGGGGCTTCCTTGATCCCGGTCAGACTGCAAGAGGACTCTGAAAGAGAGAGAGGAGGGGAAGGATATGAGGGACTTTGAACTACAGCTCACATGAGGCCCCATGGGAGCCTGCACTGTCATGGAAAGCATTGGGGACCCAGTCCTAAATGTAACTTTACGGTATTTATCTTCCAGTTGACACAGTTCATAACATTTTACTCTCTCAAAGGCATTGTTATTTGAGCTTTCTGTCTGATTCAGGATAAGAAATAATGATGAAATAGACTTTCTGAAGGCAAAAGCTCTGTTTTTCCACAATCTCAAATTCTGATAGTCTTAAAATGGCATAGTCCCACATTTATTTATTTTCTGAGGTCTCCTGTCTCCTTTGGTGCAGAAGAGCAGCAGTGAATGAAACGAGATAGTCTTGTGAATGCCTGCCATTCATTGAAAAATGGAATTGAGAACCATTTGCAGAAATCAACATTATTTATGATCACCTGTAGAAACCCATATTATGTGTTTCTAATGAATTTGATCTATTTTTCTCTCTGATCATTTCTTTACTAGTAGAACTGGCAGTTTTAAACACTTTTAAATTAAAACAGATCAAGAAATAGATAGAATAAATAGAATGTCTTGCCTACAAATGCTGATCCTGCTCCTTTTACTAAAGCAAAAGACCTTCATAATTCATTCATGCCTGTGCAGTCATGACTTATGGAGCTTTTACACTCATGAGAGAAACATAATACTTACCCTTCATGGGTGAAATATTCTATATGGACTTGGGATTTATTCTCTATTGGTTTCTCTCTTGAAATGCTCATTTTAAAGGTCTGACAAAAAAATTTGTTCAAGGATTAGATTTCTTTACAGAAATTAGAGTGGTTAATCTCCAGACCACTGACAAAATTTGACCAGTTTCTCTCTCACTATTTTGGATTATCCCGACTTTACAGCTTCATTCCAATTTTCTTCATGCTCAGGTTGGACGTGACATACCAAGACATCATGTACGGGAGTTAGCTGAGGATACTGTACCTAACTATTTCTAAACACAGCTATTACTGAGTGTAGTGTTTACAGGTAGACATGAATTGCAGCAGATCTCTAGGCAACTCGAGGAAGAGTGTCTCGTTAATAGTTTGGGCCAGCAAGTAGGTGTCAGCACCTTGAGCCAGATTCCACCGAGCTGAATAGTCTGCACTGTGTGGCTAATTTAAAGAATTTCAGAAAGGATTTTGAATAGACTATTTAAGAACAGCAATTATGCTAGAAACAAAGCCAAGTGAAGCAGTCAGAAGTCTCATCCAGGACTTATCAAAAGTGCCAGTAAAATACATTTATATGTAATGTAGTTCATTACCTTACAGCTGGATGCACACGTGTATTGCTTAGATGCACACACATGGGAGCAGGGTACTGGTATGTGATCCCCATATCTGCTGCTCTCACTGAGACTCCAGTCCTGCCATCGCAGCCACATGCACTGTGAAATTATGTTCATGCATTAAGTTACGTATGCATATCAGTATTTTTAAAAATTTAGTCTAAGGGCCAAATACACAGAATTGTATAGGAACGTGAAGATGCAAATATGTGGCTGGCAGGAGCTGCAAAAGCACATAAAAGCTGGGAAGTAAAAGTCTTATTAAGTACACAAAAATCCTTAAAACATTGGCCTGAACTGAACAACCTTATGCAAGATAGGTTAACTGGTTTTTACATTTCAAAATACTAAGTAAGATCTCAGCTCTTCTGAAAATCTGGCTCTGAGTGAGAGTGCTGGGATTTTTGTGAAATTTGAACGTAAGGTCAGAATATTGATTCTCTCCATGTATTACTGAAAGCAAGAGAGGCTTTTCAGAAATTAAGGAATTCAGGCAACTACTTTGCACCTAAGTTTACCCTTATGTACCTATTAATGGTATTTTCAGACAGGTGTTTTGAGGCTGACTTAATGTGCATATCACATTCAGAGAAGTTCAGATGAAATTTCATGTACAAATGTGCATGTACAAATTTTGGGACAAAAGTACGTTATGACTCTTACATAAAATGTTTGAGTCTGAAACGGTGATTAGGCATTGCCATAATTCTCATATTGTCTAGTTGAAACTTTTTATCACTTTAGAGAAAGTTATTCATCTGTTTTAGTTCTGTTTCTCACTTTACTGTTGGCAAAAAATGTATTGCATAACACCTCATTACGTAATTATTTGATTACAATTTAATTTCTTCTGCAGAATCTTCCAGAAGTAATACACTTGCAGTCTAAAACTTTATGTGGATGGTATTATTGAGTTATCATGTTTTAAACAGATGGCATGGATATGATTATTTCATTAAACTACCGATTGTTCTTGTGTGTATGTGTGCTGGCAAGGAAATAATCAGATAATGGATACTAAGGCCACGATCTGAATTGCACACTACTCCTCAGCTATCTAACCTGTAATTTTAACGCAACATTTTCCCCTTCACTAACATACACTGCAGTTATATTAAAATTATAGCTAAATTGCACCAAAGTCAGAAAATTCTGAAACGAGGCGTTAGGTAAAACTGGCAGTTCTTTCCATGTCTATATTTAAAATATTTTTTTGCTATTGGAGGAGTGCTACAAAAAAGGGGGGGAAAGGTGAGAAAGATTGACTTGAGCTTTTGATTTTTTTGTGTGCATCATTAGCAGGAAGACTTACTAATTTCTTTGTAGTGACATCTGTGTGGTGTCACCATTGACTGGTAAAGTGCTACAAAGGTTGAAAAGTCCTCATTCTGAAGAGCCTGGAGTTTCACGGGTGGGAATGGTGGACTCGTTCAGTCTCTGGAGCCTTTATTGCCAGGACAGGCTGGTTGGGTGAATCCTTGGTCCTTTTGTGGGGGATTGTACCTGATTTCAATACACTTTTTAGGGCAGACTAAATACTTGTATATGAAGAAGAACCTCATGTTCTCATGCACAGGCTCATTATGTACTGCAGAAAGGGGACTGTAGTTATGATTCGATATATGGCTGCATAGTAGTAAGGAAGGGAGGGGGTGCCTTAGGGAGAACCCTCTGTCTGCCTCTTTCTCTCTAGTCCATAGCCTTACGATGTGGCATAGGTGAAATGCCTCAAGACTGTTTTGTAGTGTTTCCAGTACAACAGTTGATTCAGACTGGGCAGGGGGAGGGGATTGAAAAGGGGAGAGTAGAAAGTCAAGGAAAAAAGCTGACGGGGTAGAATATGAATCTTAAAAGTGTAAAAATCAACATCAGAGTCCTTCTTGTCTGTTGTCCCCCACCTCCCCACAGTTTGAAAATGTCTTTAAAGTAGCTTAGAAAAGACCATGTAAAAGTGTGACATGCAGAAAGCATTAAAAATAAGGTGCAGGGCAAACATTGACAACAACTAACATTGGCCATGATCTAGGAAGCCACAAGAGAAGGGAAAAAAGGGGGATAAATAAGATACATAGCAAGAATAGATCTGTCTGCTGAAGATAAAACACATGAATTTTCCTGGTCTTCTGCTTGTCTAAGAAACTTATTCATTCAAGGGTCCAGCAGGGAAAACTGAAGTTACTATCAGATTTTTTGTTAACAGTTAAGTGCTTTTGTTAAGCAAAGATATTTTGCCTCAAGGAAGCCAAGACTTAAGCAGAGATGAGCAGCGCTACTACCATCCAGATGACAGTCGAAGCTAGTTAGTGAGGTGGAAGGAGGAGTAGGGAGGCAGGATGGTGAACCAGGACTGCCACTTCTGGTCTCTCTTTCTCTTATCTTTCTCTTCTACCTCTTCCTATATCAGCATGCTCTAGATAAGTTGAGCATATTGTACTACAGTCTATCATTTGATAATAGTCAAATAATCTTCTATTTCTTAACAGTAAAAACAAGAGCAGCCTATGAAAATAGTTACTTCTGAGTCTTCTTTCAACCACTCTTTATTTTTTTTTCCTTTAAAATGTGCCTCTATTGAACTCAGTTATTGCTGAAGGCAAGGAATGAAGAAAACGTGATCTGGTGACAGCTGGTTACAGTTTGGTTCACATAAAGTGCTCTTAATTCTTCCAACAGCAGTGGGAAGTATGTGTTAAAGAAATGGACTGTATCATATGCAGGACTAGTAGCTAAGATTATAGCTGAGATTGCTCAGTATTTCCTTTTATTATAATTATAGCTGTTATTTCCCTAATTGCCTATAACTTTGCTCAAATGTAATCTTGTGGATTGACACTTGTCATGTTAAGCGTATACCTCAGCTGGAGTTACTGATTTGAATTTTTCAGCAACAACCGTTTAGCCACTTCCAAGAATAAGATTAGAGGAGGAAATATATTCAGTGCCATTTAAAGTCTTATGGCAGCTCCTTTTCAAAATGAGCATATACATATAAAGGAATCTAACTGAGGCTGCCCTTGTAACCCTTATTTTGGCTTTTTCCGGCTGCTGAGCATCTGACTTTCAACCTTGAAGTTGTTGTCTAGTACTTCATGTTGGTGATACTATGTAATTTCACAGTGAGTTCCTGCAAAAGCAAAGATTTGATCTGGATGTACAGAACACAAATTGCAGAGAAATAAAACCGTCCAGTGCTTTTAAAGGGAACCTTGATTTTATTTCTGCAGTTCTCCTGCTTTTCTGCTTTCTTTCTGATGAACATGAATCTATCTCTTAATACATCTATGTTTGCATTAAAATCTGTTGCTTTTTACTACGATGTAGTGTCTATGCAACCGTTCCTGATGTTTCTTGTCCCAGTTTTGGCTGACATCTGTATATTAGATCTTCGGGGAAAGCGCAAAATAAATTGACTGCAGCTGCTTTTTAAAATATTAGGTTATCTCTGGAAAGTGTTTTCCTCTTCACTTCTTGTCTCATTCATGCCTGTCTCTTCCATGAGCTTACTAATCATTTTGTTTCTTTTTAAGAATGCAGTGTTTCCTCCGTCATCTTCCCTTGACAATGCAAATGGTATGGAATCATAACGCAAACTTTTGTGTGTTTTGTGCCAAGAGTACTGATAAACCTTTCCCAAGCAACCTCCTGGAAATCAGACAAAAGATCAGATTAAACTACCAAACCTTCACTGGCCATGGAAGTTTTGGTTAGTCCAAGAGTCTGTCTCTGCTCTGACTTCAGACTGAAACGTGCTTTCTGTAACTACAGGATGGAAAGTGTATATCTTTTAGCAGTGCAGATAGGTCAGTGCCTAATTGCTACATCTCCTGACTACTGGTACTGCAATAAATTTTAAAAAATACTGTGCATATGGTATTGAAAAACTGTATATCTAAATATAATCATTTAAGAATCATATTAATTAAATCTGTTCAAAGTCTGTCTGATCAGGCTCTTCCTAAGCTTGTTTTGAAAGATTAGAAAATATTTGTTATTCCATCTTCAGGTCAAAATGAGGCAGAACTGCAGCTGAACACTTAGGAGCATATAAATGTGGAATGCACACCCCTCAGATCTTCCAAGTTCTCTACTATTAGCTTTGATGCTCTAATCTGATGTACTTTTCCTGCATAAAAGGCTGAGGTAATTTTTTTGAAAGAGACACATTTCACATTCCATGTGAAACTTCAGAAAAAATCGTTTTGCCTAATATTGCTTATAAACCCTTGCTTTTTGCCAACTAATGTATTGAGGAACACAGAATACAGAGCAAAGAATCAGAAGGATGTAAATCCTTGAAAAGATGAAATTCAAGAAAGAAGTTTTCATGTGGCTTTTAAACTCAGGTCTCCAAAACTCATGAATAATGAGCAATGGTCTTTCAGCAGAACATGCGTGTATGTTGAGAGTAGAAGAGCCAGCAGAGTTTCTCTAAAGAGTGTTTGCAAAAAATATCAGGAAGAAAGAGAGATCATCAAACCTCTTTCCAGAGTTTATATGATCAGACTGTAAAGACAACACTAGATCTACTAGAATCAATGAAAACATTACCCTTGGGACTTCATCATTAGCATTTATTCCCCTCTTCAGATTTTTTTTTTCCAGGAAGGGACCAGTAGTGTTTTTTATGGAAGGAAAATGTGAAAACATGGAGAGTTCCAGATATTCTGTCTACAAGAGCTATAGCAATAAGGCACTAAAGTAACTACAGAAGGAAACAAAAGTCTAGAGGCAAAATGACATAAAAGCAGAACCAAAAAAGAGGTAATAAAATGAAGGAGTTGTAGTTCTGGATTTGAGCAGTTCTTTGTTACTCTCCTTCTTGCTAAATGCGTAATTACCAGCCTTACAGACTGAACTGTGTTAATCAAAAAGAGGTGGTGGTTAGCAGCAGCTCAGCAGTTGTGTGTAAATAGAGTTTTAGATATTAAATGACAATTAAAGGCTTTTAAAAAGTAAATTTCCAAGTGATGAACTCAGCCTCATGAGGGCTGGAGGGAAAATAGTAAAGCTGGATTCAGCCACAAACCACTAACTATAAACAAACGACTGGCAGCATGTCTGCTTCCTAAAATACCTTATTAACACTCTGTCTTTAACTCTTCCCTTGTGGAACAAACTCACAAAGAGCTCCAACGAAATACTGAAACCTCTGTCTCTGCTTCTGAAACCAGCCAATATGGAGAATGCCTTATTTTAAAGGGAAAATAGCTAGCAATCTAAAAACTGGATTATTGTCTTCAATTTCATTGCTACCTAATACCCTTGGCTTAAACTTCACCTGAGCAGTCTTGACAAGTTTTGGGTCATGATCTGGGAAAAAATCCAGCCTAATGCATGGCTGATGGCAATGCATGAATCTGAGAAGAGGGTAACTAGCCCTGCCAGAACAGCTAAGCCCAAAGGAGGGTCCTGGACATCCCAGAGTGACCCTAGATGCTCTTACGGTGTGAAGTTTGTGACTTTTCAGTGCTTATCTCACTCATTTTTTCAGGTAGTGTGAGACAGTGGCCATGACTGGTTGCTGGTGGGGACCCCTCGATTAGGGGTGCCCGTGCGAATGAAGGTGGCTGTGGGAGTGTCCCATAGTAATGCAATTGAGTCTTTTCCTCCTGGAGCTAGAAGGAAGAGGTGAAGCCGTGTTTCTCCATGGAGGCAATGCTGCTCCATGCTTGTCTCAGGTCCTGGATTCATACCACCTGCCCTCTGTCTCATAACTGAAGCCCCTATACTGAAAACCTCATTACCTGGAGAGATTTGGATGGGCAATGGAGTCAGTCTCTGGAGGTACACATCCCTGTCCATTGACTAGAGGATGTCGAGGGTGAGTGGGACCGTGAATAAAATACTTCTGGTAAGTGACTAGGGGAGACAAATCCAGATCTGTAAGTTGAAAGCACCTTGACCAGGAAACAGGCTCTGTATGCATGTTCCTTCGCCTGCATAAAGGGACAGAATTAAGTATTTAAGGTGCAGCCTCATGTCTTAAACCATTTTGATGAATATTCCACCTTGGCTTTTTTTCTAAGGCTTTAATTACAGTCAAGAATGGCTGTACTACCCACTGCAGTTTCCCTTAGACCCAAAATCACAGAGCATTACATAAAAAAAAAAATGCTATGCACTGGTGCTTAAAATTGAATGTCATTTTTACTTACAGACACTAGCAGGTGTTGAGCAGGGAAAAAAATAATGTACTAGGATAGTAAGTGTGGTAGGGATAGAAAAGAAATGTGAACAATGCTCACACTGCCTCAGCTTTGTTGTTCCAAAACCCCGTCCCCACAAATGTGATCTCCTTCACATTCCCATTTGATTCTTCACTTCCGTTTTTGTTTAACTTCAGACTCCAACCCCTTTCTGTTAAGGCCCTGTTTTCTTCCTGCCTGCTATGTTTTAATCTTTCATACCTGATCATATCAGGGAATGTGCTCAGTATAACATAAGCTATTGTAGCTGGTTTAAAAGATTTAATAAACAGAGGTTGATGAAGACAATAATACAAGATTCAGAAGTTACAGAGGACACGCCATATTTCTGCATCTCATGCTTATAGCCTCACTGATTTTTCTGTCACCATAGAGTACCCCAGAGTCTAATAACATTCACCCCGTACACAATTTATAGAACCATATTCATTTCCTGTTTGGAAAGGGAGAGAAATAAGCATTTTGAGATTTATATATTTTTTATTCTTCTTCTTCTTATGATTATTATTATTAAATTTTAAATGGTGTTAGAAAGAGCTACTCACACGGCCCTGGAAATAGAAGACCTCTGTTGTGGCATCGAGTCAGGAAGGGAGAGAAGGTACTTTAATGTTCCTATACTGTCCCCTGCACACTTTGCAGAGATGCTATTTCCACAGTTGTAGAGAAACGCTATTAAAAGGTGATGATTTGGCATGAAGGAGAGCCTTGTCCTTTAGGATATGGATTAAGATCACCAATTTATTTCTATGCTGGGCATTCAACAAATCTCAGAATCAGTGTGTAATGGTTTAGTCCTGTCTGAACTTCCCTGTGCCACCTGGTCACCCTCCTAGTCTCTGCAGAATACACTTCATTTAAATTTCATCCATTTTCTTCTTACTGCAGACTTTCATTAGCTTACTCTTTATCTGCCCTGAAGTGTGTAATGATAATAGTGTTGCTTATATAGCTCCTTTCATTTTCAAAGCATTTTACAAACATTAAGTAATTAATGGAGAAGGCAGAGCATCAAATAATGAATTTTTCAAACTATTGGTGAACTGATAAAGACAGATAATATGATTTGTTCACTACCTGAGTAGTTCAGAGGTGGACTTTAATTTAAAGTGCTGGCCAATTTCACTGTCACTGATGATGATGGAGAGGAAAAAAAATCAGCTTATGTTTCTCCTACATGAGGCACCTTTTTTCAATTGAATTCATGCTTCAATCCTTCATTTAAAATTAGTTCCGTTCAATGGGATGCCAGAAGCACAATATACTGATTTTCACAGAAACGAAGAAATTAAGATCCACACAATTATTTCCAAATCATCAAAATCTATGGATTTGACATTTCAGCTGAAGAAATAATTTCATACAATTTTGGAAGCTACTTTTGTACAATTTCATGCTCTACAAAAAAATCCATTTGGATACAGAACTGTGACGCATTGTGCAAACATCTCACTTATTGGTTAATAATAATGGTTTAGCTTGGGTTTTTCCATCTTTGCTTTCATTGACCACCTACCATCATTTTCTGCTGAGGAGCAAGAGAAACTGCCAATTCACAACCAAAGTTAGAGACACATGATGAAAGTAAACTAACTGGGGGGAAAAAATCTGTTGGTGTTGTGATGTGGCAGCAAAAGAGTGGTCTCTCAACTTCCCTTGCAAAATATTTATTCTCTGATTCGTGATGTAGTAGGAGGAAGAACGAAAGATTATCAAGCTGTGTTTCTTGTGGTGGACGTATTTATACGTACTCAGGAAAAAACTGAAGGGCTTTGGACACCAGCACTGGAATGTGCAACTTTTTGTCTCCCAGAGTTACGGCATGTCTGTGCTGGTTAACCAAGCTGAAACCGTGCAAGAGCTGGTTAGTGGTGAAGTCTTGTTCTCAGTCCAGCGGTAATTCCATTGAGAATAGTTTTTCACTCCTTTCAAATGTGTGTGCAGAGCAGCCAAAGTTTGAGTAGATCATGGAAAAGAGATGAATCGTTCTGATAGTATAAAAATAGTGGGAAGGAACTACTTACTAAAAGTCCCCAAACCCAAAACCACATTTGGTTTGAATTAATGTGTGGGTTCCCATTACTCATGACTGCTGGCAACTGCTGGCAGAGTGTCTGAATTGCAAAAACTTTGGGGAAGTTAGCACAAGCTATTATTTATTCAAATAGTATTACTGGAAGAGTGCTTTTCAGAGAGTGGCACTAGGTATGGGGAATACAAGCTGCTGCTTGGGGCAGCAAATGGGCCAGAGACATTTTTACAGACAGGCTGCTTTACCTAATACAGAGCACTGGGAAGCCAAGATCAGGGTTTGTGGGATGGCAGCTACTGCTACAGAAGGGGTTTCTCCCAGAAGTAGCAGTTGCTGGTCCTAATCCACCCATCTCCTTCCTTAGCCATCCCAGCAAGTTTGTCTTTTCAGGGACCTTGCTCCCCTCTTTGCCTCCTAGCTCTACCCCTTGTCCCTTTTTGTACCCTTTCTGTGAGCGGAGCAGCAGTTCTGGCCTTCATCCGTAGGGCTGCAAAAGCCCACCTTGCCAATAGGATCACAAAAGCTTGAGTCACGCCTGGTTATTCATTAGTTGCTGTCTGTCACTGATTTTAAAAGGATTCAGTTCTCCAGCCAAGGACCAGGAGCTGTACAATGTGATTTGGGTGACCAAATGCACAACAGCAAACAGCCAGAGGCACACTGATTAATCAAAATTACTTAGCAAATATTTGCGAATAAAGAATACCTTTCAAGATGAGGTTCTCGTTAACAATTCATTAGCAGTAAAAGGAACCTGATTTATAATGACTCATCTCTGCGGTAAGCAATTGAGTCATTTTGAGCTCTCTCCGTAGGGGTAGCTTCTTTGAAATGGCATTGAGTTCTCTGAAGAGCAGTTCTTGTTTTGTCTCAATTGCATATCTGAGACAGTAGATTTCATTCTTCGTGGCAGTATATCCGCCATATTATCAGGAGACTCTAGCTGCAGATGAAAACTGGTTTTAGAAAGAAATCTTTCTACTATCTCAGAATTGCTGTGGTAATGAAGAAAAGTTTGAAACAATCACAAGCTTGAGTCAAAGAGATTATTTTCAAAAGTTACCCTGAAAACTTCTCTAAATTCTATTTAATGCAGACAGGGAAAGGCAGGGGGGAGAGGGAAGAGATTTCTGTATTTAATTTAATTCTTGATTCATTTGCAAATTGCTTGGCAAACAAGTTTATGCATATTAATTACATTTCTAATGAAAAATATTTGCAGATGCACCTGTTTTCATGACAGAGTACAGATTGGGCTTGCAAAGCTAATACATATCATTTAGTAACTGTTGGCTCAACCATTTTGATAGAATACATATTGCTGGAGGAGCAAATGCTGTGACATAATTTTTTTGCTGATATCAGGCTGTACAAGACACAGAGTGGCTGGGGCTGGTTGTTGGTGGAGACCCCAAGATTAAAGCAGCATAAGCATCTTGTGTTAGTGCAGGTGAGAGCAGAAACATCCCATAGTAACACGACAGAGTCATTTTCTCCCAGAGTAAAGGACGAACCGTAAGAAAAATGTTCATAAAAGTCCCCTAGTTTATGTATGCAAAGACTTGCCAGGTGTATTTCCTTGCTGTTTCACAGGCTTTTACCATGAGAACAGAATCTTTTGAAATATGTCATCACTGTTGATTCAGTTAGTACCTGACTTGTTCTTTTATTGGCAAAACGGCCCATGAGACACCACAGATGGGAGCTGACAGTTTAAACCATATTGGTCAAAACCTGAGCCTAAGCAAAATTTAGATCATGGGAAGTATGTTGTGCCACTAGAATTTGTTCCTGCAGGTTTATTTGATTTTTACTGGTATGGTATGATTTGAATTTTGCAAACCATCCTTAGTTTTGTTATTTGAAAGAAAATTTGAAGTAAAATGCTTAAATTAATGTTCACTGTTTATTTCTGCTTCATTATTTAAAGTGTTTATTCAGTGCCACAATTTAGTCTTCACTGAGCTTGTAATGCATCTTGTACAGAATTGCCAGAACTATAATATAACATTAGCAAATCTAATGCTAAATGGTGCTTGTTAATGGTTGAAATTATAGTTTAGATCCTGAGAGTATAAAAGCATCATGAGATCCTTTGCACTTGGATATGGGTTTTGGAATTCATATTAATGTTGATGAAATTTATGCTCGGGGATCAGGGAGAAAATGTGTACCATGTAGCTGTGCTTTGCCACAATGCATAGTGCTGAAACGATCCCTGCCTGTTGCAAGCCTCACTCAAGGCACAGTAATTATAGTAATTAAAGGCATTGTAAAGCACTACTTATTTTTAGTAGGTGTAATTACCAAGGATGCTTCTTTTTAAAAATGCTTTGAACTGCATTCTCTGTCAGTAAGCACAGAGGCTGTCAGGTATTTTTTTCTAATTGAGAAAAACAAATCAGTCATCAAAGTCAAAATTATTGGGAACAGTGGAGCCATAGTTTATGCTGAGAAGGGACTTGCTCCTTCAGGAGTGACATTGATTGATTTTCAATGTGTCTGCTCATGAAGTGAGACTGTTTTAACACCTGAACAAGGGTGTGACAAGTGATTGTGACAAGGGATGCACAAAGCTTACCCTGCCACCCAGGCTCAGCTCAGATCGTGCTTACAGGGATAGGCTGAGCTTTCTAAAGATCAGTCCCTGACTGGTAAGCATCCCATTTTCTTTGTGCCAGGCTCATTTGCTTCCTTCAGAAATGCACTGCAAGAAACTCTTACCATTTTCCTGCAGCTTAATGGGGTACAATCAAATAAATATAAGAACAAAGGAAATATCTAGGTTGATCAAATGGATTTCACCTCTGCAAAATCAAACAGAAGCATCATGATTTTCTGTAACATTTAAATGGCTAAGTAACACACAGAGAAAAAAGTAAAACTGGCTAAGTAAAGAATATATGAAATGATTTACGGCAGATATCCCAAACCCCAAGAGGCTTATGAGGAGAGAAACAGTGAACAAATCTAAAAAGCACAAAACCCCCTTTCCTTCAAGTTACAAGCCAGCTGATTTTGAAAGATAGAACAGAAGGTCGGGATGCAACAAAACATGATTCAGGAAAATAGTACAGATGTTAACTAAAGAAAGTAGCTATTAAAAAGAAATTAAAAATTTAACCAGTAGAATCCTAATGATACATACTTCTGGGGTCTGGATCCATCCCAGTACTATCTCCTTCAGTAGACCTGGTGGGACTAATGGGTGACAAGGTCAACAGTGTTTCATTGCACCCAAATCCAGGGTCCAAAACACTCAAATGCAGCCTACAGTTTCTTGACGTTTGACGTTTGTCATCTATGGCAGAGTACCTAGAGCATCAATGCCCGTTTTTACAAATACTGAATACGAAGTCCTCGGCATGGAGTCAAATCACCAGAACCTTCCTGACTCACAAAAAGCTAGCTCTGTCCCAATTAGCTAATGACTTAGCTTTAAATAGGGGGGTTTACTCAAGAACTGAATGATTAAATTACCGTATATGACAAAGGGAGTAGCACCAGACTGGTTTTATAACAATGTGATTAATCTGACTTAGGACAAACGACTCCTAGTTTTTTGTGTGAATATAACTAGTCAAGAGAGGAACTGTCACATGGTGGGAGAGAGACCGGGTTGCAGGGCACAGCCAGTGATACAGACTGGTTTAAACTGCAAAAGTTTAAGGGGGTTGCAGAGCAGTCTTTGAGAAAGAAACCACAAAAGTGGCAGTGAATAAGCAACATGAGTTTTCTGGGGAATAGGCATTTACCGGCTTTGACTTCCTCTCTTGTTTGTTTCCTTTTTAAAAGGTTAAACACAAAGAATGGGCAAGTCTGTCTAGAGAGGGCGGATTGGGCAGTAGCATGGAGCAGATGAGTAATTTAGCTGCTTGTGCTGTCAGAAAAGCCAGCCTTCACTAGCTGCAGGTCTGTGTGGAAGCAGTGATTTGCTACGTGATGCTCTGCAGAGGACAGCTGTCAGAGGAGAAGGACTGACTGCTGCAAATGAAGTCATTAGGTTTGTTCAATCCAGTCACCTCTGACACTATTCTCTCTAAGTTCTACCAAACATTCATTGACACAGTGGCATATACATTCAGCTGTGCTGTAGAGAACCAGCAGTCAATGGAGAATTCAGAAAGTTTAGTTTCACTGTGCACTAAGTCTTAAGGTACCTTTTTTCATCGCTTGTTGGTTTTTTAGGAGTTTGGAGGGGTTTGGGGTTTTTTTGGTGGCTGTTGTTGTTCTTCAGAGGAAAAAATCTGTCTCAGCTAATGTGGGTGTTAATATGTGGAAAGAATGAGTCTTGAAGCAGCCACGTAAGCTGACAGACTAGGATTCCTTTTGTTGTTCTGCTCTACCTCTGATTTTATATCCACATCTCACTGGAAACCCAAACACAAATAATGAGGAGGCAAATGGCAAACGCACTTGTGTCAATATTTCCACTTTCTGATGATTTCTCAAGCAGGACTTTCCATGGCTGTGTTTGCAGTTCCAATAAAACCATAGGAAATAATGCAAGTATACTAAGGCGCTAAAAGCAATGGTCAACAAAGAAGAGCTCAGGATGTGTGCATTTTAACAAGGTGTTAATTGAGAGTACAGTGAAGGTAAAGGAGAGCTCAGAGAGGGGGCTTGTTGGATTTGTTGGAAACCAGAATCCTCTAAATGCTGGGCTCTCTAACTCAGACTAAGGACAAGTTCTAGTTTTTCCTACTTCAGGTTGTGTTACAATGATATTGGTTGGAACACTTGTAATTGATTTACTAAGAGCTATCACTCCAAGTTCAAAAAACCAGATGGGTATTATTTAATTGCTGAAGCAGGACTGCTCATGTATTTACATACAGAAAATGAAGGAAGCAAAATATTCATTCTGACCATGTCCTATTCTTTAATCCTCCAGTTAAACTGAAAATTTGTCTAGTGCTGTGTTCCCGAATCACATCACAAAACACTGAAGTCACTTTATAGCCTTTCCTTTTCCTCCTGAAAGAGCATGGCAACACTATACTTCCATATTTCAAGTGTTTCAACCAAGGAGAAAGTCATATGAAAAGCTCTCAAAAGTGCTACTTTATTTCCATATTCACTATTCAGGCTTGAAAGCAAACCCTTTTTTGGCTGCCTCACAGAATAAAATATTTAAAGGCATGCCTTTGATTTCCTACTTGAAATAGAAAACAAAAGCACTGTTTTTAGGAAGCTAAATCACTTTTTACTCTGATACTTCATTAAGCTCACTAGAGACTTGTGTCCTTCT
This sequence comes from Balearica regulorum gibbericeps, assembly GCF_011004875.1. Lineage (NCBI taxonomy): Eukaryota > Metazoa > Chordata > Aves > Gruiformes > Gruidae > Balearica > Balearica regulorum. The sequence continues at coordinate 96,154,337 of NC_046184.1, forward strand.
CAATTTTCAAAGCGCTGCAAGAGATTTTAGTTTTGTAATTCCTCTTTGACTGAATCCCTTATTCCCTGCTTGGAAATGTAGTAAAGCTGAAATGTCAGTCCTATGATAGCTGGGAATATCCTTGTGGTTTTTTCCCCTGTAAAACTAGTGTGCATGTAGCTAATGAGGTATTTTTGAAGTGTCCTTAATCTGCGTCTGTAACTTGAAGTGAAGCATTGATTTTTTTTTTGCAGGGCGTAGTTATTTTTACCAAAGTGTAACTCTCTTCCACATCTGCTCATTTAGCAGTAAAACTGACCCATAGACTGTGCAGCTGTCAAAGGGGTGCATGAATGGGCTCTTGCCTTATGATTAGATGAAGGGCAATCCCTGAGTGGCAGAAAGCCGGTGTCAATATTTTATCTACATAATCTCCTGGGCAATAATACCCTGAAGAAGAAAAGGTAGCTGAAATAAGCGTAGCAACCTTTGCAGAATTATTGCCAGCCCACGCTGACCAGAGCAACTCAAACCTTTTCTGTTTATAGGAGACCTAAGCTGCCCTCCTGCTTGGCCATTAATTAGGGAGACCCCAAGATGCCATGTGATGTTAGGATCGACTTTTTCCCTGTATTCTATCCCAAGCCATGAGCAGGTCGAAAACCAACTACTGGCAGCCTGAACAAAAGTGCCAGAACGCCACTGGATGGGCTGTGTTTCGTGCAAGCCCGTCCCAGCTGGAAGGCATCCCGGACCCACAGCACTTACAGCCCAGGGGGCTACTCAGTGTGGTTGGCTTTCTGACATCATGTCTCTCAAATGGGGCACCTCAGTGTCCCTCAGCCCTGCTCAGAATTGCTCAGCTGTCGTCCCGCTCAGGGGCAATGCTCCCCTGTAACACCACATGGGAAGATGAACTAGCAGCTTGATAACACTAGGTCTGGGGTTCTTTTTTATTCAGTCTGGATGAAATCAATTGCGTTACAAAGAAATGTAATACAGTTCAATAAACATTACTCTAATGCCTGTGGAACTTAACAGAATAGAGAAAAAAATGTTCTTATTCATAATGATTTTTGATCTGCCAGTAGAATGCTCTTGCAAAAATTTTATTGCCTGTTAAATTTCACCAGATGATAGTTTCAGGAAGCCATTTTGAAGTTGCTATTTTCTACAAAAACTTACAGCACTCATTAATAACCACAGAGGTAAGAATCAACAAACAAAAGAATATGGGTAGATATGCCAGCAGGAAAAAAAAAGTCAAGCAAAATGAAGAATGCTTCATACATCTTTTTCTGTCCTACGTTACTCCTACAGCTAACTCATCTAGAACTTACCCTGTACTCCACCTCTGATCAGAGGTGCACCCAAATGTATTGTGGAGTTAAGAGTCAGTGTGGAAGCAAATTGTTCATTTCTCTAAACAGTCAACAGCTTATACTGTTTTAACGGCTTTCTTTTTATATAATTTTTGTAATCTGACATTTCAATATTAAAAAGATAGAGAATCTCAAGGTTCAGCATAGTACAAGACAACTACAGGTTTTCTGAACACTGGACTTTTGGCATCCATCTTGATTAACATCCATTAACATTTTCTAAGTCATTATACTCACCTACAACATGCAAAAATTGGCATGCCAGGATCAGTTCCAGGTTGACCAATAATTGATTTCACCCTTCAAAAATGGAAAAAAAATCCCTGAAACATGGTAAAATAATAATTACATGGAAGTGGTGTGCAAATGATAATGTCTGATTGAATACCTCCTTTACTGGAGATTCTACTACTATGGTAACAGACAAAAAGCCTAATATATTCTGACTAATCAGGATTGATGTTAATTAAAGAAGAGTTCATGATAATGACTTCTCATTACTATGTGATAGCTAGAAATAGATTGTTCTACCTCTAGGTAAAATAAGCAATTAGATAACTTCTGTTTTTAAGGAGTTCTTTTTTAAGAACTCTTATCTCATTCTCTGTTCTTTCTCTGTTGTCAAAATATTAATATGTACATGTCTGATTTTTATCGCTGCTCATCTAGATGCACTTTTTTTGTGATTCTCAGACTGCATTATTCTTTCACTTCAATGGAATTATTTTTTTCCGGTTGCTATAAGGAAAGCACAGCTTATTGGTTAAAAAACCTTAAAAACAGAGACGCTAAGAATAAAGCCTTGGAGTATATGCTGGAAAATATAGAAAATGTGAAGTAAAAGCAGAGTTGAATCCCTCACAGAAGTTACAGAGTTTTCTTTAGAAAAGGAAAAAAACGTTTAACTTTGTCTTCCTAGTCATTTGATTGTCCTGTTAGGAGAATATTTACATAGTAAAACCCCCATTTGGACAGTTTCTCGCTTCTGCATATAGTAAAAAGCAAGAAGACAAAAGGCCTCTGAAAAATTGTTGGCTTTCCAATCCTTTCCTAAAACCACCATGAGTGGTGGTTTCAGCATCATCACTTGCATTTCTCGTGTATGAGGGCATAAGGAAACCAACAGTCCCTCCAAATCCTAGGTGCTCATGACTTGGCACCATCAGACTTCCTTGGCAAGGAAAAGAAAAGAGGCTTCATTTCAATGACAGACTGGTTCCAGCAGGTTTCTTCTTTTTTTTCTGCTTTTCCTCTCTTGGACACTAGATTTTTAAAAAGTGCAAGAACTGTAGATATTAACAAGGTGGGCTGTGTCATCATGAACTTGTAATTGTCCTTAATAATCAAAGGACTCGTGGACTTAAATTCTGCATTTCTACATGCCATTCATCAGAGTGATTACCCAGGACTGATATGAGGGCAGACCTGGAGTCACCCTCTGTGAAATTAAGCTGTTGTACTTTTGAAAGAAACATTGTAAAATGGTGTTTGGGTGATAGTAGAGGTTTAACAAATACTTTCAGTAACCACACACAGTCATTAGAGCTGTGCAGTATCCAATAAAACTGAAAACTCATTGGACTGGACGTTTCACTAAAAAAACAGATTTACAAATCTTTCAGCAAATCAATTTGAAGACTCAAGCAGGCAGGATGAACTTAGAGAGAAACTGAGCTGAATTTTCAATAAACATACAGTTTCTTGGTAGAGGAATACTTGTAATTAAACTGTGAGGATTTCCAGAAAAAACATCGAAACCAGAGGTTTTCAATTCATTACCACACAGAATACAGCTACTTTATTAAAAACTTCCTTTGAAACCTGAGATTTATTCAAACCCAGAAATTTCAAGTGATTCTTAAGGTGCACAGATACATGTGAAATAAAGCAAAACGTTCTCTGCTGCACTGCACAAAAAACCCAAAAACACTGAGCATAATGAGAAGGAGATGGCATAGGTAAATTGCAACGGAAAAGACCGATGAGTTTATCTATTCTCACCTGTTTATATTCATATAGAAGTGTTCCTTGTAGTATGTCCTTCACTGTTTAATTTTTGCTTTGCTGCAAGTTCCCCTAGAAAACTCAAATAAGCAGGACCTCATGAAGCCCATGCAATCTATTACAAATGGTTGGAGAGAAATTGGTTTAGAAACCATTAATTTGTATAAGAATGAAATGAAGTGAAGCACTAAAACAGTAATGGAAATGTAGTTTGTATTAACTGTAGAATTGTAGCAATACGTCTTTGAATATAGTATATACATTAGAAACAGAAGCGCTCACAGACAAAAGGGAAAATATGTTTATTATCTGTAAGGTTAGAATAAGGAAACGTTTGCATTAAAGAAATAATTAATTTACATTGTATCACTGGATTCATGGTGTTCCATCATACAATTGCTTGGAACTGAATAGCAAATATACTGTTCTGTTAAAGTAGAATTTGTTGCCACCTGAAATAAATGGAAAATGTTCACTAACTACTATCAGTGCCAATGGCACACAGCTGAGACATTAATCACACATGAATTCTCCAGCCAGGTCTTTATAGCATTTTACAAAATTGGGCCAGCTATATAGGTATCAACAGGACCCTTTCAAAGTAACCTCTGTGTTGCTTTTTAATAAGGATATATGTGTGGACCATTCTAAATTGCATGATGTGATAGTTTTTTAAGTTTTGCAACTTTAAGTCATTTAAAGAAAGTAGAAAGTAATCTGTGGGAGACATTTAGTGACATATAGGGATTCCCTAAGCACTTGAGAAGCTTGCAAATAATTTCATTATCCTTGTATCATACTGGTTTTCCTCCTGAGTTCCTGGGAACTGTACAGTTGCCATCTGTGTTCCTCCTAGAACATTTAAGGCCCCTGGCTAGGAAATCCTTGGTTTATTATGAGATTTCTGTTTTATCACATAAATTATCGCCATAGATTAAATATCTAACGAAAGTCTTTTCAGCTTTCACCAATGCTTAGAATGAAGGAACTTTTATCATCTTTGATGAGGAAGGGGGTAAGTATAAATGTTAGGTTACAGCCATTATCTGACTGGGAGAAAAATAATTAATGCCATAGTCTGTACCAAGAGAGCTTTAGAACAAACAAAAAATAGTTGGCTTTAATGAAGAAGCTGAAGCAAGAGAAGGATATTTAGCAAAAAGGTGTATTAAGGTGCTGTTGGAAATCTCAGTGAAAAACAGAGTCAAAAAATAAAATGGAAATAACAGTCCACTAGTAACTTGATTAAATTACTTAGGTAAAAGAGAAAATTATCTTCAATGTATTTCTTTATGAAAGAACAGATCAAGCAATATATCCCAATTTCAACACAGTCTATTTGGTTCATAATATGCTTTTCTGATTCCAAATCAGGCTTTTGAGCAGACAAGAGCAATAAGCACCCTGCTGCTTCTGTGTTACCACTTCTTGCAAGACACAGAATATCAGTATGGACCCTCAGACTCCTAAGTGCCGTAGTGAGGAAGGAACTATGGCTGCGTCATGTGAAGTACACCAAGTTAGAAGTGGTTCATCCCAGTGGCTGGTGGCAATCCCAGCAACGTTATCAGTAAGAAAATGAGGATAACCTCACTGAGCCATGATTTCCAAGGAGTTGCCTGCAGTCAGATTTGCTGTATGGGATTGTTCCTGGATAAATGTCCAGAGTGATGGCTTGACACCCAGACATGTCACATCATTCTGTCCAACCATGGTTTTTGGGTTATTTTTCCAAAGCTTAAGAGCTTAGCAATTTCTTTATTTTTCTTTTGAGCACCTTTCCCTTTCTTTTTCCTGTCAATGTCAGGTGCAAGGAATGATTCATCTCCCTTCTTCTTTGTGACTTTCCACCTCAGGTGAACCAAGCAGAAATGGAACTGCCATTTTTTAAATAGAAGGGTTTTGATGGAGATTTATGGGACTGGTCGTCGTCTTCAACATCCTCTTGTCTCAGTTGCAGTTTCCTAGAAGCAAGCATATTCTTCACAACATTTTTCACAAACAAACCTTATAATTTCCCTTTTGACATTATTAATTCCAAGCATTTCTTGGAGACATCTGCAGACATTGTTGAAAGCATTGAAGTCAATAGCAAGCTTGGGCAGAAGAGTAGACCACAGGTGAACTGTACTATAAAGGATTGTAAACAAACTCTGATGCTGCTCTCACCAACCAAGAAACAGAATGGAGCTATAGCCTTCATGTCTATTTTATCTTTCCATGTGGCAAGAAGATTTAGTAGATATGAAAGCAGTTAATGAAAACAGTATAAAACTAAATCTACTGTAGATTTAGTTTGTGGTCAGCCAAATATGCAGTAATATGCTTGTTAAAATCAACCAGAACCACTTGGAATTGGCCAAGAAGCATACTACTTTGGAAGGACTTGAGGATCATATATAGGAAAGGAACAAGATCAAAATGTTGCATTACGGGGAAAATTAAATAGCGAAAGAAAAAGCAGTAGGGCTACAGATATGATTTTTAGCTATGATTTTTTTTTTATGTAGCAATTAGAATGGGAGTCAGGAAATATCTCTATGATCACTGACATGATTTCAGGCAAAACAGTTACCACCTGGAGTTCCAGTGTTCCTACCTGTAAAATCTGAGAAACACCTGGAAATTCACAATGAAGAGGTGTTATCTATAATGTCTAGATTATACTGTTTAGAAGGGCTCTACCTATGGGCAATATGTGATTCTTCACTCATTGGCCCAGCTCCTTCTGAGATTAAAGATTAAACTAAAACCAGCAGCTCACATTTTAGTCCCTCAGAATTGTAAGGGTCAGGAACATACAACTGCATTTAGAGATGGAGGGAACCTAAAGGAAAAAGAAATCCTTTGAATTAACAAGTAATAGAGATGTCATATGGCTGTGATTTTGGCCTGCTGGTTAAGTTATGCAGGGTGTACGGAGTACTATCTGTTCTCATAGGAAATAGCTGTCAAATCAAGTAGAAGATATTCTACAACAGCATATGATGGAAAGATTTGCCAAATTTGCCTCTACTTTTTCCCCTTAGTTTTGACTATCTTCAACAACTTTCAGGTTTTAGAGGAACAGGGAAGACATTTTGAAATGTCGATATTTGCATTTCTCTGTCAAAACCTTGCAGCGTTGAGCAGGAGTAGCATCACAGAGCTCTTCCCATGTCCTCTCCTATTGCACATTTCATCACTTGCTGAGGACAAAACTTAGGATGAGCTTATGGTTTTGCTGCTGTTGCTGAAGTTGTCAAAAAAAACAGTCTTAGTCTCTGGGTGTACTTCAGCAGTCCATTTATCCAGCTGAATTAAACAGCTGAAGCTCTGCTGATTTCAGGAAAATCAATAAAGATGTGACAATTTGCCTTGGCTGATGAGATGGCCTGGGATACCATTTTCAATGCCAAGCGGGAACTCAGTCTGCTGACAAAGAGCTGTCAGCATGTCGTAGTGTTTGTAAGATTCGTTGCATAATGTCACTTAAAGAGATGGTAAGGGGAAAAGGAGACACCGAAAAGTAGCGGCTGTGGGCAGCAGGCCAGAAGCAGTCATTTCACTGCCATATCCATTAAAAGAAAAGGGGAAAAACACATCTGCGGCAGCTAAATTGGTATAATAAAGTCAGCAGATGAAAGCAAAAAGATCAGAAGAAATGAAACACAAAACATAGAAAAATGAAACTTGAGAAGTTTAAACGTGCTTTTTATTTCCGGAAGTTTTCAATGGAATAAGAGGTAGAGGAAAACATTTTATTAAAAAAATATGAAGAGTAGAGACTCTTTCCTCCTCGTGCGAGGAAATTGCTCACAGAAGGAAGCCAGGGTTGTAGCACAGCGTATTCCCCTGCACTCCCAGCCATGAGGAAGAGATCCCGTCACAAGTGACACCAGGGCATGGCTGGTGCTGGAAAATGTCTGAGGAGGTGCCATGATTTCCAGCAGTTCTGTTTCTTTTGCCTTTATGGTGACACTTTTTAAAAAAGAACTTCCAACTACTTTTTGCGAATGACTTCATGGCACATTTCACAAACATGTTGATCCTTGTGTCCTGGCAAAATTCCAGTTTGGGTAATTGCATCTGCATTGGGTAATTACATCTGCATAAGCTCAGCGAGAGATATCATCCGGAGCACAGGACGAATCCTGCACACAAGCTGCTGCCTTCAACTTTAAAAAGAGATCCTGAAGTTTGTATATTTTTAAATGGTATTGTAATTTTTAACAAGGATGGTAATGGTAAATCAGGGTGACTATGTTGCTGCTTGCTTACGGTATGCTAATGAGTTGAAGTCTGCGGAGTACTTCTACATCCTTCAGGGTAAAGACAGTCACAGAAATGTATGCTACTTCACAATGAAAAGAGTAGGGTGCATATATTAGGAAAAGTAAAGAAAAGAGAAGTAGGAAAGGTTAAAGCTATAGAAGACATTAGAGGAGAGAGGGAGAGAGGCTGACTGGAAGAAAAATGGCAAGGAAGAAGAGTTAATTGCACACGTTCAATGTCACATCCAAGCTACTACAAATAGTCTGTGATATTATTATTACAAGAAAATATAAAAAAAAAAAAATTACTGAAGGCTCACATAAAATCTAGTGTTCCCATTGTATTTTAAGGCTATTAATATACTGCTATACATTGCACTTAAAATACAGAAGCAGAACTTTGCTTGCTATTATTCAAATACAAATAACATTTGATGGCTATCGTGAAGTTCCAGTACGTATCCTTATATAAGGTGATATATGAATGCACAAGACCTCACTGAAGTTCAGTCCAGCTGACACTGAGATTTTCTCAAAATATTTGTAAATATACTGGGCTTGTGAACACATTTATTCATATTATTGTGAAGGAAATGCACTTATTTATGAAACACTGAGAGTTTGCTTATAAGTAGCTAATTGTATATTCACAACTGACATCATCAATAGAACAGATACATTTTAGCCAGTAGAACTGATACTGCTCTGATCACTGTCAATTTAATTCATGGATCACTGACATGCCAATGTACAATTGTGTTAGCAAAGGGAGTTTAGGGAACACAGAAGTAATGAATTCTGAAAGTGTGTATTGTATAGGATACTTTTTTGGGAGGACTGCTGAAGAACAGGACAGTAGAAGGAGGATACCTTGGTAAAATATGTTTTTGATGCATGGTCATCTGTCAGTTATTGCAATGTCAGAACTGGGCATCTCCTCGTCTAATGAAATAAATCCAAATAAAAAAAGCCTCTGAATATAAATAGACTATTTGCACTTAATTCATTTAAGTCTAGCCTACCTAGCTGCATCTGGTTCCAGAAAATGGAATCAGCCACTCAGACCAGTCCCATGTTTTCTCTATCGTGGCTTTAGCCACCAATCTATTGTTTAAAAGAAAGAAGGGGCTGAATAATTCATATTTCTCCCCTTTTATTGCTGTCCTATAAAATGTAAGTGATGGCCGTCGTTTTGTTTTCCATGACTACAATTAGTCATATTTAGAGCATCCACCTCATCAGGTGAGTAAAAATCTGCTTCGTGGAGTCTGTTCTGCCACATGGGCCTGAAGAAGCTTCTGAGTTAGTGAGCATTGCCAAGACTTCCTCAGTCTTGGAGATGTGTGGAAGGAGACCTTCGGATGCCCTAAAATGCTGTCAGGTGGGATTGTATGCACCTGGGAACATCAGGTACCTACATACTTTTGAAGGTTTAGTATCCAGAATTTTCTTGATCCCAGCCTAATTAGTCAGCAGTCCATGCTATTGATCATAAATAGCAGAGATATAGAAAGGATCTTAATGCAATAGGTCGAGCAGTGCTTAATTAAGATCAAGCCTTTGCTACAGTATGCATAGTCATAGACCCAAATGCATTCTGCTTAATTGCAAATAATTTAGGAGTGCAGTTTCTCTATTCAATAGAGAATGGTAAGTAGGCACTCTCAAAGATAATTCATACCTTAATGGGGCTCAGTGATGCTCTGGAGGTGTCTATGGCCATGGACAGTAGAAGGTTCCTGTGGTGATTATATACTTAAAGCACCTCAGTTAGGTGAGGCTTTTAAGCCACGGTTTGAAAGGAAGAATTATACCCAGCCAGTGGACCTCTAGCGCAACATAAGCCATAGAACTTCACTAAGCGTCATTGCTTGTGTGCCAAGCCTTCTGCTTGAACTGGTGCATATCTCTTAAAAAGATCAGCTGGAGAAACTGCCTGTTTAAAACCAGGATGTTCGTTTTTATTATTACAGTTCCAGCATATTTCCTAAAATTGTTGAAATGCCAGATGCCACTTCGGTGAACTCCAGATGGCGGAACTTTAATCAGTAGTGAGATGTGATTTACTAGAAATGCTCCTTTACAGAAAAAGTAGTTGTCAGACTTCTTCTTTTTTGAAGTATTTTGGTTTGCTTTTCAGACCATGCATTTAAACTTTCTTCACTGTACAATTTTACAATAAGTATCATTATTGTAAAAAAGTACCACAGAACTAAATATTGCTTGCAATGTAGGGTGGTGAGGAGTACAATTCTTTATTATAAGGGTTGCCCAAGAATCTAGAACATCAGACTATATGGTTTTTTCCTGGCTGAAAGCCTTTTTTTGTTTAGCGTACGCAGTATGCCTTAAAATACTTTCCTCCATTTCTCAGCCTCAGGGTATTGTTTCATATGGTAACAGCATGCATAGTTTTAAATATTTGCATAAGGACCAGGTTGTCTGGTCTCCTTTGTTTTGTGCTGCCTCCAGCTTCCCAGCTGGGGTTCCTCCATTGATGAGAAAGCATAAAATCAAAGATAGCTCTCTTCATCTTTCCCCCTTCCAGCCCACTCACAGGAGCAAAGCAGTGGGCAGCAGCCAGAACATGATACGCTGCTATCCCCATCCGCCCCGTATTCTCTGTGATCACATCTATCATCTTTAATCAAGGAAACTGAGCTGCTGGAACGAACCCAAAAGATTTGACCACATCTTTCTGTTGTGGAAGCCTTTTATACTCTTTCTTTCAGCTAGAAGTGCAACCTGATAATAGTATGTCCTATTTCCTCTGTGGGCCTCAGGAATAACCTGACACTGCACTGTCATATAGAAAGATAGAGTGGAAGGGTGCAGAGAGCTGATGTGATTCCCTGATTATGCCTCCATAGAGCCATTCGTTAAACCATGACTGGTTTGTTTGTTGTTTTGGTTTTTAACTTGTAACTCTGTGTGAACATGCTTCAGAAGGTACAAGACATTAGTGGTAAAAACTGTAACTATTATAACATGCGAAAATAGGTAGAAATAATTTGGGGCTGCAGGATTCATTTACACCGAAGAAATTGCACTTCACAACTTGAAACAGCATAAATATGCAAAGCCAAAGCCATCCTTACAACATGTATAACTTCGAGTGCCCTGGAGTTACTCCCATCATAAATTCCACTGCTCATACTCTTGCTTTCATAGACTGTGTCTACTGTGTAATGCTGGTTTTAATGGGACTTGTTCAGCTTTCATGTTCATTAAGCAGTGGATATGTGGGCTGATGTGAAGCCCAGGTACCGAAATACCTGTCCTCTTTTTCAGGATGGTCCTGAGCTCTGTGCTGTCATAGTTGCCCAGGGTATCGGCAATAACAGCTTTAATGCAGCATTAAACAAGGCCACAGAAAAATTCACTATCAGAAGAAGCTGTAGTAACAGTTGCATAAATCTGACATAGATTTGCAGAGGGACTAGGAGGGCATTACAGGACAGACCTGCTGTACTGCTGGCCTCGGTCCCCCTCCAGGCACAATGAAGCTGTGTCTGCACCTGACATACCTCTAAAAACAACAGCTAGGTTAGAAATATAGGTGAGGTCAACTCCACTGCTGGGTTAAAAGCAGTTGATCTTCCCATTTCTCCCTCTCTTCATTTCTCTTGGATAAATAATAAACCCTGTTACAGGGAGAAATTCAATGTATTGATTTGGTCTTACCCAATTTTTGGTTTCCCTCACCCTCAGTTATAGGGGTCAATGAGCAGAACATATGTTGAAAGAAGAAGCAGCAGCAGAGCACAGGATGGTCAGGTCAGATGATCACTATTTGGACTGAACTCTCTGAGCCTCTGCCTCTCTACCAACAAAATCATATGACATCTTTCATCCTCAGATACCTCATTGCGGACTGCCTTGTAAAACTTGACCTGCCTCTCTAAGAATGACTTCATGCTGTGCTGAGACACAGCTCCTCTGGGAATGCAAAGTGCTGCCCATTAAGGGGGATATTGTGACATGAATGAAGCTGAAATTCATAGAATCATAGAACCACAGAATGGTTTGGGTTGGAAGGGACCTCAAACATCACTTAGTTCCAATCCTCTTGCCATGGGCAGGGACACTCTCCACTAGACCACGTTGCCCAAAGCCCCATCCAACCTGGTCTTAAACACTTCCAGGGATGGGGCATCCACAACCTCTCTGGGCAACCTGTGCCAGTGCCTCACCACCCTCACAGTAAAGAATTTCTTCCTAACATCTAACCTAAATCCCTCCTTCAGCTTAAACCCATTACCCCTTGTCCTGTCACTACACCCCTGATAAACAGTCCCTCTCCAGCTTTCCTGCAGGCCCCTTCAGGTACTGGAAGGCCGCAATTAGATCTCCCCAGAGCTGCCTTTTCTCCAGGCTGAACAATCCCAACTCTCTCAGCCTGTCCTCATAGGAGAGGTGCTCCAGCCCTCCGATCAGCTTCGTGGCCCTCCTCTGGACTCGCTCCAACAGCTCCATGTCTCTCCTGTACTGGGGCCCCCAGAGCTGGACGCAGTACTCCAGGTGGGGTCTCACCAGAGTGGAGCAGAGAGGGATCACCTCCCTCGACCTGCTGGTCACACCTCTTTTGATGCAGCTCAGGACACAGTTGGCTTTCTGGGCTGCAAGCACACACTACCGGCTCATGTTGACCTTCTCATCAATCAACACCCCCAAGTCCTTCTCCTCAGGGCTGCTTTCAATCCATTCCTCACCCAGCCTGTAGTTGTGCTTGGGATTGCGCCGACCCACATGCAGGACCTTGCACTTGGCCTTGTTGAACTTCATGCAGTTCGCACAGGTCCACCTCTCAAGCCGGTCAAGGTCCCTCTGGATGGCATCCCTTCCCTCCAGCGTGTCGACCACACCACACAGCTTGGTGTCATCAGCAAACTTGCTGAGGGTGCACTCGATCCCACTGTACATGTTGCCATTAATACTGGGTTGTCCGATGTGTTCCAGGAAGCGTTTGGAACAAGATTTTGGGACTGAATCTCCATTCAAGCCAAGAGGTTGATGGAATAATTAAGAAGAGGTATTCAGGAGAGTAGTTTTATACCTCATCTGAAGTATGCCATCAGTCCCGTCCTTTCTCAGGGTATAATGAAGTCATCAGTTCAGTACTCTCTAATAATTGCTGATCGCATAACTCTGCCAGGACCTGCAACTTTTAAAGTTTTTCTTGGAAGTTACTGATTCTAACACTAGCCCTGCTCCAGTTACCCTTTGCACATTGATAAAATCTCCGCTTTCAGTAACAATACGGTAAAAGTGCACTTTCTTTGTTCTGTATATCTTCTGCTGCAACATCAGTAACCAACCGTTTATCATATAATCAGATCCTTGCTGAACTCTATGCCATCTGTGATCAAATGAATGATGAATAAATTCAGAATGCAATTTTAGCTAGCCTATTTTTTGTTCATATTTCATTCTTAGTAGATTTGAGTCTTTTTGACCTTGTGAAAAATGGCTGCATTTGAACTAAAAATGTGTTTTATTTCTAGATAATGGACTATGCCAACTTCCATTTCTTTTGGAATTCAATAGAAACTGTTTGGTATATCAGGACATTTTCTACATCCTTATTTACTTTTTCTTCCTTTCAGACTATACTCTTTGATATAACTAAAACTGCAATCTTTACTCATATCTCCTGGCTCCAGCAATTCTTTTTTGATTTCCATTGTTTTCTGTGTGGCAGGAACTCTTGCTATCAAGCATTACATTTAGTTTTCCACTCATGTAGCTATGAGCTAAGAAATTACACCAATTTCTTGAGGCCTTCCGAGCTAAGTGAATTTGGCTCAATCTTTCTCAGCTATCAGCCCTTCCATTATTGTTAGGGAATGCTTCAGTGATATTTATTTGTCATTCTGGTAAAGCAAGTTCTTTTGCTTTGACGCTGAGACTTTGAAATCTGGATGCCTGACAACATAGCACTTCCTCCATAAAGAGTCTAGTTAAAATGTGCTAATGCAGTGACCCTTGGTCACTTGCAACCCCTGAAGACATCTCCTACAGATACCTGGTTTTGTTGTATGTCGGCTTTCAGCAAAGCAAAGGGTTGGGTTTACTCACAACGTTGTGCAGGGGGCGGTGTGGGGCTTTACGCAAGGCAACAACCATCCCTTCCAAAGCTGCTTGGGAACAGTGTGCTCTCCACGGCCCTTGGGAATGATGCAAACTGCTCCTTCCCCATGATGTGGCCACTGAGCTTTGTGCAGCTGCTTATCAGACATTTTCTGCAGCTTCTTTAATGATCTGATTTGCATGTTTACCTACATTGTGTGTACAGCCATAAACATCGGTTTTGTTAAACGGTGTTTTGGCAGAAGTGAACAGCATCAGATGGAGACTCGAAATCCTTGACAGAATTCCCTGGGGCAGAAACAGCAGATGTGGGGAAGCAGAAATTGCAGCAAGCCTCATAAGAAGACTGGGCAAGGACCTTTGGGAAGACAGAGGCAGTCCGAGCTAACCAGGGGAGCCTGAGATGGATACAGTTACTTAGCAGAGGGGAACCCTCCTGCGAGTTTCACGCAGCTTGTCATTAGCTTCAGTAACTCTTGGCTCTTCTGTTGGGTCCTGTCATCCCATTCAGTTCCCTCATTAAGCCCTCAACTGCTTCTGCTTTTCTCTAGCTCTTCTCATTTACTTCCCATCAATATTTTCATGTCTGGTTCTCCCCATTGCCGCTGTTTCTCTGACTTTCTTCTTGCATGGTTCCTGTCCTTTCCTCTCAGTTCCTCACTGCATTTTTTTCCCTGCTAACGTGTGGTAGTGACACTCTTCATGACACTGCTGCTGTCTCAAACCTTTTAGCACTGATGAAAGCCCACAGACCCCTTTGGTGGTTTGAACTTCAGTCCAAATACATGCACTTGCTGAAAGCCCAGTCAGATATAGAGTATATATAGAGCAGTTAAGAGCTGCCAGAGGGAGAGCAGGAGGAACGAGCATCTGCCTGCGTGCCAAACAAGGCACATAATGATTGCCAGGTCTTCATTAGGCTTTGAACACAGGACTCCAGGTAGCTGTAGCTTCAGTCACATTCTCAGTGAATATTATTCATTGGTTAAAGTGGACAGACAGGTCCATCACAGTTGCATCACACAAAAGATGTAGAGATGACAGAACCTGCCATGCTGAAGCAATTCTTCTATGACACAAAATAGGAGAATGGGTGCTATACCACTCCCCTCCCTCTTGAGCACAGAGAGAAACGTCTTTATATGACTCAAGGTGCCAGGACACCCATGGGAATTTAAAGGACTGTTTAGGAAAATCCGTAAACTGCTTGTACTGAGGTTAGCCTCAGGCACAGGGTTTTGCAAGCATTAAAGGTGACTCACTGACAACTAAGGCTGCCAGTACAAGCTGTGCTAAGGCAAAAGAGCTGAGCCCAAGCCAAAAGATAAAGACATACACTGTCTGATCAGGCAGTGTGGCATATGCTGTTGGGAGTGTCTCTTGAGACGTTCCCTCACAGACTTTGCTTGAAGAGAGTGGGCTGTTCTCTGCCATTGCATGGTATCTTGCACTACAACATGTCTAAGTTGTAACTCCTGTAATTTTCACTTGTAATCCTTCTCATACAGTATGTTACTGCCTGTAGACCTTAGAAAAGATACATTCAGTGATGTGAGCTCTCTGGCTTTACTCAGATTTAATTACTTCATAACAAAACACATTCAACAGGCAAATTAGGAGAGAAACCTGGTGCCACACACACGTTCGCCAGCTAGATACGCTGAAAGATGGTGCCTCCTTCAACTGGCCTGTGCC
Source organism: Balearica regulorum gibbericeps (assembly GCF_011004875.1). NCBI lineage: Eukaryota > Metazoa > Chordata > Aves > Gruiformes > Gruidae > Balearica > Balearica regulorum. The sequence continues at coordinate 96,169,740 of NC_046184.1, forward strand.
AGAAATGTTCTAGGTCGATCACTTGCTCATACTTCTGCACCATCATAGAAAAGTTTAGAAGGGAGCAAGAGGCCATCTAATCCATCCTCTGACCACAAAGATGAACTGTATGCAACCAATCATATGGGTTGGGGTTTTTTTCCCCACTTCTAGTCTATAAGAGGTTAGAAATTATGATTTTGATTTGATAATTGGCATTTTAAAGGATATATGTTTGATAGTTTAGGATCATGTATTATTAAATCATTTTACAAGGAACTAAGAGAAATGTTTTAAACAAAAGGGGAAAGTGTAAGGCAGCATCATAATAGAAAAAACCTTATCTAAAACTAAGATAACTGCTTAACAGATTACAGTTTCATCTAATTTTACTGCATCTGAGTGAACACTACGCTGCAAAGTGTATTCAGATAACTTTGCTCTTTTTAATGTCAGTCTTTAATCATTTTGATGACTTCAAATGTGGTCATTGATAGAAATTATTCATCCCATTATTTGTTTTATCAGGGGGTAAGTTTGAAAAAACTAAACATACTTTTAAGAAATGGTAGCATTTGCAAAACTTTGTGTGTGCTTTACTATACATAAACAATAAAATCAGTCAATAAAACTTATTTTGGCTTGAATCTTCAAGCTATCCCTATGACCTCTAGGACTGGGCTCAAAGTTCAACCTTACTGATATACTCTAGTCTACCATCATATGTCCAAAATTAAGAAAGTTTACTTTTAAGATTCCTCTTGCCTGTCTCAGTACTGGTGACAGGCAGTCTCAGTACATTGTAGATTGCTGGATATTTGGATCTAGCAGAAGTACTCTTGGGGACAGCAGTTTTAATTCAGTCTTGAAAGGAATGGAAGATCTCTTTGTTTCCAGAAGAGTGACTGTAGGGAGAAAGCAGGGCTATAGATCAAATGGTTAGATCGAACAATAAGTGAGATGATGTATTTTAAATTGCACAATGGTATAATAGTGGGGAGGTGCCAAGCGCTCTTTGGAAAGTGGTTTCAGATGTTTCCTACGCAGAACAATACAGATTTTGGAGACTTCATTTAAAAGCAATCACAAGGCGAAAGGTCACCATGCAAGCTGACTAATTGGTCGCTGGCCAGATGGAAACCTGTACTTAGTTCATTTCAAGGACAAGTTGCTGCTGGCTAATGTATGGCAGATGGGGAGCCAGGGGAGTTTATTTTCATGAGTCACGCTGATGTGAGGGCTACATAACTCTTTGTGCTGGGGGTCAAGCCAGATCTTGTTTTTCTCATCTGAAGGATAGTCTGTGTGTGCCTCATGTTAAAACAAGGAAGAAGATGTGTATGAATCAGAAGTACAGATCTCACTGACAGATTTTATTTCTCTGTGTCATGGTTTAGCCCCAGCCGAACACTAAGTACCAAGTGGCCGCTCGCTCACTCCTTGTCCCCCAGTGGGATGGGGAGGAGAGTCAGAAGAAAAAGGTAAAACTCATGGGTTGGGATAAGGACAGTTTAATAGGACAGCAAACGAAGAGGAAAAAAACAACAACAATACTTATAAAAGACTATACAAAGCAGGTGATACACAATGCAATTTGCTCACCGCCTGGAACCTGATGCCCAGCCCATCACCAAGCAGCAACCCCTCCTCCCTGGCCAGTTTTCCCCCTTATATAATGAGTATGATGTCATATAGTATGGAATACCCCTTTGGCTAGTTTGGGTCGGCTGTCCTGGCTGTGTCCCCTCCGAGCTTGTGAAAATTAGCTCTATCACAGCTGAAAACCAGGACACCCTGCAATCTCAAACTGAAGTATCATATGCTTACCGTCAAAGCACTGAACAGGTCTAACCCTCTTCATTCTCCTGTGTCCTGTTTGGGATGCTTTCTGGATGATGTGTGATATTTATCTTCATCCTCCATTTTGTCACCGTCTCCGTAATACAATACATAAATGGAAATATCTTTCTAGAACAAATCTACAAGGTGATCTCCCTCTCCTCATTCTTCCCAAAGACCCACTTCTACTTGGAAATTTTCTGGGAGCTGCATGGTAGCTTACTGAAGAATAAACCCTAGATGACTGTCATTTGTATGAAGTGGTAATTAGTATAGCTTGTAAATAATTTGAATAATACTAAAAATTAAAAAAAATTATTGTGTCATCTGACACTTCTATGGAGATCCATCCATTCCCACCTTGAACATGGTCTCTTTTGTTGCATTTCATTCCACACTCATCGTACATCCTTCAGGTTAGTCAGCATCTTTATTTGGTAAGATCTTTAGAGTATCTCTTTTCTCTTGTGCTGTGGAATTAGATGCTTTAGCTTCGGGCAAAACATATGAACCACTCCTTGGCTTTTAGAGCTTTGTAAAGTTGCCTTTCAATTCTGTTTCTGTTTCCAGTGTCCTAGGAACAAAGAGACATTCATGTTTGAAATAGCAAAACTTATCAGTCTTACTTAAAAAGTGAAAATCTAAGATTTGCCAAGTAAAGAACAGCCAAGATTCCAAGTGAAGTTTTTGTAGGTTGTGTTGCCTTTATTTTCTATTATGCAGCAAAACGATGGAGTTAAAGGCCAACTTTGTAAAGTACAGGACATGTGTGTGTCCGGAAAGCTCTCTCATAAATTGCATTCACATTTGGCATCCCTTCTTCTTAATATGAATCCTTATTTTATTATTTTTGATCCCTGTCTTTTGTTATACAAAAGGTTTTCTAAAACTTTAGCTAGCTAAAGAGAATGCACAATGCAATACATGCTCTGTGCAGATGACAGCGCGGGGCATACCATCTTATGTTTACATTGTAGAATATGACTTTCATAAATATTTTTCTTCGGTGACTTAGGTTGTAAATATATTGATATGCAATTTAGTGCCAAGCTGGAGAGTTAATGTGGTCAGACAGCTGTCAATATGGATGTATATAATATTTGGACTATGCTTTCAGAACAGACCACACTGAAAGCTAGCTGAGGTTGTGAGTTAACTAACGTCTGCAGTTATAAAGTTGTTTAGTGTTTAGACTTACTTAGATGTAATTTTGACTAAATGAAGCATGAAGGGAAAAGAAATAAAATTTAAAGTGAGAGGCAGGAAATACTTTTTCTTCTGAAAGTGTTGTTCTGAAAATTAAAATCTTAAATTTAAAACTTGATTCCTTTTGCAAAAAAAAGGGGGGGGGGATCTAGAAAAGTCTCAGTGGCTCTATACACTGTTTTCCAAATTAAAAAAAAAATAAAAATTTAAATTGAAATGTACATTTTTAAAAGTTTCCATTTTTAAAGATATCCTAGAACATCCCTCTGCAATCATAGCAATGAATTTAAATTGCAGTGAATTCTAGAAGCAGTAAGGATCTCTACTTGCAAGTGTAAACTCTCAAGCTCTAAAGAATTGAGTTATTCTAAAAGGCATGGGTTTACAGAACATGCGCAAATAAGGTATTACATTTAGCAGTAGCAGCGTTTGGTGGGGATTTTTGTTTGCTTACTCACAGAGTTATTGAAAAATGTCCTTAAAAAAGTCAAGAATAAACAACCTACAAAGTCTAGCACCAAACTAGCCAGCCTGTGAATGCCAAGCTAAACCCAGGGGAAAACAATTCAATTCGTAGCTAGTTAGAGGAAGGGGGATAGCAAAAATAATTAAGTCAAACCAGGAAGAGAGAAAAATAGATAGACAAGCTGAAATAGAGGGAACTATTTTCACTCTGACCATTTCAATACTGCCTTGATCCCTGTAGTTACAGAATTCTCTTGAAAGTTATAAGTTGAGGTTTTTTAAAACCATATAGAATTAATTCTTTATATGTTGTTACCTTGTTCCTAGTCTTTGAGGAGGGATATCTTGCAGAGTTTCTCTGCAAACATGAGGTCAGGAATTTACTTGAAGAGGAAAAGATGCACTAGAAGTTATCCTGTAATCCCACGACTCCAACAGCTGGGTATTTAAGCAAATGCCAAATGCTGCCACTCTTGGAAATTAAAGAGCAAGTATTAATGACACTTCTGCCTGAAACTTTCTCCATCTGGCGTTTGTGACCCTGCGCCTCCAAGGGCAGCCGTCCCTGTGATTCTGCAGCCCGAGGGAGAACCAGCACTGCCAAGAGGTTGCTGGTCTGCAGAGTGACCACGGCACACAGCCTGATTTTCTTTGGAGCAGGATATGGCACAAGAAAGGTTTTGCAATGAGGCAGCATGTGGCTTTTCCAAGCGCTCAGAGGAGCGTGGAGCAGACATCTCTGAAGCAGCTGGTACCTGTGTGTGACCACAAGTCACCCCTTGGCAGTGTTTGTGTTGGCGCTGAGCTCCACACACGAGAATCTGACCGTAGTTTGCAACACAGAGCAATATGCAACACAGTTAAAACCACTGTAACCTCATCCTACACAGCACGTAAACCCTCCGCTGATCTGTCGCCTTTGGCAGTATCAGCCACATCGCTGGTCTCGTGGGGAACTTTCCGTGTTGGGCTCTGCAAGAGGGTCAGTGGCCTCAACTTGTCCTGTATCAGAGCTGAGCAGGAAAAGGAAATTGATGGGCTAAACAGTAAAACAGCTTTACAGTACTTTAAAAGCCAGCTTTCATCATGTGAGGGCCTCCTTTGGCTCCATATTGATTTGATTGGGTTATCTTCAGCAAAGCATCTGTTTTAATTTACAGCTAATGCTCCAAAGACTTGAATCCTGAGTCAGAAATTCTCCTCCACCCCCTCAAAATGAACAAAGGTAATATTAATCTCAAACACAGAAAGCAAATGAGTGAATGGAAAAAAAACCCAGACAAGCACCTACTCTTTGATTTAAAGATACATCATACGAATTCCAAAAATGTTTCTTTGCTATCATCCTTTGGTCTTTGCTGTCTCACTGTTGTTTTACCAAAAGCAAGCATTAGCTGGAGATTTTGATCAGATTTGGGAGAAAGTTGACTGGGGTTTGATCCAAAATTTATCAAGAAATTCAATTTTGTAGAGGCCAAAACTCATTTGAATTTGTTAGAGAAGAGTTTTAGCCAGAAACATAGGGGGAAAATAAAACAGAATAAAATTTTCTTTAAAAAAAAAAAGTGCTCTTGTTTCGTAATGGATCTATTTGTTCAAAACAAAAAGAGAAAATATCAACAGTAAACCAGATTACAACCCCAGAACAAACAATGCTGTAAGTCAAATAAAATGTTCTATTCAACCCAAGAGTATATTTCCAGGTTGGTGGTTGTTGTTGTTACTGTTGAAGAAAGTAGTCATCATTTCAGTAGTTAGGTCAACCCAAATAAAAATTAATGTGAGATTCTTCAGGTTATCAGCAAAACCAGCAAAACCATTATTCAATGGATATGTTTTTCTTGACTTTTGTTATAGTAATATGTTTTATCTATACAATATGCAAGCTGTTATTCTAATAACTGTTGTTATGCCTGAAAACACATTGCACTTCCCAATTCTGAAATTTTCCTATGCAGAGAAAATTGGTATTTTCATAGCTTGGGTTTGTTTCGTGATGTAATCTGCCTTCTGCTGCTGACTGGCTTTAGACTTTCAGGGTAATTTCACTTGCGACTTTGAGTACATTGGGCCCAGGCAGAGGAATGAAAGCAAACGTCTGTGCTCACAACAGCCCGTACGACTCCATCGCTGCGCCTCGGCACGGTGCCTTCAGCTGCACTCCACACTGCAAAGCCTTAATGAACCCAAAGGTTAATTTTAAGAAACGGTCTCCCAGTACTCTGATAGGTCGCTGGCCCTCCAAGTGGTCTGCAATCTTTGAAAGATGCGCACAGTGGAGCTGCCAGAGGAAGATAAAATATCAGCAATGTGGGTGACAGTGAAGCAAGGTCAACACACAGAGCCCCTGAAAAGGGGTACTCTGAGCTAATCTGCAGCATGTGCCTTGACCCAGAGCATGGCTGGATCGAAGACTTCGCCTCTTTAAAATCAAGTCAAATATTGGCATTGAAGAGTATGAGAGAAGAGAGTGGGATAGAAGAGCTCGAGGAAACTTCTGCCAGATAGCTACTGCTGGCCTGTCCTATCAAGCAGTAAAGTCATCTCAGTTGCTGGCATGCTCCCTCGTCTTCCAAAATGTCAAAACAATGAAAAGAAGAAACTGTTTTTCTTTCCTGCTGCTGGTGTTTCTGTTGAAATTGCAAAGATTTTAGAAAGTGCTGATACAGAAGATTTGCAATTGGGTACAGCTGTTGACAACTCCTTTCTCGAGTAATGAAGTCTAACAAAGGCAGTGACTGCTGCAGCCCTGAGCCGTGTTGCTGCCACTTAGCAGGGCGACAGCTGAAATCTGTACAGCAACTTTTTTTATGGCACACCGAACAAGCCAGAGCACTTTCAGCCTGGAAACAAGGGAATAAAATATTGATCTAGGTATGGCGAAATAGTAAGACAAGCCAGGCCGTATCTCCCTTCAAACTGCCGATCTGCCATCTGCTATCTTTTCATTTTCCCTCGCACCACTGACGCATGGAGTGTCCAAACTTCAGCACATGTTTTGCAAACAGCGGTGCCCAATGGGCTGTTACTGTAGGTCTGCCATCAGCATCAGGCCTGTTCCAGCCTACTTAACCATTTAATTTGGTAAATGTCAATATGGCCTCTTTATTCTTCTCGGCACCATATGCTATCCGATTAAGAGTCAATCGGGTTTCTCTCAGCTCCTCTTCCTTTCAGGAAGATCACTGGCAGCTGACAGCCCCCACTGGGAGTTTTAGGTCAAGAAGTGTTGTGAAAGTGCCAGCATTATTGCAGGCATTGCAGTTCTGCTTCAGAAACAGTGCCGTGAAGTAACGCGTCGTTGCACAACTCACACTACAAACACATCACGTAAACCTGTGTGTGCCCTGAAGAGAGGGCAAGGGAAAGATTTCACAGGTAAGGAAGAAAGTACGAGGACGGATATGAACCTGGGGAGTTTTGCTAATAAATTGGTTCATAGGAAGGACACTAAGCTTGCTCACAGAAAAGTGCTTAAGGTTTTATTAGTTTCCCTTAATATTTTAATCAAAGGAGTGACACGAAAGAATTTTTATTGGGCAAAAGTCAAAGGCTGATGAAGACAAGAGGTGAAAAGGGAGGAAGAGAACAAAACCAGAAAGAAACAGTAATAGATCCTACCATAATGCTCTTATAGACATTATTCAGAAATATTCAAGATAGAAATCTCTGTTTTACAAATTCCACACTGCTTTGCTCCTCTCCCTCATATGAATGCTCTGTGCACACACTTCTTGTTCTTTGAGGGCCATTAATTTATCTTCTCTTCTTCATGGTCCTCTGGATCATCTGGTTTGATTTTTTAAATAGGAACAGGCAGGAGTACATACATATAAGGCAGAGGGAAAGGCAGGATTTATTTGCAGAACGGGCAGTGTGATTTAGTCAGAGTATTAGCCTCCAGCAGGACAAAGGCAGCCTTAAGTCCTATTTTTGGCTCAGCCACTGACCTCCTGCATAACCTTAACCAAACCACACCTTTCTGGTTGGTATCTGTAACTCCTTCAACCCCATCAGAGGAGCCCCAGGAGAGCCGGCTCACTCGCATTCACTCCTCAGCTGCTCGGTTGCCTGATCTAGCATTCAGCCAGCACTGCAGAGTTCACCTTGGAGTTTTCTTCCCTTCACACTGGAAGGTGAAAAACTTCCTTTTCTCCCTAAGGGGTTTCTCTTTGAAAGGAAGAATGCCTGTAAGAGATTTTTTTTTTTTTTTCCTGTAGATAAAAGTGATCACGCGACAGAGGGCAGTCCTCCAACCTTTCACCTAACATGTTTTGGGGGCACTGCTAGGGAGACCGTACACCCACCGCCTGCAAGAGATGGAAAGAGGAGTGGTGGTGGAAGCAAGGGAGAGAGCTGCCACCAGCTCCCCCGGCAGTCTGCTCCAATGCTGCTTTAAACTTCACCCACCTCAGGACTCAGCTCAAGGTCAGGCTTACAGCCAGCACGTGCTGTGGCTTGATCAAAGACAAAAGACCCAGGGCTGCAGTTACACTTGGAAAATGCCTTTTCATTGGTTTTGTAACATGAGCAGGGGGAGGCTGGTTATAAAGACCTAGTTTTTCCTTTCCTTTCCTGCTGTATTGAATTTGCTCACTCACAGTGCTTTTTTTCTTTTTAACTCGCCAGTTTGGAAAACACAGTTCAGCCATGTGTCATCACAACTACGCTGCCAGCTTCCAGCTGAAAACAGGGGTCTGAGCTGCTGAGGGATCCTGCTTCAGGAGCTGGATCTTATACCCAGCCAAGGTTGAGTCACAAAGTTTGAGGCAGCCTATGGTGAACATGGCGATGACTGCCAAGTCCGCTGGGTTTTACTAGGTGGATTAAAATAGGCGTCACTTTTTAGACCTGTCCTTCAAGTTCAATTCCTTATGCAGCACTGAACAGCATTAGTGTGTCTGTTGGAAGGAATATGGGGATTTAGCTTCTGTATAGGCAGTGTCATCTGAGAATTGTTACTTGGAGGGGGTGTGTGTGTCGGGACGGGGGATGTGATTCCTACTGCTGTGGAAGGATCTGTATATCTGAGCTGTCATTATTTGCCATTCTGATTTTTTCCATCCTCATCTTTATACATCTTTTCTTTTCGACTGCTCTTCTCAAGCAAAGACTAAGCTATTGCATGTCTATAAAGTAAAACGTTAAGCATTTAAGAGGACTAATCAGGTTACAGCTCTTTGGATGCCATCACAATGAACTGCTTGCTATTCAGTATTAATAAATTGCAGGTTACTAAAGTTTATACTCAAAATATAAAACAGAATTCTGGCTTTATTTATTAATTGATTATTTATGTTAAACATGCTCTGTAAATTTAACAATCATTGTTCGGGCCAGGATTTGGAAGTTGCTAGGTAGCCCGTGTCATGCCATTAGTCTAAAATGTATTAATGCTTTTTTTCTACCGAGGTTCATGTGAGTGCCTGAAAATCATCATCTAGGTATGGTACCAGATTCCTGCTTACACAAGAAAAAAGGGCATGCCAATCTTAAGAAGCTGAAGACAAACTTTGTTCTTTTTTTCCAACGCAGGTGTCTTACACAGTTGGGCTGAAGTAACCACAGTTAAAAGTGGCAGAAAATGAGTTTTTTGATCTTCTGAATGTTGAGCAAGCCCAAGAAAGAAGCTGTCCTTTTACCTCTACCTTGGTCCTTGCAATTTAGAGCTGAGTTAGATTACTGTGGCTTTGCAGAAGAGCATTGCACTCCCTTTCAGCTGTGCGTCTGCCACACATGGGAGAAAGACAGATTGCAATTCCAGAGCTGTCACTCTAACATCACTCACGCGTGTTTCGCTCACTTCAGGGAGATGAAGGGTATTGCTTTCTGCTTTCTGCAATGACTTTATTGGCTCTGACTAACACTTACGCTTGCTCACTTGGTAGTTAGTGTAAATTGAGTAGCTAAGGGGAGCAGACTGACTAAACAGGCCACGAGACAGGATTAAGCAGCGTGTTTTCTCTGTGAATGGGTTGAGTGTGAAAATAGTACTCCAGCTAACTTGTTGGAGCAGAACACCAATGCAGCACACAAGGAGCTGGTTTTTCCTTTCTCAAAATTAAGTGCTTGCTACTGACCAGCCATAATAAAACTCTGTGGCCTTTGATGAAGAGAGATGCTATGGTTTGTGCTAAAAATACTCTGCTTTGGCTGAAGTAAGAGGATGAGACCAGATAATCACAGAATGCAACATTAACCAGTGAGACAAAAATGGATAGTCAATTTAGTCCAGAGCTTACTGGTTCATTATTTCATATCACCAGGCTCTTTAAAAGAAATTAGAGCGTTTACTCAGTGGAAACCAGAGCTTGTCTGGTTACAACACTCTGCTGGATATTCTTTAGCTCAAGCACTGTGTTGATATGTGCATTTTGCTTTGACAAATGAGGCAAATTGAATGGCCCAAGGGATCAATAGATTTTGCTACTTTCCATCTACTTTTCAATGCATTCAGTAGCTAACAGAGAAGACTGCAGACACCCCAAAACTTAGAGGCTTGAATGAGTTGAGTCTAAATGAAAAATATTTGTTAAAAATATGAGCCCACATACGTAAAAACCAAAGCTAACTCAAGAGGCAAGAATGCCTAGAGCTCAGAGACAAGGACTGAACTTTGTCCCAGTCTCTGCAGGGCAGTCTAATATATAAGGACAAACGGTGGCTGCAGACCCGATCTCTAAATTAGGGCAATCTGCAGCTCTGGCCATGGCCCTTGATTAAGGGACTGAATCAATATCAGGAGACAGAGACCATGAATCTGTTTCTGCCTCTTAATTTGGTATTTTTCAGTAGTTGGAGCAAGGCTTAGTTGGTTATTTTTCTTATTAGCACAGTAATGCTCTGGCATCGCTGTGAAAACCTAGCTAAGCAGCTGCCCTTTCACTGAGGCATTTACAGCTAATCCAGAGATGGGTGAGTGGGGAAGGAAGGAAGGAAGGAAGGAAGGAAGGAAGGAAGGAAGGAAGGAAGGAAGGAAGGAAGGAAGGAAGGAAGGAAGGAAGGAAGGAAGGAAGGAAGGAAGGAAGGAAGGAAGGAAGGAAGGAAGGAAGGAAGGAAGGAAGGGAGGAAGGGACTTGCCTCTATCAGCATGAGGTGACCGACAGGGCTTGGTTCTTGCTTTTGGCAGCTTCATTTCTAATCCTGGGAAAGCAGCATTTATTATTGGGTGTGTCTAGAAAGAGATGACTGGGAGGGGTACAGGTTACTCGCCCTATTTCTGCCTCTGGTTTCCCAGTGCCAGGCAGGTGGGACCCTTGCTCTGACACATGGGCATTGTGATGAGCTCTGCCTGGGAGTAAAACACAAGAGCTGTTTGAGTGATGAAAGATCCTACCAAGTTTGGTATTTACTCAGCTGGTGGACGTATATTTAAAGAGGAGGAAACCCCACCCCATCACATGACTGGTTTTTTGGCTGTCTGATCCTGGCCACACGGCTCAGCCTGACTCCACGTAGTCCTCGAGTCAGCCAGCATAGCCCCTGACAGCAAGCTGTTGCTCTGCTGTTCTTCCCTCAGTGACTGCCTATTTTTTGGCATGACTGTCCCAGCAGCGCATCCAAAAGCTTCAATTGGAAAGCCTCGGTTCAAACCGCCCATGCTTAGCTCGGTCCATGCAGTATCTGCTCTGCGCAAAAGATGTGATGCCAGTGCCTGTGCTGAGACTGACGGGTGCCCAGATGCAAGCAGGAGGGACTCTGTGGAGGAAGCCTCCACACAGCGGGGAGAGGAGCTGAGTGATGCCAAGAAGCACACAGCAAAGGACACCATATGCACCTGCATTTGCCAGCACTGAAATCAGCCTCTCTTAAGAGGGCCATGTGTTACGGTGTTTTACTCTGGTCTTAATTGTAAGTTTTGCTTGATGCTTCTGCTTACCTTCCAGTAATGCTGATGTATGGCTCATGCTTCTGTGTGAGCGTGGCTGTGCACTTTCCGGGACCTTAGCAGTTCATTTTATCCTCGTCAACCCAGTGCTGAAATTTTTAGACCTTTTTTTATTCACTTACCAGGCATCTTCAGCAGTCATAGGTCTCCAAAGAGGTGGCAGTGTGTGTCACTGAGGCAAGGAACTGGATGACATTTTTATACCTTTTTCTTTCCACTTGTATTACTCTAGCTTCTTTCTTTACTACTCTTAAAAATATTTCTATGCCAGTGTTTGCAAAGCATCAGCATTTTTTGCTGTCTTTTCTGACCTGTGGATATTGCATGGTATGTGATGAACTACTCGCTCCATATTCTTTGTGAGCTTGTTGAGATATATAACTCCTTACTATGCACAGCCCCTTTACACTTTTCTGGGAGCATAAAAGGGGCAGCAAACCTAGCAAAAATGAGAAACAGTTTGGTGTAAGGCAATGCTTTGAGAGGCAGCATCAAAAATATGGAAGGGGCGTGTGGTATTCAGTTTATTACCACCTGCCTGGCTCCTGAAGCAAAGAAGCTGTAAAGCAGGGTTGAGCATGCCCTGGCCAACATCCACTGCTCAGCTCAGATGGAAACTCTCATCTCCTCCACTCTTTTCATCCTCCGTACCCCATTCCTGCATTAATGTTATTTGGAAAGATCCTACTTTTCACTAGGAAGTAAAATGAGAGGAGATAGGTAAGGAAGGGACATGGTATAGAAGGCTAATTCTCCAGAAAATGTATGTCTTCTGTACAGTGACTATAATGTACCATAAGAGTCTCAATTTCTTGTGTAGAGACTTAACATTTTTAAGGCAACATGATACAGCTGGTTGTGCCTATGAATTAGTTTTTCCCCAGTCAATAGAAACTGAGCAGTAATAACCTTAATTAACATTTGCATAATTGTGATTAGTAACTTACAAAAGAACTGTTGTAGTAACATTATAAAAGATTATTTAGCAGTTATTGAATTATGCTCTCTTTATTTAATTTTTTTAAGTCACAGTGGGCAGCAAACAGGATGTGTCTAGTTGATTAAGTATTAAACGTATTAAGTAGCTGTAAGCTGAAGTAATTAAGAAAAGTTTGAGCAATTTCTAGGGTAAGTGAGATCTACAAGAAGACCAAGTGTTTCCTAAGAAGTCCAGCTAAAACATCAAGGTCATCCAGCTTGAAACTCAATCCTAGGTTGTTTGTCACTGTTCACTGATAGTTCCATACGCTTATTCTCAACAAGTGCTCCTTGAGCACTAATGCCTAATTCAATTAGACGGTACACTTCATTATTTACTGCTCAGCTTCAGCAGCGCTATGAGAATTGGGGCCTAGGATAACTCTTTTTTCAATGTCAAATTACTTCAAGTGTCAGTGGTGATGGATCCGGGACTAACTTCGGACCAAGATTAAAGCTCCATGACTTTGCCCTGTGTGTGCTTTGAATTTTTATGTGGAAGCTCAGAAAGTAGTCAGCAAAGGGGAAGTGAGGAGTGAAGCAGAAGGGACATAACACCTGCAGGTCCCTCCAGAAAACCAAAAGAAACTAGATGTGATTAATAATCAGCAGCAGGTTACCAGAGACTTAATGCAGAAAAAAGGGCAGTAAGTCTCTTGATAAGGCACTGTGGGAAGTATCAGCTCTGATTTTTATTTTGAGGTTTGAAAGCACTGAGGTGATGGTGTTGAAAAATGCAGAACATTTTAAAGAGAGAGATATCTGTTCTTACAGAACTCAGAATATATCATCATTTTAAAAAGATCAGAAGGAAAAAAATACAGAAACTAAATGAAAAACAATGAGTGTCAAACATGATAAGGAAGTTCATTTCATTCCCTCAACCCAAGGGTTTGATATTAGAGAACCACTTATACACATGGAGTGCTGAACTGTTTCTCCATCATTTACAGGCACCACAGCAAAGAAGTATTTCAGTGCTGTAGGAGTCATTAATGGACTGGTATTACTGTTAGTGCTGCTGAAGAACTTTCAGCAAATGAGACATTACAGAAAGAAAATCACAAGATAATGACAGTTTCCCTTAAAGTTGCTCACCTTTGAGTTTATTACAGTTTATCTGTACTTACAATTTGATGCTTGTTCTTCACATTCAGCCTTCTTGCCTTTATTCTACCTTTATGTTTCCTGGGCTGCTTATTTTCCTCTTTCCTCTCAGCATCCCATTGATCTACGGGATAGCACGATGCCCGAGAAGTTCTTGTAACTGGCTGCACCCAACTCCTCTGCCATCCCAACAACCTTTACTCTCATTCCTCTGGTTCTGTTTGTTCTCAGATATTTTTGGTCACATTTGGAAAAGATTTATATTTCTGGTCCCAGCATGTTAAATTATTCTGATTTTTGTAAGTTGAAAGTGACCAAAGGTGTATGTTTTCAATTAATTTTTAAGACTCATTCTTTCTGAGATTGCACATCTCTCAACTTGAACTTCCTTTATGCGTTGGCAACAAGCTGAAAATGAAATAGCTTAGTTGAGAAGGAAGTGAATTATTAACCCTTTCAAAATGCTAAGAGCATCAGCTAATGAAAACACTGTATTTTAGAGATCTTTGAGAAGTATGGTGTATAGTTTAGAGGACTCACAAGGACAGTGACTGAAATACAAACTAGAAACCCAGGATGTTTTTAAGTCATGTAACTAACTTCTAAGCTATAAAAGAAAAAACCCCTAAATTACGTGTCTTGCAAATGAATCCCATGAGGGTACAACAGACCACTATGTGCAATATTAACTAAACACTCAGATGTTAGACTAGAGGGTCCAAAATATTGTTTCATTTTAGTATATAGGAGACCCACAGCTCTTTTTATTGCAAGCTTTGGCTACGCTTCTGTGGGTTCGCAACTGTGAATTTTGACTGCACATTAGGTATGGAATAATCCAATTTTGAACAGCAAAACTTGGCAGACTCAACTGAATTTCCCTGATTCAAACAGAAGATGTTTTAGTTTTGTACAGTTTCCACATCAAACTTGAAAATTGTGTTTAGGGTACAAAAGCTACACCAAAACCAGACTAGATTTTTCTGAAGCTAGTCACCCATCCATTAAAATCGATAATAAAGAGAAAGAACAGTTAAATTTAAAGCGCAGTAAAAGGAGAAGAATGTACCACCCACATTGGAACAAATGAGAGAACAACGACTTCCATTGACAGTTGCTTTATTACTGGAAAAATGCTTTTTGGGGGGGATTGGATTGCATGGAGCCAAAGGCAAAGTCTTGCTGCTGTTAATCCTGGCCTTTGGCAGCTGGAAATCTGTGCTCCAGCTCTGTCCAGCCTACTGCTTTTGGAGAGCAGTGGCAAAGACGATCAATTTCTACTCTGCTGCATCCGTAGCTCATGCTAAAAGTCTCCTGTGATCAGACACCCTTCAAACATTCCCCCTTCAGTAACAGCACTTCACTCCTCGCTGAGCCCGAAATGCCAGGCAAACCTGGTGGAATAAGGCTTTCTGCCTTAAGCCAGTCCCGCTTCTTGATCTGGGCAAGTTGGTTCAGTTCATCTAAAAGACAGGGGCTAAACCGGGCATCAACACACTGCAGCCAGTGGTGGGGTTTTGGCAACTGAGTTATTTTCACTGTCTCCAAACCGTGGCGATGCGGGAGCTGCTTTGTGCGCAGTTCAGCGATTCCCTTTGGCGTCCGTGAAACTGATGGGCAAGAAAGCAGAAGATGGTGACTGGCGCAGCTCCCCCAGCTCTACCCGCCCGTGCTCACGGAGCCATCTCATAAATCTATCTCAGTCTATTTACTGGGGCGGCAGAGCCTGCTAGTGTCGGTGATTGCTCGTTAGCTTATATAGTGACAATTATCCCTAAGGAAGAGGGGGCTATAGCCTCTGCTTTTAGCGTGCAAATTAAGCCAAGTTTGGAGTTACTATCTAAAATCACCAAAGTCCAGGCTGTCATTACTGCAGTTAGTTTTTCAGAATCAGTTTTAATTGAACTAATTATCAGAGACTTCCACAGGTATTTTGAGGCTTTAACAAAACACTTTATAAGAATTTTAATCATGCTTCCATTGAAGGCAATGACAAAAATGCTTCAATGGCGTAGGATCAGAGTACCCACAATGCAGATTATTTATTTTTCTTGTATAACTAAATGATGACATAAATTTGCAGCTGGTACAATAGGAAGCTTTAAACTCAGGTACTTGTGATTCATTATAATTGGAATATTTAGACAAATAGAGCCTCAAATCAAAAAAAGGTAAAGCAAATTAATAGCTAATTTGGGATGTTACCGAGAACAGCATCATGAAGACATGGAAGGTGGAAGCACCACATTTCATACTCATTCTAGATGAGCTAGCCTGCAAACACCAGCCCTACTGCAGCAAAATCGTTCTGACACAGCACCTACTCCAAGAGGAGACTCTGCCCTGCGCTCGCTAAAGTTTGTGTGTCTAACTCGGTCACAGTAAATAGGACTCCACATGAATTAATAGTAATAACTTATTGATTTCAGCAGGATTACTTATCAGATCATCAGCTGATATGTGCAAAGGAATATGCTGCCCATAACAATAATGTTTAGATCTGGTTTCCTACAGCGTTTTATTTTGCACAGTTGTGAGCAGCCTGCTCCCTTTTTGACCCGGCCAGGTGTTCGCTACCGCCCGCGCTGCACACTGTCAGCATGACTGCGCGGTGTGTTGAATCAGGGCTATCGCACGGTCCGTAATGTCAGAACACGTGTAGGACAGTAGCTGTGGCTTTACAGGAACAGGGTTTTTTTAACTACAGCTTGCCTGTTACTGAAAAGCCAAGCGTGGGATTTGGGTGCCAGGGCATAGGGTGGCCTCAGGTGCCTGAGACACCGGTGCGGGGCGGTCAGGTGTGACCCGCGCCTTTCTAGAGTGGCAGCCAGAGGCCAGGCAGGGTGCTCTAAAAACAGATCCGCTGTATAAAATGGGACTAAACACCCTGGTTTAGCCACCTGAGCCTCTCCTCAAACGTCTGTCTATGACCCCCGTTGTCTGGTAGCACTAAAAAAGGCTGGGGCGCAACCAGCTCTCCCCAGCAAAAAAATGTATGGACAAAAGGTAATGGCAGGCTCCACCGTATGTTGCTTTAGCTAGAGCACCTAGGGGGGACAAAGAGTAAGCTAACTTAGCCAAGCTTTCCAGAAATGTGTTATGGGTAATCTAGTGAGGGATACAATGCCCAAGGGCAATAAAGATGTAGGAACACAGAACAGAGCTAAAAGCAGTCACCTGGTCCTTCTCACAGCCTCACCAGGATCAAATTTCTAGCAGATGTCTGCATCACCTGTCCTTTATAAACAACTTTTATGCAAACAGTCCTCAGTCTTTCCAAGCAAGTCATTCAAGTGTCTATCCTTAACATTCAGAGGCTCTCTCATTTTTTATTAACCTGCCTTGCTGTAGTTTAAACTCATTGTTTCTTGTAGCTTTTTATGTATTTGATGACTTATTGTGACATCTTCCCTCCGTTGTAATCACTTAAATTGTGCCACTTCCTTTCTTTTGATCTTTTTTTTCCCTGCTAGATCACGTTTTCTAGACTTCTGATAATAACACTTAGTGCTTTCACCTGGCTGCTCTCCAGCTGCAAAAGCCCTGACTCTTCTCCATCTCATCTCTCACTCCTTACTGAATCCTTTGTAAAGTATATGAGGCTGGTCCTAGCCCTCAGCGCCACCATCAAATGTACGGGTGGCACCAGAACAGTCAGATATTAGTTGTGTGGCTTATGCTAGATGTCCCAAGGGTTTCACATGGTGACTGCCATCAAGAAAAAAGTGTATTCACAAAAAAGATCAAGTAATGTAAGCCAGACAGAAATTACAGAAAATCTGGAGTAATGGACATTCTTTTTTTTTTTTTTTTTTATGCATTGTGTCTCACAACTGATATCAAAGTTCAGATTTGTTCCTTGACGTTATTTGAACTTCAAAAGGTGTGAACTTTATTCAGCAAGAAAGAAAGGTTTCCAAGGTTTCATGTAGTTCTGCTCAAAGAATCCCTTTCCTTTTTCATTCAATATTTAACTATTTTTATTTGACCTTGTGTCTAGTTCTTAGTGAAACATTAGAGCAGTGTGGAACTGTAAAATTGTTGCATGGTTACTTCTCTCTCTCCTTAAAATTAGACATCACTGTCAACTCAGTTCTAGTGCACTCACCTCTAGAGGGCCATCAGTTTCTGACAACTTTAATTTTTCATACCCTAAAAATGAAGCATTTAATTGGAAAGGAAACCTCGCTCTGAACCAGTGCAGCACTATCTTGCTGCATCCACAGGAAAGCAGACATACGCGGTAGCTCAAAGAGAAGTGCGAACTACTCTCATTTTACTCTGCCCACCACTGGAAATAGCCAGTCAAAATTCAATATAAGACTATGTAAATGTTCTCTGGGTAAGGGGGAGGGAGGGCAGGAGGAAGGAGTATTGCAATTCCAGAGAAATCTGGACGAATGGACCATCGTTATTTTGTCCATGAACTCTCACAGCAGATATCAGAGTTCAAAGCTGTCAATCTCCTTGGCCATCAGCTTCCAAACTGGATGGGTAGGAAAATTCTCCAAATGGATTATTTTAGCAACTCTTTAATTTCAAGGATATATTTCTCTTGAATAGATTACAATATGCATGTGATTGTTTTGTTGGAGCTGCAACAAATCGTGAGAATTAAACATTTTCTTCCACATCGCAGTGTGATTAAATAGAGACTAGATTGATTATATATATATAATATATGCATGGTACCTATCTTAAAAACATCATCTTAGAGAGCTATCACCAAAGAGACAAAAGGCCATATTAACTTCTGGCATACCACTTGTTCAGACCAACTGGAGTGATATTTGCATCTCTTCCAGATGAGATCTTAGAGCTGAAAAATTGTGATAGGTAAGAGACCGTTGTTGAAATCGCTAGATTCTGTACCAGGCACTTTAAAAGCACTCAAATGGCTTATTTTTCAGCTGTGAAATAGAAGTCTTTTCCACTGTTCTGGAAACATGGGATGCAAGGTGACTTCACAGGGTGTTAATGGACGAATGATCTGCACCCTGCTAACAATATTTCATGAGCAATGATGTAGCAAATAACATAGTCTATTACACTGTGCCACCAGATGCCATCTGAAAAACACGATGCTGGCTTTAACATCCCAGACTTAATCAACTTTCCACAGAAATGACGCTGATGCTCACTGTAAAAGACAGCACGTCCCCGGAATTGAGTAGCAGCTCCTTAGATGTGGTAGTAATGTTGTCCCATTTTCAGTATCTCTCCCACCAATTGTATCTGTAATGTCTAATAAATAGTGAGGGTGTTAGTCTTCCCTTTGGTCTGAACTGATACCTCTAAGTATGGGACACTTGGTTTAGTATAAGGCACTTTCTTCTCTCCGTGCTGATTAAAAGAAACTACCACCTTTGAGACCTCGTGGTAAAATACGGTTGATTTTAAACAAAATCCTTAAGTATTACCAGGGGGAGGGCACCCTGAAAGGCAAAGATACCTGTGGGGTCCTGTTGTTTAGGAGGCTAAAACCAGCTGATTATAAGACAGGAGGATGCAAGCAGTCGGTGGGACTGGAGCATATCAGAAGTTTTAGAGGTGCTCAAGGTGCACTAATGCCCTTCAGCGACTCTTTTGACCATCAGCAGCCTCCACACCCCCACGTCTGCACCTTGGACACCCACTGCACAGTTTGGACTCATCTCCCTTTTGGGTCCACAGGATGGGCAAGGGAAGGAATGAAGTTGAGGACACATACTGCTTTCTTCAAAGTACACTGTCTTCAGAATATACTTTCTTTTGCTTTTTCAGTTACTAGACACTATATCATCAATGTTTCATTGCAAATCACTTCTCCTGGAGTACCATTAGAGTGATCAATGTTTTAAATGGAGTGAACCTATTCTGAAGAAGAGTAGTTGTAATGACATGCATGATTTCTAGTGAAATCCCATTCAAACTTGCTCCCAAGGGCTTATAAACAATGATTAAGGGGACAGATGCACCAGGACATGAAAGGAATTTGCTCCAAATACATTGCCTAGTGATTTGTTTGAAGTTTGAAATATGTTTCTAAAAGTCAAGGCCTTGCTGTTTACCCATTTTGTTTAATAACAATTTCTGCTGTGATTAACTTTCACCAAAATAAATTTGCCAGCCAGCATTAGGAAAAATATCCCCTGTAATACCTACTCCAACTGGCTAAGGAAAAAACTCCTTAAGAGCCCATGCTCACTGCTTAGACCTGTGAGTGTTACGCAGAAAATAACAAACTTTAATGACATTTTCATGGAAGAAAATGGAAATTTATCTCTGATCTTTTGCAGTTCAGCCATTGGTAACTGTTGTAATTGTATTCTTTTGAAGTTGTATCACATCAGGTTGAATAAAAAGAGATTTAAGTTGCTCTGAGCTATCTGGACATAACTAAAGTAACAGTGCCAATAGTAGTCACTGATGATGGGCAGAAATTAATAGAAATTCAAAAAGAAAGAGGTGAGGAGAATAGCTGAGGAGGAAGTAACTATAAGAATTTATAAATTCTGAATTACATCTTACAGAACACAGTGAATATGGGGAGTATTTTCTATTAAACTTATTTTTATGTTGATTTTTTCTCCTTTTCCTTATCTTTCTTTTTCCTTTTTTTATATGTTTAATTAAAACAATATGTCATTAAAACCATATATATGTATATAATTAAAACATATATACATATGGGTTTAATTTTAAAAGAAGGCTTTGGACAGAAAGACAACAAAGCAACAGAGAAAAAAGTAACTCCAGCTTCCTTTTTCCCAAACCACTATCTCACACTTTTTAGAAGCGTGAAGCACCACTGAGATGCCAGTAGGCTTTACTTCTCTAAGATAGCCAGCTGCACAGTGCCGTAACCTTTCTGTCCATTTTAAAGCATCCATATTAGCAGCAAGAGAGATTTTATGTCAGAGGAATCTATCCCTTCACCTCACTCCTCTTTCAACTTGTAGTAGAAAGCTTGGTGACCACTCAGTTTTTGCCTACCTCTTGATACGGTTCCCTGCAAACCTCCACACTCATACAGTTAGCTTCTTCAGCAATAAAATCCAGCAGGAAGACTTTTAGAAGCAGCCAGGAAGGCAATATTTTCCCCGCTCAAGTAAATTTCGCTTGGCATTTTGTTTCGCTGCTCCTCCGGGTGCCCGTGCAGCCCATTCCCCTGCAGGGCTCAGCACGAGCAGCAGCCTGCAGATGCAGAGTAACTGCACTTAATCTGCAGCAGGAGCTCTCAGTACTTGGTTCTTTTCCGAACATTTGACTGGGAAAATTGGCTGGGGAACCAGAGACCTGACTCAGGGAGTGAATACAAGGTATGAGCGGCAACCTCCTTGTTTTAACACCTGGAGACAAAGCACACACAAAGGAAGAGAGCAGGTTATTTGAAAGACTTCTCTCAGAGGGGTTCTGCTGCACCCTGACCTTTTCCTCCTGCGTTAGGCTTTAGTTAAATATTGTCATTCTCTCTCCTGTGAAATTACAGTGACTTGTTGTGTAGTGAGGGCACCAGCATCCCTGTGGGAAAAGAGGAGCAACGAAGCTAGGCAGCAGGTCCTGCCTGGCATGAGCTCGTTTCCAACCGCAGTTGGATAGGATCACTAGTCGCTGCTAGCTCGTCTCGTTTCTCTCAAGTCGGTGTCCTGGCAGGCATTGGGCAAATTACTCCGATACCTGAGTTTCTCTGGCTGTTAAGAGATGTAAGACTGTTATACTCTCCCCTGAGATGTGAGTTATAAGGATTAATTAGCTCCTGTTTGTAAAGCAGTTTGTAAAGAAGAAAATGACTGTGGGAGGACCAAGTACTAATGTTACTAAATTGGTGTTTAAGCAAATAGCTCTTTGCTAACTGTAGCTTTACTGAGGAAATAGAAAAGACAGGTCTCCAGCACATCGCTTTGAATCCAAAGCTAGTTCATAACCCCTTACCCTGCTGGATAAGCTGTTATTTCCCATCGTTCTCCAAAGTTTCCCACAGGCTGTGGGCATAAGGTGGCATCTCTGCGGAGATACAGCCGGAGAGGGAGTGAGCTGGTATCTCTCCAGCAGTGAGACCACAGAAGGTGACCCCAAAGCAGGGTCCCTTCCTGGAGGTCCCTCAGTCCTGGGCCAGCTGCAGGCAGCTCTGCAGTGGCCAGGGTCCATGCATGAGACCAGACGTACCGTGGTCCAACCTTTCTCCGGACTCACCCTCGGCACATGTGAATGAGTGGTATCTTTTCTTTTAGCTCTGAGACACTTGAAATTCACTGAGATCTCTTAATTCTATGTTGCTCTGTGTGTCACAGTAGGTCTTTTTAGCTCCTGTCTCTAAATGAGGCAGATCTTCCTGGCCACAGGCAGTCCATTTAAATATAAATGTGAAAGCTGTGCTGGAGGAAATGGTTTCTGCTCAGCTATTTGATTATGAAATCAAATCATTTCTCTGCTATTTTCAAATTGGTGGCTAACGGATGGTAAGGGTGAAAAAGGGGGGACTGCAGGGCTGGGTTTACATGAATTAAAGACATTCATTCCTGTGTGTGCTTTAATCTATATTGAAAGTAGTGTGTTTTCAATTATGACCTGAGCCTATGGGATTTTTTTTTATCTCTAAAGCAATAGAGAGAAAAGCCTTTAACCCTCAGGAAATTGTTAAATGTAGGATTATACATCAATGATATCAATTATTCTTTCTTATGTTCACAAATGATAACAAAGAGATGAATTGATGGGTAAGATCTCTACTTCAGGCAACAGGAAACACCAGCTACAAGTAAAATAAAGGCATGGATAAAGAAACAGCTAGCTGAGGTTCCCTGAAACACAGAAGTGAAATGCTGAAAGCACAGGAATCCAATAGTGATTTGTGCTCTCTGGTGTCACAGAAAATCACTCAAGGAGTTGTCTTCTGAGTGAAGTGAATGGATGGGTCATCTCTTTTTCAGAGGAAGTCAAAGGGCAACCAATACATCGGTATTTTCTTCAACGTCCAAATGTGCTTGTGGTTTCAAACTTAAGTCACAACAGTGAGCTCTCCCTCCACCATAATTTGAGTTCCTCCACCATAATTTGAGTTTTGGAAGGAGCAATGCAACTTTTGAAGGCCAGAAAGTGTGGTCTAGATTCCCCTAGTTCCTTGTCCTCATGCCTTGAGCTGCCTTGTCACAAACTCCCTTGCCTTCTTTCCTCTACAAGTCACTCTTCCATACTCAGTGCCTGAAACTCTTTAACCTCGCAAGAAAGAATTAATTCCCCCGAATGCATTCAATTTTGTCTAAATGTCTGCACACCGGAGAGACTCACAAAAGCACACGTGTTGTATTCTTCCTATAGCTTAGCATTTTGCAATCTTGCAAATCTTTGCTTTTTATCTATCGAAGCCTTTGTCAGCACATGCAGGTGCTCTATGGAAAACTGTCTGGTCCTGGGATATTGACTCCTGTTCTTCTATGCAACTGCTGGAGTGGTTTGTGGAAAGCTAAGTATTAAGGATTCTTCTAATATTATTCTTCTATATAAACATCACTGCAGTTGCCACAGGGGTGATAGTCGCTTGCTACTGGGAATTAAAGATGGGCAGGAAGAAGGTGTCCAAAAAAGTTCCATGTTATATAGTATCATGAGAACCTATGACCCAAATAACTTAGCCTGTGTAAAGCCAAGTGAATAGAAAGGCAGCAAATAAATGTATCACACAGTAGATGAGCAGAGATGATGTGGATATTGTCTTGCTCTTGAAACTTTCATCTGTAAGGTGTAAGACAACCGTTCAGGAATTGACAATGGAGTAATTTCTTGAGCAACAAGAAGTGCTTCAATCTTTGTAAATGTTTTTGCAGTTTAAGCCTAAAAAAAAAAAAAGTAATAAAAGCCACAAAAAAATAGGAAAAGGCCATTTATGCTTACCTATAAACCATGCGTCAATACCTTAGTTATTATGAAACAGGGTTTATTCATACTTTGCCTTATAGTGACTCCTTTCTTTATACCATGCTATAATTTGTTCGCCATAGTCTAATCAAAAGAGTGTGTGTGTGTGTGTATACACGTTTGTGTGTGTGTGGTTTATAGGATCTGTGGTTATGCAATCCTTTGGGAAAAATTAAGATATACAGCCTGTTTGTAATAAACAATCCCACAGCTTAATTTATTCATTCTGTGTTCTTGCTTTAAAGATCTAAACAGAGCCTCACATGCAGTAAACTTCTGTTTCACTCATTGCCTCTCGCAGGAGATGAATGGTGTATTCAGAGGAGGATTCAGACTTCATTTAGACCCTGCTTCATGGTCAGTGGTTATAATTGTCTGAAAAGGTAGCAGTGGGCATTAACCAGAATCTTACTGATACAGAAAGTAGCCAAGTGTGTTCTTTCTTTGAGTTTGTCACTGTACTTACACACAGTGTATAGCAAAAGCATTTGGTTTAACCGATCTAGTTGTAATTATATCTCGTTCAAGAAAATGTCTTTTTTCATTTCTTCCATGCAGAATTTCCTCAGTATTTCAGATCTCATTTCCCCTTTACCACCTAGCCAAAAAAAAAAAAAAAAAAAAAAAAATCTTTCTGAGATAAGCTCTAGTTCAAAGTTTCAGAGAGATATAATTTGTTTGTATGTTTTCTGTTTCTCACTCCATTTTGGTTCCAGACATCCAAGACATTTTGATATAACTGTGGAATGGAAAAAACATCTGGACTGGAAAAGCATTGGAGGAGATAATCAAATGCTGGTAAAGGTAATAACAGAGCATCTGATATTCATCAAATGTAAATTTAATAAAGGTAATTAAAAGAAGCACATAAAACTGAAAAAGGAGAGGCAGATCACAGGATAATGCCATGGAATAGTGTTTTTTTAAATGGTCTGTTTTTCCCCAGGTTTGAGAAACCGTCATTGTGAAGGTTCATGTCGGTCCTAAATACTCTGCTATAACTTGCACTTCATTGCACACTACACATTCTAATCTGCTCTCAGTCTGCAATATATTTATACATGAGTGCTTCATACAACAGGGCTGTAGCCAGATTTGTAACAGTATGTAGCATTTAAAGATGAATCTATTTGGTTAACTAAAAATGCAGTAAAGTGCGTTGTGAAATTGACCCAGAGCACCTCTGCCTATAATTCCCTCTGACATAAATTATACCTCTCCAAAATAATGTAAAAAAAAAAAAAAAAGCCCAAAACCAGCTGTGTATGTGTGCAAAGATGCACATATTCAATGTCTTCAAGCATCTGACATATTGATCCTCAAGGATATAAACACCTGAAGAGGGGAGTGCAAAGAGGACAGAGCCAGGGTATTTTTAGTGGTCACCAGTGACAGGACAAGAGGCGGTGGGCATAAACCAAAACACAGAAGGTGCCCTCTGAACATCAGGAAACACTTTTTTCCTGTGAGGCTGACTGAGGTTGCCCAGACAGGTGGTGGAGTGTCCCTCCCTAGAGATGTTCGAAAGCTGTCTGGACATGGTCCTGGGCAACTGGCTGTAGATGGCCCTGCTTGAGCAGGGGTGTTGGACCAGATGACCTCCAGAGGTCCCTTCCAACCAATCTGTGATTCTATGAATTTCAGTTTTAGAAAAACATGGGTTTGGTTCTGGAGGTTCCTGTATCCATTTCCAGCCACATTCAAGGTTAGTGAGTGAACCAAAGTGAACAGCTTGGAAGCAATCCTACTGATGCTCTTTCAGCCTGCTCTCCATGGCATCGCTGATTCTTGTAAGGTCCAGGACAGGTTAAAAAACTCCCAGACAAACAAGGAATTATTTTTCCACCTACTTGGTGAGAAGCCTCACCAATATTGGCAGAAAAACTCTTTTGCAGAGTAACTTTCCAGAATAACTGTATTCTTTTATCCTTCTAATTGTTTGCTTATGTGTGTCAGTGGACAGAAATTTTCATTCCCTCTTACCTTTTCTTCCTCAAAAAGAAAGCTAGCCTTTTGCTCTCTGGCACAGGTTCTGCAATATCTCTGTTCAGTTCTTTGCCAAAGACTTCCTACATGACATAGATTATGTTGCTTTATTCAAGCAATAATCCACAAAGCTCCCACTGGTTTCAATGTATCTCAGGAGTTTCAGGCTTTAATGTTTGTGCCTCATTTCCTTATTTGTGAAACATAGCTAAAAATGGCTGCCCTTTATGCATCTTCTCCATCTAGAAAATAATCTCTTTGTAGTAGACACAGTCTCCTGCTGTATGTTGGATGATGTCTAGCACAATAAGTCATTCATCTTGGCTGGGAAGACTCTGAGAGCTATCGCTGTCCAACAGCGGCAGTAGGGAGGAACGCCATTTACACCTCTGGGTTTTCTTATATGAAAGTTGGAATATTTCACCTAGAACTACAGCAGATCAAAATTCAAAAAGTATATTTCTTTTGAGGGAAGAAAAATCTGCCCATATTTCATCCTGAGGTTTGTGGGTCTGGGCAAGGGATTACATTTTTGAAAAATAAAAGCTTAGAGAAAAATGGACTGGCCTCAACAAATAATAGTAATACTAGAAAGTGTAATAATTAATGAGACTGACAGCTGAAATGGCTCATTCTTTTTTTGCAATATAGGCATGCAATGTTACAAACTATCTCCAAAACCAGATCTTACACATAATAGTGGAATCTAACACTGCTCCGCAGCAGTTTGTCACAAATTCCGGAAGAATGCTGTCTGCACACACCCTGATATTTTGTACTGCTTGGTGAAAGCAATTCCCTCAAAGAGCAAAGGAAAAAGAAAATGAGCAGTGGGTCCCACAACTCATCTCAAGTTTCCTTTGGTGACTCTCTTCCATTTCTTTTTCATGAGGTCTTTGACAAGTAGCAGCAGCAGTTATAAGATTTTCATTTCCTGGAACATTTCTTGCCAGGCTGAAAGCTAAGGGTTCTTTTTTCTTTCTTTTTTTTTTTTTTTTTTTTTTTAAAGATAGGTGTACAGCATGGCTGGAGGACAGATTCATGACCTACTTTTCCCAAACTGAATCCTGAGCTTTGTGTACTTTCTGATATTCAGTAGGGAGTTCTTCCCGTTAGAAATCTCCTCGGGCCCGTTTATGTTAGCCTTCCCACAGCAGAACAACAAGCCAAGGTATAACTTGGGTGGAGGAGGAAATCCTAGCGTCGTCCTTGAGGAGTAAAAGATTGCTGAGTATCAGTGAACAGGTTTCTGTGCTTTCAGTAAATAAAGAAAATCCAAATTAAAACAAAGAGACAGTCTCCTTTGCTGAAGGGAGTCCATGTGCATTGCTCAATCAGGACTAAGAAAACAAGGTTTAGGCAGTAGAACATGTCAAAAATTAGTTGTGGGAAAAGGTCATATGAATGTGCTCCATATTACAGCCAGTTAGGACAATTAGACACCGAGACTAATCATTTTATGTAACACTGACTAACCCTCCTTGCCTTCAGTAGCATTCCATCACTTGTGAACCAAGGGGATGTCTGACGGAGACCACAGCATCCCAACAATTTGGCTGTGCTGTTTAAGAACGTCCCCCAACCAGAGCCGTCCATCAGATCGCTGGGCGGCAGCAGTGACATTTCGGTAGACGTGTTTAATTACGTGGGTGAAGTAGGCCCATCATCAATAGTGCTGACATTTCGAAGAGCTATCACCTCAGGATAAGCCAGCTCTAAAACTAATCTCTTTTCTGTCCTTCTCCATCTGCCCTGACAAATAAAGCTGCATGAGTCAGATTTTTAAACAGAGGTAGAACCTAAAGAGAGGTGCAGAGCACAGAGAGGTCCATTTAAGAGCCCATAAGCAGCCAATTCACACCGAAACTCTCGGTGGCCTGATCATTTCTTTAAGAGCCTAACTTCAGCTGTGGTTCCCCAGATACCTTCAGAAATCACAAGGAAAAAAGAGAAAGGATGGTCCCATAGTGAAAATACTTGAATCTGCTTTTATTAGCTGGCAGACAAAAGTTAACCCAAATAAATGCAGTTACATTGGCCAGGAAGAAGTGCAAAAGCAGGTAAGTTTTATCTCACTAGCCCGTGCACGCCCTGGTTGGTAATGCCACTTGGTCAGCAGCCCAACGTAGCTGCTGCTGCAAAGCAGCGAGACTCGTGCTCGCCCTTTTCCACTGCTGCGGGCTCAGACTGGTGCCATGAGCCAAAGCAAAAACTCAAATCTCAGGCTCTGAAGAATCAACAAACGTGCTGTTAGAAATAAAAATGGGAGTTGCTTTAAGGAAATAATGCAAAAGCAAAAAGAAGGCACGGCAGCATGGTAGGGAGTTGCAGCTGCAGGATGCAGCTGTCTTTGCTTCAAACACAGAGCAACTCAGCAACGTTACACAGGATGTACGTGGGAATCTGTCATTTCTCATGGGGTAATAGAAAGCATTTAGTTGACTTATTTAACATTTTTACTCTTCTTTACTCTTGTGTTTACATGGGATACAATATCTCAGAAAGGAAAGGGATTTTTTTGTCTTTCCTGCTTGAAAGCGGGAGCCAAAGGGAATTTGGGGGAGTCCATCTACCCACAGGATCTCAAGGCCAGCGGGGGTCTGCTCCTGGCTGTAACAGGAGTGGAAAGAGGGGCACAGAAAAGGGAGCAACAAAAAAGTTGTTTCTCAGCCATGGTGCAAACGGGAGCAGGCCAGAGATGCTGCAGCCTGTGCTAGCAGAGCGCATCCCGTCTGTGGAGTCCATCAATAACTGAGGATCTCCGGGCTACAGCAGGACCCTGACCGCTCACCGACATGTCTTACAGCCTGCTCACTGCGGGGGACAAGCACTGGGAAACTGATGTCGCTTCACTTCAGTTTTTCTTTCTTGCTTGCTTCCCGACTGCTCTTCTTGGGTGCCAGCGATGGGCACAAACAGGGCAGCAGGCAAAGCTCAAGAGTTAGGCCCAGTTTTGTCCTCCTCTGCTCTCTCCACCAGAGCTTTTGCTTACTGCTGAATTTTCATTTTGTGCTCTGCAAACCTTCCATTAGATGTTTGAACCAATATTTTGAAAGATGAAAATCGTAGCATTTCATCTGAGAGATATTGAAATAGAACAGTCTACTGTTTAAAAAAAAAAAACCCTCTTAAATCATCTTCTGTCAAATGTTGCTTGAGGCATCAAGTAATTCTTTACTAATTAAAACAATTTCTTAATCATTAAAGCAATTTGGCAAAAGCTATAGTTTTGGTTTTTAAAAAAAACTAGCTACATGATATTTATTTTATTCACTGTAGCAGACAGTTCCATTTAAGGGAACTGTTTTTCTCTGTTAAAGCTGTTCCCATAGGGTAAATCTTTTCAAGACTACACCCTGAAAGCTGAGGGCATATTTCCTGTTTATGGCCGTACAAAACCAAAAAGGCTTTTCTGCAGTGGTCCCAGGGCAGTTCTCCCGAGCTGAACCATTGCTAGTATGTTTTCCAAACAATTCAACATACCAATTTCCTACAACCTGGAAATCGATTTTTTTTTTTTTAATTTATTTTGAGGAAATGAAGAAAGTTATTATGTTTAGCCACTGGACCTGACTCATGCTCACCTAAAGAGCTTCTCGGCCCCTGTCCTCTGCCGCTGACTCAGTGATCCCTGCAGGGGAGGCTGAGACGGCTGCAGCCGGGCTGTGTGCAAACACGCTTTTGACATTGAACGTGCACTGCAGGCTTACACAAGAGCTCATGCATCTACTTAGGTCTAATGAAAATGTACTCGGGATAACTTTCCTACAGCCATTTGTCGTTCTTACCTTGCTTCTGTCCACACTGACTTCACGCCAAATTCAACCAACAGCTTTCAATTGCTTTCAAGTGCTCCTTTTGAATCTAAAAAGTTAGGTGGAAATAGCTACTAATTTTGAGTCTTATAGCATCCAGCTCCATGTTATAAGTACATTTCTAAATGCTTTTTATATCACCCTTGTGGCCTGTCATTTCTTTTTTTTTTTTTTTTCCAGAACCACAACTGACTGGCTGAAGTATAAAAATTGCTGAAGGGCATTTTCTATCACACTTTAGGCAGCTGCACACAAAATTGATGGAAAATTAACTTCCCAAGGTGAGCTGAGTTTAATTCCTAATTCGCTGAAAAGGAGAAAATATTTAAGACACTTTGGCCTTGAAGAACTTGGAATGATCTTGTAAGAGGACAAGAAATTTTCTGGCAAACCTCATAGTAACAAACTTTCCTACAGCTTGTTCAGTGCATGAATATTTTTTTTTTATCCTCTTTGAAAAGTGAACAGAAACGTATGAACATCAACACTTTTTAAAAATTACAAATTAGAAACCAAAACTATATTGGTGAGGACTTTTTACTCGGGATGATTCTGGTACAGTGTGCTTTGATTAGGTGAGATGTGCCCTGAGGAGTGCCATGATTTGTTTAGATAGTGTTGACAGTGACAAGCTTAGCTAGTAAGGAGGGAAGGAAATTTGGGGAATCAAGTCCAAGGGAACAGGAGAAAGACAGGACAGACTGAGCACAGCATA
Organism: Balearica regulorum gibbericeps; assembly: GCF_011004875.1. NCBI lineage: Eukaryota > Metazoa > Chordata > Aves > Gruiformes > Gruidae > Balearica > Balearica regulorum. Next base: position 96,199,615 of record NC_046184.1, read on the forward strand.
GCTTGGCCACTAGGTCTGTCAAGTTGGTGAGGACACTTCTTCACCTCTCTGCTTTTTACCTGCTCCTGACGTGATGTCCTACAGAAGGACCTGCTCGTATCTTGTGTGCTGAGTTGGAAACCTAGCTGCTTTGTTTTCCCAGTGTCTCTTTAAGGCTCTAGAGAGGAATTCTGAATTTAGATCTGTCTCCAAGGTTCCTAAGATCATAATATTTCTTTTTAACATTTTTTTTGCCTCACTGTTAATTTCCCTGATCGCTCTCAGATCAATTATTTTATTCTCTTTCAGCCACCTTGAGTGACATCTCCCACCTTCCATCACACTCCTGCATTTCTTCCTACCTTGATATAAAGTACAGAAGTTTAGGATGGAAGTCTGATTTTTTTAAATTTTTTTTTCCATCTCCATATCTTCTTTTCTAATTTATCTCAGGCTACATCTAACAGATTGATCAAAAGTTGATATACAGCAAACCTTTGTTAAGCAAAATGATGATCAGAGCAGTTGCTGTCTGGCAAGCATCAAACATCTTGTCTGTACTTTACACTGTTCTATTCTAACTCTGCTGATAAAGGCAGTCCTGACTTCTTCAGGTGTAAAGGCAGGTACTGTGTTCATGCAGGACATCTGCCTTTATCTCACTGGCTCGTGAGATATCATGAGCATTTATCTCATGGATATTATGACTTCATTGTTAGCTCCCCTCATTCAATCTTTTACTTTGGGTTATGATGGGTTTTGCAAACCCAAGCCATTTGCCACTGACTTTGTTTTTTTATTCTAGGTGACTTATGTTATCAGTACATCCCTTAAATTTTAGGGCAACACGATGTTTATCGTAGTGAATAAATGATTTAAATCACTGTTGACACTGTCACTTTTACATCATTATAAATACCTTGGTTCCAAAGGATTCAGGCTGTGTGATGAATTCCAATAAATCTCTTCCTTAATATTGTCAGGGCTTGAAATGGAAATGTCTGCAGTAAGGAAAAGACAGAATTGTTAAGGTGTCATACTTATCTCTTTGAAATAAATGGTGAGTTTTTTAATCTTTTCCATTGGGGAAGATAAATGTTTCTGCAGTTGCTTATTGTAGTGCTGCACTGAAGGCCTCCTGGATTCTTTCTTTGGTTGTGCAGAATTATTAGAGTAGGTAGGCCAATGAGGAGCATTTTGTATTTTGATGTACAGAGTTAAAATCTGTGGTAAATAAATCTGTGTTTGCCCTGCCCTTAGTGTCCTGAGTCTCTGCAACACTAAGGGAAGGTTCTCATTGAAACCAAGACCACTTCATATTACACTGACAGGGAAAAGTGTTCTTAAAGTAGGATTAAATTATGTCTAAACTCACTCTGAGTGGTACTTTTTTTTTTTTTTAATACTCTGAAACAGCTCAAGGTGGCCTCAGTGTAACCGAGGATCAGATTCAAGGAAATACAGTGTCAGTAAAAAGAAATACCGTTTTTCATTTTTGCTGTGGATGTTTGTGTCTTTCCATACAGTGTTTTAGTATTTGTGAAGGATTTTTAGTAGAAATCAATGAACATTAGTAACGACAAAGTAATATAAGAAGCTGCATTTCATAGAATCATTTTTATGGGCAAAATAGCAATGTGTTGGTTTACAGGATTCACAGCACAGGGCAGCGCTAGGGAGGAAAGGATCTATAAACCATTCAACATCACTCGTCTCGCATAATCTACACAGAAATCTAAGCACAGACCACTGACAGCTTTAAAATGGAGCAAAATACCTTCAGCAGTCTCACAAAACTGAGCGAAATGTCACATCTAAACCAAAACCATAAAAAAGAGGAAATAAAGCACAAAATAAACTGGGGATCTGGTGGGTATTTTAATAGTGGGATAGAAAAGATGAGACCTAGGTGGTATTTTACATCAGGTTAAAGAGGCAGGGACATGTGAAAAGGCGCTGGCCCCCTGCCCCCTGCCATGGGAGAAGGAGCTCCAGGGGCCCCCAGCACCGCCAGTGCCAGCCCTGCAGGCATCCCCCCTTTGCGGGGAGAGGGGCGGCCTCAGCCCCTTCAGCCCCTCAGGCAGGCTTTCTGGTGTGTTCCTCATCTTGCCAGAGCTTCCCTCGGTAAGGGAATTTGGGACGCAAGGCTCCCTGGGGCAAGCATCAAGTCTGCCATCTGCCTTCTTTTCTGAGACAAGATGTATTAGCCAGTGCTTGCTAAACCATGCGTATAAACACCAGCTAGGACGAACAGAAAGTATGAATCTCGTAGCTGTTGCATATTGCTTGGGACTCTAAAAGGCTCATTTTTGCTGCCTGGTGTTCATAACATGAAAGGTATTTTGTAGTCAAAAATACCACCATGGTAACCTGATCTGACCTTCTAAAGAACAGAAGCCCAAGAGGCTAATTAAGAGAGATGCTTGAATTACTGTTTCTTGCAGGAGTGTAGTGCAAATCCTACACCACAGAACCTGAAAATTCATTGTCTAAATGAGTTAAGAGTCAAAACTATGACTGGAATTTAAACACCTTGTTGTTACCATCCCATCCTGTGCCAATGAGCCCAACCCTGAAGGTTACACTTTTGCAAGAAATGTCTCTGTATATGAAGCCAGGTGACGGATGAAACAGTGGAAAGTTGTGTTCAAGAATATATAATCCTAGGGAATTTTGTACTAGTAAAACATGCTACAAAAGACTTCTGTGCAAATTCACCAAGCCCTTGACACCACAGGCAGCTTCCAGATTAATTCTTGCTTCCTTCAGCAGCTCCTGGTTGCAATCTGGAGAAAATTCTGGCTTCCACCTTGGCGCACCCCTTACTCTAGCAGCGGTATTATTTCCACAGCAGTTAGTGCAGACAGGTGCCATACTCCTTAATATGAACAAGGTACATTAGTACCTTGCTATATTGTAAGGAAATATTTCATTACAAGCATGTAAAATATTCTACTAAATTGTTTCATTATGTAAAATCTTTTAAGAAAAATATCCCAAACCTCAAAACAAGACTTTAAAATAAATATGAAATGTAGCTTAAAAAAGAAAAAAGAGGAGGAGAGGGGAAATTAAATGTTACTGACTTTATTGAATGTCTCTATTCAAATATCTTGCATAAGCAGACATGTCACTTTAATCAGATAAAACCCACCAGGGAAGGTGGTAATTATTTGTATTACTTCTTGACAGCTATAAAAAGCTAAAATGTTACTGTGCAAATTCTGTCTGAACTATTTAAACAATTGAAAAATGTGATTTAACAGCTAAACCAAACTGATTCAGGCTGATCTCCCATCGACATGTGTGAGATGAACTCAGCTGGCTCTTTATACAGGGAATAGAAATTAACTGCACAGTGCCCTCACCTAGCATGGTTAAAACCCAATAACAACCTTGTATTACCACAATGTAAACAGGAGGTGATGGCCATTTCTATAGAGGCCTTTTTAAGCAGACTGCCCTAAAACCTCAGTTGACAGTAGCTAGGGTGGGGTTTTGCCTTGGAAATTCCCAGAGAGCTTTGGCAGCCAGGCAGCACCACCAGGACCTGTGGATGAGCCTGCTTTGCATGGGCAGAGGATGCAGGGAAAGGCAGGAATGAGGTTTTGCAGTATTGTCAGCATTGTCAGGTCTGCTCCAACAAAATGACACGCCAAGGAGCAAGGCTCGAAGGGTGTAAAACTCCACGTCGGGACTGGTGGGAGACCCTGGGTTGGAGCCCTCAGCCATGGATCTGGCTTGCTGGCGCACCCACATGGGAGAGGCTTTGCAAATGCAGCTCCAGGTTTTCAACGACCAAGTGAGCTTCCAAGGCAAGCAGGTTGGAAGATTTAATCCAGACAGTCGTGGGGAAAGTCCTAGACTAGCTATCACTCACACGAAACCCTTGCATTAAGGTTTTTTTTCTTAAGTACTAGCCTGCCTTACACCTTTGATACTTGAATTGAGAATTAGGACAATGCCAGGAAGCGCAGTGATTTCTGACAACAAAATCTGCGTGGCCAGCATGGAAATGACACAAATGCTATTCTCAGAAATCTGGTTCTGCTGATGGGTTGCAGTTAATAAACTACCATCACATAGATAGTGTTAAGGAATTCTTCCCTCTTTCTACATGTTCACAGTCTCTGCTGTGCTTTTCCCTACTTTGTCTTTATAACAATACCACAGAGAGCTGTTTTCCAGTTTTGCTACTCCTAGATACCCCAGACTTGCCTCAAAACCTCCAAGAAATAGGGATTGTCTTTAAAAAAATCTAAATATCTGAAAATTGAAATAAGAAATTAGTCACTCCACAGTGGGATTAATAAAGCCTGGCTCCCTAAAGATTTGTCTTATTTCCCTTTAGTCTCTTTGCTTCCATCAATAATTCAGGTTCCCGCATATCCCTTACATGATTGCCATGGCACAAGGGAAAGCCTGAAAACACTTGCTAGCTGGACAGCTGAGAGTAGGCAATTTGCTACCTGGACCAGGAGCTCCATTTCAATTTCTATGCCAGCCAGGCCATGTCTCTGTTTTCAGCTATTCCTTCATCCTAACCAGGGCTAGAAATACATCTTTAACAAACATCAGAACTGTGATTCCTGTACTTCTAATGACTTCCTACTTACTTCCACCTACCTCTAATGACTGCAATATCAAAAGGGTCAGGAAATCACTGCAAAACATTTTGGAAGTCCATCTCCACCTGCAAGCAGCTCTGCCGCTGCTGAACCGAAAGCCCAAAACTCAGTTCCTGTAACATAAACTCAGCAGCACAAGAGAGTATTCTTTGCAAGGGTACTGTCCTCCCCACATCCCCATGTTAGATGAAACATTGAGGTTTATTCACCTTTCTCACTACCTAGCGGTCTAATGTAATTGCTTCATCCCAAAAGATGCTCACCAAAGACACAGAAGGAGCCATATAGAAGAAAAGAAGCAGCTGAGGGCTATTTCAAATTGATGTAAGTGGCTTTTGTAGAGGCGCACAAAGAGAAAAAGGATCCTGGAGTAAGCCTTATGCATCAGACACTTACCAGAAGAGAGGAAAGCCCACTGAAGCACTGAGTTTTCCTACAACTAATGGAAGCTCAGTGCTCTTGGAAGATCAGCAGCTTGACTAGGAGGTGCATCTGCTAGTAAATGCTCCTGCCTGTCTGGAGAAGCCCCACGAGTGTCTGGCTGGGGTTGAGGTTAGGACTACTGGAGCTGATTGGTGTATCTGTGGAGAACTGAAGTGCTGGGTTGGTTTTTTTTTTCTCTCTGCTGGCAAATGTTATCTTTAAATATCTTTAAATTCCTGCTGACAGTCAGCCTGGTGCAACAGGGACAGATTCTGTGTCAAGTTCCATCAGTGCAGTGCAATGAACCTGGCCTATTTTGGAAGTTTTCTTTTCATCATTTTTTCATTTTGCAGCCTCCAGCCAGATGCTTGCAACTCTGACATCTTCCTACCAAGCCTCCACCACCTTCATGTGTATTAGATCTGTGCTTTTTGATGTGCTATCTATTTCCTGTAAATGTTCCAGTACGTTTGCTCCTTCTAATGACTTGCTTTTCTCCTTTGAACAACTTCTTCCTCATGTTGATTTCCTGGAGTACTTATCATTTATTGATGGATAGTTAATTATCACCAGGCAATAGATCTTGCTCAGCTCCCTGAAAGCAGCAGCTGACATTTCGTGTGCCTCACTACCAATGATCTTTCACAGTCACAGATATTCTTTGCAGCAGATAATACATGAACCTGCATTTAATCACACCGAATGAGTCAAGGATTCTTTCTTGTCTTCGGTTAAATCTCTGCCTATCTGCAAAAAGTCCTGATCGGTTTCCAGGCTTGTCTCTGTTTATCGAGTGATTGATTGCAGGTACCAGCTCTCCTTTGCTGACAAAACAGTTTACCATACCATCATATTACTGGTCAGAGTTTAGCTTTGCTGTGTGGTTACAGCTACTCATCAAAATTATCTGTTGCCCCACCTGGAGGCATACACATCAAATCCCCTTGCTCTTCTCCTCTAATGCCCTCACTTATAATATATTCCACTTCTATCTCTTCTCCATGTGGAAGTCCATGACTAATGTCGACCTCAGACTCTGCACTTGGCCCAAACAAAATGTGCTGTAGCAACTGGAGGCTGGGGAGGCAGTGGGCAATCTCAGGGCCTTTTTAAGACCACCGCTGCAACCCTGCAGCCGTGGGGCATTTCTCCTGCCTCTGCTCCCTGCCTACAAAACCCAGGCCACCCCCTCCACACCTGTGTGGTGTTTTCCAGAAGATCTGCATTTACCCAAATTTCCTCACTGTGCGACATCTCCCCAAAGGTCTGGGGGTTGCCCTGACCCTCCCAATGAAGCAGAGCCCTCTGACATGCCAGTGAGAGAGAGAGATGGCTCTCTTTAGCCTGGCTCTGTCACGTGCACCAATACACAGATAAATTTGAGCCACCCCAGACAGAGCCACGGTCAGCGAGGAGGAAGAATTTGCTTCTTAGTTGAGACAAATGCATGCAGACAACCATACAACTTCCCAGCCTGCCCCCTCCACCCATGGCACACAGGCACACACAAGTCATATAGCATGAAGCTATCTTTGCTGCTTTTAAGACTTATTTGGATCAATTGTCTTTCTTTCCTTCAGCAGAGGACCTTGCTCTGCTATCAAAATGCGGGGTAAGATGTCTAAGTGATAGATTCCAAAATGGTAGAAGTTGAACACCTTCCAAAGCTGGACACAAGCCACTGTCAAAATGTATTTTACAGTTAAAGATGATCACTGTTGATTTATGGATCCTATTGTGAGCATGAGAAACAAGATGGGAATACTGACACTGATGTCTGCTTTTTTGTAAAGCAGTGTCCAAGTTTGGCTGCCGTTCCACAGTCACTGCATGTGATGGAAGAGCTTATCAAACCAAATCTGAGGTCATCAGGAGAAATGCCATTGCTCTGATATCTGCTCAGTCACTGTGGTTTTAAAACACAGTGAAAGTTCCCTGAGTGAATCAACTGATAACAGCTAGGACATTACTCATAGTTTTACACTTGGCAATTGAACTGGTGTTTCGTAGGCTGTATATTTGATTCACTCCTCTTTGCTGGTGTCCTGACTAAATTCAGAGCACAGGACATTTTTTTCGATAAGAATTTGTCCTATGACTTTGCAGCACTGTTTCCTTCCAATGCAAGATTGATCTTACCAGGGGAAGTATACGTATTGCTTCGTATTGATGACCCTAGGGTTATTGCACTGAGAAAGCAGTAGTGGATGTACAAAACTTCTGGCTGTTAATGAATGGGAAAAGCTTGGTTAATCCTAAGAAGGTATTGTTCAGACTTATTGATTCAGATTTTTATTTCTTTCTTTGTTATTGATACAGCATAGCTACTTCACTTGGTATTAAAGATCTCTTATTTGGACTCTCCACAGCTCAGCATTTTATGTATGCATTTGTACTTGCAGCAGCTAGGTGTGAAACACTACCATATGAGATTAGTCCTATATTTTGCCCTTACTACAGGTGGATGTGACTATCAAATCACACATTAAATTTTTATCCCTCAACACATGGCCTCAGCCTGTGCCCATTGAACTTGGAGGAAGATTTGCCTTCTGCTGGATCAAAAGGCTTTGCTTAGAATAATAGCACCAGGGCTGGCTTCTAACTTATGAAAGCTCCATCCAGCTACAGCGATGTACCTCTCCCAGATCTGAGGATGTCCTTCACTTCTCTGTTGCCAGCTCTGCCCCCTCTCTCAATTAAAGTGTTCGTTATATATGTCACACCTTAGGTTTCATGCACTAGCAGATGTTAAGGAGATTGATTCAAGCTTTTACTCTCTGTTTCATCTTTAACCCAGCCCTCTCTTTTGATCTGTATGTCCACGTAGAGTCTGGGTCTTTCTGTCTCTGTTGTTCATCTTTGTACCTAACCTGCTCCTTTGTCCCACTCTGCCAATGCTTTTGTCCAAACCTTCACAGCCCCTCACCTTGATTATCAGAGCCACCTTCTCCTCTGACTTTTACAGCAACACCCCAGACTCCCTGAGGTTCATGTAACACACTGTTAAGATTGTCCTAGGACTTGCTCCTGTGACAATATTGTTTCTGCTTTGGTTCCCACTCTGCAGACACAGTCATTGAGGAGGAGCCTTTAAAGGCTGCCTAATTTCTTTCTGCCATGTTCGACTGTGCCAGCCCACACCTGCCCTGGGCCACATTGCTCTGCCACTTTCAGTGCCTCCCTCGTCTATACCCAGCATCGCTATCAACACTTTATCTCCTGCCTCTCCTACTGTTCTCAGTCAGTACCTACCATTGCCACCTCATATCCTTCAGCTCCCTCTTCAAAACATGCTTTAATGGACAGTGAAAAACATTACCTACCTACCAGAAAGGTGCTTTGAAGGGATCTCAAGCTGCAGATTGAGCGAATTGACCTCCCCTCACCAGCCAGAGTTGTACTCTGGATTCTTCCACAGCCAGTGGGGAGGAAGGGTGTTGATTTCTTGTTGAAAAAGTCTCTGTTAGGCACCTGTCAGAGAATGGTGGAATGAATTATCCTCCATAGCATTGCCTGTTGATTGTGATGGTTGCAGCTAGCTTAAGCTGAATACTTAGCTTTTAGACATCTGAAACCTCGGCTCATCTTCAACCTACTTCCTTGCCAATGTGCTCTACACACCCATACTGTTTTTTTGAGGCTCTCCCTGGATGAGCACCACCACTCACCTTGCTTTTCATGCCTGCTGGTATCAGGAGTGTCAGCAGGAGGAGACCCGCAGGCTGCTTCCCTCTGTCTATACAACTGTGAATGGAGGAGTAAGGTCCTGGACCAGTTCCCATCTGTGAGCTTGGTGAAAGCAGGACCCTTGGCCCCTGGCAATTAGCGCTGGATAAACAGGCAAGGTCACTTTACCCTTTGCTCAAAAACCTGTGCCCTAAATCCCACACCAGTGAGGGGAAATTAGCATCTGTAGGACAGCAGAGAAAACAACGCTCTCCTTTCCCACATACATGAGGATAATCGCAGCAGTAAGGCGAGCGAAGGAGGAACTGTGACTTTCCGATATTCAGCTCTTCCTCTGGGTCACTCCGCCTGACCCAGAGTAGCTAAATGGAGCAGATATTGCGCAGCAGCTGTATAACCTACAGGGTACATACATTTGACTCCACATCACTGCATCTTGTCAATGGTGAATTTAAAGCAAGCAAAATTTACTGGTTTTCCCTTAAGACTGAAAGGTGCTGACCTCATTGGCCAAGGAGGGGAACCAAAATTAGTTCATATCTTAGTTCCAGATGAAGAGATAAAAATAACTTGAGAGAGGCTTTTCATGAATTCCACTACAACATTTTATACACATTATGCTTTTTTTCCCCACAAACCAAAGGATAATTCTCTGGTTGGAGAAAGAGAAGTTTTGCAAAAAACCCAGAAAAGATCACTCATGAAAAACAGTTCTGAGGCTTTAGAAGAAAATAACTTCATGTCCTGTCCTTCAATAACCAATAGGGAGACCACAAAGTTGCTAGAGAGGATTTCTTCTGTCATGCATTTCACCAGTCAGAGCACATGTAGTATCACTTGTGATCAAAAGATTTCTGGACAAACCCAAACTCTTGGGTTTGACTGGAATTTTCGATGGACAACAAATAATAGGGTTTTATAATAAAATAAATATATATGCAGAGACATATACAAACCAAATCTATAAAAATGTACACACATTTATCTCTGAAATCCAGACTAAATCCCATCTGAAGGTTTGTAATTTATTTTATAGAGGAAATGAATCACAAAAAGTAAGCTCATGCATAGAATATGATATTTGCAAAGAACATGAAAGCTGCAATCCTTATCTAGCTAAACAGTTAAAGATGTGCTTAAATGCCACATGGAATGGGGACCTCTGTAAGGATCAGCACAGACATGGAAGCTTTTTGCCCACTTTAAAAATTTTAGATAGAGCTTTCTCATGAGAAAATTTTCAAGTTTTAAAGAAAAGCCTTTGCTGTCATTCAGCACCACATGCACAATGCACGGGTTTGCTGCGTGGCCTTTAGGAGACAGGCTCACTACAGTAACCTTTATGGCAGAACAGGGCACTCGTCCTCCAGGCCATTTGCACCAGTGTGGGGCAGTTTGGATTTTCTTCCCTTTTGATGACTGAAATATAAAACAAAGCCTTTACTTAAAAAAATAAGGTAGTGAAAATTGGAAGAGTTTCACAGTATACGGACCTAACTGCTTCTCCTCTCCACTAAAAGATCACATTTTCTGAGTTTCTTGACCCACTCACAGTCCTTCCAGCTATTCTGCACATACGCTTCTTCACCCTTGGACTGTCACCTGCTGAAAAATTATACATTGTCTTCCTTAAAAGTGACAAGTGTATATAAACAAAATCACAATGAACGGATGTCTTTAAAATCCAGTTCCAATTTTCCATCTACACTGACATAAAGCATCTGTCAGTCTTAAGCATTTTCTATTTCCACAAATAATTTTAATGTTGAACTCAAGATAGTAAAACTCTCACTGGATTTAAGAGAGTCCTATTCTTCTCACCTGCAGATGTGACTGAGTTCTTGTTAAACAGATCCATCACTAATTAGTTTGTAGATTTGTGGGATCCTCTTTCAGCAATTTTGGAACAGTTTAACTTGCCAGACCCTCCTTGCCGACCTCCACTTCTCTACTTCTTTCATGGATATCACAGTCACCACTTTTTTTCACTTTGTGTCCAAAGCACTTGTGTGTGTGTCTCTAGGTACATGGTTGTCTGAGTAATTTTTAAGTTAAATTCAGTTCTCTTGGCTAGACAATGCTTTTCAACGGTGTGCACCATTCCCAGTAATGCAAAACTGAGATTTGAGAAGTGGGGAAAAGTTCACTAAGGATATGTCCATGTTAGGTTTTGAAGTTTGGGAAAAATGTTTGCTTTGAGGTTTCCTCACTTCATGTGATTGTGCCATACCAAGGTGGGCACCATGCACATTTTCACCTCATAATCACCATCCTGAAGAATTGCCATCACACTCGTTGGAAGATGAGAGATATACGTACAGTCTGACAAACCATCAACATGACTGATAAGCTGATCTTGCCTACTCATTTTTTTCACTCTACTTTTATCACACTTTCTGCTACAGGAAAAGAGCTGTTTCAATAATAAATCAGAACAAATAAAACTCTTCAGCCATGAAAACCAGACTGGACCCTTGTGCTAAAATTTACTAGGGATGATTTAGGTATAACAAAATTCAGTCTTGTACTGACACAGGAAGCATGGATAAGACAATCTAGTATAGATCTCTTCAAACAAACCGAGACCAAGATTTATGCATCAAGTTTTGAGGGCTCCTGTCTTGAGATATTAAAAGATGATCCCCTCCACAGTTTAGAAATTACTTCTTTACATGATGGCAGGAGCTGTCCCTGAAATTTCAATCTTCATTCCAAAAATTGCCCTTTCCAAATGTATACAGTACATCATTGGAGAAAGTTACGAATTTATTTGAAATCCAAGTTACAGATGAAAAAACAAGATCCTGTCTGCTCACAGTTATTAAAGAGAGCATGATATAGTTTTCCAGATGTAGACCGTTATCCTCGATGTCCTGGCTAAATAAGTAATTATATTCTGTCCACCTGTCTTCCCTGTAGGGCTTCGAATTAAAACAATAATTTCCTCCAAGGTGTTGGGCAGTATGCCTGAGTTCCAGCCAGGAGACTTTACATTTCTGAAGTAGATGAACTAATTACCATTATCGCCAGTGTCTGCATAATCTGAAGTAAAAATATCTCTGCTTCTCCTGTATCTGCACCTTCTGGGGTCCCAGAAGGAAACAATATTTCTTAACTCAAAGTATTTCAAGTCCTATCACACTGAAATTCTTCTCTTTCACTTTTCCCTCACTCCTAGTTTTCAAGCAGAGCTTTCTAACTATTTTATTATTTATTTGAAGAAGAAAGACATGTTAAAACCTGAGGGCTAGCAGAATGTCTTTCTCTATGATCCCTTGATTGCCTCCATCATACAGCCGTGCTGTGCTGATGGGCTGCAGCCACCCTTGTACCCTCCCCAGGGCAATCTGTGAGGAGCAAGGTGGAGAAGGTACCTGTGGCTGCTGATTTCACAGCAAGCCTGTGACCTTCTCCAGCAACACAAACATGAGGTGAAGATTGATGTTAGCTCAGTGCAGCTGTGGACCAAACGTTCTTCTTTTAAAAGGGCTAATTGCTCACAAGTCAGCTGCGATCAGAATAAGATGCCATTGTTTTGCTCCAGGATCACATGGAGAGGCTCGGGAGAGTGTTTTGGTCATTAGAAGTGTGCTTTCTCCCTTACAGGAATTAATGTCTGTTCATATCACAGCTGTAGGATTAGTTACCCTTTTTTCTGGTGTCTGCATGTACACTCTCAGGAACAGCCTTTACGTTTATGCTATCCATGCCTAATTGCCTAATTGCATAATTCCCCTCCTCTTAAATGAGGATCCAATTACAACTTCCCATGTATGCCAACTGCTCTTACCCCTTGGCAAGTTTGGTGGTTTCTCTTTGAGAATCAGCAACCAGTAGTATACTGTGGCCAGCCAAAATTATTGAAACAACAGTATTTATTATTCATACAGTAGCAGGAACACAACACTAAAGAAAAAATAGTTCAGAGTAGTACCAGTTTACATGCAAGTCTAACTCAGCCAAAGCCCAGACATCAGCGATGGCAACCGAGAAAGTCCCACCTTAACCAGCTACTCCAGGGTGCCTCTGTCGCCGATGTGCAGAGGAACTGAAGTGCTTGAGCAGCCAAGTAACTCTTGAACGTGGGACTCAGACATATCCGAATCAGCAAAAAATATTCTACCCCACTGCAAGACAGGCTAATGATTTATGCCTTTAATGAAGGCACAGAGTATGCACGCACATATGTACTCTCCCTCTACTTATTCTGCCTGATCAAAGTTATCATAAGGTTTAAATAACTTCATCCTCTTTTAATTAGTGATTTCGTACTTGATTGGGTAGTTCCAGACTAAAGTTTCTTCTTTCAAAAGAGGCTAACCTATAGAGCTCCGATTTGGTTGTCCTTGATTCTTCCATATTAGCAGAAAAGATAAATTTTTGTCCCTATAAATAATGCAGTTTTGTTCTAGAAGAGACTGTGTTGACAAAAACTTCCCTATGCAGTTTTGAGACTGTGAGCAACCCCTGACTGCAGCACTGCACTGAGCTGTCTTTCTGTCAGTCATTTTTCTACTGTCCTAGTGCCTCAATGTTAGCACTTTTTTTTCCCTGGTATTGCAAATTGTTGAACCTTAAAAAAATTAATTGCATATACACTAGTGATCACTTCCATAGATGGGGCCTAAGGCAAAACATACACACTATGCATCTTCTTCTGACATTTTCTGGCAAATGCTATCCATGAAATTACAAATAAAATCACCAGGACCAGCTGCTCATTTTATCTGTGCCCTTCGAATCAGACCAGCTATTAAAGTCTCCTTTCTTACTCAAGTTCTCTCAGTTCAGACAAAATCTCTGCAGAGCAGAGCTATTCAAATAATGTTAACAATCTATTTCATGATTGTTATATATAATATATATTCTATACCCCTCTGTATATATACACACACCAAGGTATATAATGTACATGTATTTGTACAGTATAATTATTATATGCACCATCTAATATACAATAAATTTATATTACAATTATTATATACAGGTACATAATATATATTGTATAGAAGAATATATATTATATACCTGTATATAAGCTATATATGGGTAACTTGTGTATTCTTCCTTTTTTGCTGCTCAACCACCACTACATTTGTGTTCACTGGGTTTTGTTTTTCATGCACCCACCCCTAGAAGATGATGTAGAAACATCTGCAAATGCGGTAGAGGCTCAAGCAGTACCTCTGTGTGCTACAGAGATCCTCTCAGCTCTCAAACGGAGATGTAGGATGGGTGCAGCTCTGGATGCAGGAAGCACCTCTGTTGCCATTGGAAAAGAACAAACCATGGGCATCAGGATTCAGAGAATACAAGCACAATAACTTTTAACTCCGTTAGACTTTAGTGTCTGAAACTTCTGCTCATTCATAATGAAATAGTTCTCCTGAAAAATAATCCAAACTACTAGTGGGGAAACCTGGATCTGATATCTGACCTGTCAGCATTGAACAAGAATTGGTGTTTAGTGAAGAAAGTAAAGTATCTCAGCTAGACCAATACAGAGTAGGGGAAAAAATCTTAACCTAGACATCCTACCCTGCCAGGAGCTAGCCTAATACCTCAAAATACAAGATTTAATTCATCACCTTGCCTAATATTGGACCCATAATGCACAATAAGGGATCTAAGTCTTTTAGATATTTTTTTTTTCCCAAATCCATATATTATTCATCAATACTGCTGGTATGAAGGTTCATTGGAAGACATGGATTTCATGTGAAGGAAAAATGTCATATTCTTTCTGTAGCAGTGAGCTGTATTCATATCTCACTGTTCCCCACTAAAATCATACTGAAAACCTGAGTGCAAAGGTCTTTATGAAATGTTTATTGAGAAAGAACATATCCTACCTGTAATTTCTAAAGCAAAATGAGTAGGCAGGTTTAAAGCATTTTTGAAAATAAGTATGAAAAGTTAACCTCATATGCCACATCTGAGCCGTTCCTGTGTTATTCCAGTTGAGATAATTTACAAAACAAGTATTTGCAATGCGAGACTGCAGCATGGTATTAACTCATGTGAATGCATTATAACAGTCAAGTATTTAATCACTTTTCAATTCTTGTAAAACAAAGAACATTTTCCAGCATTGTCTGAGCTGCGCTCGCTGTAGTCAATGGGTGTTCAACTCCTTTACATGAGAGAATTGAGTTCACCACCCTGGCTAATGAAGACCTACTGTATTTTAGACTATAACTCAGCAGGTGATCGAATATTATCTGCTTCACAGGAAAATACAAGTAAAATGAGCTCTTCAGCTGTAAATAATTTGGTCATAAAAGAGAAAGCTAATGTATTTTTTAGGTAACTGTCTCAGCTCTGCTGCATTCTCCCTAGCCAGTTCTGGATTTCATATCATCAGCCACCCCAAAAAGGGAATATTAGTGAGGATTTTTTGAAAAGTCTCTTTAGCAAACTGAACATGGAAATTAACATGAAGAGTTCGGTGCAGAACATGGCCTGACGGCATTTTCTTCTCCCCAGCACATTGTGAAGAAAGGGAGTACTGGAATAATCTTCTTTGTTATCTAGAAATAGCTCTTCCTTCTTTCTCTCCCCCACCTCCCAAAGTTAATCTGTATGGTTTGACAGCCCTGCAAATGCTAGCACAGGCTTTAGCAGACTTTGGTTTATATTTATAATACAAAATTAAGGGTTTAGATTATGTTTTGGGTTTAGAATAGCCATAATATAAAAAAGCACTGGACATCAAAGTAATCAACTAATCCCTTTATCCAGAGCCGTTCAGATCAATCATTAAAACACCATGAGGTTCTGACAGATGCCACCATGACAGATTTCTTTCCTCCCATGCTGTTTTCATTGCCACAGATTTTCTGATTTGGATCATAATTGCATTTGGGCTTTCAATGGCATGTAGTCAAACTACCTCATTTTGAATGTTAATTTCCTGAAAATAATTGAAAACCAATCCATATTTCTAATCTGTGGCAGGTGCTTGGCTGCAACAGCCTCCTTTTGTTGTTGTTGCCATTGACATACAATACATGATCCAGGAAAATGTCTGGTTCCCATGGCTATCTGCCCAACACTGGCCTCGTTAAATAACTGATATCACCTAGTCAGATTCTGAATGTTTGCAGTTATTTACTTGTAATGCCGCTTATTACCTGCCACCATTGCCAAAGGCAGCTCTTCAGCATTTTCAGCCTCCCTTTGTTAGCACTCAGTCTGTAGACAGCCCACTCTGCGGTCTATCGCATCCCGATGAGGCTTCCCCAAAACCTTTCATAAAGCCCATCGAATAAGCCCATCTCTGCGCTGCCGCGTGCCTCAAGCACCACCACAACTCAGCCTGTGCTTGAACTGTCGTAGCACTGGCAACGTACACCAGACAAGGAGACAGCATTCTGATCAGTGGAATAAGTCTGCATAGAACATGCTATGTGTGCGTGTCTACGCAGCATACAGCCATCCCAGGCAGAGGTGATGGTTCCGGTTTAGAAAGCAGAATTAGCTTTTCCATAGTATATTGACAACTTTTCTGCAGCAAGCTTGAGACTCTGTACTGCTGAATAGTAAAGATGTGCCCCGTAGAGTCCAGCGTAGCTTCATAGAATGATAGAATGGTTTGGGTTGGAAGGGACCTTAAAGACCGTCTAGTTCCAACCCCCCTGCCATGGGCAGGGACACCCTTCGCTAGACCAGGTTGCCCAAAGCCCCATCCAACCTGGCCTTGAACACTTCCAGGGAGGGGGCATCCACAGCCTCTCTGGGCAACCTGTGCCAGTGCCTCACCACCCTCACAGTAAAGAATTTCTTCCTAATGTATAATCTAAATCCTTCCGTTTAAAACCACTGCCCCTCATCCTATCACTACATGCCCTTTAGGCTATCCCGGCTTAAAGTTTGGTATGTACTTAAATGCTTTCCTGGGCTATTTAAAACACTTTCACTTCACCCTACCTTTTAAAAGCAGACCGCAATAATCCTGAAGATGGGAAAAGACACTGTTTAAAAACACTTTAAAAACACTACCTGTCTGTTAGAAATTTTGAAATTACTGCCGTCAGCCTGTTTCTCACAGGTGAGTGAAAATGCTTTTGCTTAGCATCTTTCTCCTCTTTTTCTGGCCCATCTCCCATCCCATCTCCCTAGGATTTCTTAGTCACTGCTAATAGGCAGCTGCAATTAAAGTCCTTTAAAACAACCTACTTTCACACCAGTTGACCGCAAGCTCTACAGCAGTCTCACAACCTCTCATTTTTATTCCTAAGGACACACGATTTTTTAAACAGTTTGAATATATTTGATCTCTTGAGTTTTTAAAGGGCCATCAGGAAGACTGGTTGTTCCCAGATAATTGCAGAGAGAGGAAGGAGGAAGGAAAGCTGTCTGTTAATAATAGAAAAATGCCCTGATGTCTAGACAGACTTCAGTCATGATAATGCACAAGGTTTGGAGTCTGACTTGCCAATTTTCATCTAGTACCAAGAGACTGTACAAACTGAGTCCAACACCAAGGCAAAGTCTTGGTGTTCAGTGCTGTCTTGAGAGGCTGTTCAAAAAAAAGGCAGATCCATTTCTCAGAGTATGCTTCAAGCTTTCCCAGAGCGAGCATCACCACTGTTGGAGACAACTTTTGGGAGCACAGACCCTTCTGTGGGTATGTCCAGACCATAGCTCTGCTAGAAGCCACAGAAAGGCCACCAGTTGTACCCAGAGTTGGGCTTTCCCCTGCCGGGTGACAGCCTCGCGTGCCTTCTCTGCTTGCTCTGCTAGCACAAGGGACACTCTGCAGGAGGGGTTGCCGCGCTCCCTTTGGGGAAGTGACAGACACGACTTTCTATGCAAAGCCAACAGGACGATCCAAGAATCAGAACAGAGGATTCCTTTGCCATACTTTCAGGTCCTCCATCCAGAGCAGAAGAGTGACAAAGGCTGATTAAGAGGTGTAAGATGAAGCACCTGCCTCTCTTCTTCCACTTCTGCTTCACCAGGTATGTGAAACAGCTTCTCTGACCAGGTGAGGTTGTGTTTAAAGGCAAGAAATTCCAAGCAGAAAAACACCTTGAGCCATGTGTTGTGTGTTCACGCTGCACGCCTGCTTCCCCTTCCGCTCCCTGGCGCCATCACAGAAGTCAACATCTTCTTAAACTGATCCTTGAGCTGAAACAGAAGAGGTACTGGTGTGTATCTAACGTGCAAATACTAGTGTGTAATAGTGACAGGAGCATTGTAAGTGACCCGACCGGTGGGGTGAAGTTACTGTCCAGTAAGAGTAGGCTATTCCTTTCCAGTATGAATGTACTGATCTGCCTTAGTAGGGAGCCATGGGAAGGATGGACAAGGACCACAACATAAATCTTGATGAGCTGCTGCAAGTACATGCTCATAAGACAATGTGTGATTTGTTAGCTTAGAGGAATCTGCAGAACCAGCAAGGAAGACAAGTTTTTTCTTGGAGACTGGAGCTTGGAGGTAAAAAAAGCCAGAGAGTTTCTAAAGGGAACTTTCCCTAAAATGCCATGGGACAAATGATTTGAGTTAACGGTACTGACCTTGTCAGCCCAACTGCAGGACTGCGAGGCAGCTTAGCCCACTTATCTGGTTAACATACAAACCAGAACAAAACTCCTATCTTGATAACAAATTTTGCATATTGTTTAGATTATAAATACAATACATTTGCTTTGTAGTTTTAAGATCTATCGGCTGGGAGGCTGTGGACCAACATTGGGTGAGTCAGTAAAAGAAGGATTTCCTTCCCTAGGCTTGGGACACCTGTCAAAGCCTGTGGTCTGGCCATGACTAACGTGGGAGGACACACAGGACGTATTGTCGACAGGACTATATCATAGTTAAGTTGTTAAAAGGTATAGCTCTAAGTAAGCAACACCTTGGGGTAGATTTTATTTTGTGTTGGGCTTCTTGGAAGGTTTTATGATGATTTTATTTTAAAGGAACTCACCTGTATATCTGAGTACGGGAGAGAAGGGAGACTAGCATACTTCTCTGCAGTTCTGAGCTTGGCAGAATGTGTTTGTGATCCACAGATGTTCATCCTCTATCTCTTGCAGAATCTTAATGATGCGGCTCACTGAGCTCTGCCACTTGCCCCTGAATTTTCCTCTCATGCTTCCCCTCGGCTTATTTTCACCTCATTCAATAACTATTAACATAATGCTGCAGTTAGAAGCCAGTAGGGGCTCATTGCTGCTCTCCTACAGCCGCTCTCTACCCTGATACAGTCACCTGTCTGTGTAAATTGAGCTAATAAAGAGAAGGCAATTTCCAGGACACAAAGCTTTCAGCAGCAAGATTTGTACCTGGTGTAAATCAGCATCGCTGTGTGCTATGGAGTTTTTCCAGCAGTGACTGGTTTAGCCCAGATAAGGAGGCATTGGGTAGGAGATTAGAAAGACCTCAAGGCAATTATTCTTTATTTCCTTTTGCCTTTCCTTGCAGCATCTCTAGAGCTGCCATCCGCTCAAACACCTGGGCACAGACCTACCACAAAAAGACAACCTTGTCCCGCTGTTCCTAGTTTTCTTTAGTAGCACAGGCTCAGCTCTGGCTCTCAGGACTGGCTCTTCTCATACTTGCCAGGTAGCCTTGACCCTTGAGGGGCTGTGCTGGGCCGTGATGACAGTTTCACATGACAGTGATATTAAATGTCTTTTGGAGCACTAGTTACTTAAACCTAACACTTGAGCCCCAGTTCAGCAGATGACAAATGCACATTATTTTTTTATACATGATGATTCAGTAGGGCTGCAGCAAAACCCACGTTGAGTTGTTTCTTTTTCTTTTAATTCCTGCCAAAAGATCTTGCACATTAAAAAAAAAAAAATCAAAACAAAACAAAAACAAACACCAAAAATCAAAATCACCAACAAAACAAAAACAAAACAAAACCAACTAACAAAGGAAACCTCCATGTTAACCTGAGCAGAGTCCAAATTCTAAGTTTTGCTTTTTTTTGGGCTGTGACGCTGCAAGTTACGGTTACTGGGACTATGGATGGGTATTAAATGGTTGTCACAGGCAGATGATGTTGTGGTACAAGGAAGTGATTCAGCATCACATTCCATAGCCAACCATGTTACGTTAGCGAGGAAGGTGGGCCAAATTCATCCACTGTGCAATTCATGGCCTTTTTGTCTCCAGATTTTCCATTTATTTTTTTATATCTGCCAAGAGAGTAGTTTAGAGAACATTACACTGTCATAACATTGTATTCCACTGGCAATATTCCTTAATTGTAGTAATAATACATAATCAGCCATATATGTACGCATTAATATATTAGCTGCATAGAGTCAGTGCTAACTTATGTTACACCCAACAAGAGTCATGCTCGGCTGCCTTATTACCTAGGCTTCAAGATATGAATTTCTTTCCGTTACACGCTTGGGGTATATGTTATTTTTATAATAGGAGCCAATGATGTTTCTGTCAGAAAGCCGTGGGGTTTTAGTGTGGAGTTTATAATTTTTGTACAAAGATATTTTCAGAGGACCGAACAGTGCAGCGTTGCAGTGTGTTGATGGGCTGGCAAAGGGTGAACTCTTGGCATGTTCACCAACACAGAGGAGTTTAGGGATACCTGAAACTACCACTGTCTCTGCCTCTAGCTGCATGTGCTCAGGGTGTCAGAGAATGAGCCCTTGCTTTCGGGGCTTTGCTGAAGATTTTGCTGTGATATCTTTTCCCGAGGGCACTTGTTGGACCCTGGGAGCAGGCATTGCTCCCTAAGTAGAGGGGAGCAGCTATTGGGGAGTGGGAAGGAAGGACACAAAGAAGAGCCAGAATTATTTTTATTTTTTTTTATAAACCCATTTGTCTGCAGTAAAGGTTAGGCAACAATTAAAAGTCAGGGGAGGGAGGTTCTCAGCTGGCCTGGGACAGGGCAGCTTCCGCTGGTCCCACATACTGACTGGAGTGTGTGCGATTTAATGCAGTGCTCCGCATCTCACCATTCATTTACTGTCCCCCACCCAGGTTCACACATGCTTTGGAGCACAGGCCTGCAGAGCTAAACCGCATGCCACAGTCCTACCTATCAGAGTTAGAAACTTGCCTCAGAAGCCACTGTGAGCCAGCTGAAGAAAGGCCAGTGGGGTCTATGAAGGGTAAAAAATGGTACAAAGAAAAGTATGCTGGGATGCGCGCTTGTGCTAGAAGGGTACGACTTCCAGGGGAGGTAACAATGATGCTAGAGGATAATAAATCAGACAACAGAGAAGACCAACAACTTTGGTCTGTCTCTGCGAAAGCCTTGACTGACATCTGCTGAATGACAGTGCAATTCCATTTGTAAAGTCTTCTTTTTAATTGAAACAAATAGCTACAAAGGCATGCAGAAAAAATGGATGGCTTTTTGCTGTGTTTTGCGAAGGTGAAATGCGGGACTGTGGAAGGGGGTGACATTGGTGAAGGGACTAACTTTGAAATGATAAAGAAAAATGAACAGAGGAGGAAAAGAGAAGGAATTGGAAGAAATGGAGCAAGAAGAACATTATTTTGTGTAAATTAAATTTAAATAAAAAAGGATGACACTGGCTCTGATCTTGTCATGTTGAAGTATTTTAAGGTCAACAGTAATAAGAGAATTATATATAACATGAGTACTCCATGAGTGCCAGGTCCACCTTTTTCTTTTCTAATAATGAAGCTACTGATGCACATTTGTCAAGAAGACAAATAAACACCCTTTATATTGACCAAAAATGGTCATCTTGGTCACTTAACATTTTCAGAGTTCACCTGTATTAAGGTAAGGAACAGTGAAATCTACTGAAAAAAAAAAGGCAAGAAAATGCCTCAGAAATGTTTGGTTGCCATCTGACCTGTCTTTTGAGTGTCCTTAAATAGCTGGGCACAGCAGAGGGTCCTTTTCTGTGCCTTGCTGTTTTCAGACTACTGTAGAAGTTGATTTCTTCTACTCCAGTCTACTCAGCTCAACAAGACGTGCAGAGAAACTCCATCTGAACAGCAACAGCTATAAAGGAAAACTGAGCACCCCCTCTGCCTA
Source organism: Balearica regulorum gibbericeps (assembly GCF_011004875.1). Taxonomy (NCBI): domain Eukaryota; kingdom Metazoa; phylum Chordata; class Aves; order Gruiformes; family Gruidae; genus Balearica; species Balearica regulorum. The sequence goes on from NC_046184.1 coordinate 96,221,335, forward strand.
GGGGATTCTCATGGGTGCTAGCATAGGCATGGTGGGTGGGTTCCTCCTAGGGGCCGGCAGACTTTGTCACCTAAGAAAGGGAAGAAAGAACATGGGAATATTCAATTATGTGCATAAAATCTGGTATCATTAAAAGGACGGTTCCTGCTATTCCCAGAGAAATGCCACACAGTAATGCTATTATTAGGCATGGCTTGAATTTCATCTGATGTTGTCACATGCAGGAACCTACCAAGACAAAGATGTTACCTACTCCAGGCAACTGCATGGAGGCATATGGGTTGAGTGGGCCACTGATGCAGCCAGTCACACGGCAGATGCAAGGCAAGACAGGCAGCAGCCACAGAGGCAGTTGGTTTGTAGAATGGAAGATGGGCAGAATCTTGCCTCTGATCTCACACAGGCTGGCTCAGCAGCCTTCAAGGAAGAAACAGCCATAAATTACTAGCTTTCTCGAATAAGACAATAGCAGTGAAAGGATGACTTGTGACTCTAAGAAAAACTGTACAACTCACTGCCAAAGGATGTTGAACTCAATGGTATATATATTTGTTCAAAAATATTTAGACTCATTCATTCACATTCAGTTACTATTAGACATGACAGTTTGGATGTAACTGCCTTGCCAGAAAATGCCCGAGCATTGTCAGATGTTCATTGTCAGATGTGAGTCATTTCATACTGGCCCTTTTCCTTACACACTTTCCCTGTGAATTGTCTATTGGACAACAGCAGAGCCGGAACGCTGGGCTAAATGAAGCTCTGGTCTGACCTACTATGGCCTCTCGCCTGTTCATAAGGGCAAATCTGCATGGCACACTAAAGGCTTAAAATGGCTGTGTGGCAGCATATATTCATTGCAGTAAATGCCATGCTAATGCATGTACCCAGATGCTGAGAGGTAGCTGCCCTTCAGCTCTCCTGGAGTCTGAGCAGAGAAAATCTGTCAGCCCTGAAGACCACATAGGCACATCCTCAGACAAACAGATCCTTATCACAGAGGCAAAGTTATTAGTTGTTCCCTTGTCTGCCCTTGAGGGAGCATAGTTATAGCCCATCGCTTACTGTGTGAGCCCCCAGTCCCTCAAAGTCTTCCCTGTTTGCTTAGTTCCATGCAGTGCAAACAGCCCTACTGAACTTCAATCTGGCAACTCACGGTGCGTAACATTAGCAGAGCAAGATTTTCTAAGTCCAAGGCTTAAATCTACAGTCTAGCTCAAGAAAGTACTTATTTGTACTGTACAATTTCTAACAGCATATTTTCCTGTAGGAGTAGTACTGACTTTTGATTAGTATGTGCAATGATAGGGCAGTTATACTCACAATTGATTTTCCCATTCCAGAGAGGCAGTTGTACATATAAGCAAATACTTTTTCAATACCACCAAGAAGGAAGAAAAGGATATTTATATGACAAACTGTTTCTAGACAAATGTAGGTATTTGACTGAAAAATAAATAGAAGCAGCAATCTTCAGTATGGGTTAGACCTTAGACAGAGGTCCTTTCAATTTTTTTCCTGTTTGGGGAGCGCTATATATTTTCCAGTGGCTGCCTGTATGGACAGATTAAATCTAAGCCCACTGGCAATCAGCTTGCTGGGTTTTGTTACCTTCCATGGGACCCCAGATATAGTCCTGGGACCACTGATCCATGACCATGGGTTTTGGAATCATTACTATAATTCTTCAAAATTTGGGAGCGCCTTGATGCGCTGAGAGGGCGGAGGTATGATGCTGTGTTATGAATCTCCTCATAAATTCACCCCTCAGATCTGGTATCATGTGCAAGCCTTTCTTTCCCCACTGCATGAACAGGGATTGATAAAGTGGAAGTCCTCCTTCGCCAGGCAAAGATGGAAGGTGGAGTGCAGAGAGTGGCCTCCTCGTTTAGGGACGGTACCCAATCTGGCTCAGATTGTCACCTTTCTCCCTGGGGAAATACGAAATGAACAAAGATCCTGAGTTTAAAAAGGCTTTGCGAACAAGACCAGGGAAAGGAGGGCATGCTAACAAACCCCCACACCACCCGCCCAAGAAGCGGCCCTTACAGAGCCGGCCCTGCGGCCTCTCTAAGGCAGACGGCCCACAACCGGCCTCGCCTGGCGCAGAGCGCCGTGCCCCGGCCCTTTGCCGGGTCTCACACTGACACCTAGCGGCCCGCTCCCCGGGAGAGCTGCCCGCAGCCGGCCCTGCCTGCCTCTGCACGGCCCCGGAGGGGCTCGAAAGAGCAGCCTCTTGCGAAAGAGCAACCTCTTGACGTGGTTTGGGGTTTTTTTTGGCGCCTCGTCATTCTTCCCACCCTTTCTCTGCTACCTGAGCCTCAGCGTCGACCTGCGGGATGGAGGGTGAACGTGTGGCCAAGCCCCTGTGCAGCACAGGTGCCCCGCAACAGGGATGCTGGGCATCAGAGCCAGCGTACAGCGGTACTTCCACAGGAGATTTTTCTCTGGCTCCAGCAAGTTTCAGCTCGAGGACTTTGGTGGGAAAAATGGGTGGGTTTGTGTTTAGCAACCCTCAGTCATCAGTTGTGGAATCACTTTCTGAATCCATGTCAACGTTTAGCATCATCACTGCCCTGGGACACAGAGAAACTTGCCGGGCAGTGGATAAAGCAGGACTGTTCTGTCTGTTTTGAACTTGCCACCAACTAGTTGCACCTGATGATCCCATTACCTGCAGGGCAAATAATAAAGGCTTTCTTGAACTGTTTTTTGCTATTCGTTTGCTTTCAGACAAAGATGTGGAGACACACGTATGCTTGTGCCCTTGGTGACTGCTGGAGGCACCCTCCTTCACTGATCAAAGGTGAAAGTTTGGAAGTAGGAGAAGCAGATATTGTGTCCAGACCTCATAAAGGGAGGGGGGAGAGGAATGGGGAAGGGGAGAAAACAAAGTCAGAGTGAGATCCCATTGCCCTCTGTCAATACATCCAGTAGTTAAGCACCAGGGAGGCAGAAGAACCATGTAAGGCAACGGACAAAGCTGTAAAAACAAACGGGTACACCCTGCCTATGACTAAGCTTAGGCTGCAAATCAGAAGAAGGTTTCCAGTCATGAGAAGAGTGAAGCTTGGGAAAAGGCTTTGGAAGGAAGAGCAGGGACAACATTCAAGGTCAATCTGCACAGTTAAGGTGGAGATTGATTGGATTATGCGGTGCATATCGTGGTAGCCAGTAGTCACAGCAGACATTTTTTTTTGTATCTACGCACAAGACCTTTTACAAACTCTTGTGTTGTTACAAAACAGATGAATCCACAAACCTGGCTACAACCAAAGGATTACAGCTGAGAAGAGCAGAAGCTTCCATCAAAAAAATGTAGTCAGGAAAACATCTGCTGCTGCGAGACAAGTTCTTTGATGGTATGTCATATTTGAGATATGAGGGGGAGTTTCAAGATGTCTGAGGGGAACCCAGAACCTGGCAGTGTTTCCAAAATGAGATGCAGTCTTACCAGCAGAAATGTCTGTTCCGCAACTAAATCTCTGATGCTGAAAAAAGCTTGTGGCAAAACAGAATAAATGCAATATGGGTCAGTGGCATAGGTGTTGCTTTTGTTTATTAGAACGTGAAATGAGTTGAATAATTTTTTTACTGTTATGATTATTTATGTGTGTGGGTGTAAACATGCAGTTGCTTGAACTTTCTGGCTAGGCTGTTATTGCTCAAGCCCAGCCACAGATTTAGCAAACTGAGCACACAAGGTCAACAGGGCAGCAAGTAGACAGGTAAAGGGGGGGGGGGTCGATGTGTGTCTACAGTTACATTACAAGTAAGAAAGCACAACACGCAATGTTGAGACTTGCCTGAGCTGCAGCCGGAGTGAAACTGCAGGCAGGAAGCCGACAAGGACAGACCTGCCACCTGGCCAGGATGGCAAGCAGTCCTGGGGGTAACTGTCACCAAATGTACATGGAGTTGCTTGCACAGGTCTGGTCTGTTAAAAAGACAACAACAAACTTCTAAGCTGACAGGGCTGACAAGTGGGCTGCTGTCCGGACCTTCTGGAAACTGAAAGGCTCACACTTGAACTTATAATTAAGGGTAACGGGGACTGATCCCCAAATTGTCTGACCTACTCAATAAGAAATGACCATTCTTACTTATATCCAGTGCTGTATTTAGGGGTGATCCTCATCATCCTCCAAATGTGGTCCTCTCTCTCAGGAAACCAGATCCACTGGTTGCCGCAGAATGAATCAAGGCCTGCAGTTTGGCTGTGTTGATTTCACTTCTGCAAGTATATTCTTGTAGCTTCCTCAAGCAGAATGGTAGGAAGACATCATGATGGAATAACAATTTCAAGTCTTCCCATGTGAAGCCATCATTTTCCTTTTTTATTGTAATTTAGCATTTTTGTTATGTAGTATATGCACCGTAGTTGCATGTTTTTAATCATTCACCCTGTCTCCTCCATGCGTCCAGGAAGCCTTTTTCCCCCTCATTCTAGCAGCAATCTTGGGCTAGATACTCATTCAGAAAGTATTTGGAACAGGTTCTCAAACCATTTGACAGAGAATTGTTATCACTCAGGAAACACTTCAGAAACAATTTTTCAAAGCTTACTTCTCGAGATGAAAATCCAGGGAGTGAGCTACTTATCCATGACTCCTTCAGTCATTTTAGGAACTTCTCATTGTAATACAATTTGAGTGAGGTGATGGGAGATTAGTAAAGGCCACCAGCTATACTCAAAGTTAAAAAATAATTCAAGTAATAAACTGTATTATAGGTATATCCAAATCTGATCACAACATAGGGGCAAGGGCAGCTATTAAGAGAGAGATCAGCCTTTGAGGTTAAAACACTAGAACGGAGGTAAAACTTCATATCTCTGGCCACGTCTACACCATCTCTTGGTGGTGGCCAGGTGTGAGATGCAGAAAGTCTGGAGGGAAGGGAATGGGGGGCCGGGGCAGCTATGTTTGCAGTTTGTCTCAGTATCCATCCTCAACAAGCAGGAGCAGTCCTTCCTATGCCTGTCCTGTCCTGCCCTATTTGGGAAAAAGTGCCTGGGATGTGCTTTGCCAGGGATGGACTCCTGGGGTAGGTTTTACTGGGAAATGTCATGCTAAATAGCAGCAGGTGGATACCTGCGTGCCTCAGGAAAGGCTCTGGCTGTGTGAGCCTTCGGAGGAGCTTTCTGCTGAAGGACCTGATTGTGCCATAGGTTTGGTGCCTCCTGACAAGCCCTGAGGCTGAGAGGAAAGTGAGTAGGTTCCTCAGCACCTTTTGGGACTTGAGGCAACCACCACTAGCCGAATGCCAAGCTGAGGCTGAGCACCTGCAGCACTGGCTGGGCACTTTCTGGGGCCTGATTTGTAACCCCTGGTGCCTCACGGAGCCCCACCAGCCCTGCGAGGGCTGCTCAGGGCTCTGCCCCGCCATCATCTTTCCCTCCTCCTCTGCTGCAGCTAGCCATGACAGTGGGCACCATGTGGATTTTGGGATTATGGGGCTGTGCAGCTTACTGGCCTCCTTAGGATAAAGTGTGCAGGAAACCATCCCCTTGCTACAGCACGCCCTGGGTCGGTCCCAATTACTGCTACTGGCAAGGCCCCCCCCAGGTCCCTCTCCTGTATGCGCCCATCCAAAGACTAAGGCTGCTGTTTCTTTTTCATCTTCTCTTTGCTCGCAGTTTGGGTTCTCCTTCCATTAAAGAGTGGGTAGGGATGCATGAAAAATTAAAATGTGTTATTACTTATTCCCCTTTTGAACCATTTCCTTCCCTGAGGGTTATCTGCTTCTTAACTCTACCTGGTGACAGGGGCGCATTGTGCATTGCTTTCATTAATCTCCATCCTACACAAACCTTGCTGCTCGGGGAGGTTATCAAAATTAAAATATCAGGCTTTTGTCTGAAAACGTTTCCTTACCCATTATCACACCAAGGATTATGAGAATTGAAAGAAAGGGGGAGATCGGTGAGGTGTGGGAGAGGGAGGGACAAGAATTTTTACACAGGAAGGGGGAAAGAAATTATTTTAATTGGAAAATGTGGTGATAAAAATCACAAAATTAATGAAGTGAGAGAGCTCAAGGTCAGTGCAGTACCTGAAGCTACTTTAAGTACATTCTTTAGCTTGGTTTCTTAGGAAAACAAGCGAGTCTGTGCACATCTGTGTTGCAGTTTAGCCCCAGCCAGCAGCTAAGCACCACGCGGCCACTCGCTCAGTCCTCCCCCCGAAGTGGGATGAGGAGGACAATCAGAAGAAGGTAACACTCATGGGTTGGGATAAGGACAGTTTAACAGGACAGCAAAGGAAGAGGAAAATAACAACAACACTAATAAAAGTATATACAAAGCATGTAATACACAACACAATCTACTCACCGCCCAGAAACCCAATGCCCAGCCCATCATCAAGCAGGAACACCCCCCACTCCCTTATATACTGAGCATGACATCATATGGTATGGAATATCCCTTTGGCTAGCTTGGGTCAGCTGTCCTGGCCGTCTCCCCTCCCAGCTTCCTGTGAAAATTAACTATCCCACCTGAAAACCAGCACAGTTTTTGCTTTGCCATCTCTCCACGATTTTCAAGCCAGTGGGCAGATTTCAGTCACATCTGAGAGAGGGATGGAGGTTTCCTAAATAAATTAATTTCTCCTCTTTTCATAAAATAGTCACTGGCAGAGATATGGGACCAGGCTCAAGCAATCGCATTGTTTCGCAACCCACTTTCAATGCTCTCAGGTCTAATTTTTAAATCGTGCACAGCACCCCGCACATTACCACCAAAACCCTCTGTGGGAGGAGGGCTGTGAGGAAGAACAGGGCTGGTTTTTAACTAATGGGGTTGGTTATAACTAAAGGACCTATTAATAGCTGAAGGGGAACTACTGTCTTGTAGTTCAGTTTAAAAAGTTGCTCAAGCAACAGAAACAAATCCACTGGAAAGCTGGTTTCATTACTTCTGCGGCTCATAGAGCTCTTCGGCTTTTTTAACATTATAACACACCGAGCTAACAACAGCCTCGTAAACGGCCTGAAGAAATGAGCTTGGAAATGGGGAACTCCTGCCCTGTGAATGGCTCCAGGAAAGTGAAATCTCCCTGTCTGCATTTTTGCTCCGTGTTTTTGCTCGCAGACAGACCGGCACCGAAGGGCAGGCACGTCGGGGTGGGAACCTCGCAGGCGCCCGGGGGCAGGCTGGGCTTGCTGTTCTGTCCCGCTCCACCCCTGGAGACACTGGAAGCTGGGGAGGTTACTTTCAGGTCCCCAGACTACCGCAAGTGCAACGCCAAAGGCACACGCTCTCCCAAGGGGAAACGATCGGTCCTCTGAAGAGTGCCTTTGCAGGGGCAAGGCCACCGCTTAGCGAAAGAAAGCACGTGCATGACAGATTATGAATAATTGATTCTTGGGACAGCGATTCACAGATGCGACATCACTGTTGGGTGCATTAGGATGCTGAGCATCCTTTGGGGGATATTAGGAGTTAGATGACCCAGGGAACTCAAAGATGTTAATGCATAATTTATTTTACAGGGGAAATAATAAACTAGAGTAGTACATAAAATTCTGATCATATCCCATTTCTTTCGTTGTGTCTCCCTCAAAAGGGTGTTCCAGTGGAGACATTATATTCTTTTATTCTTATATAAAAATATCAACTTTCCACAGGGAACATTTTTCTCTGTGAGCAAAATCCAGAGTCATTGTACCTTAAATTAAAAGCTAAGTCTTTCTTAATTATTATAGCTCACTGAAGCAGGAGTCCAAAAATAACAGGTAAATCAAAAAAGAGAAACCCAAAAGCCAAAACAGTCCACTGAGCTTCATTCAGTAACTGGAAAATGGTTTGAATCCTGGTGCTCAAAGAATACCTCTGAAGTTCAGTCTTGTAAAATCACACTCTTGCCTCACCCCTATACCAGTAGCATGTCCTGCAAGAGTATCTCTCTCTGTAGAGGGGATTTGGTGGTGATATCACCTGCAGTGCCTGGCTGCTGGATGCTTTCTGAGGCTGAAAACCTCTTTTGATGCCAGCCTTTGTCTCCTCTTTAGTGGGTATTCTTTGCTCTCCTTTTTTGAGCGAGTTTCTTTTGTTCCTCCTTTTTTCTCCTCTGGTTTTGTTCCTCTCCTTTCTCCTCTAAATTGCACCGCTTTCTAGCAGCTTTTATCCTCCCTTTCTTTTTTTCTTACAGATTTTGAGTGAAAATGAAGAATGCAGCTCTTAAGGGAGCAGGTTGCATGAAAGTTTTCATTTCACAATGGGATTAACTCTCTGATTGTCAGATATCCCTCTATATAGTACTTGGGGTAATAGGAATCACAAATTCTGTTCACCTTTACTTAGGACCAACTATTTTCATAGACACACTTCAAAGTTTCTTCTCAACAGAGTATTTTCTCAATGATACATCCATGGAAGTATTGCACTAAGTCTTTAAGTATGGATTATACATAATAAGGTTCTTCTGGTATTATACAGGACTTTGTTAGCTTTATTGTTAGATGCTACTTGACTAGAAGAGTCAATAACTGAAGATTCTTTCTGATAAGAGCCCCTTGGGACTGCTCTTGTGTTTACATTTGGTAAACTGTGTAATACTATCACTTAAACCTCCATTCAAAGCAAACTTCTGCCAGAAGAGAAACACTATATACAGAAACACTTCAGAAGTGTTGTTCAACGTAGACTTTTGTATCATGTGCAGTACAGGAGACCTCCCTCCTCCAACCAAAGGAAGGTTGTTCGAATGGCAGCTTCATCAGACAGGGAAGGCTGGCGCTAAGGCCAGCCATGTAACCTAAATTCAACCTTCCCATCCATTACATTGTGGTCACTGAGTCCGTGGTCACCTCTGGGGCTGAGGGAGCAAGCAGAGACTGGCAGGGCAACCGAGTTGTCGGAGGTTTGCAGCAGAAGCTGCAGAAGCCCCAGAGATTGGGGCTGCACCCAACAAGGGCAAGGAAGGACAGTCTCACTAAAGCTATTTACACCACTCCTGAGAACTCATGCATTGGTAGCAGATAGACAATTTTGGACAAGTATCTGTTCTTATCCGTGGAGCATTAGCTACCATATACTGAGAAAGAGGAGATGTCTATATTTCTTAGCTCTGAGAGCACATCTATTTAGCTTGTAGGCTTTTCTTATTTCCTGAAATACAACTCACAAAGACTATGAGCCAACATTACACAGAAGTACAATCCGTAGGGATATATCTGTGTACACACTATTAAGCATTAAAGGTAAAGTTAGATTAGCAATAACCCAAATAAAATGCATTGTGATTGAATCATTAATTTTAATAATAATAATGAGTACAATAATTTTGATTCCTTTTTCCTTTCACAAACCTCTTATTATTCAGTGTGAGAATGATCAAAGAACTAGAAAACATGACCTGCAACAAAAGATTGAACTAATTGGTTCTGTGCAATCTATGGAAGAGAAAATGAAGCAGAGACATGGTAATAGTTTTCAAATAAATACATAAAAGGCTGCTGCAAAGAAGAAGGGAGCCTTCCTTTTTCTGCATCCATGGTGGATAGGACAAAAGCCAGCAGGCTTTATCTGTGGCAATAAAAGATTCTGGCAAGACATCAGGAAGCATGTTGACTCAGTTAAGGGCGGTAAAGCCGGGGAATAGCCCACTTGGAGAAGGTCCATCTGTAGGGTACTTAAGGAAGAGGTTAGAGAAATGTCCACCAGGCTGTCTGGCCTGCTGTGGGTGACATTTTAAGGTCCCTTCCAGCTCTCTTTTCTATGATTCTATATTTTACATATATTTATGAAGGCTGCTTATGTGACAGAAAGCCTCCTAACAACATTGCACTTAATGATAGAATTATCATTGGCATCTGTCAGAAAAGGATCAGGCTTTTCAACAACTGGATACCAATGTGCAGATGTCGTGGTTTAGGCCCAGCCAGCAGCTGAGCGCCACGCGGCCGCTCACTCACTCCTTCCCCAGAATGATGGGGAGGAGAAGTTAACAAAAGGCTCGGGTCGAGATAAGGACAGGGAGAGCTAATTATCATCACGAGCAAAACAAACTGAACTTAGAAAAGAGGGATTCATCTAATTTATTACTGAACAGAATAGAGCAATGAAAAAAAAAACTACAAGTAACATCAAGCCTTAAAACACCTCCCCCACCCCTCCCCCCTTCCCGGGCTCAACTTCACTCCCGGCTTCAAACCTCCTCCCCCCCTCAGTGGCGGGGGGGGGAATGGGGGGAGGGGGATGGGGGTTGCGGTCAGTGCAGCGCACGTTGTTTCTGCCGCTTCGTTGTCCTCGGGGGGAGGACTCCTCTCATCACTCCCCTGCTCCAAAATGGAGCCTCTCCCACGGGCTACAGTCCTTCCCGAACTGCTCCGGCGTGGTCTCTTCCATGGGGTGCAGACCTTTAGGAGAAAACTGTTCCAGCATGGGTCTCCCACCGGGTCACAAGTCCTGCCACCAAAACCTGCCCTGGCATGGGCTCCACTCTCCACGGGTCTACCGGTCCGGCCAGGGACTTGCTTCAGCCCGGGCTTCCCACAGGCCACAGCCTCCCTCGGGTACCTCCACCTGCTCCAGCGTAGGGTCCTCCACGGGCTGCACATGGAATCTCTACACCCCCTCATCGGTCCTCCATGGGCTGCAGGGGGACAGCCTGCTTCACCATGGTTTTCACCACGGGCTGCAGGGGGATCTCTGCTCCGGTGTCTGGAGCGCCTCCTCCTCCCCCCTCCTCCTGCACTGACCTTGATGTTACATCTCCGCACTTCCCCCTCCCGAATGTAAAAAAAAACTTCCCACCTTCTTAAATATGTTATCACAGAGGCGCTGATTGGCTTGGCCTTGGCCAGGGGCGGGCCCACCTTGGGGCTGGCTGGCATTGGCTCTACCAGACACTGTGGAAGCTTCTAGAAGCTCCTCACAGGAGCCACCCCTATAACCCATGCCCCCACCCGCTACCAAAACCTTGCCACACAAACCCAACACAGCAGATTAACATTGCTGAATGTTTTTTCATCTTCACATGTGTCAAGCCTTGCTTCAGCTGAAACTCATGGGATAATACTGTGGGTGAGTGACATATAGTACACTTATTGAGTACATTGGCCTCACAAACCACAGCACAGAATAAGAAAGCATATTAATAATATGTCAAGCACCTCAGGAGTATACAGCAATTCAAGCACTTGCTGACGGAGGCATTTTAGATGAACCCAGTACCATGTCTCCTGTTGGCAATATCAGGGATCAAGTGTGTAATCATATTTTATAAAAAACATATTACACGCATTTGTAGAGTTTCCCTGCTACCATAGGATGACCTAGGGGTCCAGGCAAAAGCAGATTTCCTGAGCTGTGGGGTGCAATAGAAGTCTAGCAGACTTCTGCAAGATCACACAACAGCTTTTTACAAGGAAGTTGAGAGAAATGTCATGACCAGTTAAAGTATAAGGGGAATTACAAACCATGGAGGGTGACTGATGTGTTCACATCAGGTATTTTAAACTCTCCTACATATTTAATTTTGAAGCTTTGAACTCTTCCTTGAGGGGCTCAGTGTTTCTTTGCAGACTCTCTAAGTGACTTGGGTACCCAAATTAGCTCCTAAGTTATATGGTATGAGACCCTTCCTGTGTAATTATCCTGGTATTTGTCTGCAATGCTATGTTTAACATTCCAGCTGATGAGCAATAATTTCCTGAATCCAGAAGTGATGATTCTTGAACTTCAGAGAAAGTTGTGTCAGTAGCTGGATTTCAGTGATGTGACTCACAGCCAGTTTCTGGTCAGATCAGTGCGACCTCTAGCTAAAATATCTAGAGGCATGATTTTCGTATCTTGCAGTCCAGTGACAGCTTGTTGGCGGAGAACCTTGCAAAAGGAATATTAACTAGTTATAAAACCTAACTCTTTTTGCCCAGCCTTGATTCATTTGCATTTGCTATTTTTCGTATGCCTGGGTTATGTGATATATAAAGCATTTGAGCTACCTGTTCTATAGCATGCACCTGGTTTCTACCAGGCAGATACTACTCAACATGCAAGTTGATTAGGGACCAATTAATGGCCAACTGACTCGCAGGCAGCACAGCTGTAAATAGTTGTTTCTCAAAAGAACAGTAATGGAAGAAATAAGAGGTGTTTGATTTTCACACAACTCCTACCTAGGAAAGCCATATGTGAGCTTGATAAACTGGGAAATCTGGAAGCACAGTGAGCCATGATGCAATGATTCATCTCTCTTTTAACATGATGGGTAATGAAATGTCATGGTGGGATAGCAGTCCAAGAGCCTGTTTGGAGCAAACTCATTTGGCAGTGATTCTTTGCAGAGTCAACACCGTGTAAGAACCCAACAGGCAGAAATCAGTGTGTAAGATGTACATATTATCCTCTCATCTCTTGCTGATTTACAGCTCTTCACAGTCATTCTAGCAGAGACACCCACAGATTCAATTTCTTAAATATTTAGGCAGGAAAACTTCCTAGGCAGAAATTTCCACCCCAAGGTTTAAAGCACATCATAAGCCCGCGTCTGCTCCACATGGATGTGTGAGTGAGGTTCCCTCAGACAAAGGTTTTTGGAAGCTATTAAAAGAATCCCAGCTTTTAGCCAGAAAAATAAGCTGGTGTTCAAAGTACTTAAGCATGTATGTCAAAGGCATTAGTACATGCTTAAAGTTAACCCCTTTCCTGGCCTTAATTGATGCCTTTTCCTTCATAATTTTTTTTTTATAGCTACATCAAGGCCTGCTCCACAGTCCTGCAAGGTAAATGGAAGACTCCTACTGATTTCAGTGGGATCTTGATGGCACCCTCTTTTGCTTTATCTTTAGTCATGGCAACATTAGCTTTAATACCTTTAAACTGTGTGTGTGCCAACCCTTACTTTCATTTTCTACTACCTCTCTGATTGATCTCATGGGGATTTGCTGTCATCTGTGGCTAACTGATGGACCTTGCCACAGAATTATATTCCTTGGCTCTTAACAGTCAAGAAGCTTTATTTCCCCCCCTCATTATTTGAAGAGTTTCCAATTCAGGCAACAAAGTAATTAAGGGCACTGGATTTAACATTGACTGTAACAGGACTATCCATCCAAATTTGACTTACGTTACCTAATTTTGATTTTTCCCTGCAGAACATTTACAAGGCCAGGCAGGTGTATTATCTCTGCATACCATTCATTATCAAGCATGACTGGAACAGGTGGCAACATACTGATACATGTTTAATGGAACAGACGTTCGAATGCATATTTCAAAACTGGGCAAATTATTTCCTTTGTAATGCTGTCAAATCATGAGCAGTGACAATTTCAGGAATATGCTACCTCATCCCAAACTGTGTCTCACTTTCATGTCAAGCATCTGCTGACTGGTATTTTATTTTTCAGATTTTTGCAGTCTTCACTGATTCCTGCTGTCCGTGCTTGGAAAAATGAAATGAGTAGTCTTGGTATGTAACATACTTGTTTCAAACCAACAGCATGTGGCCCTACCTCGACTGAAAGACCCCTGTGTGACTGTCCCCTTAGCCTTCTGGACCTTTCAGTCCACCAGCATTTGAAGCCAGTGTAGTTGTATTTATCTCCTATGCTCAGGCCCTGACCTGGACGTTAGCCTCGTGTCAACGTGCTTCTGCACGCTTGGAGAGACTACCCGGTTTCAGAGGCAGTCCAACTGGCTCCAGCTGTGAATGGGAGCACCACTGTGTCATTTCTCCTAACTGGGGACACACTCAGTTCACATGTGTCCTCTTCAGAAAGGTGTCATTCTCCTAGCTGCATGCCTGCCTTCTCCTAGGACAAACATGGAAAAGAAAAGAGGTTTGCACAAGAAGTGGAGGCTTATTAACACTGTTGACATTAGGTGTGTTTGATACTTCACCCAAGTGTTGATGGCTCAGTTCTCTATATAATCGAAGGAAGAAGGTGTGCACCTCCAATGTGGCATATCAAAGTGAAATGCCCAAAGCACGCTTTGGGAGATGATATAAATGCTCCTTCAAGATCTGCACGCTTACAGCTCTTTAGCTTTCACCCAGTGCTAGTGATGCCCGAGTCTCTGATCCTTCAGACGTGGATCAAATTTTCAGTTACTTCAGCAGCAGCAAGTTAAAAACCCTCAGGGAGTCTCATTGGTTTCAGCAGAATTATTCAAGCCTGTGTAATACAAAGGTTGAGCTCCTTTCTTAAAACAAGCACAACTAATTTTGCTCCACTTAAATTCTGAGACCTTCATGGGTCTGAGAGTTGTAAGGGAAAAGACTCTTCAAAGGAGCCCACTTTCCCAGGGAGAGATGCACAACAGCCTGTACACCTGATGGAGATCACACTGAAGTCAATGACCACCTGTCTGCCTTAATGCTACAGCCAACTGCAAGTCTCTGTCTGACTTGAAACTACAGAAAGGGTGGTTTATTTTATTATCACCATTTTAGAGACACAAGGAATTTTTTATTTAACTGAAAACCAAAAGTATGTGAAATTATAAATATTATATAAGTCAGTTTTCATAACTGCAATATTCAGAACTGTTTAAATGAGCCTAGGTATTTGTAGTGACTGACCTAATTCTTGAAACCAGGGGATATTTTTAAAAAGAAAATGCAATTATATGTAGCTAGAAGATATTTAACCAATATCACATATTTCAGAAATAGAGTTATTTGTAATTCTACGTTTTAAGTACTTCTTGATTCCTTTGAACTTTATTGTCAAATACGTAGGAAGTTAATTAAGCAATTTCCTTCAGAATCAGGTCACAGAGTGAGTTAAAACAATAAAATTTATAAAACAATATCCATTGACATAAACTGCTCACAGCTCTGAAATCTTAGTGCCACAGAATATTGGCAATACTTTAAACTATATTGAAACCTTCCTTTCACTTGTGATTTTCATTTTGCCTAATCATGCTTCTACCCTACCAGCATAGTCACTAGATGTATTCACAAGCTGGCAGGTCTCAGAAGAAATGTTAAAACACAGTACAAATTTATTTTAGCCCACCTGAAACCGATGGAGGGAATGGGAACATGAGGCATTTTGAGCAGTATGGGCAAACAAAAAAGACCGATTCTCCAGGAGAATCAGTGGCCATTGGGCAAGTCGGGTAACATATGGACTGAACACTCCAAATACATAAAGCAAAAGGCTCCAAATGACAGAGATTTTATTAAACTGTAATGAGGACAGCCCTTTATTTTGCTTTTATAAGCTGGAAATGAGTAAAGATAAAAGAGATTTTTCCTCAGTGTGAACACTGAACAACAGTTTCATGCGGGTGCACTACTATTTCCAGCTAGCTATCTGCCTGAAGGAGCCTTATCTGGGCAGGCTAACAGTGTTTAGCACCTATTTCCTCTACAGCCGTCACTCATCAAAACTTCTGATCTTTAACTTCATGTCGAAACACAAGTGCTCTCAGCTGGTTCAAGGCACTCAGCTCATGCTTTGCAGTAGTTTCAAAAATGGTCATAAATAGACAAAGAATCAAACAAATGCAGCAGAACGGTAACCTAGAAAGAGAAATGCTTTGTCAGATCTCCTTTTTTACACGCTGCATGTCCAACATAATGTCAGCTGCTTCCTTGAATTTCTTCTGGGCTCAGGAGTGGTGCAGAAATGATGCTACCGTGAGAAATAAATAGCTAAGAAGGTTTGGAGACGTGAAAAAAACCTTTGTAAAATTGTTTATACCAGCCTCGACATTAATAAGGAAATTGACCAATTAATAAATGCCAATCAACTTTAATCATCTGACTGGTGACTTAAGTGATCTTGTTATTCACAGATAAGAAGAAGAAAAAGCAAGAGGTTGAGAGTTAATGAGCTACTTCTGTGCAGCTTCTCAATAATACTTGGAAATTCAGAAGCAAATGGGAGAAAAAACTTTTAGTTCATTTCTTTCTCTTTACAGTTACTTGGTGATGCTCTGGACACAATCAGTATTTGGATGACGTCCTCACCTCAAGCTTCATGTAGATCACAGAGCCTCTCTTTAGAAAACTGCTCTTTTAGACACTTATCTTTTTCGTGGGCTTCACTCAAGGAAAGGCTCCATTTTGCCTGACAAAGACTGGACTGATTACCCCCAATTACTGGAAATTTATTCAGCAACCAAATTATATCGGCAAACACCCATGCAATAATTCTCTAATCCTGACTCAGTCATTTTATTCTCCAGGAAGGTCACAATCATAAGCAGTTGACTGTAATTTGTGTGCTTTATTTTCTCCATGGCTAATTCATTAGCTAAGATGCTCACCTTTATTTAATACACTTCAAACAAACTGGGGATTAGTTGGTTCCTGGGAAGCGCAGGTCTGACCCCATGTGCTGAACATGAGGCTCACACAGATGATTTCTTGCGCTGTTGGCTGCCCAAATGTTGCTGGCAGCTTGCTTACTGCAAGTTGTTTGTCTCAGTTACTTGATCACAATGTACCTGCCAGGTGATAAACTGATTTAAATGGGCATATTGCATGACTCCTCAATATCTGCAAGAGTCTCTTCAGGAAAAAAAAAAGGAATACATAGCGCACCACCTCTCACCCTCAAGAAAAACACCCAGCCAGACCCAAAAGACACAAACAGCCAAAAGATAAAGTCAACCATGAAGGACCCAGCCAAAAATGGCATGAGAACTGTTGACCTACCTCAAGCTGGAAATCCCAAGGCAAGGAAGTATCATACTGGCTGACAGTCTGCCATAAATTTCATTGCCCATATGGTACAACAAAGAAACTTTGTGCTTGCCCTCCCTTATTTTCAAGCAAATAGGTACTCATGAGCACTCAAATGGTTCTGTAAATTAAGTGCCTTATAAAGTGGGGTAGGAGTATACATCAATCGATCAAACCTGTCTTATGCACAATGGAGAGGAGAGTCTGGACTGTCTGGTCCAAAAGGTCATATAAATCAAAAATCTTGGTTCTCCATGGCAATGTAATTGTCTGTGAAGTATTGTCACTTGGTCTCAAAGATCCTTCTTAGGTTCACTCAGAAACACTGTCTTCACAGGGGTCGCGAGGTACAAGTCGCTGTTTTGGGGGAAGGGTAACAGTGCGATGCTGAATGGTGGCTGGACTGTCCCCTCCACTGCCTTGCCTTCACCCAAAGCCCGTGCTGTCCAGCTGGAGCCCCTGTAAGCACGACCACTCCTCCCTGGCTTTGCTGCTTCCCTTGCAAACAGGGGCCATAAATACTAAGAGCATTCAGCTCACATAGATAAAACCTAAATTCAAAAAGCAAAGTCTGTCAGACTGAATAAAACCAGAGGCTGTCTCGGCACATAAGAGCAGCTGTACCTTTCCCCAATTTACAGTACATTTTGAAATGTACTTAAATAACAGTCTTTTTCACTGCAGTCAGTTATAATGGTCATTAGAGTACTCTGCATCAGCTTTCCTTGATGCTCTCATGAGCCTGAATAGTAGCAATTTATTACCCACGGGGCCATGCAGCTTCAATCTCCAGTGGCAGCATGAGATTTCTTTCATTACTATAGAGACATTTTGGTATGTTCATTCACCTTCCCCGAAGACAGCAAGACTGCCCCAGTGAGAATTAAGTACGCAAATGTTCCACGCTGTATGATACACCTACCAAATTTTCCCCTGCTATTTTGCAGGATTTAGAAACAGACCAAACCATTTTCTGAAACCTGATGGTTTTTGCAAGGGCTGATCTGTACCTTCACTTACACCCCTGTGCCCCCAGCAAGCTGGGTAACGTGAAGGGTCCAGCTATGCCCTTCCTAGTCAAACAGAAACCGAAAAGGACACTCTGGAAAGCAAACAACTCTCACATTCCTTGAGTGAGACAAAGGTCAGAGCAATTTCTTACCCAAGTGATACACGTCTTTTGACATCGGTGGTGACTCAGGCCTCTTTAAAAGCAATGCTAGATGGTCTATGCAATCGCGTAGGTAAGCTGAGTGCGGGTATGACATGTTTTTCTGAGTCATCTGCTTTTCTTTGAAAACTCTGCCTACATTTGAACTGTTTATTTAGGATGTATCCTGACTGTAGATGAAAGGTAAATGAATTTATTTTTCTTCAGTCAGTCTGTTCCTCATTGAAAATCATTTCTAAGCCTTTCAAGCAAAATAGAGAGAATACAACGTGAGGTTCACCAATAGTATTCCCAAAGATTCCCAGATCCTTCCAACAAATCAGTGAATACCCAAGTGATTTATAAAAAGGGAAAACATTGTTATTAAACCAATGCAACTCATTGGAGTTTTATTCTTTAGGACTGAGAGGTGACTGAATAATGAGTCAGTCATAAAGTTTGTGGCCTGTGCTAAAATCAGACAGGGATGAGTTGCCTGTTCTAATGTACTCATTAGGGACAGAGTAAGTACATCCTGGTATGCTTGAATAGAACAATTATTTTCTGCTGCAATTGAAATGAATTATCAAATGCCAAGTGAGAATCTCTGTTCTGAGTCATCATTCATCAAGAAAGATTTGTTCACAGCATTATAAAAGTTTGCAAGATCAAACATTTGTATAGAAATGCATCTTTCGTGCCAGCAATCAACACGCAACTCTTTCACACAGCTGAATGAAGTGTACTTCCATCTTTGCTACCAGCACTTGCAACATACTTTAAATTATCTTTATCAAGATATAAGTACAGTACTGTTGCATTCACTGGTATGTACTTCACCTTTTTTTGAATTTTTCTGAGTGGCAACATTATGTAAAACCAGTGGACTTTGCAGTGTGTAGCTGCTGGGAACCTCAGCCAGTACATCTTGAGGAACTCAGAAGGGAACACATGGGCAAGACACCATCCACAGCCAACTGCAGACATGTTTGTGGTAGGCTAGGAAATCCCTAGGGACTAAAAACCATCTACTTCTATTCAAAGGTTAAAGTGACCTTGCCCAGACAAATGGCAGTGAGGTCTCTGCTCCTCCCTTAAAGGTCATAGCACAAGCTGCAGTATGTGTGGTGTCTGAAAATAAAGTTAAACTCACCCTACTACAGGGCACTTATTTTCAGGATACAGAAAGGAACCACAAAAGCAGGCTAAAAATTAATCATATCAAATTTATCATAGTTCTACTGGATTCCTTCTTATTTAGCTAAAGACAGAGTTGATATTAGTGCTGAACTTATAAGCTTTATTAAGTAAATTACACTGAAAGATAAGAAGCTATGGAAAGTAAAATAAAAAAGAGGGCTACATTATACTAATGGAATTAAATCCTGGGATTTAACATGCAGAGTTTAACATTTTATCAAGTACAAATAATCGAACTTGTTAATTCATTTCTTCTAGGCACAAAATGGCAATTTTACCAAAATTATCTCCTTGGTACATAGTACGTGAACTACCAGAACTAAAATGGTGGATCACTTTACACCATTTCTTGCATGTGAGGCATGCACACATGCACGTCCAGATCACAGGTCTGCACTCCCTAGAAAACAGCTCTTTCAATGCTTAGTAAATAAACCTTTTATTAAAGGCACATACACATCCTACAGTTCTGCTACTAATGCTTTCGAGTCACATACCCAATGGTTAACTACTTCAGGTAAAACCAGGTAGGTATTTGAGAGCCGTCTAGTGATCTGGACTAGAACTTCAGTGGCGTCTCTGTACCTCCCACATCTTGGCACCTCGCGCTCATCCCGTTAGTCTCGACCCTCTCCTGTGAGCCTGCTGGGACACTCTGCATCCAGCTCTTGCGCTGCCCTGTGAGTCTTCGTCTTGCTACCTGAGGCTCTGCCTGGATTTCCCACCATAACGTGGCCACCGTTTTGCGTGCTTTGCTGTGCGCTGCCCCAAATGCTGCTTTGGCGGCTGGTTCACGCTCGCTTTTGCAGTGCCACGCTTGGCCCAGAATTTTTCTTTGAAATGAAAGAGTCAGTGGCTGAGCACTATGTTGTTGCTACAAATCTTCGTTCAGGAAGCAGTTTGGGGGCAACGTCTTCAGTCTGTTCTCCACAGCTATGGGTCGTCATCCCTCTTAGCACGCTGGCGTGCTCTCCCCAAGGAGCTCTCACAGCTCTGCTCCAACACAATGAAATGAGGGACAGCAGAAGGGGGAGAAGAAAATGAAAGCATGGGGTGTTCTGTAATGATTTTCTTGGCTCCCTACCTCTCATTCTAGTAAGGACTAGTTCTCATCAGAAAAGCCTGAATGCTTGAAAACACCCTGGAATTTAAAGAATATAATGAATGAATAAATACATTAAAATGTTAAAGGGGCAAAGGCAGTTTCAGAAATTTTGGGAAGAAAATGAAAGGGAGTAAGGGACTAAAGAAGCCCTTCCCTCAAAAGCACTTTCCTGTCCTGCTTACTCCTCTGATTGCCATTTGTGGGAATAAGATCACTTATGGCTTAAAATGCTCGTGATCCTTATGTAATGCCAGGCTTTTTGGTTGAAAACTAAAGCTATAACTCAGTCTGGGGTTTAATACCTCGGCAACTGATAAACTAATAAATGACATGCTCAAAAGAAAGCTGCTCTACACAACTTCAAAGTAATCCTGATCAGATTCGGGGCAGTTATGCAGTACCAAAAAACCAGAATGATTTCCTGAAATTTTTCTTTTAACTCTGTGTAGGACAGTGCAGGGCATGTGAAGCGCAAGCTCTCTCTTTTCAGGCTCACGAAGTAAGAGCCGAGCCCATATGTAAGATAATGTTACCATCTACTGGAGTCGGGGAGGAATGCAGCAGAGCCAGGTGAACCCCGCCGGCTTTGGCTTTCGGGAGCAGTGAGTGTCCCACCAGCATCCCTTGCTGTCCCCAGTGCCTCGCCAGGAACACGGACGGGCGGCTGGGTCCCCAGCGGTCACCCTGCTGTGGCCACGCACTGGGGACGTGGATCCCAGCCATAGTGTCGGGTGCTCTTTTGGATTGAAAGCTGGCCTTGAAGGCCAGGAGGCATTTGCTGGAGGCTTGCTCGGGAGCCCAAGGCGGCGAGCCCCGCTGGGGGCACCCCTGATACGGAAAAGAGCAAAGTCCGCATCCTCCATGCTCCCGTTTGGTCCTTACCCCCAAAGGGGTTGTCTGGCCCCATGTCCCCTGCACAGCTACACTCTTTTATATGAGCAAAGAAAATCCTATAACACCACCTTAACTAAAATCAAACGGCAAAACCAATCTGGTCACTGCTTTGTCCGTCCCTAGGACCTTGGCTCCGTCTCCAGCCACCTGTACAAGGGGTCATGGGCAGCTGGGGACAGCGAGTGCCCCCAGCCCGCCTGCCCCAGCCATCCGGAGACCTCAAAAGCTGCCAGCACACTCTGCAGAGACGTGCCTGAGAGGTGGCCAGCGGCATTGAGGGGGGGGGGGGGTGTTTCCAAACCACCTTGAGGCACACCAAGCCTGCCCAGGGACAGGGTGGCAGCTTAGAGAAGCATGTGGTAAAAGGGAGGAAGACTTCAGCACGTGCTTAAAGCTTAGCAAATGCTCGAGTGCTCTCTCTGGATCAGGGCCAGCACAAATGGGCACACCAGCATGAGTTCCTGGTGCCTAAAAACACTCTGCTGCTCCTTGTACTGTCCACAGCAGGAGCCGGATTTTTGCTTGTGATCTTCTACACTTAAGAAAAATTGAGATGAACATTTAAGACATTTTCTGTTTCCAATTGGAATTTAAAAATGACAGAGAGTAATTGCTAGCTGGAACAAATGACAATTTTGTAATCTCTCCCAGTTGTCGGGGGAGGAAGAGCAATACAACACTGCTCAACATTTTTACAGCTGGAAGAAAAATTAAGAAGTTACTTTAAGCTGATAGGTAGAGTACTGTGCACAGCGAGTCGTTACATTTCAGTTAACTGGCTTATACCCCTGTGCACCAAAATTGCTTTGACAAACAATGCTTCTTGGGAACTGACTGCAATATATCTCACCTCATCAAAATCACTGGCACATCCATTGGTACTTCTCAGAATAAGTATCAAAGCTCAAGGACTGTATATTATGTTAAACAGTTTAATATTGGATATAAAACAGTGGTGCTGGTGCTGGGGAAACAACTGCAGCCTAGTTGAAGAGTAATACCAGCTGAGGGAGGTCACAGGCAATCAAGGAGTGGGGGAGAATTTAATATTTAACTTTCTCTCTCATCTGCAGTATTTAATCACTTGATATAATACATAAGCCCTTGATCTTTGATATTTGGAGTACCACAGGAATTGTCAGATTTTCTGAAGCATCCTTTTCCGTCCAAAGGACCATTAGGTAGAAAGGATCAGTCATTAATTCTCTGGCTGAATGAAATGCTAGAGAAAAAAAACCAAATTAAATAATGTAACTACACTACACAGTATAGCTGTTGTCTAATTTTCAGACTCCAGGCACTTACGTATGTTTATACCACTCCTGATAGTCCATTCAAGGTGAATCTGCAGAATAAAGACATGATATTCAAAATCAACATCTTCTGTGCATTTGCTAAATGCTAAAATTAGAAAAAAATGAGGGACTGATCTTTGGTGCTGCTGTCTAGCTAAACCCTGCAAGATTTGTCTTTTCATCAATTTGTTGAGTTAGAATGAGATGTGTTTTTGTGGCAGATACAGATTTATTTAGAGGAAACAGTGTCGTGGTTTAACCCCAACCCCCTGCAGTCGCTCACTCACTTCCCCTCAGTGGGGTGGGGGAGAGAATTGGAAAGGTAAAAGTGCGAAAACTTGTGGGTTGAGAGAAAGACAGTTTAATAAGTAAAGCAAAAGTCGGGCACACAAGCAAAGCAGAACAAGAATTCATTCCCCACTTCCCATGGGCAGGCAGATGTTCAGCCATCCCCAGGAAAGCAGGGCTCCATCATGTGTAATAGTTCTTGGGAAGACAAATGCCATCACTCTGAATATCCCCCCCTTCCTTCTTCCCCCAGCTTTATATGCTGAGCACAACACCATATGGTATGGAATATCCCTGTGGTCAGTTGGGGTCGGCTGTCCTGGCTGTATCCCCTCCCAACTCCTTGTGCACCCCCAGCCCATGCACAGAGCCTTGGCTCTCTGTAAGCACTGCTCAGCAGTAACAAAAACATCTCTGTATTATCAACACTGTTTCCAGCACAAATACAAAACATAGGCCCATACTAGCTGCTGTGAAGAAAATTAACCAAAACCAAAACCAGCACAAATGGACACCTGAATTGTCAGGATATTTATGTACCTTGCTCTTTTCCAAGTGCTATTCGGCTTTTGCTTTTTTTTTTTTTTGTTTCTTTTTTTGTTTGTTTTGTTTTGCTTTGTTTCTTCTTTCCAGGGCATTTTTTGCACTAACCCAACCTCTGTATTCCTCACTTCAACTAGAGTTGAGATACAGATAGATCACAGACCCTCCTCCTCAGCAGTTACATGCATGTATGAACCAAAGGGAGTTAAAAACACACAAGAGTGTTTGGAAGACTGATGTCTTGTTCTCCAGCCTGTACCAGGACATACCTACAGAAAGGAACGAGTGACACTAATGAAAAACTGAGTTAGGTGACATGAGCCCGGTTCCCTCATTCTGTGATATAACACACAAGGAGCACAGGACTGCAATTCCCGTTCATTTTGAGACAGGGAGCTGCCTGCCGCTGAGAGGGAGGTTATGGATACTCTCTAACCTAAGGGCTAGAAAAGGAGAGCTGCTTCTCGTTCAACCAAAAACCAAAATAAGAGGATCAGATAAGTGGTGAGAAGTAGTCTTTTACATCTCAGTTCCTAGTCTGGATCAACAGAGTCACATCCAAACTCCTTAGCATTGCCAGTTCTGGGGGGCCAGCAGCAGCACATTGGAGCGAGGAGGCTCTCGGGTCAGAGTGATAAAGAACCAGTTACAAAGTCTCCAGTTTAAAATCTGTGAGTGCAGTGCAGGCCAGAGGGCTAAAACTCCCCTAAGCATCAGCAGGACAGGCAGAAGGACAAGCAGAGCTCAGCTCAGGGAATGCTGCTGCCTAGAAGTGTCTGCCTGATTAACCCAGTTGCAATTGTTTTAGGCATGAAGGCACCCCACCAACACCCCATTACCACTTTTCTGATGTTTTCTTTCCTGTATACTCTTTGGTTCTCTGGTTGTCTTTGCCTCAGTAACTTCTTTAAACTCTTTGTAGATAGCTGTCCCACAGTCACTGATCAGACTCGTTGCTCAGCCCTGGCATTAGCAGGATATTTAAAAGTTACTGCATATCTTCTGGACCTTTTCAATAGAGAGTTGAGCCTGCCCAAGGGTAGGGAAATGAACTGTGTGCTTCTTGGTGTCACAGTACCTTGTGTCCCGCAAGTCTTTGCAGCACGGTCACACAACGTTTCTTTCAGATGAAAAACACTAAGCAGTTCCCTGCAGAAATGCGTAAGACAAATTGCAGCTCATAGGAACGCTGAGTTCCTGGTCAAAGAGTTGTAGAACCAGAACCCATTGTGTTTCAGAGGAAAGAGAAATCCTTAAAACCAATTGAGGAATTGTAAGAAATCCTTCACGCAGTGCCACACCGTTTCTCAGCCTTTTCAGCCAAGGCTTGATTTGCTTCAGCTTAGTCATACATGGGGTACGTACATCTGAACAACTTTTCCAGGAAGAGAATGAAATGTGCAAACTCATAACTACAATAATAAGAATGCCTAGCTCAACTATTGTGTAGACAAGAAAGCAGACATCAGTGAAAGTGCATTTCATTCAGATAATTAGATCCTGCTGACATTTTCTGTGGGAGTAAGTTAAGGAGAGCCAGTGATTCTAGCTGTTGTTCAGGTACCAAGGAGGAATATGAAGTAATTGCAGCTTACCATAAATAAAGCTGACATGGAGCAATCCTTATTTTAGTCATGACTTTATTTTCGCAAAGACTGTGAAGATTAACTTTAAATCACTCTTCTTTAAGTTAACCTAATGATTTTTTGGGGCCATGTTGTTAAACTGGATAATCAAGTCACATGGCACACCAGGGCCAGGTCCTGACAAAATTCAGTAAGCTAGTGGGAAACAGGGACCCTGGTGGACCATCTCAATGGTGATGAAGGGCAGGTTAAGCTGGCTGGAAGAGTGGTGGGTTCCCAGGGGAGCGCTGGGTATGTTTGTCAGTGGGACGCATCTTCACGAGACACAGGTTTTTCCCACAAACTTTGCGAAGACCGGTCTGTGAGACGCAGAAGTCAACAGGAGTTTTGCTACAGCTTTCAATCAGCCTACAGCGATGTATCTCCAGGGGCCAAATGACACTGGGAAAGTTGCTCTTACAGCATTCATTTTCCATACGATTGTCTAGTGGTTACTGCATACAACTGATTGCCAGGACTCCTGGACCCCAGGCTCATCCTTCGCTCGCTAGCTTGCCACATGGCTTGCTTGCTTCTCTGCTTCCTTTCTACAGGGAAAGATTTTACAAAAGGTTGTAAAACTCAGTATTTGTAAGAAACTTGAGATCTATGTGCGAAGGCCCTCCGCAGAATAACTAACACCTCAGTCAGATTGTTCATGTTAAACATGTTTGGAGTAGGAGCTTTCAGCAGAAGGAATCTGCCAGGAGTCTTTGCAAATCTGTGTAAGTACAATGCACAGATTGTGGTGGGTAAATTAGGAGATAGCCGTATTTTTTTAATGTAGATGCTAACAAAAATACAGCATGTCTCTCCCAGATGCGAAACTATTTGTCTTTGTAATTGTATTCCACTAGCACAGTTGTGGCACAAATCTTTTTTCTACCTACAGATTAGAGAGCTAGCAAGAAAAAGAGGTGTTGAGATGGCAATATGTAGCTTCACGCAAAGACCAAGGAAACATGTGCCAGGATGGAGAAAGAAGAGACTAGCAAGGATAGTCTTGGACTTTTCCATGCTGGAGGAACAGAGATGCTATTGGCTTACCTTCAAGGCCAGCCACAGCTGGGCTGGGAGGCCTCCAGAGCTCAGGAACAGACCCTGGTCACCCCAGAAGGATCCTGGACTGTCTCATAATAACTAATCTTCAGCCCAGAGACTGCACCAAGGTGGTGAGAAAACAGAAGCAGAAATACAATTTTGTGCTTTATTGTTCTTATCATTTCTATATTGTATTTATTGTGCTGCTAAATAAAGAACAATCACGATCAAAGAAACTCCATCCCTTCCCAATGAGGATAAAATATGAGTTATCCAGCATAATCTGAGGACAAGTTTAAAATGTGCCTAATTCCTTTTTATGTTTCAGGTCCCAAGTACTACGTTTGACACACTTGAATAGCAACATGCTTTTTTGAAGAATTGAGTACACTTCTTTAGATTGTGGCACCTCCCAGCTGTCTTAAATGAAGTACATGCAAACAGAAGCACCTCTTGAAAACTTTAACGGAGTATTCTTGCTGATCAGTTCCTTGGAGAGATCACTTCATTATGGTGCTGGTTCTTTTACATGAGAACACTGACTGTGTTTGTGGAAGATCTTTAACTGGCTTTATATGCGCTGTTACATTACTGAAGGGAAAGTGAAATACGGGAAGAAAAATCTGTCTACGCAGCATCCTAAGGCATGTCTGCAACAGAAAACCTCTGCTTTTATTTCAGGTCCAGCTGCCTGTTAATTTTTGAAGGAGGATGCGGTGGGTTGACCCTGGCTGAGGGCCAGGTGCCCACCAGAGCCACTCTATCACTCCCCTCTTTCACTAGACAGGGGAGAAAAAGTACAACGAAAAGCTTATGGGTCGAGATAAGGACAGGGAGAGATCATTCTCTAATTATCATCACGAGCAAAACAGACTGAACTTAGAGAGGGAATTCATCTAATTTATTACTAAGCAAAACAGAGTAGAGGAATGAGAAATAAAACCAAATCTTAAAACACCTCCCCCCACCCCTCCCATCTTCCCAGGCTCAACTTCACTCCTGGCTTCAACCTCCGCCCCCCCAGCGGCACAGGGGGATGGGGAGTGGGGGTTACGGTCAGTTCATCACACGGTGTTTCTGCCGCTTCTTCATCCTCAGCGGGAGGACTCCTCTCATCGTTCCCCTGCTCCAGCATGGAGTCCCTCCCACGGGCTACAGTCCTTCACGAACTTCCCCAGCGTGGGTCTCTCCCACGGGGTGCAGACCTTCAGGAGCAAACTGCTCCAGCGTGGGTCCCCCACGGGGTCACAAGTCCTGCCAGCAAACCTGCTCTGGCGTGGGCTCCTCTCTCCACGGATCCACAGGTCCTGCCAGGAGCTTGCTCCAGTGTGGGCTTCCCACGGGGTCACAGCCTCCTTCAGGTGTCTCCACCTGCTCCGGCGTGGGGTCCTCCACGGGCTGCACGTGGAATCTCTACACCCCCTCATCCTTCCTCTATGGGCTGCAGGGGGACAGCCTGCTTCACCATGGTCTTCACCACGGGCTGCAGAGGGATCTCTGCTCCGGTGCCTGGAGCACCTCCTACTCCTCCTTCCTCACTGACCTTGGTGTCTGCAGAGTTTCTTACATCTTCTCACTCCTCTCTCCGGCTGCAAAAGCTCTCTCTAACTTGTTTTTTTCTTCTTAAATATGCTATCACAGAGGCGCTGATTGGCTTGGCCTTGGCCAGCGGCAGGTCCGTCTTGGAGCCGGCTGGCATTGGCTCTGTCAGACACAGGGGAAGCTTCTAGCAGCTTCTCGCAGAAGCCACCCCTGTAGCCCCCCCCCCCGCTACCAAAACCTTGCCACGCAAACCCAACACAGAGGAATATGACTCTTAGGCCTCTGAAAACCTGTATGTTTCAATACTCTACTTTCACAGATGCCATAAATTGTCTCTAGAAGATTCACCATCACCCACACATTAAGTCGTCACCTTGAATAATAAAGTTCACAAAGATAATTTCATCTGTTCCATGCTAAGTTGCCTGAGTAAAACAAGAGTGCATCACATTCCTTTGATTTGTAGCTTGTATACTTTGTAAACAGCTTTGCCACAAACAATCTGACAACATTAATGTAATGGGACATTGTTTTCAAAGTCCCCATGCTTACAGTCCTCGTTATTATTTACAAGTATCAGCACTGAAATATTGCAATTAGTGGGATGAAGTTTGAAGGAGTGCATCCAGAGGAACAATCAAGGGTGATTGTCTCGGAAGATGCAGAAGCTATTAGTGATCCCATGAAGTATTAGGAATGTTGATCCTGCTTCGCTAAACAGCTTGGCATTTCCAGCTCTTGCTTTTCACTGACAAGGCTATCAGAAATGGCACATTTGTCACATATAATTGAAAAATGGCTATCTGCCTTCTCAGAACTTCCTTTCATTTAGGTTTGCTGTGAGATATGCAAAGCATATTTATGCCTGGCACATTCGAACGTTAAATTCAATTTTCTAATGTCTGCCACTAGCTTGGGGTAAAATAACACACAGGTTCTTTCATGTACCCTGGGGACCATCAAGGAAAAACAACAGTCCCAGAAACCACTTGTGCTGCTGTATTTTCAGGGCACTGAGGTTAAGAAGAATCTGTACCCAAAAAAACCCAATTACAAATACACTTTGAGACAGTCAGCTCCTGTAAATGCTTTAAAAGACAGTTGCATGATTTTTCAAAGGCAGATGTATGCAGTTATTTTACATGCATATCTTGTATTTACCTCAGGTGTGAGTCATGGCCACACCGTTCAGCTCTTTGGAAAAACTAGCTTCTGATGTGCTGCATCAGATCAGCAGATGCAAATATGGGCATCCGTAAGGGATGTTAAAATTGTGAGACTCTGACTCCCTGTAATCAGCGTGGCCCCAAACCCCCACCCCAAGCCGGCACAAGACACTTGCAGGAAGGACCAGTTTTGTTTGCATCACTCATCACTTCATCCTACTGCATCAGTGGCACTGGTTGCAAATTCAGGACACAAAAAAAAAGAGGACCGGAGCCCCATGGAAACAACCACATTTGTGATCCAAGTGCCAAGCTGTGGTTCATCAGCTCAAACAGTCACTCAGTCTGTGGTTTGTTTGGTTAGGTTTTTTTACAACATGCTCTTGAAGGTAATTTTGACTTGGTTGTGATAGGGTCCTATGGCACTGAGCCACAGCTCCCAGGCATTGCTCTTCATCATCCCTTCAGAAGGGCTCTCACAGCTCTCCAGGTGGAGATGAGCTTTCTGTCTCCAAGCACAGCATCTTCCCTAAACAATCAGGCAGAGGAGTCAGCAGCCGTTGCTGTGCTTGAGAGATGGTGACTCACCGCAGGGGGAAGGCAGGAGATGTTGCCAGTTCAGCGTTGCAGCCTCATCGCAGGACATAGGAAGGAAGGAAAAACTGGGGTGAGAAGGGGTTAAATAAAACAACTTTCCTGCGCATGGAGGTGAGTTCATCCCTTCTGCCCCTATCTACTGTATATACCCAACCAAGACTCATTGCCATCCTTTCCACCACAATGGTGTGAGGCAGAACACAAAGAGACCAAAGCAGTTTCAGCAGGGCAGTGGCAAGCAGCATTGGTGAGGAGACAGCTGCATGTGTCCTTATGCTCTGAAGGGCCTTGGGGAGACAGGGCTGCCGTTGCCTTTGGTCCTCACCTCCTTGTCTCTCCCCTCCCAGCCCTTGTCGTCATGGTGGTTAGCAGCTAGGAAATAGCACTGGAGGATGATGGAAGTTGGTCATTGCGACAGACTCCTTAAAATGAGGATATTGAGAAGAAAACATTCTGCTGATTTTTGGAAACCCTTTTCCAGCTGCCAGGACAGTTTGTCGATGTACTTGGCAGTCTTTGAGGATGAGAAATTTAAGAAATCAGCTGCTTCTTACTGGTGTAAATGATAGCAAATCTCTATAGATGAAAAGAGCACACTAGTTAGGCTCACTAGTGAGGCAAACTCATCAAGTACTAGGCTTTTGGGGGATTTTTTTTTCTCTGAGCCATTCTGCTTTAGTGAATTGCAAGCCATGACACCATCTCAGACACAGCTGTCTCCCTTTCTCCTGCTTTACCTTATTTCTTGCTGTGCACCCTCATTGCTGCATGCATTCAAGATCATTCATGTACATAAATCCAAAGACATCCACAGCAGCTACACAGCCGGCCCGTTAGGCACTCAGGTGGCCTGAAACTCTGACCCAGCTGTGGAACAGCCTCTATTGCACCATGAAGGATGTGTCTTCACAGCCAGACCCATTACCTGCAAGCACTACCACTAAGATAGCCATAACACTGGCCCTTACAGAGCTAGACAGCACTCTGCACATACAGACACTATGATTGTGGGGCAGGAAGTTGTAAAGCCTCTCAAACGCAACACGCATCTAGCCTTTGGCTCTTCCACTTCACCATTTTTTCCCATATTGCATGGTACATACTGCAGCAGAATCAATCAAGGTATGAAAAAATGTAGCTGAGTGGATCTGCATCATCAGATGCTGAGATACCTTTTTTAAAAAAAAAAATCACACTTTTAAGGTTCTTTAGAACTCACAGTAGTCTTTTTCTGGTTTTTATGCTGATGCAAAAATGATGTGAAATAGCTTGTTGCTTCACTGTGATGTTAAATAGGATCCTGTCTGTACCCTGGAGTATCCTGAGTGGAGACAGAAAAAAGCAGCACAAAGGGAAATGTGACTTTCCAACCTAGCAGTTAGGACGTTCAGATGAGCATGGAGAGGACTGCTTGCTTGGTTTTGCTCCCAAAACAGTCTCTGTACTTTACACAAGTATTGAATAAATGCCATTTCTGGAGCCTGGGTCACACAACCGTCAAGAGAGTGAAACATTGCAGTCCCTCTTGGGCTTCCTCCCGTAAAGCTTGGACTCTTCCTACACAGTTGGACCCATGCATCTTCTTCCACCACTGGCTTCATAGCTACCACTTGAAAGGGAGTGAGTCTCATGTCATTCCAGCTGCCTGTGACCTGACAGCCCCAAACTCACACCCTTTTAAACAGATTTGCTTATTTTTCTTTAACAGCTCAGTTTATCATGAAAGAGGTTCAAGAGGAGGGTCTGGTCTATCAAGCTTGATTGGGAAATGAGTTAACCCTGCAGTCACACCACCCAGTCAAGGCAGAAGCCAAACTGGGTTGCCCCAGGTAACAATGATAAAAGAGAAGTTAGTATAAAAGGAGTGATGATGGTCAGGGGTGCTTCCTAGGATGGGGTAAAATGTAGCTAAAGGTACAGTAAAATACAGCTAAAAATAATTTAGGTTTCTCCTTTCTCTTCTCCTTGAATGCTTTCAGGTAGTTAAAGTAGCGTGTTTGAGGCAAGTAGAGGTTGTGCAATAGGTTAGAGTTTAGGGAATGTAACTTGAGAGCAGAAGTAATAAAGTGGGGAAAAGGATCCTTCCTTAAACAGAAAAGAGGTTTGAGATGATAAGCAAGCAATATAGTGACACACAGGACTAGGCAGGGGGTGGGAAGAAGCTGTCTGCACTTGAGGTCATCTCTGCTGCTTCAAAAATGGGCCACATGGGAGCACTACTTCTGGGTTCCTGAGCCTGGGGATTTCCTCTTGTGTTGGTTTTGCATGGCAAGGTTTTGGTAGCGGGGGGGGGCTACAGGGGTTGCTTCATGAGAAGATGCTAGAAGCTTCCCCTGTGTCTGACAGAGCCAGTGCCAGCCGGCTCCAAGACGGACCCACCGCTGGCCAAGGCCAAGCCAATCAGCGCCTCTGTGATAGCATATTTAAGAAGGGAAAAAAAACAGTTAGAGAGTGCTTTTGCAGCCAGAGAGAGGAGTGAGAAGATGTAAGAACATCTGCAGACACCAAGGTCAGTGCAGAAGGAGGGGAGGAGGTGCTCCAGGCACCGGAGCAGAGATCCCCCTGCAGCCCATGGTGAAGACCATGGTGAAGCAGGCTGTCCCCCTGCAGCCCATGGAGGGAGGATGAGGGGGTGTAGAGATTCCACCTGCAGCCCATGGAGGACCCCACGCTGGAGCAGGTGGAAGCACCTGAAGGAGGCTGTGACCCCGTGGGAAGCCCACGCTGGAGCAAGCTCCTGGCAGGACTTGTGACCCTGTGGGGGACCCACGCTGGAGCAGTTTGCTCCTGAAGGTCTGCACCCCGTGGGAGAGACCCACGCCGGAGCAGTTCGTGAAGGACTGTAGCCCGTGGGAAGGACTCACGTTGGAGAAGGTCGTGAAGGACTGTCTCCCATGAGAGGGACCCCACGCTGGAGCAGGGGAACGATGAGAGGGGTCCTCCCGCTGAGGATGAAGAAGCGGCAGAAACACCGCGTGATGAACTGACCGTAACCCCCACTCCCCGTCCCCCTGTGCCGCTGGGGGGGCGGAGGTTGAAGCCGGGAGTGAAGTTGAGCCCAGGAAGATGGGAGGGGTGGGGGGAGGTGTTTTAAGATTTGGTTTTATTTCTCATTCCTCTACTCTGTTTTGCTTAGTAATAAATTAGATGAATTCCCTCTCTAAGTTTGGTCTGTTTTGCTCGTGATGATAATTAGAGAATGATCTCTCCCTGTCCTTACCTCGACCCGTAAGTTTTTTTTTTCTCATTGTACCTTTTCTCCCCTGTCTAATGAAAGAGGGGAGTGATAGAGCAGCTCTGGTGGGCACCTGGCCCTCAGCCAGGGTCAACCCACTACACCTCTCTTCCCTGAGTTTAAGCAGCCACTCTACCTGTCAAACTGAAATCTCCAGCTCATCTGACTCATTGCACAACACCGTCTCCTTTCTGTGAAATACAAAACTGCTTACAGATGGTGGTTTTGGCTTAAAAAGCAATTAAGACTCTCTTTCTTACCTTACACATCACTAACGACAGAGCTAGTCTAATTCTATTATAATGTTACCATCTTATTAACTTCTATATCTATGGTTGGGCCCTTCTGAATGCGCACAATGGCATCTTAAAGAAGAATGAAAGATCTTGATTATTTTTTCCTCTCTGATCACAAGTCTTATTTCTAGGTTTATCTTAGGTACTTAGGCATGCCCCACCTCCAAATCCAGCAATGAAGTAGAATGTACGTGTGCTTCCCTTCAGCAGCCAGGTCTGCTTGCCAGGCCTAAAGCTAAACAAGAGACGGGACATGTATCTTCCCTCAAGAGATCCAGACTCCCATTTGTTGAACGAGAGCTCTCCCTTTGGCAGGGAAAGGAGGTAAAAGTGTCACTTCAAACAACGTGGGAGGATAAGATAGCCTTAGCAGGCCGCAGTAACCTTCAGTAATTATATCAGCCACCTGACACTGACTTCTCACACTAGTACGGGAGAGCTGTTGCAGGATATAAAGAAAATTGCTTGCCTGTACCAATGTTTTTTGCTGTATCAAGATAACCCACTGGGCCTCTGCAAACCTTGATGCCATCAGAAAAGTCTCGTCTGTGTGCAGAACTGACTTAATGGCATCAGCTCGTTTAATGATCCCTCAGAAGAGGAAGGGCTTTAGCTAATAAAGGTAGGACCAAGGCTTTGAAGGCATTGAAGAGGAAGAAAGTAGCAGGGGTTGCTCTTTACTGGTCCCATCTCCAGTGAAAGAAATATGCCTTTTATCAAAAACACTTAGTAAAGGATTTCTTTCAGAAATGATGAGAACACACAAGTTTCTACTTGACATTTTACACCTCAAAATGTAAGTATTTGCATGAAAGTACATGCAACATATGAGCTATCCCAATAAAAGCAAAAGTATTGTTCAGCTTAATGAAAAGCGAGCATAAAATAAAATAAAAGAATAAACAACTGCTCACTCACTCTTCCCTGCCCTGGAGAGGCCACGGCTGCAGACTGTTTCGCTGCTTTCTATTGCATATTTTAAAAGGGGTGATTTGCAACCTAGAAACAGATATTCTCAGTGAAGAGACAAGGTACGCTGAAAAGCTGAGGCTGGACTGTATTTTCATTTTATGAAATGGCTCTTTCTGCTTCGCACCTCCAGGTGAAAAGCTGAAGAGCTTTTGTGCCGAGCTATGAAAGAGGAAAAGCTTTCCTACTAAAAAGCAAGGAAGAATATAAGGTACCTTGTATGAATCATACAAATGAAGTATGTTGTATGAATTAGCAGTACCACCGTCAAACCAAGGCCACGGAGGTAGCATGTGTTACAGCTGTTTACCTGTGTCACAGCTAAGATGCCAACTGGTTTCCAAATATGAGAGCTCTTTTCAGTCCCTCTCCTAAGTTTCTTCTTCCACTTCCTCCTCTCAAAAGACGTAGCACCATGAACCAGCAGGTGTGATATCCGAGGCGAGTGTTTTCTGGAGGGTTGGGACAGGAGAGAAACAGACAGGAATAAGGGAACTGTAATTTTCCAAGATGTTGATCTCATTTTTTTCTTTTCTTTGGGTTAATTTATTTATTTATTAAATTAAAAATTACCTACGTACCTTGCCTGCTTATAAAGATGTACTGATTTGTGGGGAGAGAGAACTTCCAAACTTACAGATGTACCCACAGAAAGAGCCCTTATACCCACCCTGTGACAAAAGAGTGCGTTATGACAATCTGGCGTCTCACCACCATGACACTGAACCTCCCAGGGGTGAACCAGCTCAAATTTCCACTGGACATTCTGGCCAGCACAGGGAGTTCTCACCACTGATGTATGATCCACAGAGCCCACACGTACCCTTACCAGGTCCTTCAGACATTGATGTCATCGCCGGTGTGGATCCCTTCAGGACACACGTAGCAGCTCCCAGACAGCACGGTAGCATCTCTCACCAGTCACTCAATCTCCCAAATGGTTGCTCTCTGTAAGGTATCGGGCAGCTCAGACAAAAGTGCTTCTTTTAAACCAGATATTTGCTGCCAGACCTGAACGACTGGCTTTTGTTTTACTCGTGTCTGCCAAGACCTCATTCAGTAATCACGAGAAGAATCTCTCGGTATTTGGGGGGGGGGGGGGGGGGGGGGAATACTTTTGTTTGTTTGTTTAGGGGACAGGGACATTGGAAGTAAAACTGGCTCTTTATATGAAAGATTATGCACACAGTCCATCAATCTTCTAAAAAAGCTTTTTGGGTTTGGGCTGAGGTTTTCCCAGTCGCTTATTTTAGTTTGTCTTTACTAACAGCGGTTTGATGTGATCAGTCTCTGTCATGTTTCTGGACAGGCTGACTCAGCTTCCTCAGTGGAAATAAGCAATTTAAGGAAGCAGGGAAGGAAGGCCATCTACTCTGTCTCCGTCTGTGCATCTGAAGATGCAGAACAGGCTCTGCAATTATTTGCTGATGCCAGTTTCTGATGCTGTGGCACATTTTTGAGATGGGCTGATTATAAATTCTGTAGCCAGGTTCCATTTCTTAGCATTAGAAGTAATAATATCCTCTCACCATTATCCTCTCAGGGTTTACTCTCAGTTTTAGCTAGTGTTGACCACCATCAGAAACAGGATGCAAGATGAAAAGGATTATCGTTTAAATCCAGGAGAATATTTGATACCTTGAGGCAGGAAAAATAAATCAAGAACAACTGATGACTACACTTCAACAGCATTGTTTTTCCACACAGAGCTTTTATTTATCCAGGGATATTTTCAAATACCGAAGAGAGATTTGAATTTCACTTTTCAACCCTGCCCATCAGTTACTAGTCCCATGCAACTAGCACTCCCCACACCCGTGGTTTCCAATGCAGGCTTACTGCTGAGCCTGTGAGGAGGCTGAGCTGGAGTGTCCTGCTCTCTCTGCCTTCATCCCAGGTTTGGTGATTATGCTTTTGATAGGAAAGTATCTGATGCATCTGAGCAGCTGCCTTTGCTCATCCATTCATCTCTGGTAGCTTCAGCATCATTTTGGTTCCTGGGTCCATGTTTCCAATTTATCTTAGTTTCCAGAGCAACCAAGTCTCACTCTTAGTGCTTCTCAGCTGATTTGGTTATGTCTCTGCTTCCTCCATATTCTGATTTCTCTGCAGTGCTGAAGGCTGATATCACAGTTTTAAACGAAAAAAGGAAAAAAAAGGAAAAAAAAGAAAAAAGCTCCCAGTGCCTGAGTCCTTCCTTTTCGGTTGTTTGTTTTTTTTTTTTAATAGACATTAAATTTGTGGCTTTTCTTCCTTCAATGTTTGCCACATTTAATGGTGTGTTGAAGGACTGGCACTGCATTTTTCCCATTAGATTTCCCTTTTAGTAGGGTTCCTCTCATCTTATTGCACTCTCCAGTGGAACAAACTATTTTATTGGCATTTGGGGATTATGTCAATGAAAAGATACCATTAGTGGAAGTGGCATTGTACATATCTTTTCATTTTCTGACATCAGCGTTTCTGTTGCTGCTCTTGTCCTTTGCATGTAAAAGCTTCATAGGATGTTTTTCTAAAATGTTAGTTTTCTGGCTATCCGGTCCTTCCATGCCTCTCCCTGTGAAGCCAATCACATTGGGTAACTGTTCCCCTGCTCCCTCTACACTCCCTCCATTCCTTTGATCTTCTCTGCACTGGTTTCTTCATGCATTCTGCAGTCCAGACAAAGCCATCAGACACCCAAAGTTATCTGTACAACACGGGGAGCCAGGGGATCCCAGGAGTGATGTGGTGCGTATCCAGGCCACGCGGCATGCAATGCATCCAGCATTAGGCACTCGGTCAGCTTCAGGGAAAAACAGCAAGATCAGCTTGCCCAGAGGTGATTCAGCACAATTTTATGTTCATCCTCTTAGCACTCATACGTTCGTTTCCTGAAAGCTCAAACCGTGGACTCTAAACCAGATTTAAACTCAAACCCCTTTTTAATTCTTAACGTGTTCAGCTCTCAGTGCCTACACAGATCTATTGTGAAATGGGGAGAAAAAATGGCCAAAGAGTCTGCAAAACTTCTGTAGTTAAAAAAAATAAGCATAAAGCCAGAGTGTTTCAGAACAATTTTTTTTCAGCCTTACAGTAAAGCTGCATTACAAGTCTGTCAACAAAAACTGTTCATTTTCTTTCCTTCTACCCTAAATTCATTCTTTCCTAAACAGCTAAACTTCAAACAGTGTTTCAGTGGAGACTAAAGCTCTCTCCTCTCCTCCCCAGGTCCTTTAAAAAAATCTGCACCTTTAAAATTCAGATAAGTGCATAGACACCAGGAACAATACTTGCCAGCTGTGCCACTGCTCCCCTTTCAGCTCCGATGAGGCAGGCAACCCTCCCTCATACTCCTCTGAGGTTATTTTCTCCCACATTTGCTCTATTCCAGGCAGCAGATAGATCTGCGTATCTTCTCTTTCATTTTTTTCCAATCTAGTCTTTCCATGCAGTAGTATTTATAGGCAGAGAAAAATTAGCTCAGGGTAATTAGGTGAGCTGCACAGGAACGCACGGTTGAGCTGGCAAGCATCAAAGCACTGTCACCCCAAGTTTGGGACTGCTGCCGCGCCAGCATCCCGCATATCCCCTACGCCACCCGGACCATGCACAAACGGTCTCATTGCTCTTCAACACCTTCGGCCCTCAGGTAACGGCTTCCCATTTCCTTTCTGGTTCACTCCACACTTCCTGGCTTTCACATTTATTAATTTTCCAACTGGGTCACCAACCCAGCTTGCTGCAGCTCCAACTCCCCCGATCATCCCAGGCACTCGCTGTGCCCCTCTGCCAGCAAAACCTCTTTCTGCAAGCTGGGGGCGGGGGGGGGGGGGAGTGGAGGCGTGGGTTTAGTTCATTTTGGGTTAAGAATCCCAGCAGGCAAGAGGCGTGGCGGGCTCAACCGCCTGCCCAGACTCCTGCACCCTGTGGCCATTCATCCTCCTCTTTTCCAGGGGTTTTGCAAGGGCGGGCTGTTTTAATAGAACAGCCCAAACCATCTGAGAAGGAGGATGAAGTGCCTTTAAAATTCAGGGTGAGTAATTTATAAACAACTTGATGACGGTTGGAAAGCTGAGTGGAAAAGAGATGAGGAGCTTAAATCTCTTAAAGATCAGATGATTTTTTCTGGAAGTGTGGGGTGAAACTTTTCCCGTCAAGGTCAGGCAGAAATACAAGGCTTGAAAGAGCACTGAGCAATCTGGTGAGCAATCTGGAGAAACAAAAGTTTTGCTTTTGGAGAGGCTCATAAGGAAAAATATGTCAGCTAGACACACTACTTTTAAATTAAAATCCAATTCAGAAAAGCAAAGTTGTAGAATAGTTTGTCCCCTGACAGATTAAAAGAAAATGCCTGGGACAATTGGGTATTGGTGTTGTGTCTTGCAACAGCGGTAGTGTTGGTCCCTGCGTGGAGCTTCTTGCATCCTTGCCCGTACCGTGGCAGAGCCCTGAAGGGTGCTGCGGAAAGCGGGCAACACGCACGGTAAAAGCCAGTCACTAGCAAAGGCGAAGGTGGGTAAAGCAGTGAATTTCCAAACATCTGTTATCCAATGTATAAATATGTTTACATATATAATAAGAATGAAATTAAGATGTCAGCAGATTTTTGTTTTACTTTCCCTCTTTGATTTCTTTTTTTTTGGGGGGAACGACAGGTGAGATAAGCCTAATTATTCCCTTTACAAGATATTGACAAAGTTACACATCTTCCTCTCCAAAGTAAGTCATAATACTGATGCCACACACCCATTCCTGAGAAGACGGCATGTCTGGAAACCTTTTTTTTTTTTTTTTTTTTTTTTTTTGTGGAATGTGGTAGATTTCTGCCATAAAGACATCGCATTACCTTTTGCAGAAGGCCAGATACATCACCCACGGCCAAGCAGCACCCGGTATCCATTTCAGCCTGCCACTTGTTGTCGGTTAATCCCGTTCTTAAAGGTTTGGGCCCGACTGGTCGGACTAAGGGCACTTAGTCACGTTTATCACCGGGTATTTGTGCCGCTTTTTTGACTGACTGCTTTTCGGGGGGAGGCATTCAGGGAATTTCTCTCTAGGCAGGAGGGCCGGCAGCGGGCCGAGTGCCGGCGGTGTGACAGCAGGGGGCAAGAGCGCACCAAAAATGCTCTCCGGGCGCCGGAGCAGCAGGAGCCGCCGGGGCTGGGGGGGTTGGCCGAGGCCGTGTCAGGGCTGCAGGGGCCGGCCGTCACCCCAGCACCGCCGGCTGGGCGGCGGGAGAGCGGGGCTCCGCTCCTGCCGGGGAAAAACCGCAAGTACAGCGGAGGACCCGTGAAACGGCGGCACATACCCCCTAGGAAGGTTTGGTTTTGTTTTTTTTTGGGGGGGGGGGGGGGCGGGGGTGGGAATGGGGATCCTCCTCTTTTATTTTGCCCCCGCTCCTTTTCACGCAGTTTGCCTCTCTGCCTTGTTGTTCTGTTACTGTTTCGTCATTCAGGCTTTCTGGAGATGTATGTGAAAAATGAAGTCAGTGTTGGAAATGTTTGTAATACTAAGTGTTTTGATCTGCATCTTTGTGAGCTGTTGCATCCTCACTACGTATGGGACAGCCCTTCTGCATTTGCACAATTTTAAGATGGTAGGTGGTCTCGTTCCCTTCCAAAAAGCAGAAAAATCAACCCCTTACAGAAGTATCCTGCTAGAATCAGCTGGGCAGCAGAGGTCACATTGATAAACATCTTCAGATGTTCATCATAAAGCTGGTCTTTTAAAACTACTGCAGTACATCTTCCATGAAAGCATAGCCCATCTCTCAATTAGTGAGACTTTATTTCCATGCTGTAAATTACTGGAATGTTGCCTTCACTTTTTTTAGTTACCTATTCATGGTTTAGTTTGAAAAGCCTCTAACATTTTTTTTTCTAGCAAGAATTTTCAGCAATAAATTCTCTTTCAAAGTTTTTTTCTTTCCTTTTGAAATTTCTCTTTAATGGAGGAAATTTGGGAAGGGAAACAGAATGAAATTTTTGTTTTGTCTGAAGCGCAGCAGAATCTTGCTTTGTTTGGATTTCTAAGCTGGAATTTTCACAGACATGTCCCATTTTCTTATGCATCTTCATTTAGGAAATGAATATGCAGGGAACTTGGGGAAAAGTTTAGGGAAACGAGAACAAGAGGGGAAGGTACTACCCTGGCCCTGTCCAGACTTCACTATTGATGGAGAGAGAAT
The DNA here is from genome assembly GCF_011004875.1 of Balearica regulorum gibbericeps. Taxonomy (NCBI): domain Eukaryota; kingdom Metazoa; phylum Chordata; class Aves; order Gruiformes; family Gruidae; genus Balearica; species Balearica regulorum. Next base: position 96,261,099 of record NC_046184.1, read on the forward strand.
AATTCCTCATTTATTAGACACGTAAACATTGTTTACTTCAAGGACATGGAAATTCGTATTTATCCTATACATCACTTTTTATTGTTCTTACTTCCTGACTGGATGAAAGAAAAAGGAAATTAAGCTATGCTGAATGACATGGTTATTGATATCACAGAAAAAGAACGAACTTCACAAAGAGAGCCTAAACGTTATAGGCCTATGCTGCTTAAAGGTAACTATTCCTGGTAGAAGAGTTACTTTAGCTGTGGTAAAAGTCTGAGGATAAAAAAAGGCAAGGTTGATAGGAGAGGTAACATACTTTATTGTATTAACTCTTACAACTGGGCAATGTTTTGGGCTCACAGGCACTTTGACTCCATACAGAGAGTCTGTAAGCACATATTTCCTTTACTTTTACTATGGGAGGTTCCATGTACGGACCACATCCATTGGAAAGGAGTTTGCTTTCTGTGCCATTAACATTGCAACATCACAGCTGCTGGTGGTGAAATTTGCATGGAGTCCCACTGCAGCAGAAAGCGGGAGCTCCCAGGTTACTTCAGCTTACTGGAGATGTTTCTGCAGCTGGATTTAGCCAGCTGCACACTTTCCCCACCTCAGCATGGACACATACACCTCCTAACACTCTCAACCAGACCACAGGCTCTTCCCCTTCAACAAGTATTGCTCATAGCAAGGCCTGAAGGCAATTCATGCTCCAATGCCTCCATCCAGCTTGGGTTCCCCTGCTGAAGGATTGAGAACTGCAGTTGCACCTCCCTGTTTTGGGACTTTTATAAATATTCTCTGTTAAATTTTTGCAGCTACAACTTTGCCATCCATTTGGATTTGGATTTATGTTATCAGGAAGTTGGTTTCGCTTTTTGCGCTCCAATGCACAAACCTATTTTTGGCAGATTCATTAAACTGACTGAGGAAAGAAAAGCGAGGGAAGGCACTTAGACATCACTCAGTACTCAAAGAGGACAACTGAATATTTTTATTTGAAGAAATTGTATAATTCTTCTTTTATGGTCCCTGTTCAGTTGTCTTCAAAGTCAACAGTGTTCTTTTAATCAAACTGTATGGCTGTGTAGGCTTTTAAAAAGAAACTCGACACATCAGTGTAGTCCAGGTTAGGGACTCCTCTTTTCCAGGCTAACATGCGGAACGTATCTCCTCTTTACATTAATAAAGGCATATGGGAAGAGAGGAAAGCAACCTCCCTGTCTAATGCTAGGAGTTGTGACATTTGGAGGCTGCACACGCAAACAGCTAGCTCCTCTCAGAAGCCTGCCGCTGCTTCTCCTAACTGTGGGAAAAAATTGGAGGCCATAAGTTGATTCTATTTTTGTCCAAACAACCTGTGGAAAGAAAGCAGAGTTTCCTGTGAGAACACAGTGCTTCCGAAGCCTTCCGAGCCTGCCAGAGACGATGGTGCAGCGTCACACAGGCAGTCTCCATCACTAGCTGCACGCACATGGCTATTAGGCAAGGATGACAAGGGTGGGCAATGGCACTCATGGGCAAGCCGACGTTTTGGTGTGAGGTTTGGCACAGGTGAATAGTCATGTTCCTTAGGGACCTGCTTCTCACACAGGCTGGTAAGGACAACTAGCGGGCACAAGGGTGAAATTTGTAGGTTGCTGTGTCAGCAGGAGGCAATGGGGAAGAAGGTTGTGGTCATGGCACCGATGCCTGTTGCTGCATGCTCACTGCTCATCAGTCAGCAAGCGTTCCCTGAACAAAATTGTTCGGACCTGTCTCATTAAAATGCTTTCCCCTAAAATGGCCAGTTTGTTGCCAGGGTTTTTTTGTAGCCTGACTATATTCCTGGAATCCCCCATAGCTTACAGACACTTCCAGATGAAGAAGCTGAAACAACCCCTTATTTTCAGTCAGAGTTGTAGGTCACAAACAATTTTACTCAAGTTTCCTGGGCTTAAATTCACGGGCTGCTCTTTACCTGTCAAGGTGAGATTTTGAGATACTGATTGTCCTTGCTCAAAATATGCATAGGAGCAAAACTCAGCAACTGCAGCCTGACTAAGAGGATGGACATTTGTCCAACTATCCCATGAGAGGTTATGCAAACCAACGTGCTGACCATGCTCTGGGGTGTCATTATTTGACATCTTCTTTCACTTTCTTTAACCACTTTCCTATTGCTCTAAATGTAGATTCCCAGGAACAGCACATAATCGTGTTACTTCTGTCCTGGTACCTACTGGTAAGACTTCAGCAGCACATGGACAAAATGTGAATGATCTCGTAAGGGAAATACAAGCAGGGCTTCAAACTAGCACTTCTCTCCTTTTCTCGCCACCAGCTTGCCTCTCCACATTACAAGCCTGACCATACCTCAGAAAGTCCCAGTTTTCTTGTAGAAGCTCAGAAGTCTGTGTCATTTTTTCAGTCCCCATCTTTTTCAAATGTAGATGCTCTAATGATTTGACATGCCACAGACAATTAGTAGCAAAGGGCTCAAGATGAGCAGCACAACCCCTTGCAGTTACAGGCAACAATCCCTGTAATGGCCCTTCCCGGAGTATCACACTCTATCTTCACAGTAGCTGGCAGCAGAGAGCAAGGAAAGTTAGGTATCTTCAGTTCCTGGTCTAGGCATAGCTATGGATCACGGATATCTGCTTGTCCTCATGCCGACATTGCTCTTCAGCTTAAATGGTGCTTTTCCTTTTTCCTTCCTCTATGTATTACAGACAGCAATCATGCTCTCCATCGTCTCTTTGCTAAAGCAGCCAAATCCTTCCATCCCCCTTCATACCTGTAAAACAAATATCGTTTTTCTCCGAGACAGTGGCCGCAAATGATATTTTGGCTCCATCTTTCCTAAGATTCTGGGTTTTTGAGCCAGAAGGTCTTATCAAAGGTACACCTGCAGCTGACTTGAGGATAGTGCTTCCTGACCAGAGACAGTTAATCATCAACAGTATCCAGATGGTTTGTGACTGGGCCTGGTGATGATGCATATATTTGGGGAATTTCCAGGTTTTGTTCGTGATTCATTCAGGTTTGACTTCCCCGGCTGAAAAGGGAAGGTCTCACAAAACATAGTAATAGTTTGCATTATAGAGCAGTTCACACACAGCTTTGCACCAATTGAACTGGGGATTTTGAGATGACTCCTTCACGGGGATATATCATGGTGTTACAGCATGAGCTTGGATCTGTATCAGTTTTCCTCTTCTGTTGTGTACAAGCACAGGCTCACAGGAACCTTTTATAAGATTTGTTTTATCTGTCTCCAAGGCCATTTACTGCTGTAGTGGGAGAGGGCTTACCTTTCCTTCCAGTCTGCCGTTTCGCTTGTATCCCTGCTTTAATAATGACAGTAATACAAATTGTCACTCTCCTTTTATTCCAAAGGCAGCTGACTTTTTACAACCTGACACCAGGTTTGCAGTGTGTTATGTGAGCATCTGCGACACCCTTAAGACGTTGGTCCCACTTCAGCTAGCCTTCAGGTCCCACTTCAGCTAACTGCCACGAGCATACTGTAGTCAGAGGATGTGGTGGCAGTGTCAAGGTCAAATCATGCTTATTGCTCACAATTGCTGTGCTGGAGAGTTTTGATGTAACAGGTTGGGGTTTGTTCTGCTTCTTATGGAGCAGAAACTTGCAGAAAGTCACAACATGTCACTAACAATGAAGGTTGCACAGCACTGAAAGGGCCTCCTGGAGGAGAAGGCTGATGATTTGAGTTTTATCCTGTGGGCCAGCACAGAACAATGATGTTTTACTGGGTTAGCTTCTCATCATTCCCAAATATCTAAAGGCAGCATAGGCAGCAAAAGAAGGCGGCCCATGCTCTCATAGTCTCTTGACATATGATGAGACACTAATATTTAAACAAACGCAACACACCAAATGACAGTCTCACATACAATGGCCAGTTACATTGCTCCCAGTTTCATTCTGGATTTTGCATGGGTTCTCAGTACTTTGAAGCCCTCAATGGTTAGTGTATCTCCACAGGACCTCCACCCTCAGCAGTTCTCCTGGTCTAAAGAGCAGCTGGCCCAGTCTTACCACCCAAGTTCAGTGCTTCCATTGCCTCTCTTGCGGCAGTCTCACACCCAAGTTGCAAAGCCACATCTGCAGTATTTGCGTGATGCCAAATGACTGCCTGTAAATCACGTGCATACTACCTCTTCCCTTCCTTTCCCTCTCCTTCCCTTGCCTCCCCTCCCCTCACTTCCCTGTTGTTAGCTTCTGCCCTGAAATAACTTTCTATCACAGAATGTCTTTAAATCTGTGGTGGTCGCTATTTTTCACCTTTCCCTGCTTTCATTGCAACCCTTCGTAACTTGGAATGGCAGATAACTCAATAATATAAGAGATTATTGTATTCTAAATACTTAAAGAAAACCTTCATTCTAAATTGAAAGATCCAATTTTAAGTCCAATATTTCATCATCACTGCTAAAATCACTGCTTCTCCTTGGAAGAGAAATGAAACTTGAGAACTGGTTCTCCTCTTGCTGCAGAGGATTTGATTCTCTCCTAGCTTATGTGAGATATAGTTATTTATCCCTGTGTACCCCAAAAAGAAAATGGGTGGTATGCAATGCTTATGAAAGGTACAGTATCATGATTGTAAAATCTATAGGAAGACCATCTTATTTCTGCGTGGTACTAGTCTTTTACACAAACAAATGAGAATTAGTGTGTCACCTTTTTATTTACACCAAGTTTATGCTTTTATATTAAAATTACGTCTGAACAGACAGCTGTGAGATCAAACGAAGCTGTTGAGTTTTTCACATAGAAATGCAGGAGTGATGACTCTGAACAGAGCAGCTCCTCACCCTTAGCATTAAGTCAGCACAACCCTCACCGAGAGCTCCGGGGACTGAGCTCAGCCGAGGCGAAGCAGCGTGTCGGGGGGTGCGTGCACAGTAGCGCATGAGCGTACAGACGCAGTAAGAGCAGCCAGGCACAGTGCCGTGGGTTTGCCGTGCCACTCTGAGCGTACCCACGCAGACCCTGATCCTCAGGGGCAGGGGGGTTGGGGGTGAGCACCAGAGCGCAGCCCTGCAAGATCCACCAGCGGCATCCCCCGGCCCTGCCACAGCCTCCCCGCAGGGCACAGGGCCGAGGGCAGCGCCCGGAGGTGGGAGGGTGTAATTCCCATGGATTCCTAAGGCAGCAAGGTACCAGCATAAATACAGTGATAATAAGCTCCGTTCTCATGGAGGTGAGGCGAGGATTGGTGTTATGAAGGAAAGTCAGGCTCTCAGATACTGGTACAGATACACTTGCTGCATGCAACAAGATAAGGACTGTGTAGATTGTATGTAAATCAATCTTTTTTCAGACTAACTAACGCAAATAGGGTAAAAATTGGCAAGCAGTCAGGCATGTGAGCACAACTTCTTTCTGCATAAGCCCACAAACTTGCCCTTGCTTATGATTTTAGACCATCCCTGCTGCAATCCTACCACCGATCTATACAGAAATTAATTTGAATCGGTGTGGTATTCTGTGGATGATGACAACTTAAATTTCAAAGAAATGTATGGCAGTCAGGATAGAGTTGTGGTTTAAGCACTCTAGAGATGCAGGTTGATTTCTTTACAGCACCCTGAGTATTGCAGGGCGTGTTGCTGAGCGATGCAGCTTTCTAGCTCCTAAGAGAAAGATGCTCTTTCACAGATATGATGTTGGAATATTGTGGTGGTTTGACATTTTGTGAGGTTTTAAAATGTGTTCCTTGGATTTAATTCTCTATATTGGTATCAAACCACAGACCTAGATAAGAAAAAGACTTGATGTAAGAAAAACAAGGTAGAGTGTATCAGAAGTCGAGACCAATTCACACAAGCCTTATAAGATTTAGAGGGAGAAGGTAAAAATACTAATCTCATATTTCCCAGAATTTTGTGATGAATCTCTGAAGATCTTTAAGCCATAAAGGACTCACTGTCAAACTTCTGACACTTTGGAGATTACTTTTCATGAAATGGCAAACTTTTTGTACAGTCTGCTTACAGTATCACAGTGAGGACACATTCAAGTAGAGAGAAATAGAGAAGTTGGTACTTTGACTTTGGAGTCTTTCTAAACTTCCCAGGGATTCAAAGAGAGCAGATGATCAAGCAGTTCCCTCCACTGGAGTAGCCTTGGCCACCTGGAATATATCCCGTAACAGTGTGACATTGTTCTGGATTACTTCAGTAATCCAATAAATGTGAATTCAACCCTGGGAAAATAGAACTGTGCAAAAAATATAATTATAGGCTTATAAAAATCATACTTTCCTAATATTGCATTGCTTTCACAAGAGAAAAATATTACCCTAGGGACTGAAATGGGTGTGTACTTGCTACCTCCATCATTACAATACTTGTAATCTACTGCCACTTCTACCTACAAGTACAAGATGCTAGACTCTGAGGTCCCCTTACTGTAGCAACTCCAGTGAAATCAGAGTACTTACGTCAAACAAAATCTGCATGGATTTAGATGAGAATCAGAGCCATTAAAACAATTTTATTTTAGTATTATTCCTTCTCTTTATCTCACACATAGGTCCACACTTCATCTTTTCATAGAGATGTGTTGGCTGCAGTGGACGTACACCAATTTACACTAGCTAAGGACCAGAATAGGTGTGTTTAAAACTGCCAAAAAGTCCTTGAGTGGAATATGTCAGCAGGAACATGTTTCCATGAGGTAAGGACTGTTCTTCACACTTCCAGCAAAGAAATGCAAATCAAAATCATTCAATCACCCTGAAAAGCCTTAACAAAAAGACTGCCGAGGCCAGGGTCCGCCCCCGGTACCAGCCGGCTCCAACTGACCCACCACAGGGCACAGCTGAGCCCCTCAGCCAAGGCATCGGCGCCTCTGAACCAACCAGAAGAGTCTGTGGCACTTCTGTGAAAACTTATTTAATAAAGGGCAGTAAAAGCTGAGAAAGAGAGAAAGAGGGAACAACAAGGCCAGAGGAATAGGAGGCACTGCATGGCAGAGCTGGTAACAACCCCCAAGGGGACTGTGGCACATGGATAATCCATGCCAGAGCAGGTACTCCCCAAAAGACACTGCAGCCCATGTCAGACCCATGTCAGAGGATGGAAAAAAAGAGCAAGGAAGAAGCAGCAGAAGAAAAGAGTGAGAAACAATGAGTGGCAGAAAGAAAACATTGCACCCTGACCCCAAGTCTCTGTACTGCCCATTGCCTCATCAAAGGGGTGAGTGCAACCTGCAGTGATCACAAGGGGACTGGAGACCAAGAAGGGAAGAGGAGACGTGTCTGGATTGAAACCAAGCCTGGGAAAGGTAGAGGGAAAGTTTTTTCCCTAAGTATTGAAATGTTTGTCTTCTTTGTTTCCCAATACCTGATTCAGTAATTAAATGTTCATGTTAACTGGTAATAAATTTATTCCCCAAGCCCTGCCTGTTTTGCCTGTAACAGTAATTGCAGGCAACAATAAATGATCTACCTGTCTTTACTTCAACACACATGTTTTCTCACTCTCGTTCTTCCTCTTCTCTCCCCTTCCCACTGGGGAAAGTGAACGAGCAGCTGGCTGTGTGTCTGGCTGGGGTCAACCCACCACATCCTCCAAATACGTGGCATGAGAAAACCATTACCTGTCCTCTCTGACTGGTGGAGTAGCTGTGGAGCTCATGAAGGGTTTGAAGAGGCTGCCTGAAACAGCCATGAAGTCTCACCATCAGTTTTTTAAGGATCCGTGAGTGAACTGTCTGCTAGGAATGACATTGTAATCTGAGTCAGGTAAGGGAATAGACGAGGTGATCCTATTTCCTATGACCATATGGCTTAGACTCCTGTGTTTCTAACACTCCAGCTACTACAGATCTGATCACTCAAAAATGACAAATGAAAGTGGTCTACCTTCACGTTCATGAACACCCACAAAGGGATAGTTTTGCTTTTATCATAAAGAAACTCCTTCGAAAATTGGTTTTCAAATAATGTCATGTTTATTTTATTATGCCTCATATCAGAAAATTCAAGGGTGCTTTTTCACAGTATTAAATAGCAGTGGAACAAAGTAATGTCTCAGGAATATTGGTGCATATCTTATCTCACCGCTCCATCAGCAGCAATGCAGGCACCACATGGGTGAGCGCTTCCTGGAGCGCCAGCAGGAGTTAGCCAGGCTGGAAGGATTCAGGCAGAAGTCCAAGGATGATACTGAGGAAAGGAAAACTACAACTTTGTTGGTTTTTTTTGTTTGGTTGGTTTGGTTGTTTGTTTTGGTTATTCCTAAAGGTGGTAAATTGGCCGTCCAAGAGAAGAAGATTGTTAGTTGTTCTTCTTCCCATTATGGACAGCCAGAATAGTCTGGACTTCTCCTCCAAGCTGGTAAGGATGAGGTAACTTAGCTTCTAAATAACTCTTACCATATGTGGCTTCCTGGCATAGCCTGTTGCTCCTTGTAGCTTGGACCACGCTGTTGGAGTGAGGTCACTCCAGATCCGATGTGCTGTGGTCCTAAGGTATGAGTGTGTATTGGGTTTGCATGGCAAGGTTTTGGTAGCAGGGGGGGCTACAGGGGTGGCTTCTGCGAGAAGCTGCTAGAAGCTTCCCCAGTGTCTGATAGAGCCAATGCCAGCCGGCTCCAAGACAGCTGGCCAAGGCCAAGCCAATCAGCACCTTTGTGGTAACATATTTAAGAAGGGAAAAAACAAGTTAGAGAGAGCTGGGTGAAGCAGCCCATGGAGGAAGGATGAGGGGGTGTAGCGATTCCACCTGCAGCCCATGGAGGACCCCACGCCGGAGCAGGTGGAAGCACCTGAAGGAGGCTGTGACCCCATGGGAAGCCCACACTGGAGCAAGTCCCGTGGGGGACCCATGCTGGAGCAGTTTGCTCCTGAAGGTCTGCACCCTGTGGGAGAGACCCACGCTGGAGCAGTTTGTGAAGGACTGTAGCCCATGGGAAGGACTCACGTTGGAGAAGTTTGTGAAGGACTGTCTCCCATGAGAGGGACCCCACGCTGGAGCAGGGGAAGAGTGTGAGGAGTCCTCCCCCTGAGGATGAAGGAGCAGCAGAAACACCGTGTGATGAACTGACCGTAACCCCCGTCCCCCTGTGCCGCTGTGGGGGAGGAGGTAGAAACCGGGAGTGAATTTAAGCCCAGGAAGATGGGAGGGGTGGAGGGAGGTGTGTTAAGATTTGGTTTTATTTCTCATTCCTCTACTCTGTTTTGCTTGGTAATGAATTAGATGAATTTTCTCGCTAAGTTGAGTCTGGTTTGCCCATGAAGATAATTGGCGAGTGATCTCCTCGTGTCCTTATCTCGACCCACAAGCTTTTCATTATACCTTTTCTCCCCTGTCTAGTGAAGGACGGGAGTGATAGAGCAGGTGGGCACCTGGCCTCCAAACAGGGTCAACCCGCCACAGAGTGTAACTGTGTGGTGCTAAAAACAACCAGTAATGATCTTGAAAGAAGTGTAACTTGTTGCCTTTTTCCAAATAAGCAGAGCAAAAAAAATCAGTGCAAAACAAAAATGACTATGTTTGGAGTTTTCCTGACAGCAACAATTCTCAGAAATATCCACTGGAGGAGGCAGGAGAATAGGAAGTGTTCAATAATTTTTTTGGTCTACTGTATTTTTTAACATAGTACTTCATGCAAGTCTATCAGTGGTGTATCCTTGCACAAAGAACATCAGCCAATCATTGGTAACTGATGCTGCTCCTCAGAGTCCTAAACACATGGGGGTTTGCAGCTGGGGAACTGAGGATAGCTCTGTCACAGATGAACCTGTCATTATTGAGAGCATTTCCCCATACTGTAAAAGTTCTTAAGCCACTTAGGGGTTGGGTTTTTTTGGCTGGATTTTTTCCTCACAAAAATAATTACCTTAAAATGTTCCTGCCTCATTTAACAGCAATTACTGCTAATATATTTCCATGGTGCAATATTGTAATGTAAATTTAGCTTGACTGCATGACGATGCAGGGATTTGCAAGTGTGGCTGAGAGTGTTGCTGTGGGAATCCACATTAACCTGTGAAAGTAAGATCCCACACTTTGTCTATAATAAAGCACAAGGGCTCCTGAGACCTTCTACCTTATCCTCCAGCCATGTCCAGCCTCGTAAAAGCTGGCTAAACCACAGCATGTAACTGAATTGGTCAAAAATGGGATTCCTGCTGCTAAGCAGTGGCAGGACCATTAGAGGCAGCACCTACAATTTTGACAGAAAGATCCCATGTATAAAGTAGAGAGAAAGTACTGGAATAGAGCAAGTGCCATGCTGACCTCCTGTCAGTTTAGGATGTTTGCATACTAACAAAGCCCAGCACAGCTCTAAAAAAAAACCTAACCCAACCCTGTATCTTTGATGCTATTTCAGCTCAAAACTCAACCTTTTTTTTTCTCCCACCCTGATGGCTTCCCCGTGTCCTGTCCTGGGACTGCAAGGGCCCTCCCTGAGGGATGTGGGATGTGAACAAGCACACTCCGGCCAGATGTGTCATGCTGCAGTGTGGTATGTGACTGCTACGCACACAGGCCCCTGGCCCTGCAATGCTGGTGAGAAGCACAAACACGGGGGATAGCCGAGCCCCACAGCCCGGCAGAGGTGCCAGGCTGGCACCACGTGCCCCTGCCCTGTGCAGGGATGGGCCTGGCTGAGCCCAACATGCTCCAAGCAGAGCGGTACTCTGGCTTTGTCACTGGCTTCAAACACACTAGCAGGGATGAAAACGCCCTACATGTTTTCTTTTCTAAAAGAGAATTGCTGCAAAAAGTATGACACAAGAGCAGAAGGCAGAGGAGGAGAGGGGAGTGTGTTGTACCACTCTGTTTTCACTCAAGAGATTAAGGTATTGCCTTTTTTTTCCCCTAAAGAACATTTTTCCATTATCAAGGTGCACTTCAAGGAAAGGGGACAAAGCAGCAGCAAGGCAAGGCATTGGCGTCAGACAGACTGCAAGGTATGGTAAAACCGATTTAAGTGAAAGGAGGCCTCTCGCCCATATCATTGAGATCTATAATGCCCAGACATTAGGTCACCATGGTCTCTCTTAAGAAAAAACATGTGTTCAAGGGAAGCAGATTGTCTTGGCTGTCAGATCCTGATTTAGCCCCTATTCAGTATTTTCTATTTGAATTTGGCTACCCTAGCCAAACCCTGCTTGGATGAGTGACATTTTTATAAAAGACTAGCAAATAGCAGATGACAAATGATTTACATCTCCTGCAGATTTATGAAGCTTTGGATTTATAAACATTTTCATGACTATGCCACATCTATCTAAGTGTTTCCAAACAAAGAGAAACAGAAGCTCCCAAGGAGCGAAGACCTCAGTATTAATTGGTTATTCCAGAAGCTGGAGTTCTGTTATGGAACCAGCTCCAACACTTGACCTGTCATTTATCCTTTGCTCCATCCCTTTCACTTCCATTGCCCACTTCTCCTTGTTTATCCTCTTGCTTGCCCATGTGCTTTCATTCTTATGAGTTTTAATTCAAGTGTGCTGAGATTTTTCATGTTATGTTGATTTCTAAGATGTTCGGAAAGCTTAAGGATACTGTTTTTGAAAAGCCTTGAAGTAACCTATGCATTTACAGGTTGTAATGGCCTTAAGATGAAGCAGGGTAGATTTAGATTCAATATTAGGAAGAAATTCATTACTGTGAGGATGGTGAAGCACTGGAACAGGTTGTCCAGAGAGGTTGTGGATGCCCCATCCCTGGAAGTGTTCAAGGCCAGGTTGGATGGGGCTTTGGGCAACCTGGTCCAGTGGAGGGTGTCCCTGCCCATGGCATCATAAAAAATCCTTGGCCAGCCAGTTCCAAGTTTTGGACAAACAGGTAGGCTCAATGTGGTGGCACAAAAGGTGCCAGTTGAGGTTGACTCTTCCGAATATGAAGCCTTAAGCGTGGTGCCGCAGCAGTAGTCATGACCTATTTCCATTTAAACATCAGCCTCCCATAACCTTTTTTTTGGAAGTTCCTCATTCACTTAATTAACTGTAAGTTTCTCTTTTCGTATTACCTTGTCTCTCTGTTAATCTTATTCACTGCAACCTCCTCAGAACAAGGTGGTTGACTTCATCACTGAAATTCATGAGTGAACTTTTAATCTCATTTAGTGATCAAATGGGAAGGTAGAGGTGCCAGCATGGAGATTCTCAAATCCTAGCATAATGCTATTTCAGCTCATTGCTCAGTTATAGAAAGCATTAGGGTATTTTATGAGGTGCCCCTAAGGCATACCAGCCTTTTCTGCCCCAGGATTATGCCTTCACTAAGCTCCTGAATTTCTGGTCCAGCTGAGACTGTGCTCCCAGTACAGGTAGTAAGTGTTTTTGCTGGCTTTGTTGTAGGACTCTATAGTTATAGTCACCAAAATCTGAGTGAGAACTCAGATTAACATCTGACGGAAGCCTCTTGCGCCATGCTGACTTCTTGGAAATACACTTCCACTCAAAGCAAACAAATGCCCCTTTGGACAGCTGCAAGGATCTGTGTGAATGCCCTGCTTGGAAGCAGGCTGTGGGATGAAGAAGGGGTTGAAATTGTTGGCCACCATTTTATTCTGGTTGCGCAATTCTCTAACACCTTCTCTCACGCTGCCCTGGCTGCCACTGAGTACCACTTTCTCAGTCAAATGCATGAGCCAAAGCCTGAAGAGGGCTGCTGCAAGAAAGGCAAAGCATTCATCCCACTACAAGTGAAAGAAATCACCAGGGACCTTGCTTCTGGAGCCTGGTCTGCCTACTGCTGTCATTTTAGAGTTTCCCTGTTCAGCTGTGAGCCAGCATCCTCATGCTGAGGAAATCTAAATCCAGGCACATCAGTGAGTGCCACATTAGCAGCAATTTCTGCTCAGAGCTCCCCATTGTCTCCTCAATTAAAAATTGAGATTGGCACCAGCTAAAATAAGCTTTTCAGAAGGTCTTTTCCAGAGACAGGAATACTTGTCCTTCAGAACTATTCTTTTCCATACATACATGCTAGGAGCAAGCAATGAGTTACTGAAGTTCATATGTGTATGTGCACATATGTGTACACACATATACATGCATCATAAAGAGATTTTGGGTTGAAACAGCAGTAAGGCACATTTGCCAACACATAAATTAAAGGCAATGAGCTATATTAGGCAGGAGACCTGCAGGGAAACATCAGTCTCTCATTTGAGTAAGAGAGAGAGTCTGTTGACTGCTGAAAGCAGCTTTCTTGCTCTTTCTCTTTTAAAACAACATTTTCTGTCTTTAAAGACAAGCTGTTCCCCACAAGGATTTGCTAAAAGAGGTAAAACTGTGAGGAAAGCATTCTTCCTGCAGCAATGCTACTGGGGCCTAATAACCTTAACCAACCTTAGGTGTCTCCATGCTCCAGCTCTGTATCTCCTCTTAGCTCATTCTGCAAGAGCTACTTAACCTAATTACAGAGGTATCCTGGTTTCAGCTGGGATAGAGTTAATTTTCTTCCTAGCAGCTGGTGTAGTGCTGTGGTTTGGATTTAGGAGGAGAATAATGTTGATAACACACTGGTATTTTAGTTGTGGCTAAGCAATGCTTACACTAAGTCAAGGACTTTTCAGTTTCTCCTGCTGCCTTGCCAGTGAGTAGGCTGGGGGTACACAAGAAGCTGGGAAGGGATGTGGCCAGGACAGCTGACCCAAACTGACCAAAGGGATATTCCACACCATACACCGTCACGCTCAGCATATAAACTAGGGGAAAAGCTGGATGGGGGACTGCTGCTTGGGAACTGGCTGGTATCAGTAGGTGGGTGGTCAGCAATTGCATTGTGCATCACTTGTATAGTCTTTTATTATTATTATTATTATTGGTTGTGGTTATCATCATCATTATTATTATTACTTTCCCTTCCTTTTCTGTTCTACTAAACTGTCTTTATCTCAACCCACTAGTTTTAGGGTTTTTTCCCAATTCTCTCCCCCATCCTCCCTGGAGGGAGTGGTGAGCAAACGGCTGTGTGGTGTTTAGCCGTCTGCCAGGTTAAACCACAACAAGAGCAGAAGGCACCTCAAGACAGTGGCAGGTGAGGAAGTGGGGGAGGGTGGACAAGGCAGCCTTTCGTCATGTGTCCTCACACATGATTTGTACAGGATGAAAAAAAATTCCCTCTTCCCTTAAAAAAGGATAAGCTCCACCTATGCGAGCACAGGAGAAACAAGCAGAGAAACCCATGCACTGCGGTGCAGCTGGGCTGTGCTTCCCGGCAGGCTGCATTCCTGCATCGCCCAGGGCCCTGGCGAACAGCGCAGGTGCCAGGCACTGATGCGTCCGACGCTGGGGACAAATTCTGTGGCACGTGTAGGTCTGCTTCTGCACGGACTGAACTGTCCCCTGCTGCTTCTTATGGTGGAGTATAAAGGGAAGCTGTGAAAATGAGTAGAGGATCGCTACGAATTTCCTGTATGGAGATTTTGGTGGTAATAGGACTGTTGAGCTGGAGGCAATGTGACAGCTGTGGAAAACAGTAAATGATTACAAGGAGAGTGAGCAGTTTTGTCTCTAATTCTTGCAACAGAAAAACAAGAGGGCATCTATGAAGTGAGCCTGGCAAAGTTTCTTTTCCTGATTTTTTTCTTTTTTTTTTAGTTGCCTGTGGAACATCATGAGAGCTGGGGACAGGATGAAATAAAGTGTTTCAGTAGTGCTTTAGAAAACTCTTGCTATATAAGAAAAGAAAAAAATACATAAAAGAGGCAAATCCCTCCTTAGGTCATATACATGCCTGTAACTTGCAGTAATTGAAAAGAAACTTCTTCAAATGGCAACTTAAGCAAAAGGAAAAATTCTCTACAATAGATTCTGACACCTTTTTCTGAAATGCTTATTTTAGTCATTCTAGAGAAAATATCATAAATAGAGGTGCAGATCATCGATGAATTGTACGAAACATGATCACTGAGGTATAAGCCAGGCTGTTTTCTGACAAGGTGCGTATGTGCAATTTGCATTCCTGCCTTTTGCAGAGAAGTGTGGTGAATTACTTCAGCCATTGCTGCACCCAGTTTTGAGGGTAACAGGAAGAGAGAAGGTTGGGTTTTTTTCTGCTGGAAGATGAAGGAAATCCTCCTGTAGGCTTCTTCCCAGTTCTTGTGTAAGGAGAGCTGCAAATAGTTTTTCATGGCAACAGACGGAGCAGTTCAGCAGCAAAAATCATGCAGTTTTGCTGAGTAGGGAGCAGTCACACCAGTACTCAATGGGAGTAACAGTGCTGCTCTCCCACCCTTTTGTCGTGCTGCCTCAGGTTGCTAGCACGGCAGGGAAGGCAGGCTTGCCCTTTCTCTGCACCTCGCCTGGTTTAACAGGCTCCAGAGATCATTGGGGACAGAATAAGGACATGACAGCTCTCCAGATTTGCTTGCATTCTCACTTGGAGCCGATCCAAGCCTCCCAAGCGTTTATTTGTGAAATGGATTTTTTTCATGTTGGTTGTTTTCAGAACAAACACCTTTGCTTTGCAGCTGAAATGTTGGGTGCCATCTCCCATGCAACCTCCTCTTGCCCCAGGCAGTCCTCCCTGAGGAGCCCCACACATGGTACACCCCCTTCCCACTGAAACCTGGATGACACCACAACATGCTGCGCTGACAAGAGACTTTGGCTTCAATAAACTTGCGAACTGTGACACATTAGCATTTCACCAAAAAAGTCCGAGCTAGCTGTAACCTTGAACTGAGGTGTGACCTTCAGGCATGGTACAGTATAGATAATAAGGACAACAGCACATCTGATCTTTGTACGATGGAGAGTGGAAAGGACAGCTAGAGTATATGAGTTAATAACATGAATCCTGACCACACCAGAGAGTGCCTGATGAGGAGATTTGACTGCATTCCTGAAAAATTGCAAAGCAATGCCTGTAGGAAGCTTTATAGTAATTCCCCTGGGATAGTATCTCTTCCACAACATCTGCTTTTCAGGTCTGGCTCATTCCTGACCTCCAGACAAAGTGTGTAAATCACCAAATATGCAGAACATGATTTTGGAAGCAAGCGGTTAGCAGTGGGTTTGGGCAGGGATGAATTTAATTCTATCCTATCTCTTCTGAGCTGATTCGATCTGCAAAACCCTACAGGCATGAAAGCAGATCTGGGAGGACCCCAAGGCCTTGGGACAGCACTTTTGTCACTCACCCTGCCTGCTGTCAGCAGCCCCAAGGATGCAGGGACATCTCTGCAGGGAGGGAGGTCAGGAAGAGAAGTGGACTCTGAAATGTCATGTAAGTAGGAGAAAGACTCAAATAAAGTGAAAAGTCTATCGCCTCCTTAGTTTCTCAGTGTAAATGATACAGAATCACTCTAACCGCAAACACCATTGAGGGAAATAGCACCAATCATGTAAGATTTGCTCCTGATAAATAGTCCACCATCCATATGCCTTGAGACTTTCTCCTTCAGAGAGGCACAAAACATAGAGATCCGTTCGTACAGCCCAAATTTCAAAACCTGACTTCTGTGGTTGCAGAGGTGCCCCAGCATGTACCCCTCTCAGTCCCATGCCGTGCTTTTCGTCTGAGGGTTTTACTGAAATTCCATAAAATGCTGGCTGTTGCTTAAGCACGTCCTCTTCGGAGCAGGATTTGAGAAAGCCCCGATCACATTTATGACTTGGAGCTTGAAATAATTCACAGAGGGAATTTTCTGGCTGGGTGTGTGGAAAGGCAGCATCCTGCCAAAACTGCCACCACCGTATTTCCACCCTCCCGCCCGTATGCACACACGTTGCAGATGTTCTGACCTCTGGTGGCAGCAGAGGGGAAATACAGAGAGCCGAAAGGGTTCCAAAAAAAAGGAAAACTGTGTTCGCTTTTTTATTATTTATTTACTTACGTTACCTCGATTTGTTCTAAAAATTTACGGGAAATTATTTGAAAGAATAATTTGAGCTTCTTCTAGTTTTGTTGAGGAACAATTGTCTGATCTTGACTGGAAATGACCTATATGATACTGTTACATACACTTCCAAAAATTCACTTTTGCCCAGAAACTTTCACCAGCTTTCAGAGAACAGTCCAACAAACATGCTTTATATAAACAAGTGTTGGTTAGGCAGGCAGAGTTCCACAGGGCAGCTTATTAATGTTGTTCTATAGGAGAAAGCTGCCCCAGAGAAAGTAAGCTCTGCCTGGCCATCATGCTCCCTGTGTGATTGCATTCAATACTACATTTGAGGTGAAATTACCAAACATAATAGACTGAAGATTAACTAAATCAAGAAAAAAAAAATTTAAAAAGGCATATGAAGACCTGAGGATGAGGGGAACATGCTTGAAATTTGCTGAGAAACTTGGCTGCTTCAGGAGGGAGAGGACCTCTGTGGGGAGAAGTGTACTTGTCCTTCCTGAAAGAAAAGAGCTTTTTCCATCATCCAGACAAATGCTTTTGAAATATCCTGAGCTCCGGACTCAACAATGTCTGCATGCCAGGCTGATCTACAGGTTGCTGACGTTGACATATACAACGATCCCCTCTGACTGAATGAGCTGTCGCTTAATTTGATGGAGCAGACCCACCTTGCTGCACTGAAACAGATATGCAGAGTAGACTGACATGAAACAGCTGAATTTTCAATATTGTGCCAGGTGGACCTAAGTGTAGGTTTCTGTGAGAGTTTCCAGAGAATTTCAAGCAATTTAATTGATGATACCTTATTAAAATCATTAACCAACAATTTCTGCTTATCAAAAATGCAAGGTAAAAATGTTTGAGACGCTATCTCAATTTTAGAATCAATCTATAAAGATAAGGATTTTTCTGGCACTGTTAAAAATACCAAAAATGCCAAATGCTGTGACTTATTTTTGTGAAAAGTCCTGCAATTATAAAGGAGGGTCATTTTTCACTGTAAAGCATCAATTGCCTCCAAGTAAACAGAAGACACCCCTCTGCACACTCTCTCTGTATCTTTTGGTCGTGTACCTATCTTTGTCATATCTTCTTTTGTTCAGCTAAACTAAAAATCTCTACAAGATTCAAACTATATTTGGTTTACTTATGTAAATGTAAGTAACTAAGAGCTCTGCAGAAATGACCGGGACACTTCGGAGCAAAGGCCTCTCACCTCCTAGCTTACCTGTGGAAGTGTCCTCTGACTTCTCTGAACCACCCAAAATTCTGGCAAGTCTGTCCCAGGCCAAGTGACCATGGAAATGTCTAATAAGTAAACACCACCACCAACACACACATACATACACACATCCCACACACACACCCCCCTCCCGCGTTTTGTCAGGTTTGGGACTGCAGGAAGACACTGTTGGCTTTTGAGAAGTCTGTCAGGCCACGCTCAGCTGTGCAAAGGAAACTGAGCAAATAGTGCCGCTATTATACACAGTTTCCTTTGATTCCTCGTGCTTGAATAAATGAATTATTATTTTTCTTCAGAAGGAGGAACAAAAACTGGGTAAGAGGCAAGTGGAGGTGCTTCCTTGATAATCAAGCCCTCCTTTTGTCCTTTTCAGAGGAGTTTTATTTGCAAATGCCTGTTCTGCACAAGCTTTAAAAGGCCTCAGCTTCTAACAAAGCCGTGTCCTCATTGAGGCTGACCTGGAGCAAACCTCTATTTACGAAATATAAAGATGCTAATTATTTTGTGTATAGGCCTTAACGTGATTACAGCGAGCATGGACACTGGTTGTTGTTATAGCAATCTGAATTAAATTATGCTTGTGCCAGCATAATTAGGATCCCCCCATGAGTTTATTGGGCTGGTATTTAACGTGGCATCTCAGCAGCTTGGTAAAAACGAGAATTTCACTTTTGTGCTGGCTAAAGCATGCAGGCTGAGAGACTAAGAAAAAATGGAAATTTCTTGAGCAAACCCTGAGGAGGGAGGTCCGGGCTTTATGTGAATCCCGGAGATGGCTTTCCTGCCCCTCTGAGCATTTCAATAAACGCTCATAAAAAAAAAAAAAATAGGATCTGGAGTTATAAAAACTAAACTTAGCCCAGGCCTTCCTTGTTAAATGAATGCCTTTGCACAGTGGAAACAATCGTAGTATTCAAGTCCCACAATACAAGTGAGGTAGTGAAGTTATTAGGCCAGGGACAGGCGTGCCCGTCGTGGGGCAGAGGCTGCCCAGGCTCCGGTGGCGCCCCAGGCCCCAGGCGAGCCCAGCCAAGGCAGGCGGCGGTGGCCAGGCCTTTCGGAAAGCCAGGCGGGAGGACAAATGCAGCGAGGGGGGTTGAATCAGTGCTGCTGACCGGTCCGTGTCCCTGCCATGGCCACGGGGCCTCGGGCCCTTCGCAGGAGGCAGGACGTCCACGGAACCTCGGCAAGCCCACCTGCCCCCCTTCAGCAGCATCTGTCCTGCAGCGAGACGCTGCCTATGGGTCTCGTCAGCTGTTGTTATCGGCGCTGTGGCCGTGCGACTGTCCCTCTGTCTCCATCCTAGGGAGCAACGCTGCACTGGCTGCAGCTTTACTACACAGCTTTGGGAACAGCTGAAGGTGAAAGAGAGTCTTCTGCCTCCTTTCTGCTGTTTTGGAGGACATTTTGTTGGAAGCTTTCCGAGGGCCAGCCGGTTGGTGTTTCCAACGGAGGAGGAGCTGCGTCTGTATGCCGCTCCTGGCTGGCTCTGCTCCCAGTGAGATGTCCCTGAAGATAAGAGCAAGGAGGGCATCCCTGGGGCTTCCCTGCTGCACAGCAGGCCCGCTGCACAGCAGGCCCACATGAGCCCCGCACCTGGAAGAGCAGGGAGACCCAGTCCCAGAGCACCCCATGAGAAGTGATGGTAGGGGAGGGACGTGCAGAACTATAATAAATGACGTGCCTGTCCAAATTGTAAACATTGTCCATGCAGTCAGGAGGGAAAAGGTGTTAGTTTCTCACAGGAACTCCAGAGTGATTAACTCTGACCTGCGGTTCGGCTTCTAAAAGAGATGTTAGTCCATCAGAGGTGTGAGTCTCATGGTGGCAGCAGCGAAGCAAGTGGTGGGTTTAAAAACTGTGTGGTCAGTACTACAGGGATCTCACTGCAGCAGAACCTCACTGCGTCAGATACTTGGTGGGATGCTTAGCTTCCAGAAACACACAAAAAAGGAGCTGAAATCTAAGCAAATGCATTGCAGCCGATGAGATGACACACATATTTTGAATTATGCAAGTGCTTACAGAATTTGTGAAACTAGGGATTGTAGTTTGCTTTCATTTCCAGCATAATTTGATTTTCTGTATATAGCGTGAAGTCAGAAACAAGCCATAAGGTCAAGTCTACGATACAGACAAAAATCGGACATCTACCACATACTTTCCAGGAACCCACTCGGAAAGCTTCTGAATATATGGCCTTGTTAGCCAGGGCTTATGTTCTCTGGGATCATGATGAGCCACGAATGTGAAAGAGGCTGGGAGGTAACTAGTTCACGGGCAAATTCCCGTGCAGCGGAGCTCGCCCATCTAAATGGTCCAAGACTCCGTCTTCGAAACTGTGAAAGACAGCAATAACAGCAGAGCAGCAACCACAGCTTCCCAGGTTCTCACTATATTCCACCCCTCTCATAAACAGGAGGAAACATTGCCTTGAAGGCTGGTACTTTCAAGTATGTATTTACATCATAGATTGCCATATAATCACCAGCATTAATTGCCCTAAGAATCAAATACTGTGGGAGGAAAACTTTGTGATCAGTAAGTAATATCTGCAGTTAGGCTTGTTGGGGGGGGGTGTTAGGTAGGCTTAATCAAGTCTTGTCGTAACTGACCACCTGATGTCTCATGACAGATTTTGCTCCCACCGCAGAGCAGTGGTGGGACAATGCCAGTGGGGTAATGCTCAAGGGCCAGATTCAAATCCTGTATGGCTTCAGTGTTTGTTGAAAACAAGAGTTGGGGAAAACTTTTCTTCTTGGAAATGGCATCACCACCCAAATGTACTCCTGTATTCTGCTGCCAATAAACATCCACCTCCATCCTGCAATATCTGTTTCTCCAAGGTGATCGGTCCCTGTCTTGCTACAGGGTGCATCCATCGCTGGCTGGAGTGTCAGACCTCTCATGGGAGGCTGCCTCATTGTACAGGGAAGCCCACACACCCTAGCAGAGCCTCAGCAGTGCCAACAAAAACAATTTCACCCTTCCAGAGATGTCAACACCAACTCTGATATCTCCCACCACCCTGTGTGAGTGGTGTTATTCTCCTAGTAGTCCAAGGAAAACTCATCCTTGGCCCACCCAGACTGCCAGGGCTTTGCCTTCTCTGGATGATGGTTGCTCTCCAGCTCCCAGCAACACCAGCTTTTGGCAGGCCAGATAGCTCCTTTTCCATTGTGCACCTCTACTTGAAGGAGCCAGTCCAGAGGTGCTGCCCAGCCTCCTGCACAGGAGCAGGGAGGAAGAAGGGTGATGGAGCTGGAGGGATGCATTTTGTGGGCCTGGCTTGACACTGGCAGCAAAGCTACAGCTGCCCCGTTTTTAAGGCAATAACCCCAGCTTGTGGCCAAAGCCAGCCCTGTACTCCAACTGCAGGATCCAGCCATGAAAGTTGATGAAGCATCTTAATGATCGCAGCAACTGGAGGGGAAAGAACAATTATTCACGCAAATAAATTTTGGTAGATGTTTTTTTTCCATATGTGGCACCCGGAACAGGAGCGTCTTCCTTCCCTCCCTCACAGCAGCAGTATTTCTCCCGTATGGCTGCATTCAAGGCGATGCAGTTGGGTCACGGATTCGTCTGCACTGGGTGTCTCGGCACAGCAAGGCAGAGGGGATCTTCTTGCTGTCAGCAGTTGCAGTGACTGCATTTTATCTAGATTCAATCTATGGATCTTAATATAGATCTTTGTTACACGAGACTGAGTACTGTTCCTGTGAAAGCACTGCCTTTTGGAACAACACTCCAATGAGTAGAATAAGAGCACTTGTCAAATTGGGGGGGTGGGGGGAGGGAAGGGGACACAAGCTATTTTAGGAATTGAAAATGAACTCATGATATTTAGCATAGAGCAGTCTTACAGGCATCTTCAGACTTAACAAAAAGAAATAAGAGTAAAGAATCAGGCTTCGATAAAAACAAACACAAATCTTTACGTGATGTGTGTCAGTTCCCTGTGGCCCATAAAGATAACTCAGTGTAAACCCAACCATATGAACTTATGAAACAGCTCTTAACCTAAGCTGACACTATAGGGCATGGACTAAATGCAATTGAATAGTTTACCGAAGTAATGGGACACACAAGATAGTCTGGCTTCATTTTCACATCTGCAGGGCACTTCATTTGAAGTGGAGGAACAAAACCAGTTCTTTATTTCTGCAAAGGTCTCCTGATACTAGTGCAGTTTAAACGCCATTAACGTTAGTACTGCTGAACATTTTACACTGACTTGACTTTTGCTGTTCCTTCCTGAATTTGAGAAGAATTATTTACCTGTAACTCTGGCGCTGTCAGCACATGCAGAGGCTGTACGGGGGAGGCAGAGGCCGGAGACCAGAAATGGGAGCTTTCCTCAGCTAATATTTTTTCTCCCCACTAGATGGCCCATATCTCTACCCGTTTGCCTAGGAGAGGAAGATTTCTTCCCCGCACGTATTTCTGTTCCACAGAGTGATCCCACGCCGGCAGGCAGGCTCTGCAGGCTGGCAGCCCGGCGCAGGAAAACCCACTCCCTTCTGCCCTGCCCCTGGCACGGCTGAGGGCTCTGTTTTGGAAATCCCATCCTCCGTATCTAGGTAGAGAAACCCAGCTCCCGAGCCCTACGATACATGCCCTTTCACATACAACTATCCACCGGAGAACAGTGCCAATTCTGATGGTGTTTTTCCAGAAAACTGTATTTGGAAACTCGTATCCTGAATTTAAAGGCGACTCCCCTGTTTTTACAGCATACGGATATTTCGCCCGCACGTTGCTATTCCTCTTGCTACTGCAGAGAGACAGTTATGCACAGGTCTGGCACTGCCCAACAGAAAGCAGAGTGCATCCTCTTTTATATCTACATAGATACACGCTTAGGTATTTAACTCCCTCCCCGCATTGAAGAGAAAAAAACTACCCCTCAAAAAAAAAAATCTAGCTACATTAATCTGTGAAGATAAAAATAAGATATGTAAGTTCCTCTTTGTGCCCCACTTAGGACAGGACAAAAGCAGCCCATTGTAAGCATATTTACTTACAGTTAGAGAGCAGGAAGGACTGGCATGTTTCAGAGGAAAATTTAATCTGTTCAGGAATGAGGACCTCTGATGTAAAAATGGGAGCAAACCAGCATGGCAGAAAAAATCAATGTTTTTTTTTAGCTTGAGGAACTTGGATCCAGGTAAACTAGAAAACCTCACATTCCTACTCCAAAGCCAGAGACTTCATGCTAAGAAAGGAATCAGACACACAGCGAGGAAAAATCTCTTCTGTTACGGTTTTTATGACATGACCATCTCTTTGCATTACATCTGCACCACTCTCAACCATACGTCAAAATCATATAGCCTAAGGAATCCATGTCCTGATGGTGAAGACATAAAATATGCATACACATTATTAAAGTTGCATTAGTTTTGTTCAATCTGCAACACAAGACCTTGGAGGCATTGTTGCCTTGAAGAGAAAACACCAGTTTGGGTAGTTACAGAGCATAAATGCTAATTCCTTCTCTGATATTCACCTAGCTTGAAACTTCAGCTATGTCACTTATGCTGCAGTTTCCTTACTTGTGAAGTACGGAGAAAACAGTGGTGTGTTTGCCTTGCAGGGATTAATGGCTGAACGCTGCTTTGAATGCACAAAGTGCTGCTGCTTAATAGCTCTGTATTTTTAAAACTCACTTCTTTTTCAAGAAGTCAGAGTCTTCTCAGTGGTTTATCTGGTTTTCCCTTGGTCACCCTTGTGACAGGCTGTGGAGCTGTTCCCGGAGGGGAGAAGGACGGGGTATCGAATGACAGAGCATGGGTGCAAAGCGTGCTGCCTTTCACAGGACACCACAACTGCCTGTGTAAGAACAGCCCAGTGATGCATCGAGCCCATCGATGCTGGAGGAAACAGTGGGCATTCCCCCATAATTCAACCTGTCAGGTGGTCAATATTATACTACGGGGACAAGCTGTGCATAACTGCCCTCCTCTGTCACTTATGCCAAGAAAGAGGATTAATGACCCCTGTAAGGACCAGAATAGAAATGGTACTAGCAAATGTCAATCTTCCTCCTTTCTGTACTATCCAGATCTGTACTTTAGCACAGACCAAGTCTGTTTCTGAAAATTCCCAGAGGTCCTAGCCAAAAGTACCAAAATCCTCACGCTAAGCTGCACTGTCAATGTAACGTGCTCCTATCTGCCCCCCCTCCCCGTGCTCTTGGAAAGCTCTGTTTGCCCCTCTTCTTGGGGTGGTTAATACGCCAACACCTTGCCCGCCTCCCACATCCTTACAGACCCAGCATTACTGTACTGCATCACCCTCAAGGAAGAAGTACAGCCATCTCCAGCCACCACACATACATAGCAACTTACCCTGGCCACTGTTACAAGGCACGTGCCTCTCAAGCTACTGAAGACATGAACATCTCAGGTCCATCCAAGACAGGCAACCAGAGGTTGATGTATCCAGTCATGGCTATTCTGTGGAAAGGCTTGAGATCTTTGGGCTTTAAGAATAAAGGGTTATGCTAATTTGACCGGCAACAAAATATAGTGTGTAACATGTGAGCACTCTGCTGTTCACCAGAGCACAGGGAGCCTGAAAAAAAGGTAACGGACTTTTTGTATAAGCTTGGTGGAGCTGGTGTAGGACTGCAGTCTTCCTTTCTCTCCAGCATATGTGGCAGAGATCACTGTTCTTCTTCAGTAACTAGAAGTGTGGCCTCGGAATAAAAAGCAATCAGTATAATACAGCTGCACTAGTGATGTCAGATATGGATAACCCAGAGCATGGAGAAAGAAAGCAAGGGCACATTGCATACAAATAATAGGAGGTCTCCGTGAAGTCATATGACCAGTCAGTTGGTGGATTAACAATTTTACCAGCGATTTTTTGGTGGTTTGGTTTTTTTTCCCCTGGGAGAGAGACCCTCTGTAATGGAGCCCTTAGTGTAAAATAATGCATTGAACTATAACTGTTATATTGATTTTTGCAATGTCTCTCACACAGCAAGCAATCCTTTGAGCCACCAGAGTTTGGTCACTGGAGAAATGCAGTCTAAGATAATACAGATGTATGCATCAGGGTGAATGACTGACACAATTGATTTCCACATTCCCATGATACTAGATTGTTGAAATTTGGTATGCTCATACATTAGGAATGGAGCTGCATACAAGCACTTGGAGGAGAAGCAAATTTCATTTTTGATCTTTCTTTCTGAGATCACCAGAAGGTCAGCTTTTTTGTTAAGTCTGGTCTCAAACACTGACATTCCCTTTAAGCTGAGATTTTGAAATTCATTCTGGTCCTCTGATTATGGGAAAAAACAACTTCAAGATTTAGTATTTCTGTCACAAAAAGGTCACTAACAGGTGAGAGCTAACAGGTCACCTGCGGTCAATTAATAAAGCCTTGAGGTCTGTACAAAAAGGATCCTCATTTTGGATGAATCTGAGCACACAGACACAGGAGCTTCCGCAGTAAATAACAGCTTGACGGTTATGTTACTGTTTCATATTATGTTCCTCCTTAATAAGACTAATTCAGCGACATGTTAGCATCCAGAGCCTGAAAATTATTTGGCTGTCTAATGAAGAGTAAAATCACTGGAAGACAAGTGTCTTAAAGCACCATAGAAGGTGCTTTAGGTGTCACATTTCCATAGAAATTTTGGCTTGCTGAGTATCATATTATTGACAACTCCTTCTCTCAAAAAAGCACACTACAGTCTTTTCCAGTCCTTCTTCTAAGAAGAGTTTCCATGTTCAGAAGCAAGGATCCCATGGAGTTTGTGAGGAATTTTGCTATTGCTAATAACTTTCCAGGGCAGGTGTTCAGAGCCTATGGCAGGCAGTTATGAGCCCGCACTTAGGCGTAAGTACTTAAGTCTCTACTGTAGTTAAGTCTCATCCTAAGTAAACCTGTGATGCGCCAATCAGAGGACAAGTCAGAGCTGCTGAAATGCCTCTGTAATGCTGAGGAACAGTGCAGTGATTGTGAAGGCAGTTTAGGTCAATGATTATGAAATTCTGCACCCAAAAGGACATACAGATAATCTATATAAATCTTTAAAGCCCTCACAGGATTAAATTTAAAATGATCTAATATCAGGCTAATGCTTTTCTCTCAAAGAAGAGAACACACTGCTTCTGAGCAGGAGCTGTAGGCAAGCCTCAAATCATCTCTTTCCAGTGAGTCACGACAGAGTGGGTCAGTAATCAAAGCTTTTCTTCCCCTGCCTCAAGTGTCCACCTAACCAAAGGCTATTTCCAGGACAGAGAAACTGAAAGACCAGAGGAATGTAGGTGTCCGACATCTCTCATGTTCTGCAAGTTCTCAGGCAGAATAAAGAAGTCACAGATGTGTCTAAATCCCTCTGAGAAACCAATACATGATTCAAAAGCCTGAGACACTTTGAAATGTAGCTCAGGTGAACTATCCTCAGCACACCTTGACAGAAAGTTGTTGCTTCCCTCTTACCTACCACACCAATTCCGAGCAGGAGCTGATTGGCATAGGTTGGAAAAGCAACAGGTGTTGAAGAAAAAGCTGGGAGGCCGAATATCCTCTTCATCAGAAACTATGAAGTACTTTTCTAATCCTAGTGGACATTGTCTGTAGGCTTCCTCAAGTATTTCCTCCCAAAAGATCAAAATACTATGCATTTTTCTTGCAGCAGCTACTCCACAAAGGACAACATATTGCCTGGCTTTCCTCTAAATTCTCTGTATGTGCCTGTCCTTTGACTGGGAGCTTCTCTAATCAGAAAGTGCTTGGCACATATCTAACATGTACTTGTGATTAATTAATTGTTATCAAAGAGAGACCTGTAGCTACAGACAGATTGCTCACCTCCTTGGAGAAAACATTGCCTTTCTCATGTGCAATATCTGAAATTGAAACAAGAGCCCCAAACACCACCCTTTGTCATCAGTCTATTGGAAAATTTACATTCGGGGCTAAACAATGGGAAAGGCAACAACGTGTTCCACCCAAGAGCTCTGAGTAAACTCCAGTCCCTTTCTCTGTTTCCAACCATAAGTGAGGCCGTTTGGATGCAGAGAAGATATCCATCTCTGAGCTATTGGAGATGAATCCTGGTGAGTTCCTTGCCATCTGTGGACAGCACAAATCTAGCACTCCCCAGGAATAACCAAGAGCCCTACGACAGCCATTTCTGCCTCCTGAGCAACCCTCTGCAATCAAAACACTCCCTTCCCTAAAAACCTCTCAACATATGAAGCAAAACACCAAAACTGTAGAAGAAAGGAACAAAAGGAAGGACGCTGAGGGGATGAGTCGAGAGAAGACTCCGCCACACACCCACTTCCTTACTTATGTTAGCACACCATGCATTACAGGAGAAACTTACTCTGGGAATGAAACTGGCCAAATATACTTCTTTTTCTTGGAAGTTTTTTGGTGAAAAGGTATAATCTGACCAAATGCTTCTGTTCCTCAGAAGCCACCTTGTTCTGAGGCAAATCAACACAAAAAGGGGCCATCCTCCAGCCTGTTGCAGCAAAGATTTTGACAAGACAGCAGGTATAAGCAGCTACTCCCAGGAAAACGATAACAACTGATATGTGGCCAAAACCACCCTGCATGACTTGGCCACGCAGGACAGTGAAACATGCTAATATGACACATTTAGATGTGTGCCTTTTCTGCCCTTTGTGAGTGCTGAGTGTAACAGAGGATATTTTCAACAACAACAACAAAAAAAATCCAGTTTCTTCCAGAAGCTGTATTAACATGCAGAAAGGGTGATGACTAATGCTGGACAAATTAATTTTGTTGCAACATTTGTTTTATGAAAAGCCTCAAATGAACCTGTCTAGTTTATTTCCAGAAAGCGGTACTCTTTACTGATGACTGACTTTTACTGATGGCATTCTTAGAAACCCCCAAATGATCAGTTTGGGGGTTGTCAGTGTGGTTATTTGCAGGTGATGAAGAAAGGAAGTAAATAAAAATATGATTTGACATTTCATTAGTAATGCTAGAGATGGCTGTGCACAGAGCAGAGGCAATGAATATTGCACCTGCTGGAGTGCAAGCAATAAAGGCAAATGCACAGCCTGCTCTGACCTCTAGCCTTCATTACCCAGAACAATATGCCATTCCCTGTATCTGAAGTCATACTATGCTTGTGATAGCAGCAACCAGTGGCTGGATTTACATCCACCCAGCCGGAGTTAAATTGCTATGATTCAGCTACCTCCTTCCTTTCTCTCTTGAACATAACCTGTCTTCTAGCTAGACTGCTGCCTTTCCAGTTGGGAATAAGCCACTGTTTTAAAGAAAAAGAACTGTGTGGGTGGAATGAAACGCTTGGAGGATATATGCTCTGCCATTTACATTTTTTTTTTCCTAATAAAGTAAGGGTGCAAAAAAGATGCCAGAATCCAAAGCACAAACCTGAGTATGCAACTGCGTCTTTGAGATTCTTTTATGATCATTTAGATAACCAGATAAAAACAGGCAGAACGCAAGGTTCAAATGTCCAGACTAACTCCAAATGATGACTAGTCCAAATATTTTGATGGTAACAAACATTAACATTAAAGTGATATTCCCCTGTAAAGAATGTAGCAATTCACGCAGTTTACAGTGGTATAAATAAGATCAGACTTTGACCCTGTATGAATATATAATCAATCAGTGAGCTACTCTGTGAACAAAAAGCCATTTCCTTGTACTTGATACTTGAAGAGATTATGAGAAAATGATACGCTTTGTATAAAATATAGTGCACAGGCTTGTGCCACTGTAGCTTGAAGGAAAGGTTACATTCCTAACCCATTATTAAGAAGAACCTTATTTTTCTCCTGGTCATCTAGTTCTTTACTTAAAAATAAGAGCATCTAGAAAACACTGTGTTGGTTTTCCATCTGGTGTGGGTGATACAAATGATTTCCCAGCTCCGGTCTTGCACTAGATGCCCACATTTGGCTCTAACAGGATCAATGCTCAGTCTCAGTGAGAAGTGGACTAGGAAAAGTCGGCATTTGGAGTCCACTAACAGTCACATCCCCCGCCCCCCCCCCAGTGTCTTCTGGCAGAGAGTGTTAAACTCAGCTGAGTAACACAATCTCCCTGCCCCTCTCAAAATGTTGCTCCAGTCCATACACCACCACAGCTGGGTGCATCATGATGGAAAGTCTAAAGGTGTTCATGATATGGCTGAGTCTGCGTAATGGATCTGAGCCTATCTTCACTAAGGAAATCAGCTTTACATATGTGTAAATCTGTATAGAAAGATACACAGTGAAAGATATACATTTATGTATAAATATACAGAAGAATATAGACATAAAGATACAAAATACATGGAAATATGATACATCCTTCTTTACAGAAGGGCTACAAAACATTTTTTGTGTCCAGCAATTCCCATCTCCCTTTGGAAAGCTGGCCCGTCTCTGCTGGCCTCTGCTTGCTGGGTTAACTCTCTCTCTCTTCCTCTTTTGGCCACCTCCCTCCAAAGAACAATTAACTTATACTGCTTTATACCTGAATTAATTAATGTGGCATTCCAGAGTGGATGAAAATCAATTCTCTCATTGACTTGACTGCTCACATGCACACACACCTTTCCAGGAGGCATTTCAACGGCACCCAGGAAACTCAGATTAAGGCATGACCTGATGGCGATGGTAAGAAAACTAAACAATTCCTCACTGGAAGTTAGTGAGAGTTAACTGTGCTGGTGGAAACACTGCCTGGGCACTGCACAAATGGCAGAGTGCTTCCTAGAGGCTCGGAAGATATAAAAAGCATTAGGCACAAGCTTTTCTACCTGGCCATGAATTCAGAGCCAAAGAATTCTATAGGTACTCTCCTTTAAGCTTAACCTTGCTGTCTAGTTCAGAGGAGTATTGCAAACAGTGAGGAACTTAGTTATTGACAAGGCTGCATCTTAGGGTACCCGGCAGCATTGCATTTATAGCATTCATCAAATAGGTGGAAGACACAAGCAAATTCGCTCAGGTACAAAAAGGAGTTGAACCACCGTCCCTGTAGGCAGATACGAGCTGTGACCATATAGAGCTCAAACATGTAACATCTACTATCCCACCTCTGCATGACGAAAGCTCAGTGAGAGATGTTCAGTCGACGTAAACAAAGTTTTTGACAGTAAATAAAACCTACCTGCAGAAAAAAAATTGCTTAGCTCTATTCCTGCATCACTTAGCCATTTATGAAAATATTGGCCTAACCCAACAAAAACACTCAGCAGGTTGCAGCATAAAAAAGGAACAGAAAAAAAAAGTAAATAAAGAAAATTAAACCTTTCCAATAGCATAATGATTTATTGTTTACTTGTAGAGTGTAAAGGACAGGTGGAACATCTGACTCTTCTTGATATTCAGTGGACATCAGCATTTCTGTGCCTTTTGAAAATTTCCCTCCTAACTTCTAATAAAGATCCTAGACAGTGAGAAAGGAGGAAGTGTCACAATTATCTGCATAAGTGAACTAAACAGTCCATCTCGCTCTGGCATCTTCGCAGAAGTTAGTCTGAGAAGGCCGGTTTCTAACCCCTTATGAATCACACCTTCACTCTACAAGGCAGTAATAGAGACAGTACCTAGTCTTACATATATATGGCTTACAATCTGTAGCACTCGAAGTACAGGACTAATCCTTTGAATGACCTACTCAAATATGCAGTCAGGAGTTCGCAATTCGTTCACATAAGAGGGAGAGGGAAGTAGCAGCGATGTTCTTGCTTTGTCCAGTTCAAATCAAAACTTTCTGTTACACTAAACAAGGCAAGAACCATAGGTTCAGGCCGCAATGTCGATAAGAATGCAATCAAGATGGCAAGCACAGAGTCTTGGGGCTGCACGTAAGCACATGTTTAAAAACAAGAACGTGCCCTTCACTGCTACATTCACCAAAGGCGAATGTCCAACACCTTTGAAGCACTTCTTTGAACCATGGTCTCTGGATCTGGGCTAAGAGAGAGAAGCAAATTCCTGGCTCCAGTAAGCTTTGCAACCTGCCTTCAGGTATATAAATCTCAAGGCACCTCATCTAATTACAGTTTCAAGAGCAAAATATTGGAGGAAGTAGTTTTAAAAAAAACGTTGCCATCACTTCTGCCACATAGATATTTATGATCTCATCTCTGTCTGCAGGGTCAATACTTCCACCTAGAGGTGGTTTTCCATAAGAAAGTCAAATTTATGTTGACACTTTTGTAGAGCCGTTCTGCAGAAATGAATGGTCTGGAGACTGGGGAAAGCTCATGTCTGCAGCCAATTATTCCTGCTTGGCAGGACTCCCTCCTTCTGTTTTTAAGTTGTGGCCTATCATTTCCCTGTGATTCACTCACACTTCAGTGTTAAACCAATGTACAGACCCAGTGCACAGCTTAGACACAGTCAGAAGCCTCCAGTGGGTTACCCAGTGAAGCAGGTTGGTGGTTTAGAGGAGGTAAAACTCTGACCTGGATGCCTTTAAAATCAAACCTGGTCTTTCCTGCCTTGCTGGAGGACTAGGGACGATGTAAAGGGAGTTTTCTCACCCTTTCATTGATGATCGCTGCTGAAGTCTCTGCTTGGATGAAATCCTCCCTCCAGCTCAGTAGAAGACATCTGCAAAAGTTCATCCTCAATACACACTTTAGAAGTGTTGCATAGGGCCCTCTACACAGAGGTGAATTTTACAGAGCAGTAGCACATGAGTTCCTTTAGCACACACACATTGTCTCTGAAAATCCAGCACTCTGTTCTCCTTACTTCAGAAATGAACAGTTAGCATAACATTTTTGCATTCAGTAGCCCTGATGCTGTTTACATGTGCATGTCTTGTACCCTGATATAACTTTAAGCATACTCAGGTATGGTTGCTCTAATTGGTGACAGCAGAAGACCTAGAATGGCTCACATTAATTTTGTAATTGGCACTTAATACGGAGGCAAGTGGTGAGTGTATTTGTTTGAAAAAATGTAAAATTATTTTCAGCTTTACACTTTCTTTTTGATTTTGGAACGCAATTGGCATTATGTTATTCTGAATTGTGAAAACCCTCAAGAATTACACTGTTGTTGGAATACCAGGAAAGGTAAGTTTGTCAAAACCAAGAATGCTGCCTTACAGACTATGGACAAAATCCTGATCGCATTGAAATCAGTCTTCCAATTTGAATTGACTTCAGGGAAGCCAAAAATTTATTACCAACCATTATTACTCAGCAGTTGGATGCGCTGCCTTCGCAGGGGCTTCCTACAGAGCTTCGTGTCTGAGTTTTGAGGTTTTTGAATTTAACTGAATGTAAGGCTTCTGAAAAGTCTTGACGGGAAACGTCCTGCTTTGACGTCTCCATGTTTAAATTACCGCTTTTTTTTTTTTTATCTGAACGTATTTCACAGCACAAGTTAGGCTCCTAAAATTCTGTTCGCGCACTTAAAATAAATACCTTGGTGGGTATTTCTGGTTCTCTTTCAGAACTGCTGATCACCCGGCAGCTCTGTGCTGAGGGTTACGCCCAGAGAGCTGCAGCGAGCCCTGGCTTGTGCCCGGCACGGCCGCCTTGCCCCTCTCCGGACCCGCAGACGCGCAGTTTCAGGTCTCTACCCACCCCAGCCCCGCCGTGCGATGCTCCTCGCCCGCGGCCGCGTCGCTGGGTGCTACCGCCGCCAAGCCGCGGGACCTGCCGGGCCCCGTCCCACCCGGCCCCCCCGCCCCCCCTCCTGCTCCCCCCGGCGGCAGCTGGGGGCGACCCTGCCCCGCGGAGCCGCCAGAGGGGGAGCACGCCCCGCAGAGCCGCTTCCCCCGGCCGGCATCCCGCCGCCGAGCATCGTCCCCGGGCCTCGCAGAAGCATCCCCTCAGTCTTCCCGTACCGGGCTTCAAAGGTGGGGGTGCACGACTTGGTTTTTCTTCTGGTTTCCTGAAGGAACACAGCCTCTTAGCATCCTGACGTCTTAGCTGTAAAATGGGAATAATGCACCGCTTCTGCCTTACAGAAACCCCATGAAGACGCGCTGGGACAGCTGAAGTCAGACTGAGGTCTGCAACTCAGACATGTAGCGCCCAGAAATGCCTTGTTTGTTCCCCTTCTGACCGCTGTGCATCTCCGGACAAGAGAAAAAGATGGCACACGGGACCACATTTTTTGATAAGGCTTCACCTAGAAAAAAAAGTCTGTTCCTTTTTATTACTAATATTTTATAGTTTAGGAAAAGGGACTGCAGGTGATACATGTGAAAGCCCTTTCTGTATCATTTGCTCAGTTACGCTGTCTCAGTGATTGTTGTGATTCAAGTAAAGCAGTACGGACCCTTAACTTGGCTTAATGGTATTTAAAGTTGGTTCCTTAGAGGAAAAGGAAAGAACTGTATCGATGAAACTTTGTCTTTACTGTCACACCTTGTCAGTCACCAGTACAACCACACTAAAATCTACGTTCTAAGGCAATGTAGTGCTTGGACCCCACACATATGTCAGTACGAAAGCATGGCAAAGCTGTGTGGGGAGAATCCTTTTTCATATATAAAGATACTACTCAAACCTATCCATTACCAGACAAGTAATTGCCAACTTTTTTGCCTCGGCAAGCAATGGGGCTTTTCCAGCAGCAGCAGAAGCCCTTCTGGTCAACCCTTGTTACCCCACTGTTGCAAGATGCTGCCAGCAGCGAAGCTGTTCACTGTACCCAAAGTCAACACCGTGCACACCCGAGCTGCTGCTAGGAGGCTGAAGGCCTGACATTTTTGGGCAGCCTGTAAATGTTCAACAGGCCATTGACTGAGCACCCCAGCATCGGACAAAATCCAAAGCAGTCCCACTGCCTTGGCAATTTAACCTGTCATCACCGACCTCAGCAATAAGAAATAAAGCTCACCATGCTAAATCCAAGTGAAATCCAGGGAAAAATCCAGAAAAATTCTTAAGCATACCTGATACTACTTTTTGAACCTGCTGGTGAATTGTCACTCCTCACCCATTAGACCTTGCCCCAAACCAGTAACAGCACCGAACACCAGTGGCTATGGCAGGGGACCACGCTGTTGTTCACGCTGATGGCCAAGTGAAACAAGCCTTACAGATAGCAAGGGTGAATCGAAGTACAACACAGAAACAAGCAAGATTGTTATCAAAGAAATTAAGCACTTAGGTTGCTTTCTGAGGCCTGTACTATGACAACCGAAAAGCCAAAACTTTGCAGAGATGGAGCCACCACCCAGGGCTTAAATTTCTATAGCGGAGAGGGGGGACCTGCTTACTCAATATCTCTCACTGGGTAATCCATCTCAGGAAGAAAAGTATGATCACATGGGAAAAAAAATTGCTACTATGTTGTTTTTTTAATATTCTGTTATGCACAAAGTAAGTTAATAGTTAACCAGTTAGGCCCACATGGTATGTTTGGTAGTAGGGAGGGTGTGAATGAGGAAGATTAAGGGTTGTAGAAACATAGTCGTGTAACTATTCAGCTGATTTATATGAATGTCCTGGTGGTTTTACCCATGCTTCTTCCTTTTTTTTTCTTTTTTTGAAGAAAATATGTTGGATGCAATCCTGGTCTCTCTGAGATGAATGGAAAAGAACATTGACTCACTTTGTGTGGGCACTGTAGAAGAAAGTGGTGGGTTTTTTTCAGGGGGAACTTAAATAACAGGCTGGATGGACCAGCGTAGTGAAAGACGACGGAGACTGCCATGCAAAAGTGGTTGGCGGTGTTGTGATTTTTTTTTTTTTTTTTCAAAAAAGAAACTAGGGCAGAAAAAAGATCGTAGGTGGCTTGCTACTTCATTGGGGGGTGGGGAATGGTGGGGTGAGACCAGCCATTTTGGAAAGCTGAGCAAATAGGACAGAGTGTCCTTGAGTAGTCACAGTGCTGAGCTGGAAACAAGGGAGCTATGTTTTATTCCCACTTTTAATGTCAATTAAAGGTCCATGCCAGGCAAACCATTTCACCCGTGCTGCTTTCTCCAGGCCCCTTCTCCATGGCTGTCCCTCAGGACTGCCCTGCAGGGCAAAGCAATATTTTTGACACCGTGTTTCTCAAAGTATGGTTTAGCTAGAAAGCCCTAAATTGTTTTAGACCCACTCTTCCTCCCCCTTGCGATCATACAGGTGAGCTTGTGTCTGCTGGACCACGCCACACAGCAGCAGGCCGGTGGCCACCCCGATGCTGGGGCTTTCAGCTCCCTGCCCAATGGTGCGGGTCTATCCACGGCAGCGCGTGCACCGTGCACGCAGGGATCCTGGCTTCACTCCTGGTGGGGTTGACTTGGAGAAGTCCTCAACAGTTGTCTGGAGCAAGGCTTTGTACTCGCACTTTTGGCAAAGTCATCTGATGTATTAGCCATCCAGTTCTAGTACCCTCCTGTTGTAATACAAACAGTAGATAGCGAATAGAAATAGTAGGCATTCACTATGACTGAATGTTATCCAGACCGTAAAACTCTAACAGAAACAACAAAGAAATGTTCTGCTGCATAATTACAACTGGAAATACTTTAGGCATTTAGTAGTGTGAAGTAACATCAATAAAAAAGAAAGTGCACTCAGGACTCTATAAATAAATAAATATTTATTTGAAAATTGATAATTGAATAAATTATGTTCACAGTCTCTTCAAAAGAGGCTGAATATTTACTGGTTAAGCCAGAGACCCGTGACTTGGCTGAGCCATTGGCAAAGCTGCTGAGTAGGTGATGTGCTGCAGGCAATTTATACTTTGACTTTAGCACCAGTTCTAGGGCACAATGCTGCCTGCAAGCCTGAGAACCACTTCCTTGCACCAACGTTGTCCAACCTTTTGACTGCAACGGGCCACATCTGCCTCCTCCATCAAATGACCAGAAATTTGTCTTGTGTTCCTGACCCCATGCTTTCCCAACACCCAAGGGTTATGTCATACAGCCCCATCAAACAACTTGATACACCTCCACAGTCAGTCACACGAATACGGGGACACCTGTTTTGATCACTTACACGTCTTGTTAGTGCGGTCAGACAGTGTGGGGTCCCTAAGAAAGAGGATAGCAGGAAAGATACCAAATCTCTCAGCTGGGAACATTATTTGCTCCCTTTCCATGTTTGACAGGCTTCAGCAAAAACAAGGAGCAAGCAGTGGACTGGATTAAATCTCGTGACGGGGTGAACTCTGCCTACTGGAACTTATTACATATTTATAATGCATACTATGGCAATTTATTGGTACCTCATACTGGATCATGCATTGTGCGTGGCCGCAATAATAGTAACAAAATTGTAAATTTTTATCAGCACATAAAAAAACCCAACACTATCCACCCCTGAGTAATACCAGCACAGTCTTGCCAGCTTAACTGCACTAACAGCAGAGACCTCTTTCATTGGTTAGGTCAGCAATTGCATCTCTTCAACTCCTAGCATACAGTAGGGTATGCTCCATTTATCCAGGTTCCAGCAAGTCATCTTCCCAGGAATAGTAGATTTTTATCATTGCAACCAGAAGAAATGTAATTCCTTTATGATAAAAAATAGACAGGCCTGTGTCTTAGAGATTACTGCTGTGATGAACTCTACACTTTTAATATGAACTAAGATATTACGTCCATTCTAAAAATATATAAATAAGATGTAGGAAAAGATCCTTAGCAGTTTTAGAGCACTGTAGCTCTATTGATTTCAGTGGAGCTATATTAATTTACATGAAATGTAGGTCCAGCCCTGCATTTCCAGTGCATCCTTCTCAGATGGAGAGTAGAAAAAAAGTACAGAAAATGCAAGAAGAGATAACACTGTAGATCTAGTCCCTCAAACTGAGCATTAGTCAAGGTTAGAGACATGAAACAGTAAAATCCTGATCTTATTTCTAACAGTGTATATTCTTTTCTTGGGATTATTTTTGATTTTCCCAGTTTGGGTCAGGCACAGGTGCATAGGGTCTAGAACATATCTTTAAGGCTCTCCCTGATTCAGTATCTAATACTGCTTATCAGCTGCTCATTTAAAAGGGGCAGAAGTCATTGAGTAACTGATGCCTCATCTGCAAGAAATAATTCTCTTGATAGAAGTCTCTGAGCAACACAAAACCAATTATTATTTTCAGGAACTTTTAACTAAAGAAACATGCATCGTTGAAAAATAGCAATCTAATTCCTAGTGGTAAAACCTCATATCTCAACTATTTCATTCACTTTTAATAATTTACAGCCTTTCTCCTGGAAAAGGCTATATGAGGTGATCAGAATGGTCATCAAATGAGATGAGATGAACTTTCTGATACTCTTAATTAATGGTCCTGTTGTCATGGTTTAGTCCCAGCCAACAGCTAAGCACCACGCAGCCGCTTGCTCACTCCTCCCCCCACCCCAGTGGGATGGGGAGGAGAATCAGAAGAAAAAGGTAAAAGTCATGGGTTGAGATAAGGACAGTTTACTAGGAAAGCAAAGGAAGTGGAAAATAACAACAATATTTATAAAAGAATACACAAAGTGCATGATACACAGTGCAATTTGCTCAGAGCCCAATGCCCAGCCCATCCTCAAGTAGCAACTCCTCCTTGGCTAGCTCCCCCCTTTATATACTGAGCATGATGTCTTATGGTATGGAATACCCCTTTGGCTAGTTTGGGTCAGCTGTCCTGGCTGTGTCCCCTCCCAGCTTCTGGTGAAAATTAACTTTATCCCAGTCAAAAATGAGGACACCTGTACCCATTGGTCTCTGCCTAGTAAGAGCCTGAGGTAGCTTCATGAACTAGGGTGTTGAAAAATATCCCAAAAATCACTGTTATCTATAGCGTGTTTTCTAAAGCTATCCTTCCTTGTTCCCTGAGGAGTCAGACACGATTTTCTGGCTTCCGGCTAGAGATTTGAGGCTGAGAAACAGAGAACAGAGAGCCACTGTGGACACCAAACCCCATCCAACGCAGTCACAGGCAGCCATCTGTCTGTCGTCACTGCCTGCTTATCCCACATCCTCCATAAGCCTGGCCTTTCCATCTTACCCATTGGAAATCTTTGATTCACAAATGCTCTAGGAGATGCCCAAAGTTTGACAGTGTTGTTCTATAGTTCAGTGGTGAATCAGAGAAAAGACTGGTAAGAAATAATTTTGGATTAAAGGAAACAGCACCATTTTTTGTAAGAAGCTTTGAGAAGATAACATGGTGGGTGGCTGCCCTTACCCATCTTCCCCGACTTCTCAATAGTGACAGCTGTAAATCAGAAAAAGCAATGCCAATGAGGTGGTGCTACCATTTATCCTCTTACTGTCCTTGAGAGTAAGAAATGCCAGGTCTGACTTGCCTTTTCCTAGAGAGGTGAATGGGATGATTTCATGTGTAAATGAGGAAACCTTGGCAGTCTAAATGCAAGTTATAGCAGTTAATGTTTGAGAAAGTCAACCAAATGGACTAGCCTCACTCTCAATAAAAATAAATGATCTAAAACAGTAGCTAAATCATGAAGACGAGTACCCTGCGCAAATGGGTCTCAATAAAAAAGCTGTTCTGGAAATATGAAATTCCTCTAGTGGTTTTGTAGAGAAGAACACATAGTAAACACAGCCATCAGTCCAAGCAGAAACACAAGTTAAGACTGAGATATTTTCTGAAAGAAAATCTATTGTGAGTACATTTACTTCTTGGGGAAAAATGAGTTAAGTCTCTTAAGATAAATTCAAACTCCCCTGTACGTGTATGTTATATGACATCTGTGCAGATTGTCTGAAAGCATTTAAAAAAGCAATTCAGTAGTTTGCATTAATATTTTAAAAATCCCACTACAGTTATTTTCTGTGAGACAGTAAATTGCAGGACAGTTCCCTAATAAATAGCCTTTTTTTTTTTTTTTCTTTCTTCCAGACTCTGGACCAAATTCAGTGGTGAACTCTACAGTTGTGTAACACACACATCAACAGCTTCACTCTCGTCTGCCTGCTCTGGTGTCACCACCCTCAGAGAAGCAGAACCATGTCTGGAGAATAAATGACAAGACAACTAATGACCAGGCAAAAACTGACCATGGGGGATTTACACAGGGCAAAACTGTACTTCCACTGACATCAGGACATTTTACATCCATCTAGATCTGGGGTGGTTTAACTGGCATTGGATGAGCTGAAAACACTGTGTGGATTCAGTGGGGCTGCAAAAATTTGATCTAAAAGATCAAATTTGGACTTCAGTTAATTCTTGCCAAAATCACTAATAACATGGAAAAGTATGGCTTCAGGTATAAAGCAATGTATGGACATGGATTAAATCAGGGAGATGCCTGCTTTCACACCTTTTGCTAACACTGCTCTTCTGTTCCTTTAGTATGTCCATTACGTTAATTTTGCTCAGTCAGAGGGTACAAGCTCTAATGCCTTGCAATGTATGTATTTTTGTCTAACTAATTTCTGACCAGCCTGTTCATGTCTTTAGTTACCTGTCCTAAAATCTCTCTTGCCTATATTTGATTGCTTCTCTTGCCCCCAGATTTTCTCCCTGAAACTCCTTATATCAGAACAGTGTCAGTCTGAACTGACATCTGTTTCGTGTATCTTCAGAAGCCTACAAGGTATAGATACCTACATCTAGGCTAGTTTTTCTTTACAGTCAGTGGAGGTAATCAGGCACTTATAGGGCATGATTCATATGACCTATTTTAGACCTACTTTAGACGGAATGAATCACAGCCTAGACGTGCCTGTTTTTCCTTCCACGGACTCAAAGGAAGCTTGGAATGACTTGTTCAGCTGTGGATAACTGCAGTTGAGATGCCTACACCATGGATGGATCCTACCTTTGATTGATAGCCTTGTTGTAACAGCAGCTTAGCTTTCCAGAAACATAACACTTACTGTTTGGTGAAGCCATTAATTCCATTGAATTTGGCTTTCTTTGGTATTCGTCCCCAAATATTCTTCACTGTTAAAAGGAAAGTGACTGTATCTTTTGATACTTTCTTTTTTTGTGTGAAATTGCTTCTTGCATGTGCTTTTCTATTTTTTCCTTTTTCATTCTTCCTCTTGGCAATGCTGCTAATAATAAACATGGAATTGAAAAGAAAGAGCAAAAGTAAATCTTCATCTTCTACCAAGGATCTGATGAGGTTAGTCAGAGAGCTGCTGCCTTGGATTTGTATATTAGGTGTAAGGAACTTATCCTGGAGGGTTGGTTTTCCATTCTAAAATACAATTGTTCTTTAACAATTGAGAACAAGAGGGCAGGGCTATCCATGTTTTCCTATGGTTCACCATTTCCTGAATCCTGAACTTCTCGTTAGGATGAGGCACATCCTAATGTAGCAAATTTTTGTCTCTATCTGTAGCCTCATAACAGTTTGTTGGACCAGAGTTCACATAGTCATAGACTTAAACACTCTATAGGTCAATACTTGTGTTTTACAGTATCTAAACTGCACTGATGATGGAGCCCAAAGAGTCTGCAAAGAAGATGGGAGTCTCAGCAACGCAATGAGGTGAATAGCCAATTGTTTCAAAGAGCAGATTGGAGACTCCTTCCCTTGTGACTCAGGCATGCTATTAGAAGGCTGGAAGAATACAAGAAGTAAACCTAATCACTGGCATTGTAATGCCAAGGAAATGTCCAGAGGAATAAACAATAAGGGAGATTCGTCTGCTTAAATAGGATTTGGTCAGAAAAAGTCTACAGATTTCCGATGCAAAACTACAGATATCCAATGCAAAAGTCACCTCTATGACAGTGAGAGGCAGAAATTCACCAAAGGCATAGACAGAGATCAAATACCTTCAAAAGCAAATTTCTCAGGAAAATTATTTGTATTAGATATACTGAATTCATAACAAATGTCATAGCAGAGAGTTCCACAAGCTCTTAGGTCATCCAGAGGAAAAGGAAAGGGAAATATCTGGACAGTGCACTCAGAATGAATCTGGAGCATCTCTCAAGGCAGCAGGATCTCCAAGCCAGCTGCAGAAGCCCTCCATCAACTGGCACATAAAGGAAACTGTGGCATTTAACCACTACGAGGACACACCAAGGGCAACCCAGGGCAGACAGGGATGATGGATCCATGCTTGTGTCATGGTGGTGAAGGAAGGACACTGATTCAGCCTGAGAAAATCATAGTCAGAGCACAAGATGACAATCATGGTAATTCCAGAATCCTGCAACATCTCCCATAGATGTCTAAGCAGTCCGTGCACAGCATGACAAAGCTGCCAGGGCAGCTTGTAAAAAACTGTTATAGAAGACTCAGGCTGCAAGGTCCTACATTTGGTGTCTTTCTATCTTCTTATCTTTTCTTCTTACCAAATTTTCTGTGTATTGTCCTCAGTCTTGTTTGAAGTTCTGTTGTGAAGTCACTTCTCCATGGGCCAATAATAAGCATTGTTAACACTGCTAATTTTAGTCATCAGTTAAAACCTCCTAGCAAATTTTAAATAATTAGCACAGGCTAAAACCTATGTCCAAGCACAGGTGTAGTCTCATTCACTACCATAGATCTACACTTGATCTGTGGTAAATGAGAGAATCAGGAGCAGAACTGCGAGGGAACAGAATTTCTTGTCCATCAAAACATTCAGGATTTCAAGGACTATTCATGACAAACCAGAATGAACTCAAAGGAACTGGCCATTTTTTGCAAAACCAGAATTTCCCAGGGAGGGAATGTTACTGGGTGAAAGGCAGGGTGTCATGCAAATTTCCATAACAATTGCTCCATATTGGGTATTTTTTTAAAACAAAAGGTGTTTTCAAAATGTATTTTCACAACAAAAGATTAAAAGACAGGATATTCCTTCAATGAACATCTTGGGTTTGTTTTTTTAAAAAAGTCGTGTCTCTGATAAAAGTATTTTACCAGAAAAATATTCAAAAAGGTCTAGCCAGGAGAATTTTTTATAACTGTGAAACAAACTTGAATGAATTTAAATTTTGCCAAGAGTCACCACATAGTTTATATCTTACATAAGCCATCTAAACAGTATTTAGCTAGAGATAAGGGAAGTAGAAGGAAGTTCTTTTTTTCCCCTGCGTTCATTAGATTAATGTGTTATACAGCTTCTCTTACTCAGCATAGCGAATGTAGGCTTGTGGGGGGTACACACTCAGAGATACGTAAAACTTAGGAGTGTGTTTAACCTAAAGGACAATGCTGGCACAGAAATGGATGGTCCAAAACTGGCTATGAATAAGTTGGCGACAGTTTCTACCTCCTGCATCAGAGAAGCTCTGGAGCAACCTTCCAGGAGGAAGAGGAGGGAAGGAAATCTATCCAGGAAAGTGATACATTTATAAAAGAGATGGTATGACCTGTTTGCCTGTGATAGAAGAGAACTGGACGCAAGGATTTTTACACAAAGCAAGGTGATGAATGCATCAGTCAAATCCAAATTATGGCTTTTGTTTATTACATCCTTCGGAGTACTTTCCCATTATCTATCACTCCTTTCCAGCAAATGCTTGTAAAAAAAAATTAATAGCTGAGGCATATTAAATATGGGAGGAAAGGAAAAGATGGCGCAGGAGGGTGGGAGGAAAGCACATGCACTCTGATGGAATGCTGCACTCTTAGCTCCAAACCACTTGAAGCAAAAAAAAAAAGGGGGGGGGGGGGGGAAGAACCTGTGAAAGTGGCAGTATGACCCATGGGATAGAGCGCTGGCCTAGCTCCAAGGAGAGCAGGGTGCAGCTCTGGTCTTGGCATGCCGGACGACCTTCACCGAATCCCTTTATCTCCTGAGGTTCCCCATCAGCAGTGATCGTCAGCATGGATGACTACAACCCCTTTCCTCAAGGGCTTTGAGAGCTACACATTTAAACTACTGTATGAAATAGATATTATTACTTTGCCACAGATTTAGTGACAGGAGACTTCATTGCAAACTTTATCCAGTACGATGCTGTCTACTGTTACATCTGCATGGACAACAGGACCTTGGGGCATGTTTTTAAAGAGTGCTCAAGAAGTAAACACTTAAAATGCCTTTTTAAATATCAGCCTTAGCAATTTAAAAAAAAAAAAAAGGAAATTACAATCTAAATTAGAGCAAAGTTTCTCAGGAATTCTGAAGTTTAAGTGCAAATAGATGTTCACAGAAAAATGGCAAAATAATTCATCTTAGATTTTTAGGTCGCTACAAATTTGCTACGAATATTTTTAAGGATGCTCTGGCCAGCACTGGGGGTAAGACCTCCCCCCCCAACGCCCTCTGAATAAAGGAAGCTTTATTTTCAGTTGACTCTGCTCTGATTTAGCACCCATGAGAAAACTCAGGATGGCAGTTCACCTTACTTCATTTTTCTCTCATGGGCTACATAGAGCATATAGCTAAACACAAAGCCTAACGTTAAGATTTCTAGACTGACATTAAGTGTCACGCTATATAGATAATGTACTACAGTTTCTATCTCTGGGCATTTCCTTTGTACCTTTTCTCTCTTAATCTTGTCCAAATACCCTCAGCCCAGACTGAGAGCAAGGTGTAGCTACCTGCCAGAGTTAGAAGACACTCACACAGAGAACAACGGGGCTACTCACACTTCCCGGGGAAAGCCTGGGAAATGCCTGACTTTGTAAAGGCCGTGTTGGTGGTTGGGATCATTGCTCTTTATGTGGCTTACCCTACCATTTAGCTTACCTTTTTTCCCGTACGTTTAGGGCTGAGATTGCGCTCACTGCTGTGGGCCTTGTTTTGTAGGAACGCAAGGGCTATGTTACTTACTAAAAATAAAGCTGACCTGGCACTACTGGTGAACATATTAATCACCAAAATTTGTTTTGGCACATATCTTGCTTTTGGGACGAGGGAAACATGGTGTGAGTTTGACTTTGTTTCACTGCATTACTGAATGACTGCATTTCTTTTTGGTAGGTTTCATTTCACCAAATTCTTTTCTCCAAACTGCTTTTGTTTTAAAGCTTCTTTCTTTTTGTTGAAGAAACAACAAAAATGATTAAAAGAAACTCTCAAACACAGAATTAAATGTTTCAAGAGATGTCATATGAAATATACTTTTAATATAGTTCCCTTTGAGTTGGTTTTTATTTATTTTTTGAATGACAAATTAATCCAGCAGTGGTCAGTCGTAAGACTCTCCTCCCCCTCTCTGCACGGCACTGCAGACCGATGCCATCAGACCTGTGGCATTTTATGCCTGCTTCTGTTTGAACAAATACAATTAAAGGGCAAAGTAAGATACAAGGCAACGGCGTCTTTAAGGGTGATATCTGCGCACTGCCTATACAATTTAGGCAGGAGTCCAGTAGCCAGAGTTGACACAGCTGGCCTCTAGAGGTAGTCTTGCTTTTCCGTAGTGTAAACTACGATAAGGTCTATATGGCTAAACCTACGCAGAGGCTGAAACAGATTATCAGAGAGTATTTGGGAATTATAACCGACATCAGTGTAATTCCTGCTATTTGCTGCACTGAGTAGATTTAGATACAGCCGAGAACATGGAATGGCATTATTTCCTGCCTGGGAATTTCCTATTTGTTTCTCTCTTTTATGCCCTCAGAGAGAGCCTAGAGCATATTAAGAGAGTTTAATAGATACCAGCAATAACAGGTTACGTTTACAATAGTTTACAGGTTCGAAACAAAGTTCTGCCAATAAATTCCATCAATTAGTCCTAATGTCCTAAAGCAAAATTCACTGCCTAAACCACAATGTTTAATTTTTTGTTGTGCTTAGTAGACTTGTTTCA
This sequence comes from Balearica regulorum gibbericeps, assembly GCF_011004875.1. Taxonomy (NCBI): domain Eukaryota; kingdom Metazoa; phylum Chordata; class Aves; order Gruiformes; family Gruidae; genus Balearica; species Balearica regulorum. The sequence continues at coordinate 96,305,780 of NC_046184.1, forward strand.
ACTTCTGGCCCTTCCTTTTAAAAAAGAGAAGGTGTATATGGTGGAAAATGTGCCAGAGGACTTCAATTGACATGAAAGAACTACATCATCTTGAGCTGCAGACATGCAACTTCATTTGTAAAATGCATGAGTAATTATGTGGCATAATTACATGGTCTATCCAGGTAATTGCATGTGAAATTGAGCATGGTGTCATGTGCTAATGAGGTTTACAGATACACTTAAATTTTTGTGTGTATGATTGCATTGATTAAGATATTTTAAATCTGCTCTTAATAGTAAGGGTTATTCAATTGTCTGGTCTAAACTACTGCCAGCAGGGTGAAAGTCTACCATCACAGAAGTTTAGCACAAGCAGAAATTAAATGTGAGGTCTTTCTCCTCCCACTGTTGGTCCAGTTACTCTGTAAACAGCCCCCTAGCAATGATCCATTTCTCTTGTGCCAGTGGAAATCAGGAATAAACAGCAGAAATCAGGAAAATCGCTGAGGTCTTGCTACCGCTGTCATGTGTCAATAGGCTGTGTACAGAATGGCAGATAAAGCATGTCATGTACGAGCTGGGTGTTTAGTGCTGACCTGTCAGAGTGGTATACAGATGGTTATCCTATTGCCTCAGGGAGGGAGCAGGAGGAAGGCCTGGTAGACCTACTGCGGGTACAGTTTTGCTCCTCAGAGTGATGTCCAGCACCTCTCGGAAAGCTGCTGCCCGTGTTATTTCGGTATATTGCGGAACCCCCAAGGATCGGTTTGAGGCTGGGCACTCTGCATAAATCCTGCAGGAGCCACTGTCCCCAAAGAAGCCACAGCGTACCAGCTTTCCTGGTGGTAGGACCCATTTGCAATGACCACCAGGTTCCAGGGACCTTCCCCCCTACAGCAGCCCCCAGGCATGAGCTGTGCCACCGTCCGTGCCTAGCAGCACTGCTCCTCCACGCTCTCCTCCCTCCTCTCTTCTGTACACTCTGTTATCAAGCACTGGAAAGCAGGGGAGGGTCCACAGCAATGGCAATGGCTGGCCAAGTGACCCTTCTGCCCTCGGTATTACGCCTGCGATCCCACCATCATCATCACCGTCTGTGGATATGGTAAGACTGAACAGTTCAGGAGCGTACGTGGAGGGAGGCGTGCCTGGCTGAGGAAATTAGAGACGAATTAAATGCTCATTTACAAAGGAAGGTGAGATCATACCGGAACACAGCACCTGGCCTTTCTTGCGAGTTTATAATACTGACACCTGCTAACATTAAAATAATACCCCATTAGGAAAATGATTTCACCCACACTGTCTCGTAGTTGTCTTTCCTTTCACTGAAAAGGATATATTAGCACCAAAATCTTCTGCTGCTGTTTTCCCACTGGCTACAGTAATACTGGAATCAAATGTGAACATAATTGAGAACTCTTTTGAATAAAATTCTCTCATTCAGACATACTGGTTCTAGGAAGTCAGGCTAATGCAATCATTACAGTAGGAGTCTAGAAGTCCAGGGCTGCTTATTTCTACCCCTGATTTGCCTACTGACTTGTTTTATGACTTTAGAAACAACTTAACTTTTCTGTGATTCATCTCCTTCAGCTGGAAGATGGATATGATAATGTTTGTTTATTTCAATTAAGACTTGAGTGGTTTAAAAGGGATTAATTAACCTCCATCAGACAACTTTGAAAGGTACTAATGCATAGTGTTAATAATACTATAATAACCCTAAAAATGAGGAGGGGGAGGGCATTTTAGAAGAAGTCGCAAAGCTTTAAGTTTAAAGGCAGTGTAAATAGGAAGGACAGACAGTATTTTTATGAGTGGGAATAGAGAAGCTACTGAGCCAACTAGTCCATTCTTGAGCAAGACAAGTTAGATTTTGTGTATTTATTTATCAGTGAACTGTGTGTCTTCTAATTCCTCCTCGGCTGCTAATTCATTCCAGTTAGTTGCGGAATGTTTACATCTGTTCTCATAAAACCCCGTTCATACCTCTCACTATTTCAAATTAATTAGCCTGGCTCAAACTTCAGTATACCTTGTAGAGTCAATCCTTTCAAGACTATCTTACACTCTTAATACATCTGATACACAGTGCCTGGGATCATGCCACCTTGCCCAAAAAGAGCATTAGATTTGCAGCCTACTTGCAGCCAGTGTGGCTTTTTTTCCAGCACAAATTTGCATTTTTGGGGCTGAAAACCTGAGCTGATATTCTAAGTGACCTGGAATAAATCTCTACGATTTCTCTGAAGACGATTGAAATACATCGATCTGCGATAGCTGAGGCTCTAGCCCTGCCATAATAATTAAGAGCTATGTCAGTGTCAGAAAAAATACAGTCTGAATCTGTAATTATTTGTGTACTTTTAACCAAAGAATTTAGTGCTAAACTCAGTCCTCGTGTACTGCGAATAAGTACCTGACGGCAGAGCTGATTCTTGCTGTCGCAAATGTCATCGGTCTTTCTCTGCAGCTTCCAGTGGAAAGCAGAAATCTGAGGACCTTTAGGCTACAAGATCCATCTCTTTCCATGAGTAGGCTGGGAGTGAATGGTTCTCCAAAGGTAGAGTTTGTGAGTGTTGGTGTGTATTGCCACATTATCATTTAAGATCGTTAGCGTTTTCTGAGGACATGAAGGCAATTATGTCATTGCATTTACAGGTTACAGATACAATTAATAGCACCTGGAATAAGTCCTGTCAGTCACAAATACAGTCACAAATACACAGATGAACTAAAAATGAACATCATTCTCTATGCAGTTGACCACTTTCATCCCCACATCATTGGTAAGTTAAATAATACTAGAACCAAAGTATTCCTGAGAGACAGCTCACTTATCAGTCCTCTTCAAATCTCTGTCATAGAGTTGAACACCTTCTATATAATAGCTCCTTCCTCTGTGGAGGAGCTATTCCTCTCCAAATATTCGTTGATTTTAATTAGACTATACAGGTCCCCCGACACACCACTTGGTCTCATCCATATGCAGCCTCCACAGTTTTCCTTGGTGGATTTGTTACAAATGCAGTATTAGTTGTATTTTAGTCTTTGCGGTAAGTGGCTGTTTCTAAGTATTCCTCCTAGGGAACTTGTGGTAACGTTTTCACAACCACCTAAGAGCCCAGGTTCCACTTGCAATGGTGAGCGAGGTGCCCACGTCTCCAGCCGAAGCAGCGCTCAGGCGGCCAGACGGACATTTCAGCGTAGGCAACGCAGCAGCTGCGGCCCAGCATTATGGAGGAGCAGATATCTCCCTTCTTTTGGTCACCCCGGGCTGCTGAAGAGAAACTCATGCTCATAGAGCCTCCTGGATATCTCCTAGCTCATCTGCATTCGTTCAGCATCCCTATGGCAACTACAGCAATTTCTCACTTGGAGTAGTCATCTTAGGATAGTATTATATCATTGCTTCTTCTAAATGATTTAGCAATTGAAAAGAAAAGAAAACAGTAAAACAGCATCAATGACCCAATAGCTCTATGGAGACGAGATACAACTACTTAACAGGACCAGGAGATGTCCAAGGACTGCTGTTTGAGTGGAACAACTAGACTCAGCAAAAAGCTACAGCCGCCTTCTTGGGCAGCTCAGCACTTTTCCTGGGCACTAATTAGAATGGGGAGAGGGGGAAATAGCCCTTAAATCAGAAAGAAACCTCAAAAGTTACATTTAGGGAAGGAGTAGCTTTTATTTAGGTCAGTGCTTCTGAGGTCTCTAATTTCTAGCATCGCTCTCTTGAAAGAGCTTTGCATCTGTGAACTGAAATTCTTTATCAAGGGCTTTAAATGGCAATGAAAATTATACAGTGAAGGGCTCAGCCAGTATTGGGATACGTTTCTTTTCTCCATCCGATTATCGCTTAGATGCCATATCAATGTGGTGGTTTTGGTTTCATCCAGCTAATGCAGAAGCATTATACTAACTGTACATCAATAAAGCTTTGATTGGTATCAGGGTGTTTTTCTTATCTCCATCCGCAAACATTTCACGGAAAATGTCTTAAAATCCTCAAGTCTTCATGGTTTGCAGAGGTTTATGGTATTTCACTTTGAAGATCCATAGCTCTGTCCCCAGTGTCAGCAAAGGTGAAGTCAATTGGACCATTTCAAGGCCTCAACACCACTTTAAATCCAATTTAATCATGTGGAGAGATTTTAGTGATGTACAATACTTGTGTTGGGCCTTCTTTTGTTCTTTGAGAGCAGATATAAAAAAATACCTACAGTTTTGAGGTCCCTTCCAACCTAGGTTACTCTATGATTCTGATTATTTTTTTTAGATACAATTTTCCAAATTGGTCTTACTTGGATTGGCACATTGGGATTGCACTCACCTCCAGTCTGTTCAGCTTTGAAGCTGAATACTGCAACATGTGAAAGTGCAACAGGTCACAAAATTGTAAGCTTAGCTTAAAGGTTCAGAGAATTTTAAACAGTAGTATATTTATGCTCGAGAAATTGTGACTTTATGCAACACAATGTTCTTTGTAAGACTTACTATGAAATTTGGTCCCAGGTTTGTAAAATACTGACTGCTGTAGGACTAAGAAATGAATTAAAGTTTCTGTGTTTAGTTCCTATCAAAGGGTTATGTGAAAACATAACATCACACACAAGTAAGGCAGTGGTCCTGACAACACAGTCAGAGACAAGCTGATAAAACTCCTCTATCATGAAAAAGAAGTCTTTTTCATCTGAGAGTAAAAAAAAGAGAAAATTTCATTGTAAGTTATTTCTTTATTTAAAAAAAAGAAACAAATACCTTTGACCACTTTCACTTTGAGGCTATCATGTTTTCTCCCATATGAAAACATGAGTAGAGGAACCTCTGTGTGTGTGTCTGTGTGTATTTTTGTATACATCTAGTAACACAAATATTTTAAAACATCACTGAAATCAAACATTTCAGGATGAAACATCTCCCCTTTGAAGCCAATGGCTTCAAACCACTGACCTCAAGGTGTCCATTCTTACTGGTAATTATGTCTTGAGATTGAAACCCCTAACTTCAGTGAACTAATTGGAAAAGCTTAATTCACTGTCAGTGGAACTAGTCTCTCCCCTCCTAGTTTCTTACAGATGGTTCTTCCCACAAAATTAAGAGCAAGAGGAATTGTAAAAGGCAGAAATAGAAATCAGATTTCCCATTGACTGGCAACCACATTCAGATATACTGAGATGAAAATCTAAAGATACAAAATTGGACTGAGATTATTGGAAATACAAAGTTTGCGTAGTTCAGAACTGAGAAATGTTGACAATTTTAACTATTTCACATATGAACTTTCATTACTTCCTTAGTTATACATAAACATCAAAAGTTACAAAATAGAAATACATGCTTTTGCAAGTTAATTCTTCAAAATGTACTACTTCTAATTAATTTCCTTTTTCATATATTTTTAAATGTTGCATTTCTATATGAGTCACAAAAATAAATCAGAAAAGAGAAAAGAAACATATATAGATATGTACATACTTTTAAAATCAACATATGTTCAATTAAATTGTTTTTTGCAATGAGGTCAGCCTCCTGCTTCAGAAGCTTTCCTGAAAAATGTATTTGTGTAGATGAATCATTTTAAGATTCAACAGTCAGTGGAAGTTGACAGAGGCTTTTCATATGAAATATTACACAACCTTATGAACATCAAAATTATATGGCAGGAACTGTTCTGTTGAGCACTACAGTCACTTTCCCAGGATCAGATCAATACATTTTCTGTCAAAGAACAAAATCTGCTAAAAGAACCAGAAAATTTTTGCAAGAAAATGTTATTTTTAATACAGCTAACCGTGTAATTCTAGAGCAACACAGATAGGCTTTTAAACACACTTTCTTACTGAAGTAAACTGAGGAGGTACTACATAGATTTCCGAGTACATTTTCACAAACTCAGACCCATCTTGCAAAAGCCTATGGACATGCTTAGCTTTTCACAGAGGTGTATTTATTTCAATAGGATAGGTCTCTGCCTGCAAAGTAAGGACATACATTAAATCTTTTCAAAATCAGGGTCTTTCTTTGGTTCTGATCATGCAGGCAACTGCACAAGCTCATCCCTGTAACTTGGCTAAATCCCATTTACAACATGTGCACGGGTTGTCTTCACAAACAGCTCTCAAGGTATAGCCGAACTCTGGAAACATTCTGCATGTGCACAGCTTTTCAGGGGAGATATAATTAAAGACTGTATTTGATCCCAGTGGATCTAGCTATAGTTGCAGAATTGTTTTTAAAGACTTTTTAAGTGTCGGCTGCAGCTCTTTATGCGCGCCTCATGTGGAAGCTTCTGAGTTGCTTTCAAAGAGTGTCAAGACCTCTTTCTGCATGATACGAGACACAAAGATAAAAGAAGGGGTTGACATTTCTTTGCTTTTTAAGAAATTAGAGTTTTCATTTGAAAGATCAGTCATCATTCAGTCTCTTTGGTTTGACAGACCTTTACTCCCATTCTCCAGCAGTCAATATCCCACTGGAGGTAAAGAGTTCATCAGTAAAAATAATTGGTTTCCTGTGTTGGATTAAAAAAAATGGCATCATATTGATGGCTGAAATGATTGTAACAGGGTGAAGAAATAAAATAGTTGTTGAATTGGGTCTTGTTCGGGTTGAAGAATGTGTTTGAACTGTACAAAGTTTATTATTTGAGGCAGGGATCCCTGGATGTTTAATTTAAATCCGGTGGATAGGAAATTAGCAATTTTTAGGTTCTCTGTTCTTCTAAATCTTCATACAGGAAAGCTAAGTGGAATTGTGACACCATCTAATTTCAGGCTCCCAAGTACCTCTGCCAGAAGACAATCTCCCCAGATTCTGTTTGTAGACAGTGAGGGGAGCTGAGCAACTACCAAAAGAAATCCACAGTGAGTCTAGGTCCAAGGGGAGCGTGTATGTCTCTTCTCCACTTAACAGAGGAGCCTAAGGAGACATAGCCTAAATGGAATTCCCATCTAATTTTACTTGTTCTAGCCCTCAAAATCTATTGCTTACATATTCAAAAGACCCAATCACATAACAAAAAGACAGCTACAATAGAATCTAATCTCCCCATTCACAAACCCTTTGGTTATGAGCCTGTGTACAGGCCCAGTTAGTCATTCTAGGAATCTCCTTGAAAAACGTGCCCAAACTTTTGCTTTTGCCTCCAAATTAAAGCACATAACTGGATAACAATGGCATTTTTTTGTCCCTCACCTCTTGCAAGAAACTTAAGATGCCTCAGGGCTGTCTCTTCTAACAGATACTCAGGGAAAGAAATTGAGTGAGGGCTGCAGGACACCTTGTGAAGCAACCACAGAAGAGGGTGGTAGCTGTAGTGCCTAGTGTCTCAAGGGGGAGTCTCACACAAAGCTAAGACCTGAGGTTCCAATGCCCGCCTCCCCTTCAATCCTGCCTACATGAACAATGAGGTTCTGAGAAGGTGCCCTCCGATTTCCTGATGAGCTGTCATCAACTGTATCACTTTCCATCAGGTAAACCCTGTATGGGTATCTGTTGTTGTCAGTATCTGAATACGAGCTTGCTCCTCTGGCTGGGAGTAAATTTCTCTGGCAGGAAGGACCACCTGTTTGGACCCAAGGTTGTTTTTCTTCAACTTCAGCTAGTGCCAGAAATTCTTCAATTTCTTAGCTACCATGCAGACTCCCTGGAGGTTGGGAAAGGTGCATTCCCTTTTCTTCTCAGAGGTCGTAGTAGTATATTCCTTCAGTAATGTCAAGGTCATCTACAAAACCCATTTTAGCATTTGGGTGAGCCAGACCATGGTGTGAGAGACTCAGTACTCTACTGGCTCACACTTTTCCTCCTTGGATCATTGCAAGAAGAAAAGAAACCAAGCCCTGGGCTTTGCCCCTGCAGGTACATCAGGACAGCCATAGTTCACCTCAAGTATCCTTGGACAAGTTGTACCCATTAATCTGCAGTACCGTTTAATTTCAGCCCACCTACAGCTCAGGATTGGATCTGGTAGAGACAACTATCCCTACCCTGAGGATTTAAGCAGTCCTGTGTTTGGTCCTGGAGTGCTAGCAACAATGAATGTTTGTACTAAATTTTAATTCAAATTCTCTTCAACCATTTCTTTTCGCAGAACTGCAAGGCATCAAGTATTAATTGTCTCCAGCCAAGAGAGGATGTAAAATGGCCCCAACAGGTGCAGCTAAGAAGCACTTCAGAATCCACTCCTAACTTAACAGACACAAAGTAAATGTATTCAATAAATATTTTATTTTGACACATAGTACATATTTGTACTTTAAGCAAATACTATAGCCAAAGGGATGCTTACAAAGAGATTGACACAAAAGAAATAGCAAAGCATAAAATTATCATTTTCCTGAACAGAGAGATTTTTGTACTTAGAAGAATTTTTGTATTAGTCATTGAGTACCATTCATGTGTTCTGTACTGCTGAGAATGTATAGCCAGCCCTGGGATAAATATTTTCAGAGTCATCCAAGTGATTTGGAGACTAAGACCCACTGACTGTCAGTAGTTATTAGGTGCTTTTGATGGTGTTACCCATCTTGTGCAGTCCACAGGGCTCACTATCTAAACCCTTGAGGTCATTTAAGAGACTTTTCATTTACTTCAAAGCTTCTGTGTCAGGCCTGAAAGGTGCTGTGAGCTCTCTAGGAGGATACGGGAACCCTTCTGGAACAACAGATTGCTTTAGACTAAGAGAGACCGTTTACTGAGAATAATACAAAGTACTTTTAAGTAGGTGACACTCGCTGCTAAAATGCAAGCAGCTGAAGGAGTGGCAATAGGATAGTACTGCACATGCATTTTGTCCTTCCCAGTGAATTAAGAAGAAAACCTATGAAAACAACACCCCGGTTTGATTCAAACTGCTGCAGTCTTCACTCACACCTTAGCCAGGGAAAAGGCAAGTAATCTTTGGCAAACCTGCAGCATCCCACCAAGATTAGCAAGGGAGAAAAAAAAATGACTCACCTTGCTCTCTGTCTACTCAAATTTAAAAGAACCAGGGTTGCCTTTTGTTGTGAAACCCAACCTTGTGTGGATTCCAAGCTGATGAGCATGAATGCCTGAAAATATCAGAAAACTGTGGTTTAGCAAGAGAAATAGGGAGTGAAAGGAGGAGCCATCCTGTTGATTTTGGAAGGAGTGGCAAAAGTTCCACTGACTTCAGCTGGGCATGAGCCAGGCCCACTGGGCATAAAACTCCATTTGGCATCTCTTCCATCTTCCACACACAATACTGACAGGGGTCCTACAGACAAAATTTAATTGATTGTGGCACTCAGACACCACCCAGAAATTGTTTCTTTGTGTTAGAGTTTACCCGTGTGTAAAGAGTCAGCACAAATAGGACTATGAGGGACTTGGATGGTATATAAACCTTGTTTTGTTCCTCTGCATAATTGAATTCTACCCTTGGAGAATAAGCAAGGAAGTCTGCTTCTTAATGGTTAGTTTTCTGTTACAACGCATGATGGACGACTGTTTTAAAAATATTTGTAAAGGCATGTATGCATTATACTAAAGAGAGGTGCTAGTTTGATGGCGCTGGGGAATGAAAACTTGGATTTAGTCAGAGATAAGAAATAACCCTTTAATACTTTCATAAAATCTCTGATTGAAACAAAGATATGGCAGCATCCTATGACTTCATCAGTCCCCAGCATCACAACTGTTTCCTAACAGCCTTTCACACAGCTTAATACAGAGGACAAAGATCAACAGCATGCTGTTATCGAGCACCATGTGCTGGGAAAGGGTAAATGCTGAAACAGTCTGTGCTAGCGTCCATGTTGTATTATCTCTGCATCCATGGACAGTGAGAAAACGAGGACTTCTAAAAGTTAATTCACCTGAAGAATTTGATCTTCATCTTATTATTGTGCTAAAATATTACTTCACCATACGTAAAGGAGTCCCAAAGTGGACTAGGACAATTGCTATACTGAAACCTTTGAATTTCGTAGGATATTATTCCTCTCTTAGTTTCACACATACACACACGCACATGCCTGTTCAGTGTGAAAACTGACTAGCTAGCAATCCACAGAATTTCTCCAAGAACACAGAAGTTTTGCAGCATAAAACAATGAGTTCCAGTGGCAATGCACGTGTCCAGTTACTGCCACGAGAAAGCAGGCTACCCCTACAGACCTCAGTGCGGGGACGACAACCTGACAAAATCACACCCTGGACTTACTTCAGCATCACTGGAAAAGCTCTGAACAAAGCTGGAGAACAAAAGAGGTCAAAACAATATTTTAAATAATAGTTGGTATTCTAACAAAAACAGCACCGAGATTTCACCAGCTGGGTCTTTTCTTGGGAAGATGCTGAATGGTCTTAAGAGGGAAGGTAGCAACCACACAATTTTCTTGGTGTTACAAATTAGCCAAAATCAAATAATACCCTTGGAGAAAGTGCATTATTATTCATGGTAACAGGAAAATGCCTAAAAGTATTTGGGCCCTTTCATAAACCACTGCAGTTGATTACGTAAAAACTATTTTTGCGGAAGGATTCTGTATCTATTACTTGCCCTAAACCATAAAGGAGTATGGATGTGAATGAACTCATTTTTCCTTGATTAAAAGTGCCACTGAGGTTGTGTTCAGCATACGGAGAGATTCTGAAATAAGTGAAGCAGTAAAATAAACTAGCGGGAAAAACAACGGGGACAATACCCATCCGAGTGCGAGCAGAGTGAAAAACCAACACAGAGAAAAGATAGAAAGAGAAGCGAAGGTGGTGGAGAAAATACATTAAACAGAGTGTACCCCATATTCCTACTTGAATGTGCCTTGGAGAACAAGGGGCGTTCCAGCCTTTCCTATGATGACGGAACAACTCAGCAGAAAACACAACACCGAAACAGTCAGCAAGACTTTTTCCCTTGGGGGAATGCTTGTAATCAGAAATCAAACCAAGTTAATACAGAGGCAACAGTGGCAAAAGAAGAACTACAAAAAATCCCTAGCCTAGAACCACCTACTTCCATAACGGAGTTTCGATATATGGTGGCATCCTTGCATTCTCACATTCCCAGAAGATACCTTCCTATAGGAGTACGGAGAGATTAGACCTAACCTGAACACTGAAGGAGAGGTGCTTATTCTCTAGCCATTCTGCTAGTAAGAGCCGTGCATGTTCATAGCCTCCCAGACACACGCTGTGTCTAACTGTTGAATGATTTAGAGGCACTGACGTTCAGCAGCTCAGTCAGGCACCTGTGAAACTGGGCTCCTCCATCCAGCACCATTTTGAGGCCATTGCTGCTAGTTCATTTGGATGGGCAATACTTCACTCAGAGAATTCATTAAACACCTCGAATTACTGAACTAGCAGATAGCTAAAGTGATTCTTGTCCTAGCTCCCAGTAAATTTTTTTTCCAATCACAATTGATATCCAATAGTTTTAATCCACATTTCATGTTTGTGTACACCATATCTCAATGGTGTCTTTGTTTTCCCTGCCCCATTTCAGAAACAGGATAAAGCATTCTAGAAATGGGCTTGCCAATTAAATGTTCAAATCCATAAGGGATATATGTTGCATTACCCATGCTGTTTCCTATGCCGAAAGGCACTAATTTAGGAAAAAATGCAGTATTTTGGGCATGTTCATCCCTGTGTGCATGGGATGAACCTCACAAACATACTGGGTGAATGTACATTTTGCATAAGTGAACTTATCTCTGGCGATAACCTGTATACAGACTTGCATGCTTACCCCATCTCCATATATTCAGCTGTTTCTGCTTATAAACTTGTGTGTATAATGAAGCTCAGTCCAGTACTCACTCTGTAAGTATATTAACAGGCAGGTGGAACTGTGGAGACCTTATTCATGTTGGTGGGCATTTACTTAGGTCATTGTACCTGCTGAGAAAGTGCTTGCCAACACGTATTACAGCTCCACAATCTAGCCTCACATAATCAGGTTCTGCCTGTATGCGGTTAGAGGCCTCCACAATGAAGCATTTCCAGTCCCTGAAAAGGAGAGCTGCATGTGGAATCAAGTGAGTTGATATTTTTACCCATACAATTTTCCTCTAGCCAGGAAGCTGGTTTGGGTTTTATTCGAGTTTTGTTTGCTTGCTTGTTTGTTTGTTTTTATGAGAATGTCCATGGGGAAATGTCATTTCCACAGAAACTTTTTTTTTTTCATAGTAAATGCAAACAATTCAACGAAGATAAGTGTTCTGCTTGGCATATGTTGCACAAGAAATATGAAGAATTTCTAATGAAACATATTCATTTGAAATTGGAAGGTGAAGGGTTTCCTGTCAACTATAATGTGAAAGACTAGGAGGATTTGTCCTTAAGGAAATAACACTTCCCACATCAGTTAGCACTCTATGCGGTAAGGAAAGGAAACAGAAGAGGGTGCATGGTCACAGCTTCTCCTCCACTCATCCACACACACCGGTTACACCTGCATGTGTGGATGCAAAGATGCCGAGCTCTAAATTATACCAATCCCATCAGAACAGCACAGCTTTGAGACCCACCGCACAGTAATTGACTCAGATGTCATCCTTTCCACTAACTTTGACAGCGTTTGGTACCGGACCCCTCTTAAAATGGGTTCACACAGCACCACTAACTTTGTGTATCAGTTTGTGAGGGGAGCCAGGGACAGACTTCACTTTTTTTGGACAAGAAATAATGCATGCACAGAGTGCCTTAAAAGGATATTTTAAAAAATATTTTCAACTGCTTCCACCTGACTGAGGAGTTGCACTGGTGCGGGACCGAACCATGAGCGTGAACATACAAGACTTAATACCACTTTGAGCACAGATTCAGGTACATGACAATAGTGAGAATAGGCCAGAAAACTGAAAGCTATGTGAACGTTAAAAAAACAATTGTGATGACTGGCGTTGGGGGATCCCTGAGGCAGTTAACAGGGTGCCCATAGGCATGGGGATGGTTCTGGGTGTACGTCAATAACTTCAGGCTGGAGAAAACTCAGTTTAATCTCCTGCTTGGCCACCATCTTCCACTGTAGCTTGGGAAGAGTCATTGTTCCTCTTTGTCCCTCAGTTTTCTATCTGTAAAACAGACATAATAATATCTGATTTCTTGCCATTTGGAAATGAGGTGAACATATAATGCCTACAGTTCAGAGGCAGTACAGTAATCTACATGTAAGCACCATGGGTAAAACAATGGATACAGGACTGGACTTTGTACCCCAAAAGTATAAATACCAGGAGTATTTTCTTGTTACTGAAGTATGTGGAGACTGGCTTTGATGCAGACGTACCAGTGAGGGGCAATTTTTGTTTGGCTTTTGGTACTTCGCATACCCACTCAGAAGAAAAATGAAAAAATAAATAAATAATCATAAACTTCAAAGCTATACAAGCAAATGTGGTTATACCAACCAATTCCCTCAATTCTTTCCAGTAACAAAAATTTAGGATGCAGCACTGGTTGATGGAAAAATTTCAGACCGGGCCTTCAGTCTAGCTGTTGCCATCTTTATTGCAACATAAGAGATCCTGACAAGTACTTACAAACTGGTGACAGCAGGAGAATAGCCCACTGTAGTCAACAAGAGTTCCATCACTGCTTTTCATATTCTCAGGATTCCACTCACTGATTGTAAAGTTTTGGAGCAAGAAATGCATCTCAACACAAAGCTCCAGCTTCATAAGACAGGGAAGTGACAGACCTTACAAGCCAGTCACTTGTTTCTAGGCAGGTCTTCTTGGAAGAACCGATATCATGCACAAGTTTAACCTTATGTGCACAAAGAGCTCCCTCGAAGTCAATAGTTGAGTATACAAACCCTCTTTTGACTGAGACCTAAGTTGGGATGTAAGGTACTCTAGTACTTTTTAAAATAAAGTTTTTATATGGGCAGGAAAAGTGGAGTGGAAGCAAGTCAGCCTGGAAATTTAAGAATGAAGGGGAAATAATTATTAACTTAATCTGAGCACTGCTGAGCATGCACGACTTGAGTTCTCAGCATGACTTCAACAGAGTCACAGATTTAAGGTTTCTTTATGAACACCCAGTTCATCACAGACCATAAATCTCACCATAGATCTCTGCATGCCTTCCACAACTTCCATTTGAAAAAAATGCAGACAGGGCTATGCAAACCACTGATTTTTCAAATTGCTCGAAGTTCCAAAAAGAAAATAATGGGACAACAGATCACTTGTGTTAACCTGGATTGATTATTTTTCAAAACCTTATGTTGAAGCAAATTGACATTGAAGGCCAGGAAAGTGCACTAAAAATGCTATGTTTCAAGTTTGATCATTTTTAAGGATTTTTTTTTTTAATTGAAACAGGAAAATGTTTAATTTGGAAAGCATTTGAAAAATTAAACTTTTGCATGCAAATATAGGTACTTAAACCTGCCCTTCCCTCAACATACATAAACATAATTCCCCAAACCAGTAACTGACAAACCCCACCCTTTGAAAAAAATGGCCCAGCATTATCAAGCTGATTTTTTGCTGATAATACTTAAAATATGGATCCGCTGCACCACTTACCTTTTATAAAATTACAAGGAGAAAGAGAGCATTACTACCAGAGAGGGCTGTAACTTTTAGTGATGCAGAGATCTCAACACAAATAAATGCTTCAACTAGAGCTGCAGTCAGTCAGAACAAGGGAAATACACACCCACCACGGGCGTTTGAGGGCTAAAACAAGCAGGGTTGGCAGACAGACTCCAGTGTGGAATTTGACTACTTTATAGAGTAAAATATCATCCTTGCTACAGCACTGGCACTGGGGAAAGCTATGAGAGCCTGCCGACTTCAGGGAAAAGCCACTTTAAGAGGGCATGCAAGAAGGCACACTATATATTTTTAAAAAGGCTAGCTCTTACAGGCTGGCCTGCCAACGATTCTCATGTTGGATCAGGGAGAAGCAGTAGAAAGTGCCCTTAAGTTTCACCTTCTTCTCCATTTTAACCCAGTGGGACAGAAACGATGCAATGTTCTGATTTAATTTCCTCTCGTGAGGCCTCTCACCTGGATGCACTGAAGCAGCACATAGCCTTGCTCCTGCAAGAATATTTATGGTGGGTTGCAGTAATCCAAGACATGAATTGTTTTCTTCTTTTCTTTTTTTTTTTCCCCCTCCTGGAAGGCCTCAAGATCCATCCAGTTTTGTTCCCCACCCTACATCCTTCTTCAAAGCTGATAATTTTAATTCCAAAAGCAATTCCTCAAAAAGGCAAAGCTAGATGTGGCCCTCTGCCTCTGGACTCCACTGAATCAGATGCTTCCTCCCTCTCTGCCAGGAGCTGAGCCAGGACTCCTTCCCTGTCCCCCCACACGACTACCACCTGAAGGAATAAAATTCTGATCTCTGCCTCTTTGAAGCCTCTCCCTTGCAGAGACGAAGATCACCCGTACTAAATCTGCAGTGCTCTGTATTTTCCTAGATATAACAAGTTAAGAGTCAAATACGATGTCTTTGAGTAGTTCTGTGACTAATGCATGCTCTTGTTATTTAGGGTCAAATGGTCACTTGCTTTGTTTACTTTACAAATGGTAGCAGCTCTGCGCAGCCAAAGAAGTGTGCTGCGGTCTCAAAATGGACATAACTGCAGGCACGGCAGTGGGGCGATAAGACGTGCATCTGGGAAGCTCACCAAGCTGTAAGAATTCATGCTCAGACCTAAATGGGTGTTGCTCTCTCACTTGAGTCACTGCAGGGACTTGCCACTTGTCAAGCACAAACTCAATGACAACCTCTTCAGTTAAGCAGTGGACTTTGCAGGCTAAAAACTTTTTGCTCCTTGATTGTCCTTGTTCTTCTAGACAGAAGTAAATACATATCTGTGATGTAGCTCTGAAATCTCTGGTGGTATATTGGAGGTTGGAGGAGAACACTAGAATGGAGGTATAGTTTCTTTAAAGCACTACGAACATTTACAGAAAAGGGAGAACAAGCAAATAAACAAATAAATGTTTGAATACCAGAAACAAAGATAGGAAAAAGAGGCCCTTGGGTGGAGGAGGGAGCGAGCTATTTGATAACACTGAAATGTAATAAGGGGCAAACAGTCCAAAATTGAAAAATGAGTTCCAATTACATTTTATGCTTAAAGCAGTTAAATATCATTGCAGTTTACATGAGAGTTAAAGCAGTAACTGTAAAAATCAAAAGTGTGGGTTTGTGGGAAAGCTGCTCTCCTTGGGCCCAGCTTTTAATGGGGACTTTGTCAGTAAGTCTGAAGGAATCCCAAGTTAATGTGAACGGTAGACCCACTGCTCTCCTGTGTGTCACCAGCTATGGAAACCAATTTGCTTGCACCAGACTAACTCAATGGGCTACAAAACCTCAGGTGAGCAGGTTGGACCTGATTTACATATTTTTTGGTAATGCCATGTACTTGTATAAGGACAAGGAAAATCTACTGAGTTTAGACCTTAGCAGGCAATTGCTTCATTATTGCAGACATTGCATATTTCACATAAACTAATACGTTAAGTAGTTAATATACATTAGTTTAACATACACCTAAATGTCTTGCAGAATCAGAAGGAGTTCTTACAGAGGTGATAGACTCAAATGGATCTGGATGCTCTGGCTAACCTATTACTCAATTCTTCTGACACATTAAAAAAAAAGGTAAACAGCTGCTCAAGGTATAGCAGTATTTCTCTGAAAAAGGGAGGCGCAATCAAAGAGAAATCTCAGAGCAACAGAGAAAGAAATGTATGGAGCACTGCACTGCAAGTTAGAAGCCTGGACTTGATTCCTGACTTTGCTGCTTCCACACTGCGAGACTCCTGGCAAGTCATTTCACTTGTCTGTTCCCCTTCCTACTCTTGTCTGACTTGTCAAGTGAAACTGCTAGCAGCTTAGGCCAGAGGTTGCTTTAGGATCTAACGCTCTTAGTGACTGGTTCTGTCAGACGGTTGGAGTTGTTAACACTCCACTAGTAAAAAGAGTCATAAAAGATAAGAAAAGAGTTAACAGGAGACAGTGGGAATTAGATGCACAGGTACAGAAAGAGAATGTCCAGGTGCAGCTCCTCAAAATTAAGGAGAAGAAATTATCCTGATTATTTTAATGTTGTGAAATAATAGGAGTAAGGCATAGGAGCAAAGAAATAGAGTTTAACTGTGCCCTCCTACAGAGAAACCAACAGAACAAGTTGGCTGGCCATTTCTTTGACTTCTACAAACTTCTGTTGAGTTCTCAAGAAACTGAAAGTGTTCCTAAAAGGGGCTGAGGTGGGAACAATAACTTCCTAAAAATGTGATTCTTGAAGAATGGCTGTCCTGCACTGATCCTGTAGCTCTGTTCCTACTCTAAAGTGGATATTCTGCAGCTTTAGTTCAGATAAAATGCCTCCTCCCTTCAGTGCTTGCACATAAATTGCTATTAATGTTACCACGTTATACAAGTGCATTGGGGAGGAAAATAGGCCCACTAATGCATTGTCCTGCTCCAGTGTTTTTTAACCTGGAGGATGCCACGCTATTCCACAGACTGTGGGTGGGCACAAGCCACCGGAAAAAAGCAACAGAGGTGGGACAGGCTCCATAAGGCTGCATGTGCCTCACCCTTTCTTCCCCACGCTTCTCCCCAGGCTGTGTGCAAAGCTTAACGCAGATAAAGCATATGCTCCCAGAGTTGCCTTATGGCCTTCCTTTCCTGCTCACATGACAACCGTCACTTGTAGTCAGCCATGGTAGCAGCTCAAAGGGATCCAGGGCCTGCAGGCTAGGGCTGCAGCTGGCTAGTCCAAGCTTCCTTTTTATTATCTGAATACATTTAAAACGGCCATGGAAGCATGCGTCTATCTCAGCCCCGAAGAGCTACCAGTGGTCAGCTTGGTTCCACAGGCAGCAGGTAGCTTCCGCCGTGGGCAGAAGGAGGAGAGAAAATGGTAATCAAGGACCAAACTCAGGCTTCCCTCCCCAACGTTAGTGAGCTCCACGGCAGACCCCAAAGGAAGGGAACAGAACAAATCCTGATTACTATTATTTATATCAATGCTATTATCTTTCCTGGTATTACTAAACAACAACAAAGTTTTCTTAAGAAATACTTTTTTCCCTTTTGCCAGATCACAGACACATGGCTACTTGTGTCTTTTATGCTGTGCCACGGGTTAATTAAGAGGAGACACGCGGTTGGGAGGGAGATACTCCACTGTCAGTTGAGTGCAAAACAGACAAACCCAGATGAACTCAAACAAATGCCACAAATGTACAGCTTCGAAGCCCCAAATCCTGCTGTGTCTGCATCTGAGCAGACTGCTTTATCTGTGCTGAACTGCATCGACTCCTGCGAGCAGTCCACAAGGTAGCGTCAGGGCATCATTCCTTTAAAAGCTAATACCAATTACACAGAAGTGACAGAAAAGTACCATCTGACGATACAAGTTTCTGTGGAAAAATATGGAAATGCAACTTGTGCGTTGTTTTAAAAGAACAATCAGTAAGCAATTTTAAAAACTGCTCACTGTTCCTCAAAAAATTCCTCACAGTCTCTGGCTAGCACCTTGTAATTCTTGGAAATTGACTGACTAAAGCCAGAAGTACCTCCAAGTGGGCATGCAAAGGGATTAATTTGCTTAAAATCCTATACAAAGGAATGGAAACCCAGAAATACTTACTATCCTCTCCCTCCACCCCTCATGACCTCAGTGTTTGCAGAAGGTCCGGGATTGATAGCCCAAGAAAATACAGTCCTCTCTTTCACTATGGACACAATAAATCAAAGGTAGTAGAAACTCACGCATTTTATTTTATGACCATACCAGTGTACCTTAGCTTACTCATCTCTCTTAGAGGGTGACAAAATACTTCTGTTTCCACAGGCCTAATAGGTGGCTGCCTTGCAACTCATGAGACCATTTTGTAACTGCACAAAGTGGACACAAAACATGATTGTTCTAATTAGTAGCACTGTATATCCATTTCATATAGGTGTAAACAACGACATTACATGTAAGGTGTCCCTATCTTGACCACTTTTCTGAAATGGCCAGTGAAGGCATCAAGTATAATAGAGTCCTGTTAAGAAATTGAAGCATCCTTTAAAATTAACTTCATGCATACTATCGACATCACTTATATTGCTCAGTAATTACCTACTTTGGCAGGATTTTAGCAATGAAGAGGTAAGAGAGGCTCCATGGTGTACTATCATTAATATGGGTAAAAGAATCCAACAAGGCACTAATACTGAGAAGAAACCATGCCATGTATGTTTTAACTGTCTGGCTTAGGCCTCTTACTACTGACAACTGCGCAGGCATACTGAAAAGATCCTGCTTACCTACAATTGCAAAGTACTTCACAATCTACAAATGATAGAAGGAAGCTCTGCCTAAAAATTAGGCCAACCTTTTCAAACGTGACTAATGAAATTTGTGTGCCTTCACTTGCCAGAGTCCCAACCTGTGACACCTAACGTGCACCTGACTTCCAGTGGATGGATGGTCGGCTCTCCTTTCTTAGCACTGAAAATGAAAAAAATTAGGTAAGATGCATTAATTACAGAGTATGTTTATCCTGATATTTTTGTATTATTCAGGCACTGACTAACCCAGCCCTGCTTAGAACAAGAAAGATGGTGGGGCATTTAGAATACTTTTCTCCCATCTTAAAAAATGTACAGGCTAATTTAAAATGACTTCTCAGAAACATGGATACAATTTAATTTTCTAAAATCAGCTTGTACTTTACCCCACCATTTTATTCAGACATACTATTTCACAGTTATTTAACATAATTCTGCCATGAAGAAAAATGGTGATGGGGGGGAATGAAAGAAGAGTAGGCAAGCAATGGGAAGATGCTGAAATCAACCATACCACGATGGAAAAAAGCTTAGGACAGAGAACATACAGAATAAACTGTGCAACATCCTTGCAGTGCTGGATATGTAAAGCCATTGTGAAGCACAAACATTGCTCTTCTATTGAAAAAAAATGAGTGCACTTCAGTTTCCATTGTTATTATTACTATTTCTGTGTTTTTGTTTTTAATGTGCCCATTGCTAACTGGAAGTCAGATTCCCACCTGGAGACAATGCCGCATAAAAATTAGTGCTTCCTAACTCTAGAAATACATGCCACATTATTTTCCTCTTAAAAAACATCAAAGTTTCATATTGTATATGTTCAAACCCTTGAGAACATTTAATATGTTGGGTCAGTGTACACAGTATGCTTTCACGTTGTGTTTGACTCCTGCAGGAGAAAGGAGCTTTTCCAAAAAAAGTTGGACTACATTTCCACAGGGCTTTTCCAACACCCGTCAGCACAATCGCCGCGCAGTCACCCAAAAGCTGCTGGCCTCACACTGTCGCTTTGTCCGTGTGAGCCTGCGAGTCACACAAATTCTCAGATGAATTTCACATCCATGTGGCTGGAAACGTATGTGAGGTGCAGGGCAGAGAACCGGGCAGGACATGAGGCACGGCGTGGCCGCCAGCATTATACTTTACTAGTTCTGCCACAGAAGTGCCTGCTGTCTCTATGGAAAGCTGATGTGACGACTGCCGTACTGTCGATGCTGGGCCGGTGAGGGCCTCTCCGCCACGTTTGGACTAGGATTACGAAGGCACCACACGGTGCTTCGCCGCATCCCCCTGCAGCGCCGCTGCCTGAAGTCCTCTCGGCCGGGTCAGGGAGCGATCGCCGGCCTCGGCCCGGCCACCCCCCGTGCCGCGGGGCTGGCTTCCCGTGTTTACTCCCCGAGCAGGGGCTGTGCGGATGCACTGCTGCCTCCCTCAACTTCTCCGCTCGCCGTGCTTTGGCCTCTGAATGAAACCCGCCCAACTCCACAGAGTAAGTTATTGGGGGGCAGCGCGGAGGGCGGCCGGGACTGGGGCCGGGCCGAGCCGGGCCGTGCCCGCCGCCCGCACCCCGCCGCGGCCGTTACCCCGCGGCGATGCCCAGGGCAGGCGTAGTTTACTCTCGCAGCCCTCCCCGGGCAGCCAATGGACAGCGGCTACCGGCGCTGTGGCCGGCGCGACTCCACGTTCCCCTCGGCGCAGGGGGCTGGCGGCCGGCGAGCCCCACTACCTGGCCTTCTCCACCACCGCCGCCGGCGGCTCCTCAAACACCGTGAAGAGCAACGCGACGATCTTTGTGTGAGTGTGTGCGGAGAGTGTGTGCGCCAGCGGCTCCCTCGCGGGCGGCGGGTGTAACAGCGCCGCTGAATGGCTGACGAGCCCGTCTCTCAGCGCGCCGGCCAATGGCGGGCCGTCTTATATCCCGGGGAGTGTTGTGGCGCTGCCCGGGTTGCATGGCTCTGTGTGGAGCCGCGTTCCGCGGGCGCCGAGGCGGAGGGGCTCCGCTGCGCGCCGCGCCTCGCTACGGCCCAGCGGCGCGCTGCCCGCTCGCTCGCCGGCCCCGCCGAGGTGAGTGCGCGCCGCCCCTCGCTGGGCGGCAGGGAGACGGGCAGCGGCAGGCAGGGAGACGGGTGCCCTCGCCCCACACTTTCTCCTCCGCTCCCCAGCGGCGGGGCAGCCCCCCGGGCCCCCCCTTTCTCGGCGGCCGGGAGGGAGGCGCGGAGCTTCCCTTGCTCTGCGCCGCGACTGCCGCGGCTCGCAGTCACTTTTCCTCCCTCTCGTCAGCCCTACCTTCGTTTGAAAGTTTGGGCAGGGGAGGACGGGTGGGTTGGTGCTGCCAGCCCTCTGCCCGGTCGGGAGGGCAGGGGTGACCGGGGCTGTTCTACCGGGGGGGGGCCGTGAGGTGAATTGCATTGCAGCGCAGTGCATTTAAAAAAAAAAAACAACCAAAAACAAAACCAACAAAAAAACCCCAACAAGCCCAGAAGAAGAAGGCGACAGGGGTAGGCCAGCCAGTGCCAGGCTGCGTTTGAAACCAGGCACCTCTCGCCGCCAGAGAGAGGCAAGAGCAGCGGCGGCCGCGGCGGAGGGAGGAAGGGGAAGGAGGGCGAGGAGGAGGGATAGCCATCGGCCGCCGCTCGGTGTGTGCCTCCGGGGGGACTTGACAGGGAAATCGCGGCAGGCAGAAACGAAACTTCATCCCGAGGGGCGGTGAGGCGAGGCGCGGGGGAGAGTGCGCGGATCGGTATCGGCTGCCGCCGGCCTGGGGGGGGCCGCGCCGCCGCCGCCAGGAACGGGAACGGGAGGGATATAAAACCAGAGAGAGCGAAGGAGCCGATCCAGCGGCCGCACGGGGCGAGGGGGTGGCGGGCGGGAGGAAGAGCCCCGGCGCCGACCCCGACAACAACAGCGGCCGGGCTCGGCCGGAGAGTTGGGCTGTGCGTTTTCCGGTAGTCATCGGCGATGCACCCGGGGCGGCGGCAGCGGCCCCGGTGGGCAGCGGGGGGGGCGGGCGGCCCTACCGGGGTTTCGCGTGGATG
Organism: Balearica regulorum gibbericeps; assembly: GCF_011004875.1. Lineage (NCBI taxonomy): Eukaryota > Metazoa > Chordata > Aves > Gruiformes > Gruidae > Balearica > Balearica regulorum. The sequence goes on from NC_046184.1 coordinate 96,328,093, forward strand.
TGGGATTATGTTGTGTCAATAAGTTTAAGGTGGAGAGGGAGAAAGGGAGGCGGGCGGGGGCCGGGGGGGAGGCGGCGGCAGGCCTCGGCCGCGCGAAGTCCTATTTCTGAAGGTAAGTTGTGACATTGGGTGGTCGCGATGACAGAAAACTTGGCGGGGGGCGCCCCGGGGAGGGGGCGGCCGCCTCGGGGGGGGGTCTCTCCGCCGCCGGGAGCCGGATGGGTGCTCGGCTGTTATTTGCTGCTGCGAGATCGGGTCGCTGGTAAATTACAGAAAGCAGCCCTCCTCCTCCTCCCCCCCCCCCCCCCCCCCCCGCCAGCCGCTTCGCTCTTCCTCCTCTCGGGTTTATTTGCAATGTATGAAACTTGCATGGCTGTGAGGAGAGCCGATCCAGTGTAGGTTTGCGAGGAGGAGGAGGAGGACGGGGAAGGAAGGGTTGGAGGCAGGGGAAGGGAGGCAATCGTGTTAATCCCGGGCGCCGCACGGCAGCAGGTTTGCGTTAGAAATATCGGTGGCAGCCCGCCGCCGCTGAATGAGGAAGGTAAAACGAAGCGATGCGAGAGCCGCTGAGGCGACATGTACGGCGGCGGGGCGAGAGGCACCGGCAGGCGGCTGCCCGCCCCCTCCCTCCCTCCCTGCCTGCCTGCCTCCTCCCTCCCTCCCCGCCGGGGCGGGGAAGGACCGTACCCGGGTCTCCCCCGCTCGCCGCCAGCCGAGGCGGGGGGCCGCGGGGCTTTAACCGTGTGCGGGGCGGATTCGCCACTTTTTCCGGGGGAGGCCCGCGGTTAAAAGTTTTTTTCCGGAGGTGAGTGTGTGCGGGGAGGCCGGGGCGCCGCCAGGCCGGCGGTGGTCACTCGGGCCTGGGGCGCCGAAACCATTGCCCGTCCTGCTGGTGACACGTCCAAGTCCCGCAGCCCGGCGGGGCGGCGGAGGGGCCCGGCCCGGCCGCCGGGGCAGGGACGGGGTGCCGGTCTCCATGTGGCTCTCCCGGCGGCGGCGGCACCTCCTCCCCGGTGGCAGCGGCGGCGGCAGCAGCGGGATCATCGCCCGGGCCCGCGGGGAGGAGGAGGGGAGCAGCAGGGAGGTGTTTGCTGCCAGCCTGCCTCGCCAGATCCCGCCGGGGAGGGCAGCTGGGAGGGCCGGGGAGCCCCCCGCGCCCCCTCCTCGCGCCGCCGCCCCTTCCCTGCCCGCCCGCCCGCCCCCAAAGGTGTTGTGCAGACTTTTCCCCCGGGAGGGTGAGATTTATGCGCTGCATTATTGCTCCTCTCCTCCCCCCTCAAAGCAAGATGGACTCTCTCTTCTCTCTCTCTCTCTCTCTCTCACTCACTCACACTCCCTCTCTCTCTCTCTGTTTCTCTCCCCCTCTCCCTGTGTCTTGTCAGCCTTCAAGATCGACATTTTGTAACTAAGATGCAAACTTGATGGTGACCGAGGGCGGGGGGCGCGGGGGGCGGGGGGGGGGAAACGGGAAAACCCTGGGTCACGGCGGTCTTTCTCCATTTTTAATACCTTTTCTTTCCACCCCACCCCGGAGCCCGGATTCCGGTGGCCCTACACTTTGCACGGGCGGGGGTGGGCGGCGGGCGGGCGGCGGCTGCAAACGCCGCTTCCCCCGCGGCGGCCGGGGGTCTCGTCGCTCTCCCTGCGGGCTGCGGTGGTGGAGGGGCTGGCTGGGCGGTCGCAGGACTCCGGGCGGCTCGGCTGGGCTCAGCCGAGGGGGGAACGGGCATTACCTGAAACTGTGTTACAACGTTGCAGCCTTCCGTCCGTCCCTCTGTCTGTCTCTCTCTCCCCGGGTGGATCTCGTACCTGCAGTCTGGCGGTTTATTCTTGTTAATTTTGCGTTGTTTGGCTTATCCACGCGTGTGGATTGATCGCTCACTTGTGTAAGTTCCCGGGGGTTATTGTTATGTATGCCTCCTTGCAGATGGTGGACAACTTTCTGCCTTTTATTTTGATAACGCACGCATGTTTGTGTGTGCATGTAAATAATTACGTGATGCATCTCGGTGTGTACGTATATATGTCTGTGTGCGCGCATAAACATGCATCCGTGTGTACGAGAGACACAGAGGAAAAATAACCCACCCTGCTGATCTACACTCAGATGATTTGCTCCATTTGCCCAGTCCTAATGCCCTTTAAAGACACGGTGCATCTTTTGTTTGCTCCTTGCGGTTTTCTGCCACTGTCATCTTGTTTTACTGACAACTTCTCTGGGGTGGGGCGGAAGCAAGTTTCAAGTTTTGGGATCTCTCCTCTTGTTGGCATTGTGGTGAGTTGCAATATTGTAAAATCATGGTGTGCTGATGATGTGCCTTTATTTGATACTTTATAGGTCACTATCACATGACAAAGGCTTTGAGACAGCTTCATCTTCGTCTGTCTGTAATTTCCAGTTGCCTTCCTGGGTAAGTATGTAAACTGTACACACAGAAAAAGAACTCGGTTGTTGTTGATAAGATAGAGGTCCTCGCGCTGCCACTTTTTACATGGAAGATGCTTGTTCAGGTTTTAGCGCCTCGGAAAACATGTCTTCTCTGGGTGTTCATAGCAACTGCTAGATTACAAAGTTTGTATGTAGGGGTGGGTTTGAATAATCTGGGAACTAAAAGGCTGTGCGTATTCAGATCTCTCTTCACTTCTTTTTTCTTAAACCTTGTTTTGTAAAGATAATCAGCTGATTGACTTAGGGCAAAAGTTTTAAACCAAAGTAACATTAGACTGCAAAGTGCAACACACAGGTCGAAAACTTAATGAGAATGAAAAGTCCTTTTAAAATTCAGTGGTAGGGAAAATATGAAAATGTAAACAGAATAGGTAATTGGAAATCTCTGGAGGCCAAGAATCAGGGAGAAGTTTAGCAGGACGGTAATACTACTGCAACAGGAGTTGGTTCAGTTTTAACACATAAACTGAGAGCTAATTAGAATTCCATCCATGTTCTTTCTGTGTTACTGTTTTTTCTTTTGGCATTGATTAATGCAGGTACCTATCAATTTGAAAGATGAATCTTAGTGACTGATTTACTAGTATTCCTAAGCTTTCAAGTACACAACGGGTTTTTTTAATCTGTATGCTGGGAAAAGTTTTGACACCTTTTGAAGGGTTTGACATCTTTTAAGCTGAAGTACAAGTGGTAGTTTAAATAAGAGGTTCTAAACTTGTGGAGTCATATTGATAGATGACATAAAACGAGTGGCACATGGAGCGCTTCTCATACAATCGTCCATAGTGGCACTGAACTGTATTTGGCCCAAAATCGGGGAGTGGGAGGTAATTTGGTTTTTATGGTACTATTGTGTACGTAATTAAAAACAAGACAAGACATGTATTTGGGGTAAGCTTAGTACTCATCGATGTGAATGATTAATAACATACTCTTGACCTTTTCCATGCAGTATATAGCAGACATAGGATAAGTGATGATCCCAAACATGCTGGCTCGAAGGGGGCTGTTGGAAGCAGCTGTTCCGGTGTGATATTATGACCACAAAGCCAGTCTTAAGGCTGGGATAACCACTGTGGGGAGATGGTTCGAAAGGAGGATTCTGCCTGTTCTCCAGTTCCTGTAGAATTACACCCAAATTTCAGTTTTTCAGATTTTGTGGGCAGTGAGATTGGTATGTGTACATCTGAGAGTATAAACACCAAATTAAATTACTGAAATTCTTTATGACAGACTAGTTGCATAGGAGAATATTGCTTTCAGTTTTATGGCATTACTGACAAGATTCATGTTCTGTGTAGAGTAATTGGTGCAACAATTTTTACAACGTAAAAATGCATTGGGAAATTAAAAAAACTGGTGAATAGGCTTCAAACTGTTGTTTGGAGCTGAGTACAAATGCACTGATTTCTCAACTTAATTTTCTGAGTTTCCAGGTAAGAGTCAGACTAGAGTGCTGTAAGTGTAAAGTTTCTTTATTTGGAGTAATAGTAAAGGGTACTGAACAAGAATAGCTCAGGGACTTTGCTTCAGGTAGTATCTTCAGTCGTTATCTGGTTTTAGTTTTATGTGATGAAGTATTTTGGATGCATGGAAGTTTGATCCTAGAAATGAAGTGGTGATCATCATTTCTGCATAGCTTTAAGAGGAGTGGACCTCGATTTTGTGCATAGTGCTAACTGTAGGTCTTGCCTGTTGTTGAATTGGTGTGAACAAATTGCAAAGAAAAGAAGGGTAGGGTATCTTTTTGACAAAAAAGGCATAATAGAAGCTTTAGAGGAAGCAAAGAAATACATTTCCTCATAGCTTAAAAAACAGTAATAAAAAATAATGTGCCTAGTTAAGGGGAGAATAGAGACTTCATTAGATTTGTCCATGACTAGAAACTTCATTTACTTTAGGGAGCTTTTAGTTTGGTAAAAGCGAAGATTTCTTTTGTTATACAGTTCACAGTAAAGTAACAATTCCATGAATGGAGTTTAGTAATTCAGTCTTGATGTACAGGAGAGACACCTGGGTTCTGGTCTTGGTTAACAAGTGCTGGGTGCAGTGCTGGTGCATCACAAGCTAAAAGGGAAGAACTGCTTAGCAAGGGGCCTTGTGAGTGCTTCAGAAATTGGCCCAGGGTCTTAAAAGTTTATTGCATACTACTGTCGCTCTTGGCACAGCAAGGCAATAAACCATTTCAAGCAGACACATAATTTAGCAGAAATGTAACTGATTTCTGTGTGGGGGTAAACTCAAAATATTTAAGATGCTTGCCCTCAATGCTTTTGAGTTTTTTGGGGGCTGCTTGCTGTAAACCTGTCACCTGCAAAACTTCCAGTAGTTTCAGCGTGAGGTCTCCTTAGGAAAGGAGTGTAGGAGTGGTGGTGAGAGGAATTTGTCCATGTTTATTTTCCTCTTCAAGGAAGAAAACCTTTCTCTTTCATAGCTGTTGTGTGAATAATTAAAGATACTAAATGTCAGTTTTCCATATAAAATATCAGAGGTAATTGTGCAGTTATTTTATAGCTAACATTTTTCTTTTTCATCAAGAATGATCTTAATACACTTTGTTCATAAATTAGTGGTTCCATAGCTTGCGATCCTGTAAGCATGTGAATATCTTTAAGCAGATGACAAGTCTTGTTAAATTCCCTGATATGATTGCTCGCATTCAGAGCTTAAAGTTATTCCACGTTGCTGCTGCCGCTCGTGGTCTGTGGGCTGAGGATGCGCAACGTCTCTGAAGCTCAGTCACGATGGCATTAGGCAGGGCAGTCTTCTGGTGTAGAGCTAGTAGCAGAGTGGTAGGAAGAAAGGAAATTTTGACCAAGTGAACTGGGGAGAGTTACTCTTCCGCTGTATGTAGTGGTGGGTAAGGTACAAGTGAGGTGGACGAGACCTGCGATGTATGAGGCATTGCTGTCGTGTGAAAGTTATAAACACACCAGCAGTGAAATCCAGGCACTTGTGAGGTGAGACACTGCCTCTCTTTCGATGCTGTGTGGCACGGGTAGTGGTCAGGCCTCTTTATCTGAAGGTGGCTCCTTGGTGGAGGAGGGTACTATGAATTACAGTTGGAACTGAACTGAAACTCTGGTTTTAATTTCTGAGTGTGTTGCAGGCTATTTCTCTGAGCTCTGGCATGCGATGTAGTCAAAACCAGAGGCCACTTTCCAAATTTTGGACTCGAGTTGAACTTACTGTTTCCTGCCATGGGGGTGGCCCGTCGCAGCTGCTGGTGGAGTCAGCGGCACTGCTGTGGCCCGCCAGTGGCTTCCAGGGTCAGAGTTTACTCTTGGAAGCACAGCCATATGTCCCTTTGCCACCTGCAAATGGAGACTAACGATACTTCCCTGTATCATTAAATCATATGGCGCCCATATAGTGGGACAGTTTTCACAAGTGAATTAAGTTTGTTTTAAAGCAGTATGGATATTGTTTTACCTTATTGTAACCTTATTAATTGATGTTTTGTTTATTACTTAGGAGTCTATAAAGCTGGATTGAAACAATAGTTGTATGTATTTAAAAATATTTTTGAGAAGAAACAGGAAAAAGTCAACTTTCTGACTTCTGTAGTACTAACTTCATTTCTTTTCCTTCTACCATGCTTGCTTGCTTTCCTGAGGTATCATTGTCAGAAGCTTTTTCATTCTGTTTTATGTCAAAAGATTATTAGGACTTACTTCCATTTTATTATTTTGTTTTTATTTTTTTGAATCAGTAACGATACACTGTTTCTGTCTGAGATCAATGTGGTGAGCGTGGTACTAGTGGACATGTGAATTTCACAAGACTCCTACAGCTGTCACCCTTCTTGACAGTTTCAGAAGGGTTAAGACCCAAACCAGCATAAGGATTACTTTAAGAATGGCTCAATGAGCTGCTATTAGATTGCATTGCTTGGAAAAGAAAAAAGAAAACACGTGTTATTCTCTCAATAATAATGATATTATTAATAATTGGCAATTGTAGACATTGCCTTATTCACGTGCTCATGTCCTGTCTGACAAAGTACATAAGCCATACTGTAATCACACACCTCAAAACAAGGAGCAATCATTTTTGTCCCTGTTTTAGGCATCTGAGATACAAAGCAGTGAAGGAGCGTAGGCTTGCCTGCAGTCACTTAGCAGGTTAGCATTAGCAGGGAATAGAATAAAATCCGCATCTGACTCCTTAGTTTTGTGTCCTTTCCCTTGGTGTATGCTATGGCTCTGAAGCTTTCCCGGTAAATGCCTGTCTTGACATGTGAGTAGTCTCACTGGATTCTGTGTCAGTTGGGCATCTTTTGTTAATGTTCAACTTTCATTCAAGATGCTGCTTTAACCCCCCTTCAGAATAGCGTGAAGTTAGTGACTTTCAATTCACTTCAATATTTATTGACAGGAGAGGCTAAAGTAGAAGGAGAGCTTACTTAAAGAGTTTTTGCCACTAAACATGGTATTTAAGCTGCAGTGTGTATCACGCTATTTATTGTATTACGCTATTTAATACTGACTTCCTTGTATTAACTTTATGAAGTAAGATACTGGTTTTCATAGCAAAGTATTTAAAATATGCATTCATGTGAAGTAGTTCTTTAAAATTACATTATTTTTCATATTTATAATCTAATGTAAAATCACAACTAATTTGCTTATGAAACATGGAATTGACAGAAGCAGCTACTTTGGCACTCTGGCAATATTGTGATAAATAGGGTAACATCAATTTGAACTTTTATTTCTAAACTCACTGAACATATTTCATCCTGTAAGATTTTCAGATTTGCTGATTACTAGTGTTTTCTTATTAAGAATATGAGTTGGCTTTGATTTTAAATAGGAGTTGTATTTGAGGAGTAAAGCGTACTTAATGCCTGAGTGTAGACCTAATTGTAGTATTCTCGCAATGATAGCAGTATTTTATCATTTTTAATATTTACAAATTTGATTACATAAAAGATGAATTAACAAAGAGGAAAAGCATGGTTTTGACACTTTCCAGTGCTAGTGCCTTTTTCTTTGTAGCACACAAATGCATAATGTAATAGCAAGTCCTTATGAGCATGGACAATTCAGCATGTGAAAATAAACTAGCTTAAGGCATATCTGAGTACAAAGAAAGCTAGTACAACCAAATTTCAATTTTTAGCAAGGGGAAGGAAAGTTAACAGGATTTTATGAGACTACACTAAGAAAATCAGTTGCTTAGGAAGCATGGAATTTTTATTGTCAGAAATCTTCCATGTGGGTGTTTCGATATGAGAGATTTTGTAAAATGTAACAATTGCTAAAAATAAGAAACAGCATTTTATTGACCCTTAATGTCACAGAGAGCCTCATTCAGCAGAAATAAAAATAATGCAGTAGATTTGCACCACATGGGATCTATGAAACTTCATTCAAGTGGAAGCTCTCCTGACAAGAAGCTTAGCAAGTCCTGTCTACGCTTTCCCTTGGTGAGGGGAAGTGGGAAGGTGTGTCTTCCTTCTGCCTGTTTGGGGGTTTTTTGGTTTGTTTTCTTTTTTCATTATTTTTTTCTATCTGAAAGGCAAGATGTGTGTAGCAAATTGTTGAGGAATCTGCTTTGACACATTGTGAAACCACACTAATTGCATGGCCCGCTGAGGGGTTACTCTCCTCTTACGCAGGTGTAGCAACAGGAAGATTTCTGCCATCCGCGCTCTCAGGAGGGGCTTCGTCCTGCTCTTCTGAAACCCAGAGTTCCCTGTGGCAGGGCCGGGCGCACACGTTAAAGGCCTGCTCCTTGGTACTGTCAATGAGAACTGAACCGGCCTCTGGCAAGATTTGAGCAAGGAAAGTTTAAACCTGGTCCTGGACCTCTGATGGGCTGGGTCATGGATTAGTGACTATACCGTACTGCTGAGTGTGCCGTACAGTACTTTACTGCTGTTGGATTGATGGCTTTCAAACTGTACCTTTCAGTTTTTTCCCCCAGTATGGTTTTTCTGCCAGCTACAAGGACTTTTAAACATACATGTTGTCAGAAGCTGTCTGTCTTTTTCTTTTTCTTTTTGGTTTGGTTTTTTTTTTCCATTTGTACCCATGTCCTACACAATCAGGAGTTAGCCAGCAATGGCAGTGGGTAAGGCATGTCACACGATAATAGTTAGGATTATATCTCTGGTGGTAGAATAGTAAGTCTTCACTCTTCAGCCTGTGTGTTCTTTTATGAAGCAAATAATCCTAGATTTTTGTTTGTGTATGTGAGAGAATGCGTTATTTTGTGGTTGTCAAAGCAATATTTAAGAGAAAGACATCATGAGAGATTTGGAGATGAAGCTGGATAAAGAAAACCTTGGGAGAGAATGGAAGGAGTGAGGGAGAACTTGATTTCGTATCTTATTTTAGCCTCTTCAGTGTGAAGTAACTCCACGAAAGTCAGTGGAGCTGAAACGTTGTGATGTTCTGCATTAAAATCTGTACGTGAAAGTTGGGAGGAAGTTGCTCTTTTTTTGGCAGGTTGATGAAAAAGGCATTTTGTGGTTGGCCACGTTTTGATTTGTTTTCCACAAGTGGTCTTTGAGCCACATCATACCTACAGTCATCTACAGTTAGCAACATCATGCTGATTTAATTTTATTTTTTTTCCTTATGGGGTGAAGTACAGGAGCATCAATGTATCTTGTCCTAACTACTGAAGAGCTCAATGCTGCAGCTACAGCTGTGCAGTTGGATTCCTGAACATAGAGCCAGAACCAGAGTTGCATCAGCAATGTGCACCCCTTTGCAGATCTGCTGCCTGAAGTTGTTGGTGGCCTGTAATTCCTCAGGAAAGCTGCAGATTTCACATTATTCTTAATTATTGATGTGCAGGTAGTCCTGCCAAGGTCATGCAGCTGTTTTACTCTGTGATCAGTGCACAAGCTTATAGGCAGTCCCTGACCTGATGATGAACAGTGCAGGAAGGGCTAGGAATAGAGACATTGCTGAAATATGCGGAGTTCCCATAAATGAGAAGAGGGTGGAAGAGCATGAAGTATGAGAATGCCATTTGGTAGATGATACGTCTTTTGGCAACTGTGCCATTTTGTTTGAGTGTGTTTGCTTCCCAAGTTGGTTATATGGCTAGGCAAATAAAGTGTTCTGATGTACTGCAAATCAATGGTTGCAGATGGTAGATTTGGAAAGAAGTAACATTATCACCTCCACTTCATTGGTAAGTCTGGCTTCAGATGTTCTTTCTCTTTGCAAAACGTTTCTTTATATCCACATTTAGTGTTGAATAGTGCGAACTTCCTGGCTCAGTTCTAATAAGTGAGTGCTCCACGCCACAAACTTGTGAGTTTCAGGGTTTACCTCTTGTTTGAATATGCATTTTTTTTTTTCTTATTTAACCGAAGTGTCTTTATTTGTATTTCTTCCCTCTAATTTGTTTGAGATACTCTTTCATACATTGTGTTAAACATCAGGCATCAAGTGCTTATAATATAGTTTGAAACAAGTACGCAAAATTGCAGCATGATCCAGCACTGATTACAGAGCTATGGCATACAAATTAATAAGAAAATAAAAATAGCATCATTAATTTCCAGCTGCTTTTGGAGAAACAGAGGTGTTTATAGGGGGAAATTTGGTGTCTGCAAAATGAAGAATGACAAAACTGGTAGTAAATACATTAATACAAGCAACTATTCACAATTTACTTCCTCTGTTCTATTGATTAAAAATGGGTTCCAGTGCTGAAAGAATAAGCAGAAGTTCCAGTGCCATTCTTTTAAAACTGTTGAGTTAAATAGAGAGCATAAGTGTCAGAACTAGAGCAAGGGGAAGTTTTTATCTTTATTTCTTAGTATAGCAAATCTTAAATAAGGGAAGTAAATTATGGATAGCTAAGTGTAATGGTTGGTTGAATGTGTCCATTCTCCATTAATATGAGAGAATTACCCGTGCATATGTGAGGGGAAAATTGTTTTATGTGTTTCCCTTGGTAGTAAATCAGTATTTTCCTTGTGTCTCTTGCACGTGCTTGCTTGTGCTCACCTGTCTTGCCTCAGCATTGTGTACCAAAGCAGCAGAAGGTAAATAAAGTCTATGGTTAAAAGTGACCCAGGCAAAATCTTACACTGTGAGGTCCCTCGCTGCAGTTTGGACCATCAGTTTCCTTTGGAGGAAGCTGTCCAAGGGATCTCGATGCTCATTTGCAGGTTTTGAAATCTCCTCTTAGTTTGCTGTCACTCAGGGCTGGCCTGTTGTTCAGGTGGGAGCTCCAAACAAAGCTTTGGGCCTGCATGCCTGCAAAGTCTTCCTGGTTTTTAATCAGCAAAGGAAGATCCTGCCCTCCTGAGAGACATGTCTAGAGGAAACGGGTTATTTATTTATATAGTAAAGTGGACTCTCAAGGATGTCCCTGTCAAACTTTCTGGTTTGCTGCGCCGTGTGGCGATGGGGCCAAAGTGAGTGAGAGGATGCTGGAGTGCAGGGAGGGAAGGACCTGAAAACTGCCCAGATACTGTGTTTTGTCTAAGAATTGTCCTGCTGGTTTCTGTGCCATGGGTGATCTAGTTTCTGTGTGCAGTCTTGCTTTCCTGGATGGACCCACAGGGTTGCATTTGAAGTTTACTGTCATTCTTCACTTATGGGGACAGAAAGAAATAAAACGAGAGGTGAGGCAGTCATCACAGATATCCCCATGCTATCGGTTGCAGGAGAGAAGGGCACAGTTCAGGTCTTCCAGTGAGGACAGTATGTGTTCTCTTATTCAAGGATCCTAGAGAAAAAAATCTTTGAGAGGGGGATGGTGTTCTGTGGAGCGCTAACAGGCTTTGCAGAGATTGAGCAGGGCTGAAGGAGAGAGTGGGGGCACAGTGAAAGCGAGGAGGTTTTTACACCTCGTATTCCTGGCCTTTGTGAGCCCTTCTGTACGTATGCTTACGTGTCTGCTGCCTTGACGTTCCAGTTATACCTACTGAACTGATTTAAATCATGATTTTGGTCGATAAACGCTTGGTTTAAATTGGTGCTTTTAATCTCATTTTGCTTTGGTATTTTTGTATTTGTTTTCTCAGAAGCAATCTCTATTGGTAGACAACCGTTAAAATATGTTGCTAAATATAGCCTTTACACTAAATTTGGCACTACTTTTTTGTTAGTTCAGAGGATGCACTCTATGCCTCCACACTTTCTAAGTGATTACATGGCTTATGTGCATTTATTTAGATTGCAACTGTTAAGAAAGTTTTGATTCAGGATGTGACAAATTATACTCTTTTTTTAAATGTGGCATTTAAAAATGTGCTATTTAATAAAGCCACACTCATGCACGAACACATACATGCACACAAGATAATGCAAATAGAGTTTGCAATTAAAGTATAAGTAAATTATTATCCCTAATAAGGTAACCAATTCTGTTGTAACTGAGTGCAAGCTTTTAGAACTAGTAGAACTCAAACTTCTCTGCTTTGCTTTCTCAGATGATGAGGAATACAAGTGATCTTGCTTTTTCAATTTCCAGTTAGTTTCTCAGCTTTACAACGAACTCCACTAAGTGACTTATGGAGTAAAGACATTTTCTCTGCAAATGCAGTGGAAGTTACTACTTTCAGGTAACTTAGTTCTAAACCTAATACTTGTTCTTGGTCCTTTGATGAAGACTTACCTGTTCAGTATTTGAACTTTGTTTACAGTTTTGACATCAAACTTTTGCAATTTACTGTAATATTATATAACTTAATTTATATTAAAATAGAATTTAACATTGGTTTGTCATAACTTAAAGGTTAATTACAATTAAGTATTTTTTATTACAATAAATTTAGCATCAATAACATCTGATTGAAATTTGGATCTGACTTATTTGTTCTGAAAGGATTAATTTGTAACTGTATCTGTGTCTGTTAAGCTGAATATATTTTCTCAGATGACTTCATTATCCATTATCCAAAGTTTCTATTTGTAATAACGGATGCCTTGGGCAGTATCTTCTGCCATTAAGAAATGCAGAGTAGCTCACTAGGTGACTCTGTGGCCATATTAACCTTTTTTTTTTTTTTTTGTGGGAGCTAGACCCCCTCTGTAGCTTCTAGCAGATACAGATCAACAGATACCTGTCTGTTAACACAGATATGTACTTAACATTAAAAAAAAATTGAAGTGATTATTTTAAAATTGCTGTTGCAAGCTTTCCTCTAGACTATGTGGCATGTGACTGTGACTTTAATGGTTGAGGGAGGGCTTTATAACTTCCAGGAATAAATCTAGCACCACTGGTGTCCAGAAGCCAAAGAGTGAAACCAAGTTGGTTGCTGGATGCTGAATGTATTACTAATGTATTGGATGAAAAAAAGAGTAAGGAATAAAAAAAAAAAAAAAGGTAAATATGTCATAGCAACTCTGTGGGCTAACATGGGTAAAGAATTCTAACCCCCACCCTACCAAAATATTAATAGCATCTGAACAGAGTCAAAGAGCTTGATAACATGTATTGACTCTGCAGCTCCATGTAGTTTTTCTGCAGCAGGGGAACTGTGTAGCAGTATCTGTGACCATTAAGGAATGCGGAGTTAGACGTCAGGTAGTAGAAGGGTTGTGCTCAGAAATTTAGAGTGTGCCTGAGGCCTGGTGGCACAGTTATACAAACTACTAGTATATTGCAATTTTTTCTCCTCCTCCCTGCCCCAAAGAAGGAGTTACACACATCAAGAAGTGTTTCTGTGGCCTTCTCTCCCCAATGCAAACATAAGTTTTGTGATCTTGTCTTTGTCCTGTTTTTCCATACCCTGTACGTTGATAGGCAAGAATATTCAAAGTCTCAACAGTTACTGTGGTCTTGTGTAACTAAATAGAAAAAGATAAGATTAGAAGGCAAAATAGAAATTAGAAGAAAATTGAAGCAAAGGTCAGAATGCTATTGTTGGTCACAAATGTTTAAAACAGTCTATTTTTAAAAAGAAGACCTTCTTTAAAAAATTGAAATGGTAAAATTACTGAGTATTACCTACTCTTAAGAGAACAAGCCAAAGTAAGATGAATCACTCATCCTGAAAGGGTTGTCATTTTCATTTTTACATACATTTGGTACAAGATCAGTAAGAAAATAAAGTAGTTGCATATTTAGGCAACTTTACTGATGGAAGCTGTTTATTGCTGAAGCATTTATGTTTTATGAAGCTGCCCTAAAACAATTAGCTCTTGTTTAGCATAAGTGTTTAAACAGAATGCTTTACTAATGCGGCTGATTTTATAGTTACTGCATTTCCATAGGATTCAACTATTCTTGTTCTAACTTGCTTCCCCCCCCCCATCCCCTTAGCCATGTGAAATGTTGAGGCTTTCTTCCCTTTCAGAAAAAAGTATTTGAGCCAAGATTTTTCTCAGGAGACTTGGTATCTTTGAGAGTGTTCTGTCTGAGATGTCTCAGAGAAGCCTGTTACTCAGCATGTGCTTAGCAGTGTTTTCCTGCTAGGTTACATTGAAATGGGCTACTGGTCAGGCAAAAAAATCTGGATATAAAATTCACTTTGGTCTGAATTCAGAGTTGGTGTGAGTTTGTGCAATCCCACCGAGGCTGCTGAACAGAATTTGGCTGTGTTAGTCATGGGGATTGTGGCAAAACCAGCTAGGAGCAGTGTGTGTTTAAAATATTGCTGTAACTACATCAGTAACATGTGATGGGAAGAATGAGACACCCTCGCTCCTTTTTGGGTTTTTTTTTTTTCTTTCCTAATTTGTGGAGGGAGGGGATTTGGTCCCATCATTGCAAGTAAAACACTTTTCACTTCGCTTTAAAGAGTGAATCAGATGGATCAACTTACTGAAATAATCCCATCAGCAGTCCGTAGTTAGATGACAAGCCAGTCTTTCTTGAAACATTTTTTTTTTTCCAGGAACTTCCAGAAAATTGTATCTTCACAACCAGAAGCATTTCTGCTAGTGCTGAACTAAACTAGTGTTGCTGCCAAGCAGTCTGTTTTCATGGCAGCTCTAGCCAAGCATAGAGCAAGTGGAAAGGCAGGTGCAGTGTCTTAGCACTCCAAGTTTGTATAAGGTAAGCTGCAGGAGAATTATCTTTTGCAAAGTATCATACGTATAATTCACTGCGTGCAAAATAGATCCTGTCACTTTCCCAGGTACTTCTCCCCCCACACCCCCAAAAGTGACAGGAGCAACTAAGCATATGTGTGATTTCCCCCACCTCCCATGCAAAAAGGAGCTACGCTGTTACCTGGGAGCTGTGCCCCATTAGGTCTAATCACTGTCATCCTGAGTTGAGTGAGAGCTTTGCTATTGACTTCAGTAGAAATAAATTCTGACTTGTAAGAAAACCTTCAGGAATCTCATTGAGGATTCTTTAAGGATCATATGGAGTTTAGCGATATAATGATACTGGTGATTGGTGTGAATTTTACTGTTGTACAAATGTGGTCGAGAGAATGAGCATGGATGCAGTAACCTTAGAATAAAGGTACAGTGTGCCACTACAACTTTTTCAGCTACGGAGACCAAAACAGTAAAATACCTTTCACAAGGGTATGCTTGCATTTCTGTAAGTTTGCTTTTTTGCCCTTGGAGGTACGCTGATATAATAACTGGTGTAGAAGTGAAGCATGCACACACAAAGCATCCCTTACTAGGTATAGACTAGTATCCTGGTGCCATAGTACTTGTTCCAATTATGTTCTAGTATAGCTGAAACAAGACTGTTTTCTAAGGTAGACAGATTCATAGAATAATGCATAACTTATACTCTGTTAGTGCTAGGAGTGAAGAGAGTGATCTTGGAGTGAGTTTCTAGTAAAATGCGTCGCAGACACCAAATGAACTTCTTGAAATACGACCTAGGGCATACGCAATACTGTATCTAGTACAATTTACTATTTAAGCTCAAATGTATTTTCACCCATCCCTCTGAATATTTTCCAGCTCTGCACTTATATTTTAGCAAGCAAATGAAAGGTTGGTGCTTCCTCCTAGGATTCCAGCAAAGGATGAAAATTGTGCAGGATGGAACAGGAAAAAACCCACTGGCTGGTGCTGCAGTTTTTACCATTAACTTGCTTCACAATCTCAGGCAGATCGCTTCCTCTTTCTTTCTTTCTCTGTTTCTCCATTTACAAACTTGGGATGGTGATGGCTTCTTCCTTTGTAGTGTTGTGCAATCTCTGGAAGAAAAGCTTGGTACTGAGTAGCAGGGCAGAAAGTTGAGAATAGTTGTCCAGATTTTTTTATTTTTTTAGATTTTTTTTTTTTAAATTACCATGTGTTGGTTCTATCATAGGGTAAAATAGCAGCTGCATTAATTGTGGTGATGTTATAATACTTGGGGAAAATTTTACAGTGAGGGTGAGTTTTGTTTAATGGAGGGATGGACTTCAGGTTGACTTTTAGCATTTCATCCTACCAGAGAGTCAAAGCAATTCACTTTCTAAATAGGTATATAAACCAAGTCTTTTAAGAGTGTGTACTGTAGAACGCAGATGGTGTTGTCATTCATATGCATTACATATTTTGTTAAACAGCACTTCATTAGGGCATAATAACACTTTGCTCTCCTATTGTGTACTTTTACAGGCATCAACTAACTACATTTTACAAACATTTCAGAACTGGTGTTACCACCCCCATTTTGCAGATTGCAGAGTAGACCTGGGGATGTTCAGGTAAGACCAGATGGCTGGTGGCAGAGCCAAGGACAGAACTCCTGAACTTCTTGCAAGTTTATACATCACTGTTAAATTATTACACCAGCTACCTCTTTGTTACTAAAACATCTGCCCTGTGTGTATTCTTTTCCATATTGATAGGTGGAAAAAAAGATAGCGAACTGTCATCTATGAATTTCAGTTTTACTGGTTAAGTAGTTGTGTATTTACCAAATCTGTTAGTGTCCAAGTTCAATTGAGAATTCTTCTACATTTAAAAACTTGCACTGCATGATAGAAACATAACCTTGTAGATCAGAGCTTTTGGGCCTGATGTTTGTTCTTCAAACCCAGGGTCTCTTCTTAACTCAGTGTTGTGTGAATATTGCCCTCCATTCTTCTTCCTTCTCTGAAAGTGACTTGCAAAGATGCATAAGCATGTTCTGTTTGTGGTTCGACGTGTGTGAAGGTGATAGAAATGTGTTTGTGCTGGTTCCAGGCATGAGCTAAAGTGTTCTATTGCTCAAAAGGGCTTCTTAGGCAAGGCTTGTTCTGTACTTGTATATTCAGAGTGTTCAGTTCAGCTCTCTAGCCTGAGCTTCTTGCTCTAAGGATTCGCATAAGTGGTCTGGAAGGAAGTCGGCATTGTGGCAGCGTGGGGTTTTGTGGTGCACTTTGTCGTTCAGGTCCCAAATTTAAACTTGTAGTTTCATAGTAGGTCAGTGACAAGGAAACCTAATAACTGTCTTTTAATGCAGATTAGACTGAGAATCCATGGATCTCGTGCTTTCTTTTCTTAGGCTAGTGCTGTTCAGAGCTGTGGACTTCTGTGCCGACCTAGGGTTTTACACATGTTCCACTTTTTCAGTTGGCACATGGTCTTCAGCATACCAGAACTCAGTTTCACAGAAAATTCTTAGTACTTTGTTCACCTTCTGATTTCAAATCCAGCCATCTGTATGCTATACTGTGACATAAAATGATAGAGAAAGCTAAGAAGATAATCAGGAAAAATCGTAGATCCTAAGGGGGTTATCCCCCATTCCTGCTCTGAAGTTCCAGCCAGCACCATCAGGTTTTGAAATGCTGCCAGACTTGCATCTTTTGGATTGAGTTTTTCCTGTGTTGGGCTTATCTTTCAGACAAGGGCCATGTAGGGTTTTCATCTGAGGGAGATGGGAAAGAATTACTAGAATAAAAATATTTATCTTCAAGGAAAAAAAAAACCTGAAAAACAACTTCTTAAAAAACCCAACAAAACAAAAATTGGGAACAGCCTGTAGATCTTAAGAAGCTTGGCCTGAAGAATGCTGGTTCTGCTTGCTGTCCAAAGAATTGATTTTTATTTCACAAATACAAAAGTTTTTTGTTCAGTTGTTTTTTAAGAATTGTGCTTCAGTTGTGGAGAGGACAAAGATCTTTATATACTTGATTATTTTAGGGCCCAGTCCTGCAATGCCTCTGTCATAGCAGTCTCCCTGAGATATTGTAGTTACAGGGTTGAAGCCCTACATGCAGCTAATCTTACAGGGACCTGATCCTGCTCTGACACATTTTGGCACACATCCTTGGGCACGTGCACAGTTCTGGGTTAGCTGTTGTGGCTTGGCATCAATGAAACAATTGGTGAAGATGGATCTGATTGTGGATTCCGGTTTATGAAGCAGTGAGGTTCCTCTTGGAAATCTGATAAGACTTGTTACATACAGAAGTCTGTAAATTCTGTAACCTGAGTGATTTTTAGAGGTGTTTCTCAAGAAATAGAGACAGTTGCATTCAGAACTTTCCTCTTTTCTCCTTAACATGTAAGGCTAAACACTTGGCAGCAAAAGCAGATCAATAAGGGTATAGATAAAATAAAAATAAGTGGCCCAATAGTGTGGGGGTTTTTAATACTTTTTCCTCCAGTTAATACGTGAATAAATAATTAATTTATCTAACTGCTTGGAAAGTTCCCTCAACAAAAGTTTGCAAAAGTCAAATAATGTTTTTGCAGAAAAATAAATATTCTGAGAAAAAGTAGAACAAATCTTAGTCTTGTTTCAGAAGGGAACCAGTCTGAAGCCATGCCATGATGCTTCCTTGACTTGGACCAGATGCTTCTGGTTCTTTAGAGAACTCACAACTTTAAGCAGAGTTAATGCTGGTCAGTTTTCGCTGCTGGTGTTCGGAATGTAGTGGACAGCAGTGAGAGCTGAAAATCATCAGTTACTTTTTAATCTGCTGCTGCTGCTTGGGAGTGCTGTTGTTTTCGGGTCCGACCCAGTTACGCTCACCAAGAAGAGGAGTTCTAGTCAGGTTATGAGAAGTGTGTCTGTGCTACCACCAGTTTCAAACCATCCTGAAGAATTAAGGTAGTCGCTCAACTCCCTGGTAATGTAGGTAGACTGATACGAGCATGTAGCCAAGCAGAAAGTTAGCTCAGGTGTCTTCCTACTGCATTGGTAATACTGCAGAATGTAGGAGTAGTGGAGAAATAAAATGGAAGTAAGAGGATGTGGCGGGATATGATTCACTTGCATCAAAGTGGAATTTCTTGTAAGGTCCTAGTATTTTCCTCTCATGCTTTATGATGTTATTGAGACCTGCAGTGGGTGTTGGATCTGATCAATTCTGGTGCTAGAGCATGCTATTTCTTTTTCTCTGTAGCCAAGGACTGAAGGTGGCTCTTAGATACATGTCTGCAGTTACAGGGAGATTGGCTTAATGTCATGGTGCTCCAGAGCAGGGAGAAGGCTGAATAGCTCGTGACGAGGAGATGTCTGTATTCCTAATACCCAGAGTGAGGTAAGAGTATTGTGGTACCTGGGCTGTAGTTGCAAGATGTTGGCTGTATCTGGGGTGGGTAGGGTATACTGCAGTTCTAATTCCCTGATCATCCAGATGGAGGAATATTTTCTAGAGGTCCCTGCCTGTTTGTCTGTCTGGGTTTCCTGTGGTGGAGATTGGAATGGGTGAGGACAGCTGTAAGGAACATTTTGGTGTCTTCCTGACAGAACAGACACAGATCCGTCTGAGGGATTCTCAGTACTGGAGCTGAGGTGTGGTCAGAGGTTGTCACAGACACCTCTGAACTTTGGCTTCTAAGTTAATTGTATGGCTTCTAGGACTTCAAGAGTATATAGGAGGAGATTAGGGGGCAGGGGAGGAATATGATGGCTATCTGAGACAACACCAGTTGTTAAGTTACCAGGGAAGCTTGTGAGATCATCAGACTTTCTATTCAAGAACAGAAAATTTTTGTCCCTCAGGTGCCAACTTGATTCATTGCCTGACATTTTGTCATTGTTTCACTCTAGCAAAAATGCATTCTGCTTATGGATGAAAGGACATTCCTGCTGTATTTCCTTTGGCTGTGGATCTGTAATTATTGTTCTTGAGTTTATTTATGAGCTACTAAGGCCTTTACTAGAGATGATTTGTTTGTGACGTCAGGAAGAGCTGTTCCTGTTTTGAGTCTGTTGACAGTTTTTCCTCTACCAGAAGGAAGTTCCAAGGAGTGAAGTTTGCTACAGTTGGCATCAAGTGCACAGCACAGTAGATCTCCACCAGGTTCAGTGAAGCAGTTGCAGGATGATGGGGGGGAAGAAGTGCTCCCTAACTGTTCTTGCATTTCTGTGCATCCGTAACAGATCATTTAGCTCTGAGAATAGAAAGGAGCAGGTTCGTTGGGGCTGTTGATCAGGTTCATGGAGTTGCATCTTCCGCGCTCCTCTGTGCTTTTTCATTTTTGAGATCTGGAGTAGCAGAGGTTTTGCTTAAATAAAAAGAGAACCTCATCTCTTATCTATTGTTTGCAGCTGCTGTTGTCTTTTGCACACGAAGTAGGTGTGACGGGTTATCTGTCAAGGGGCAGTAGACAGCATGAAGATGGAGATCTGTGGATCTTCACCTGCTTGTTACTATGTGGAAAAACTTCTCCCATTCCAACTTTCTCATTCTTCTCTGAAGAACTTTACTCATTCATTAAGCCTGCAATGCATGATAGGGGTGGAAGGGGATGAGAAGGGGAAAAACATTAAATAGAAAGTCAAATTGCAGTTAAAAAGTGATCACATGGAATCAGATCTTTTGGGAGAACTGGACATGTATTATCACCACATTAAAAGTTAAACGTGAATAATTCCTTATAAGACTGAGATTATTGTTGGGTTTCAAAATTGTACCTGACTGCAAGGATTATCAGCCTAAATTTGTATTATTTCTATGTGGAATCTATATCAAATATGTGAAATTTACTGCTGCTGACAAGTATTTGATCATAGTGTTATTTTAAACTTAGCTGTATCAGCTTCCAAAAGTTAGGATTCTTGACATATATTTAAATATTTAAAACACCCTCCATAGGATAACTAAACCCAGCATTTCAACTTTGTAAACAATGCTAGGAATAATGAACCAGAAAATATTCAAAATGGCATACCCTCTCCATAAATATTTCTCTCTTATTTTAGCATTTGCCATGGTGAAACACAAGGAAAGTAACTCCTGAATGTTTATTTGTTTTAACTGACTAGCTTGCTGCTGAAACAAGCTTGCAGGGAAATCCATGGAGTCCCACAAGGTGGCAGGAGCTAACTGTTCTATACTAGAGCCGTGGTCTGAAGGAAAACAAAGGTAATAAACTGATTTTGCTAGTTGCATGCACTCAAATCATAAGCAAGTTAGACCAAAATTTAAAAAAACCAGCTTGTGTAGGTGTTTCTTGGACTTCTGAATGATTGGGGCAAATGAACGAGAGTCTATTCTCAAGAATCTTAGTTCAAAAGAGAAAGTTCAAGCATTCATACTTTGTCAACAACAAGGACCTTTTTTTCACTTGGTGATAACTTCTTTGCTTGTTAACGTGCATCATTGCTGTGAATGGAGAGCAGGGATGAAGCCATGCAAGAACTTGTTGGCATATGAGGTTCAAATTGGCCATGAGCATCTTTAACTTGCAAACTCACCTTGACATCATAGGAATGCTGATCACGAGGTGGGACACAGCTGGGTCTGAGGGACTGTGGGAGTAAAAGAATCTGCTGCTTCAGTGAGGCCGTTTCCTTTGGAAACTGAAGCATCAGAACAGCATTAAAAGTATCCCAAGTTTGGAGATTATTGGAAAGCATCATAACAGCTCATCCTAACTAGTGAGACTGTATTAGTTAGTATATAGTGCATAAGGCTGAAATGTATCCTTTCTCTTCCCAGTGCCCTGATCTTTCTTTAGGCTGCTGGAGTTCTTGTTTCACTTTTTCTTGCTTTTGTTTCCACTTACCTGTTGATGGTCAGCACTCTCCTGAGACATTCTGTGATCAGGATGTAAAGCACTGCAAAAGAACACAGGAATTAAACATGCATGTCTCATCGCAGGCATGATTTGAGACCTATGGTTATATACGCATACTTACTTAACCTTGCACTTGGAGTTCTAGGTCTCTCATTTTAGTAAAATCTCTCTGGTGTGCCTTAGAAGAAATCTGCAGATTTTACGGTGTTAGTTGGCAGAAGTAACACTGAACAAAACAGTAGTAAGATGAAGTGATTGGCCCTGATTCAGTGGACCATGAAGTGTTGATTTTGAGACTTGGGAATCTCTTGATTTGTGTTAAGATATTTTTATTTTAAATTAGTAAACATCCAGTTTTATCTTTTTGAAAGAGAGGACAGATCTGTATGTTAGCCAGGTATCTCTGGGAATTTGGACAACCCTGTTTATGTGGACAGACAATGAAATTCAGTAGGACTAAGGTGAAATTGAGAACAGGTAGCTTTATTAACAAATAGACATTAAGAGTAAAAATAATTCAGCTCTTACACGAAATTTCAGTTTCTCCTTTCCTGCTTAGTGTCAATTGCTTGCTACTGTGCCATAGGGAAAGAATCTAAGCATTTGTGATGGGGATATCTGGAATAGTCATATGAGGTGAATTGAGGAAAAATTCTTCCGTGCCTGTATATGAGAGTGTTGTTTCTTTTTCTAGCAATGATGGAAGCAACTTAAGAACATTTAAAATCAGTTCCGTAGTGACTTAGACCTGTTGTGTTAGCATACACAGTATGCTGTGTATGTCCAGTAAAATACCTACATCTCATTTTACTGACAGGGGTGATGAGACAAGATGTAGAGATGAGCAGCAGCTGCTGTAAAGGAGTAGCATGTGCCATTGTATTGCCAAAATACGGAAGCTTCAGAAGCATTTCTTTTTATACTCTTAGTTGCAGGAATGCATGAAATTCAGGAAAATCTTTGTTGTTAGAGCAGATTTGAATAATTTTAGTGGATGCAGTCAGATGATGATTATAATTTCAAAGTGAAAACTTTGTGATTTACAATGGTTACACCTTTCACTTGCCTCTAATTTGCAAAGAGTATTAGTTCTTACATAAACATCACAAAGTAACAATTAGGAAGGTAGGTAACTAAGCAAGGATTCAGCATTTGGTAAGCACACTACTGAAATCTGTTATATGTAGTTGAAAAGGCACATGATTTACACAGTTGTGTACCAATAGCATTGAACTGACTATCAGTTAGAATTTAAATTAATTTACTATCAGCTGTGAATTATTAAGCAGTTGGTACTTATTGAAGCAAACTTAGCTATATCTGTCATTACTTCTGTTTGAAATTTTCAGTCATGCGAGTGAGATAAATGTCTTGTTCCCATTGCAACTCAGTGAGAAGCAACAGATCACTTAATCACAAATACTCAACCACCACCCTCCTCCCCTCCATTTGTACATATGATGAAATAAATCAGTTTTAAACTTGAAGATGGGGGATCATGTATTACTGAGGTGTCTGTGTTCACCATTGTTCTTTAAATGTAGTCCCCGTATGCTACAAACATGTGGACCTTGGTGTGGCTCTAGAGAGGTTGCTACTGCTGTGCATTCAGACTAATATAGCAAGGTAAAGTTTGATTCTTAAGTTTCTTTATTCACAAAAGTCAGTGGTCATGGTAATTCCAGGAATAGAAAGATTAATGCAAGCAACTTGCTTCAATTTGACCACAGAGTCAATACAGAAAAAGACTCCAGAGTGTATAGTGACATGTGTCTTATTGGGCAGGGTGGTAGCTTTCCAGAGAACAGTGGACACTGTTGTGTTTCTCAGCAGTGATAAATAATGATCATGAGAGATTTCTGCTTTGTGGTGTACTTAAAATTATTACAGTGAACTGGGAGGCCTAGTAAAGATTTCTGGTTAGGCAAGTGATGGCAGTTGCTGTATGACTCCAAATTAATCACAGTATTACTAGGGGAAATAGAGGTGGGAGGTGGAGAGGACTACACAGGACATATGCCTCTCCAGTATAAATATCTTCTTCCAGGAAACCCAGGGTCTTCCCTCCGTTTCTGCCAAACTCTGTCTTTAATGTCTCAACTATTCTGTTGATTTTAGTTAATTGAGGGACAATTGGAGTTGTCCAATCCACCACATCCCCTACTGAGATGCTGAGTGCTTTCTCTTTTCCATGACCTCCTTGGAAATGCAGGGCGTTGCTGGCCTCTGGTAAATACCCAACACAGCTAAGGCGTTCAGCCAGACCAACAAGTAAATATGCTGGATTTCTATTAACAAAGCTAACGGTTTTCTGCATCCTTCCCAAGTCTGGTTTGCAGTTGAATTTGATGGATTTTGATATCTAGAGAGTACGCTGTGCAGTATGCAGGATCTTTAAACCAAACAAACCTCAAAATATTGTTTACTACCAACTTTTTAAAAACACTTTTTTAGAAAATGTAGCATTTTAAAACCCAACCTATCAATAAAACCTGGCATAATCTCAAACCTTAACGGTATGTCTGCATCATAGACCACTGTATTTTGTAGTTACCTGAGTGTGCTTTCAATAAGGTACAGCAAGTATCAGAAGTGGTTTGGCAGTGATAGCATGGAGCTCTGTGCACGCTAATTAAACATGCATTGAATGAGGGTAGATTAGCTCATGCAGAGCTGGGCTGGGCTGCTGTAGTTCAAGTTCCTTTTACTTGATTAGTTGGTTTAAATCAGGTGTCTGTGTCTAGGACCATAGGGCTGCAGAAAGCATCTGGAGTCTTTGGGGCCAGTCACTGACAGTTGGTGCCGTATGCAATGAGGGCACGTCCTGGACATTCCTTCAAGATGCAAAATCTGGTTAAGATGCAAAATCTGGTTAAGCTGCAGTAACAACACTTCTTTCACTAGCAAGTTGCAAATCCTGTTTATGGATTTCTTTTATAGCACTGGATGTTGAAAACAATACTTTCTCTTGGGAAATTATTATTCAATTACCTTGGTATTTATTTTTATATTAAGTTTTGTTGTTGAAAGTGAAAACTAGTTGGGGATAAGATCTGCCTGTTAGAGGGCTCGTTCTTGGGTTTTATAGGAATGGGGGAGGCAGAGGAGGATGAGTGTATTGTCTTTTGGTGCTCAGGGTAGAATTTTTGCCCCACTCTTCTGCCTTTCCTTAAAGAAGCTAAAGAACTAAAGAAGTGATTGAAAACTAGAGTCCTTGGGAATGTGTGTGAAATACAGAAGTAAATCAACACTGAGGCCAAATTACCTGTGTTTATCTAAAGTATCAAGTGTGTACTAGTTGATTTAGTATCTATTTAATACTATTGCTTAAATAGATCAAGCTAGTCTTTTAGTGACTTCAAGGAAGTCAGGTACATCCAAATTAAAATAAACTGTGATGACTGACTAGTGCTCCAGTTATTGGCCCAAGCCTTGTGCTCTTATACCAGCATAATTCTTCAAGGACCTATTTAACATTCTACTCCATCTTCCCTCCACTCTCTTTTATAGAAAAAGTAAAATTAAAACAAAAAAAAAGGATAATAATCAATACAGCATTTAGTGTGATGAAGGCTTCAATAAGTGTCCATTGAGAGGGAATTACTATGATAGTGTGGTTTGTATACTGCATTGGTCTACAAGTGATGCAGTTAAGTTCACAACCCACATCTACACCCAAGTCAGAAGATCAAATTATAGTAGTGGAATTGCTTTGACAAAAATGTGAATGTTGGAGAAGTTGAATTTCTCCAGGTTGTTTGTTACATCAGCCTCTTCCTCCTAGAGGAGTGCATTTGCCTTTTCTCAGGTCTTTTCAGCACCAAAGCTAGCAGTTGCTTTTGTTCTCCTTCCTTCTCCCAGGCTGTACAAGGCAGGGACGTCCCAGAGAGCAGCGGTGGTGGTTGGCTAGGTGAGAGACACAGGGACACAGCCGATGACTACTTCTAAAGCTTAGCAGCAGCAGCTGAAAGTTTTACGGTCTCCTGTAGGCCATCATACCTTTCTGTGGCAGTTTAAAATGCATTGGTAACAAAACTAGCAGTGGGTCAGCTCTGCAGTCACTGCATTTTGCAGCATGAGGTTTTCATGTAAATAGTTGTTATTGTTAACCTGTGTTTAACTTAAGGGGTACAGGAGAGATGCAGGAATGGAGAATTTTTGTTACTGGCAAGCCAGCATTGTACCCTAACGACTAGAGTGTTGCTGTTCTGCATAGGCCAAGGACATAGTTTGGATCTATAAAGCATTGCATCCTCTGGTAAGAAGTGGCCTGGCTTAAAATTTTTCTTCCTGTCAATTAAAAACAAAAAACCAAAAAAGCTGCTTGTATGTTACAGAAGGGCCAATATATTAATGCTGTTACTGTGTTTATACAGGCAGGTAGCTAATATGTAGATTGGCATCTGTGTTCCTTGCATTCATGCTGGAGTGGCAGGAAGAGACCCACCCTCTTCTATAGTTTCCCACAGATGTGTTTTAGACTTGAATGCAAGAAACCTGTATGATTTTCCTTGTTAAAGAGGTTTGCTGTATTTATATGTGCATCTATCAGTACTTTACATAGTGCATTGATTTTTGGTGGCTGAATCTAGAATGTAAAAAAGTTTGGGGTTAGGGGTTGGGCTTTCTTTGGGGGGGGGGAGGGTTTGCATGTTTGAAGTAAAATGTCCATTTTGAATGTTAATTATCTGTTTTGTGTTCTTTTATAGTAAAGTGAAGTGTTGCATAATAGAAACTTTTTTAGCTTTAGAGTCCCACACAAACACTGGGGAGAAAACCACAGACTAGAGAAGAAAGTGCCTTTTTCTTTTTTTGCCCTTTTTTTTTTTTTTCTGATTGAATGAGAAAAATGACTCAGTCTTAGATAGTATGCTGGCAAAACACAGAGAAACTCTCGTTGGAGAAGACCATGTGATAACCACAGATTCACATGTCCAGCTTTGGTGTCAGGTCTTTGGATGAACATGAACATCATCATGAGAGATGTTACAGCTAATGTTTTACTCTGATGTATGAAACCCTAAGCAATACTTATTACTGGAGATGAAACGATGTGGTTTTTTTAAAGTGAGTTAGTTTGCAGTTAGCCAGGGCTAATTAATGGTTTTGAAGATGTACCTTGAGTTCGATTTGTTTGCAGTCATTCAGAGGAAGTAGTTGTTGGTAAAACAAAAGAACAGCTAAAGATCTGGTGATTTTTATGTCATAAATCTGCAGGGACGGTTGCTGCTTTATTTGCTGCTTTATTTGCTGGATTTTCATGTTGGGTACTCTATTTACATGGTGCTTTCTTGCTGGCATAACCCCGCCTCTCCTGTTTCCAGGGAGGAGTCTTCTGTCCTTGCTCCCAGCTGCAATGGCCTTGGCTGGGGCCAGCCGTCCTCCTAGCAGCTCTGCTTCCCAGGGGAGGCTGTACCAGGCCCGGCTGTTGCCAAAGCTGTAGCGTGTGCTGGTGTGCCCCTGCAGCGGGACGGGCACCCCGAGGCAGGGTGGGGTGCCTCGGCCCCCTCTGCCGGAGGGCAAGGGCAGGGGGGAGGCGGTGGAGGTGGGAGAGCAGCTGTAGGTTAAACCAGTGTAAGGACAGTTAAAGGTCAGGCTGGGTTTGCTCTTAGGTAAAACTGAACAAAAATGATTTCTCTGCTGTTCTTGCTGCCCTGCTTGCTTTTCCAGAAAGCACTTTTATGGAGGAAAATGCAACCTGGATGTGCCAAGAACGGGATGGCAGCCCACCTACAGGGACCTGACCTCTCCTCTGTGCTCACTCCCTTTCTTGCTTGGTGCTGCCACAGAGACTGATCGCATCTCCTACTGTGGCTGGCACAGCTGCCAGCTGTCCACAGATGTGGAAAAAACATTATTTCTTAAAGTCACTTGCCAGTTTTCTAAATCTTCCCCACTTTGTTCCCCAACTTGCTCCAGTGTCTACAGAAGTCTGTCAGATTTTTGGTCCTTAAATCTAAAAGGAACAGATCATAGATTACAGCCCAAAATGAAGCTAAACTTCAGAATTTTGACAAATGTGATATTGGTGGGACCAAGCTGTAGAAATCTGAGCTCTAGTTATGATGCTAAAGTCTTACATTGCACTTAATCACTATCTTAGTAATTAATGGTCAAATAAGTGCCAAACTTGGGCTTTCTAATGTGCAAGCTAATACTGTAACCTGAAGAAAATCGCAAGTGTATCCTGAATGCAGAACCCAGGCTGCCATAGTAGTTTTCCAGCATTTCATTAAATCTTTCAAATGTAATTTATTTTATTTTTATATGTATCAAGATTTGAATTAAATTAAATACTTAGTGAATGACATGTAAAGCTGGAAGAAGTTTGGGTTCTTTCCTGAAAAGATGGCAATATTTGGCGCAAACACTAAAGGATTCTGTAAAAACAATTACACGTACTCTAAAGGAAATAATTCAAATAAATAGTTGTGTGTAGTGGCTGTTTCTAATTGGGTTTGATGTTCTATCACAGTTCGTTTTCCATTTAGGAGGGAGGATAGGAACCATAAAACTTGATACAAATTAGCAGAGTGAAATAGCTTTCTTTGCAACTGCTCTTTGAACCTTTGCATCTCTCTTAAGAATATGCTTACAGAATATTGCAGCAGTACATCTAGGAAGAAAACTGGGTTTTTTAGAACAGAAGTGTATGTCTTTCTAATAAACTGTTTCTGATAGGAGAACTAGAAAATAGAGAAGATTATACTAACGCAGTTTTCTTTTAAAAAGTCTGTTTTGCATTTTAATCTCACGGAGAGCAGCTCATTATTCTTAAAGCAAAAACTAGACAAACCTCTCCAATTTGAAGAAATGTTGATATTAGAAATGTGGTGGGCTTTTTGTGCTACAGGTAATATGTGATCTTAGATTGTGAGAAGTGCACTTATGTATCTCTAAACTTGCCAGTATCTTGCTCCAGTAACAAAGCTAAAAAGGGGGCAACAGTGTTAGAATTTTATTCTGTGACATTGTATGTAGTATCTGAGTGCCTTCCACCTATAGCAGAGAAGAACTGGGATTTAACTTCTCCAGATAACAGTGTGGGGGAGGGATAAGAAGGGACAGTATGCTGCTTGGGGTAGGATTTTTGGCTTGGGTATTTTGCGCATTATTTATGTATGGCATTTGTACCTGAAGTTGTTCTGACACTTGTGATGTGTGGGTGTGTGTCGTAGGTAACGGGGCAGTGATGGATATCTGCTGTTGCGTGTATGCTGTTAATGCACTAGATAGCTCAGAAAGCTTTTTTGTGTACATGTGCATACATGAAAATATTTGATACAACTTCTAAGAAGTGCTGAGATCTAGGAATCATTAAAATGGTGATTCTGCTATTTCTGAATACACAGATTGTTGATGGTGTTTTCTAGAATGTTTTATGAATTAATATATCTGTTTAGTGTTATATTAACTGTGTGGCATTGCAGCATTGTATAAGTGTTGGACTGGGAGATTGTATCCATTTTGAGCTGAGTAGTGACTTTGTTTAGATTTAGTGATTAATATTGTATTTCTTCATGGGATTGGAATAAAATACGGAGCTTCAGTAGATGTTATAATTTATTGATATTGCTGCAAACTCTGTATGTATATATGAGCACAGTTCTTTTGTGAATTTTGCAGGAGGCAAGATTACAATAGTAGACAGTTATTGCAGATTTGATTGATTTGGGAATTGTTTGGATGTCTTCACTGACAGTCGCTTCCAGGTTAAGTCATATTTCCTTGCTGGTTAGCAGGAGAAAGCTTTCAACTGTGCAAGATTCATCAGTTACTTTTTCCCTTTGTATCTTCTTTCACCAGGTCTTTCCCCATCTTGGTCACTTTCTAAGTAATTTTAATGCTCATAAAGTACCGGAGTAATGAGCCAGGAGAAGTCATCCTGTCATGTCAGTTCAGGAGAAGATAGATGTACTGATGGAGTGAGTAAATTTGCGATCAAACTATCTCTGAGTTGGCTTGGTTTAAATAAATACAAAGACAATATGGTGCCTAATATCCACCTGCCTTTAATGTAGGGGATGAGAGATCAGAAATTGTCACACAGAAATTAATTTTGACAACTATAGAGTAAGCAATACAAAAATTTCAAGTTAATGTTAAAACAGTGCAGAATATTTGATTGGAAGTGCTTGGACTTTTAAGTGTATATGAATGAGTTTGAGTTTAAAGCACGGGAGTGCGTACACTTGTAGGTGCTTGCTGCTTCCTACTTCATGTCTTCTTTCTGAGGTAGGTTTTTATCTTGTCTAGTAGCTAAAGGATGATTATATGTTAGATGATCCCTTTTCATGACCATTTTCAAGCTTTCAAAAAAATTTCTATTCTCCCTGTGAGGAAAAAAAGCTGATACAATTTAAAGTAGTTGGGTTTCAATTTTTTTTTTATTACTTTAAAAACACTGAAAAAGTGTCAGCCTACCAACAGTAGACTAACATGCTTAGTTACTTTTGCAGACCTGTAGGAAGGTCTGTTTACAACTGCAGTGTAAAAACTGCTGATCTAACACTGTATCTATACTGAAGTTGGAGACCTCTGGACAGAGTAGAAACACTAGCCAGCAAAGATAATGGCAGCAGTCTTACTGTTTGGTAATGTTAAGTACAAACTGTTTCACTTTGAGAAGAGTGGTTGCCTAATAATGACTTTCACAGTTCTGCCCCTGAAATTCTACAAATGGCAAACTTTGATTTTTAAAATGAACATGTTATTTTGATGACCTCAGTCAAGGAAACTTGGGAGGGGCAAAGAAGCAGAGAATAATTATTTGAAGTACAAGCAGATGCTACTCTGGTTTCTCAAGGAAGCTTCTTGCGTAGAAAGGCGGGGTTAAAGAAATGGAGCTTTTTGTACTGAAAACAATGCAATACTTTAGCCAGTGTCCCTCCAACTTTTTGTTTTTATGACCTGTCATCTTAAGGATGAAGTGCTTTCAATAGTAAAAGGCTGAAGTGGGCTGATGGAGGAGGGTCTTTCAGAACAATTGCAAAAATTGTTTGGAAAATAAATAATAGCAAGTTACTTAACAACATGTGTGAGTATTTTAGTTTGTTGCAAAGTCCAGATAGACTGATGTTAAAGATGTGCCTTTGTTGTTAAAGGTGCGCATTGCTGAAGTTAAAGATGTGTCTTAAGTGATTTGTTAGTCAACCTTATAAATTGTTTAGTGATTTTTATTTATTAACTAAGAATACTCTCTTTTATGTGCTTCTGGTGTTTTCTAAGTTGCTGGAATAGATTGTCTTTGGCTGTCATGTCAAGAGTGCCAGAGATTGCTCTTCTGTATCTAGTGAAATTCTCACTGCTATGTATATGTACTTGAACTGAAGAAGTAGAGAGGAGGTGGCTAGTACACTGCAGCAACAGCATACCTGGCCAGTATTTGTAAGAACTGAGAATTGCCCTTTCAGAATTGAATATCAATTTAAATAGCAGGGGAAAATCAGTAGTCAGTGCTGTGGAATCTGTCTTCTGTAAAGCAGATAGAAATGGCTTCTCTGAAATATACAGAATAATCCTGTAATTAGAGGTGGGTTTGTGAGCTCATGTATTTCTGGTGTGGTGGACTCCCAGACCTGTAAGTGATGCTGTACAGGTGTTGGTCTTCATTTGAAGAGAAGCACAGGCATTTATAGAACAGTAATTATATCAGTAATCATATCAGAAAAGGTTTGGGAGCACCCTTGCTGTTTCTCTTGAGTTGAACTGTTACCTGTATTTTAACCTTGCTTACCGTTTGTCCACACACCACCAGCAGCACAACATCCCATGCAGGTTTTGTGGGTTCTTGGTTTTAATAGTCGTTAAATCCGTTCCACTGAGTGTATAAATTACATTCCTGGTTCTGATACAGTTCTGGCTTTAAACTATATGTTTTCTTAGTAAGGAAGCATCTGTATGTCGCTTCAGTGCTAGTAGTTGCCCCCGAAAGAACAAGTAGGCTCTCCTGAGAGTGAAACTGGAGTGTCTCAGTATATGAATGAAAAACTACACGGACACTAGTGCAGAAGTGGCATTGAGATTTAGGTGGATAGGATCTGGCGTATTGCTGCTCATACACTGGCTGGCCTAGCCTGCATGCTGAGATTTAAGTTGCCTTTAGTCTCCTTGTGGCTCCGTTGACGTTGCTGCAGCACCTGAAGATACTGCTGCAATGAGGCTTTGCATCCGCTCTGTCAGAGCCGACCACTCCGTCAGAAGTAGCTGTAGACAGGGATGTGTGTCTGCATCAGTGATCTTCGACTTAACAGCCTGAGTTAATGTAACTGCAGTCACCAAAGGTAAAGGTAGCCTGTGAACTGAGAAGGCTGAAGGCCAAGGCAAGAGTTCCTGTCTGTCCACTCTTGGAAGTGAAGGCCACCAAGCTCTGCAGGGAGGTGTGATTGTGACTCCAGCTCAGTCTGGATTGACTGCAGACTGAGTATAGGATGTACTTTGAAACAGTGTCAAAAAGTGAACAAGGCACAGTGAATTTTAAAGGAGTCATTAAATGTTTTGTTAAAAGTTGCTGGGTTTCATAATCTTTTGGAATGGGATCTTCCAAATGTGAGTTAAAGACATGCTACAGGTTTCTATATTGAGCAGACAAGAGAAAATATATGAAAGGAGTGGTAAAGGTAAAATTGGTTGGCCACCTTACTTTTCTTTTCCCTTCTCCTGTCAGTACTGGTGTAAAGGACATCAGACAGGATTTTCAAAAGTGTAAGAATTTGACTTAAACTGATTTGCTGTTTTGTTTTGGTCCCGTGTCCCCTCTGTACCCCACAAGTGCAAAATACCTGCACGTTTTAGCATGCAAAGCTAATGAGGCAAAACATTCAGACCTGAAAGAGCCTGAAAGAGAGCAAGACAAGTGTCTAAGTAGGAACACTCTCTGTGGTTATCTCCACAGTCTTGTTTAGAAAAACCATAAACGCATAGGGATTGCCTGCTTTTTTGGCTGAGGGGTATAGATCTGATCCTGACTGTGTGAGTGTTGGAACATCCATGGACAGGCTGTTTTCCCTTACAAAGTTTAATTCTTCTTTGGAAACAACGGCTGATGGTTCCCATGGTAGACAGTCCACTTTGCCATGTATCTTTTTGGATTTACCTTGACACTTTGTTTTCCAAGCTCACATTTATTTAGAGTGTTATATATTGCTCTGTTTTATGTGGATTTTTGTAATGCTGTCTTAATGACATGAACAGACCTCACTCCTGAGGAATGTGGGGACAGCATGACAAGCAACAGATGCAGCCCAACTCTTGCAGAGGCTAGGGGGGCAAGCGAGGGTGTCCCACACTGTGGGAGCAGATTTGGCCCTCCTGGGGGGAGCCAGCTCCTGTGGCCTGCCGTCCCCCAGGAAGGGGGACCTTGGTGAGGCTAGCGTATGCCTTTGGGAGAGAAGGTTCATACAGGGTGGGAGATGCTGTTAGCGAGTTAAAGCCCTGCTTGCTGTTGGTTTGAATTTTAGCCTGAAAAGCCTCACAGTTCTTGAAGCTGTTTTCCTAAAGAATCCCCCTTGCCTTTTGTTTTTTGGGTTTTTTTTAACTTCATCAAAAGAAGTTAACTATGCACAAAACATGGCAACTTGATCTGTCAGAAGATACTATCATCTGTTTTTAACACGCAGTAAGAGTTTCCCCCAGTTGCAAGAGCAGGAGCAGGATGTGCCTTTTCAAACGGGCTCACACATGAAAGTAGGCTCAGTGGTGCAGTGCCCACGGGCATCCCTCGCCCGGGCCGGGGCGAGCAGGGAAGCATCTGAGGGCACTTCGGGGCTGGGGACCGGTGGTGCCAGTGGGGAAGGTGGCGTGGATGGGCGGCCACTTGTGCAGGGCTGGCTACCTGTGCGGTGAGTGCCGCTGCGCGGGGCGCACGCTACCACTGACGTCGGCCCGCGCGGTGGCGGGGGGGGGAAGGGGGAGCATCGTCCAAGTGTGTGGGGAGGGGGGGTGTTGTTGGTGTCTGTGTTAGCCGTAACACTGATATTTCAGTAATGTGGTGGTATTTGGCTATACTGCCAAAACCAAGCTATAATCAGTGAGTCTTTGCTCCACTTTTCCTCGCTCCGTTCCTCTGCTCCGCCCCGTCCGTGCTCCCCGCGCTGCTGAGATCAGCTTCCTGCTTTTCATTTTCCTCAAAACGCTGTTACTCCTCCCCTGAAAGAGTTATTTTCATCAGTCTGGAGTTAATTTTTATGGGTGGCTGCGGGCTCTTTTTCTGACAGGCTAACACATCGAGCTGGAAAAGCGGTATCATGGTGATTTTGTTCTGTTGCAGTGAACCAGAGCTGTAGGCAGAATGGTAGACTGCTGCACCGAAAACATTTCTGTGCCAGCTCTGTGACCGTGGAAGGCGAAGGAGGTGAGTGCCGGTTTTACGTCGCGTAGGTCCAGGGAGTTGTTGGAGGTGGAACCAAGAGTCACAACCTACACCGGCTCAGTAACAAGAAATGAGCAATTATGTTGTTATGCTCTCTGATTAGATGCTTTTGCTCTTGCTAATACTGTAATGGAGTATACTCAGGAAATGATGGATTTTGCTGTAGTGAAGAACTGTAGTCAATGAAAGCTTACAGTGTGTAAATTTGTTTTTCTTTCATTGAAAAGTGTGGATAGATAACAGCACAAATACAGCCATAAAGGACAGATGATAAAGGTAAGGTTCACTCCAAATAACTCTAAAAAACACTCAGGTAGTTTCAGAACTTTTAGATGGATTGAATAATGGCAGAAAGAGACTTTACAGTGATTTAGTAATAACTGTGGATCTAGAATAATGTGATGCATATGAGGGAATGGCATGATTTTTATAATGTGTGGAAATAAAATTATAGATAGGAAAAACAAAAAGGAAAAAAAAAGTTCTTTTTACAGTTGCTGAGCTTCCGTTGTTTGAGAGAAGGCAGACTGGAAGAATATCTCAGTTGCAACGAACAGGCAACTTGCATAGAAACATGTCTTCTTACATTGTTGTGATTTTTTTTTTTATATATTTTTTTAATTGTTTTTCTTTATGGGGTGAAGAATGTAAATACCGCAGGTTCATTAACCAACTTTCAGCTTTTTAAACAGGTGAGCATCATTCTCTGTATACCTAAGATCATGAATACATAACTGGTCGCAGGTTGCTACTTACTTTGTGTTGTGGTATCCTTCTTTTGCTGCCTTCTCATTACTGCCCGTTATCAGTCAGATTGATGGGATGACTTTGTTCATTCTGACTGAGGTGCCCTGAGTGATTTTGCAACGGACTCTTCATAAGAAGTCACTCAGAAAGCGTAGCTGTGGTGGGTCAGCCTAGCCAGACACTGGATGCTGCTGTCGCAGCTACAGGGCACTGCCACAGGTCTGAGCTGCTCCCCAGGTGACAAGGGACAATAGGAAGAAATCAAGGGTCTTCCCCAGGATCATGGGAGATGTGATGTGTTCCAGGCTCTGAGCCCTGACCAGAATTGCTTGTGCTCTTGATCCAAACCAGAGTGCATGCTTTGAGTAGCTGTTTTCTGTGATGCTGAGTTGAATTTATTGGTTCTGCTATAAAGTGAAAAAAATTTAGTCTGATCAGTTGCAGGAGTTGGGGATGCTTCTCATACAGTGAAGTTCTGCAGTAGCTGTGCTGAAAGCAGTTCCGGGGAAACTTCCGTTTCAAAGTTTGATGCATTTTGATGGAAAATGAGAGAGGTACGGTTAATTAGAAACTGGGGTTTGGTTTGTGATAACACTTTTGGCCATGACTGACTTTCCTTTTTTTCCTTGGTGGAAATTAGCACCGCTTCTTTCAGTTGCGGGGCAAGTAGGAGTGTATTTTGTTAAGAGTGTGTTGTACTACTGGGCCACATTTATTGCTTGTAACTGAACAACTTTGTAGATAAACATGTAAGGTCAAAAGAAAAAACAATAAACTGCTTCTGTTGCCCAGTCTGTGGCATCCACTGGGGTAGTGGTGGAGGAGCATTATATAGGAAGTAATAAGAAAACTTCCAGTCATGTATGGCCCTGCATCTTTGGTATTTGGTTTCAGGCACTGGGTATACTACACTGTGTGGTTTTTGCTTCCATGCAATCTGTAAATTCATCACTGCTAAATCTACTTCTTGCTGTAGACTTGTGCTCAAGAAATTCACCCTGTGTTATGTCATTACTCTGAGGGATAAAACTATGGTTAAAGACATTCTGTGGTGTTTGTATCAGCATGTTAGAAAGATGATGCATGCCATTTGCCTCAATGTGTTGATTCTAAAGATAATTATAAATGCTAATGTTTCCCCAAGAAATGTGTCGGAAATGTGCTTATCCTATAGATGCAAATATATTTCTCATGTAGGCCCAAGTACCCAACTCTTAATTGCTTTTTACTTGCATTCTGCCAGTAGAGAAACTCTACAGCACTGAGAACACAAGCATGATGTTAAGCATCAAGGCCAACAGCGGCTGGACTTCTGTGCTGTTCTACTCATTTTGTATTTATTTTCACAATTTTCATTTTTATTGATAGGAGGCTGCTGTAAAAAATAAAATAAAAAATTCAACCTGTATCAGTAGAGTCAAGGGTTTCTACCCTAGAAGATACAATACGTTATTTGAACTACAGCTCCCTGACAAAGAAGTGAGTAGGACTTATTTGACATAGGTAATAATGAAGCACCATGTGTAAATGGCAGTACTGTCACTGAAAGAAACAGTCCCAGCCTCAGACACTTCCATCCTACCCTGTGGGGCTGCACTAGTGTTTTTGTAGTTGTGTAATGAACTGGACTGGAGGATGGATCATAGCTAAAATTAGATGATTTTTATTAGCTTAACTCTTTCTGTTCACTAAAGATAGAACTGACCACCTTTGGGTGGATCATCTATTGCATCATGAATCAGACCAGAAAATTGAACAGCTCTGCCCCAAAAAAGGGGTCTAGTAGTGTGGAGAATAGAAGCAGGACAGGGGACAGGATTGCTTTTGGCTTCAGAGCTGGCTTATGCTTGTCAGGCTAGAGCCTTAAGGGCAGGCTAAGTAAAATGCAAGAGAAGGAGGCCGTATCTCCAGAAATAGACCGTTGTTGTCAATATTTCTTCTACCGGGGACATATATGCATCTTTTAAAATGTGATTTTTGCAGTCTGGATAGTTTCCAATGCAGATAGCATCAGTTAGTTACTGATGCTGAAGATAAGATGTCTTAATTGTGATGTTGCTTTTATCTTTCTCCTGTGATCCTTTCTGAAGTAGGTGCTGCCTTGCATAGCTTTCCTTTGTGTTAACCCAGCATAGCATGCTACATGTTGGGCTGTTCTTAAAAGTTGCATGGGACTTTCAGTGACTGTGTTGAGAGGTGATTTTACATGGTAGCTCTGTCTGGATGCAGAATACCAGTTTACTACAGATTCAAAGTGCTGGTTAAATTTTTAAGTCCAGAGTTGGTGCTGTATATTGTTCGTGTGATCAGTTACTCTGAGATTTTGACTAGTGGCGGAATATGTCAAAAAGAGAAGGTAGTTTCTCATCCAGTGGCCTATAAGGAAAGTATGTTTCTGTGGCCAATACGTTAATATTTTTTTGTTTGTTTTTTAAATAGCAGGGTGATTGTTGCTTGTGTTTGATTTGTGGAGTTCAGGAAGTTTTTGTTAGTGGTTTTCAAGCTTTTGTTATGTGTTAGGTGCTGGCAAAAAGCAGCAACAAATATTTCTACATGAATTCCCTGGGGTTGTGTTTTGGCTAGGGTAGTTGAATGTTACAGCCTGAGATAAAGATCCTATTTTGAGATTTGCTAGTGTAGAGTTGGGCATTTGTTCAGGGCCTTGTTACCCTCTTTGAGACTCTGTGCAAGTACAGGAATCTGTGCTAGTGGATTTTGACAAGGGATTAAAGGATCGATGTTTGCTTTGCTTGGAAGTTGTTCAGATAGTAGAGTTAAGAGTTGAAAACACCATCTCTACTCCTTCCCTTGGCCTACCAAAGTAAACTGAAAACCCATAGCAAAATGTGGCACATCAACTTTTCGCATCTTTGAGTAATATTGAGTAATAGTATGAGTACCTTAAGCTACAAAAAGATGCTGTCCAATGAAGACATTATACAAAACAATTATATTTGTGGGAAAGGAATGATAGTTTCAGGATGAGAAAGAAAACTTATTTAAATGTTCCTATCAAGCTTGCACAGCATGAGATTCAGTTGGCTTTTATAAAGCCGGAAGTATTCAAAGAACTACCTGGAATCCCAAGCATAAAAAAAATAAAATTGGTAGTTTGGTTTGATTATGTCTTTCTTTTGGAGGGAAAAAAATAAGTCTCTCATCTTCCTGTAAATGGAGAAGCTAGTTAATGAGAGTACATCACAAGAATAATGCTTTTTTTTTGTTAGGCAAGTTACAGCAAAATACAAGGGACCCAACACCTGGCGAGTTGATGCAACTGGGCTATGACCATGGTTCTGTAAGTACAGCCTCTGCTGGTGAGGACATGGAGTTACTGCCCCTCTTGCAGCACCTTCTAACAGTGTTGTGTCCACCCATCATGTGAACATGGTGTAATGGCAGCAGCACTCTCCATGGACTTCTGTATGGGATGATACTGTGAGGGCCTTGCTGTGAAACACTGTCATGACTGTGGAGGGATGGTGCAGGGAACTGTTGTGGTGTGCTGCCTCAGGACATAGTCTTCCGTGGTGGCCAGCTAACGTGACTTGAAGTCTGGCAGCATCTGAGATTTTTTCAGATGTGAAACTTGTGTATGGCTGAACATGTTTTTTGTAATGAGGGCTAACGCTTTACAGGGGACATATTTTTTTAAATTATTTTATTCCCCCCTCCCAAAAAAAAGGCAGTCCCAAAAGATGCTACTGGAAGAACTTACGCATTTCAACTAAAGATGAGCAGGATCCACTACAGAGTAAAGCTACTCAAACTGGATCTTTCTCCTTTCATTTGTTAGGTCACTACTGTAAGGTAAAGTGGTTTTTATGATATCAGGAGGTTAAAATATTTTCAAATTGAAGGGATATCTTTATGCAGATGTTCAAGCAAAATGTTTGTTTTCCAAACTAATTAAAAAGTGAAACTGTCTGTAAGAGAAGTGAAAATAATTTAATTGAGTTTTCCTGTTCCCAGCTGGCTGCAAGATTATATGGGTTTTTTTAAGTTTAAAGTGATAGCAATGTAGCTATAAGAGTTGCATACTTGACTAAATTACTTTATTTTTGTGACTGATGGTGCCCCTTGAGGCTTATTAGTGTATGGAGTAACTCAGAAATAGCAATTGGTGTGTAAACACCTGGAAGCTTCTTGTGTAAAAGTGCAAACAAATTCCACATGGGCCTCTGTGCATTGATAAGATCTCAGCAGTAATACCTCCCCTATTGGTGGAACCCACTCAAGAAGCAGGTTCTTGTTAGTCAGGGTCAATGAAGAGTTAGTAGATTTAAGCAATTTCCTCCCCCTTCAAGGCTGCAAGAAGGCAGCCAGCTAGCCAGGCCCCATTTAAAAAGAAAGACTATGACATATTCTGCCAACACACCTGAGGCCTTTCCATTTATGTTGTTGTTGATGGTTTATACTGTGGTAAAGGCTTTCTGAATTAGGTGCTGGGCTTTCATTCAGTGTCTGACTCTGAGGGTCTGGCACGTTCCACTAAGCTCTGTGAATTCTGAATCTCCACCTGGAAATGTTTGCTGCAGGGACGGACATCTCCTCTCTGGTGGACCTGTAGTGAGACAAGGAATCCGAATTGCTGCGTTGGTTAAGTGGTGGTTAGGCAGAGGAAAAAGAGGTACTTTCCAGCGAAGCTTTCAGAATAAGTGAATATATTTTAAATATTATCAGCCACTTAAACTGTTGCTTCTGATTTAAATTTCTTACTGTACGGGTTGACAAATGTACATAAAAGTAGGTAAATCCTTGGCTCTTGGCAGTTCTGAGAGAGGTATTTCAGCTTGTCCTGCAGGTCAGCAAGATGAGGAAGGATAGGAGGGCAGGGC
The DNA here is from genome assembly GCF_011004875.1 of Balearica regulorum gibbericeps. Taxonomy (NCBI): domain Eukaryota; kingdom Metazoa; phylum Chordata; class Aves; order Gruiformes; family Gruidae; genus Balearica; species Balearica regulorum. Next base: position 96,367,345 of record NC_046184.1, read on the forward strand.
TCTTAGGGAAAAGCATCTTCAGTTGACTGATACTGTTTAGCTGATTTCTGCTGAGTAATCAAGGTGCAAAGAGAGGCTATCTTGAGATCCTTAGGCTTCAGTCAGTAATGTGTTTGTTTTAAGATGGTCGGCCTCTTTGAATTATACCTGGAAATAATTCTGTAAAGTTGTGCCATCTCTGGAAGATGAGTATAATATGCTCCCTTTGTGAAACGTCTCTGGGTGGGTGGGGGCAGCTACCTAGCTAAACAAATTTCCCACATAATCTGTGGTAAGACCTTTAGGAAAGACAAATTATGCCTGTCTTCTGGGGTCATAAAAGCCTGAACAATATAATGAACCTTTTATCGAAAGGAAGTCTGTCAACCCAGGTCTTTGCAGCACTAACAAAGTACAGCCATGCTTTGGCTGATCTGCATATTGAGAAGTAGTAGAAGCTCCAGAAAGGAGCTTCATGGCTTAATTTCAACGCACAAAGGTAGGTAGGTGTTTTAAGAGTGGCTGTGGTATTTTGCTATTTCTTGTCTTTTTTATTCCACTCTGCCACTATTTTTCTTCTGCATGGCTGTTTTGCAAACCAGCCTACACTGTGGTGTTTGTGTTTATCTTGCATGTACCTGCAAAAAGTATGTATACATACACACATAAATGCATATGTCTGTGTTTCTGTGTATGTATGTAACTTGAAGTGTGTGTCCTTCTTGTAATAGCGGGACAAAGTGGACTTGAGTGACTGCTACTGCTTCTCATTCAGTCTTTGCAGTTCACCAAAAGCATACTGTGAGATAGGGCAATGTGACTTGGCCTACTAACACAGAATAAATCAGTGGGTCTTCACTACTGTCTACTACTCATTTCATCAGTGAAATTTTTTAGCATGCTTTTTTAGATCAGCAGTGAACCTTCTCTTTCTTTGCTCTCTCTAAAGAGGATCTTGCATGCAAAATACATAAATAAAATTAAGAAATAAAATTAGAATGGGTTAAATCTGTGTGAAAGCCTTAATAGAAGGGTAGCCTTACCCTTCATGTGATGGTGGCCAGTTAAGACTGCAGAATATTAATATTATTTTTATTGAGAATACAAATTAGGCCTGTTTAAAAACTAGAAAAATAGATCTAGGGTGTGCTCATGCAAACCTCGTGAGTGCTGCAGAACTGTTTTCTAACTTCCAGATACCTCTGTGACTGGGCCCCTCAGCACTGAGTGGCCAGAAACAGCTCTTGGTGTTTTACTGACCTAAAAGGGTAAGGTATCCTGCACCTTACAGAAATAAATGTGCTTTAGACTCAGTCTTTCTCCAGGTCTTCCATGTAAGGCAGACATGACCAATACTTAGTCAGCTAGACCTGTGAACAAGCAAGGTGGAGGTGTTGCCTGCTGAGGTCAGGGGGTGGCTGAGCTAAATACTAGCTTTAAACATCACTTAGCTGCTGCTCATGCCATGCCATTTTGAGGGAACCTTCTCTATTTAACTCTGACATTAAGGCTTGCAAGGCTCATTTTTCTGTCTTCCTTTCACCTGTTGATATAGTTGTGGTACCACCATTCACCTTCAACCACAGCTTGAAATGGGTCAGAGCTCTTTAACAATACCATAAGGATAATTTGCACTTTTATAGCACTTTTCACTTGAATTACCCAAGTGATTTATAGGATTGATGAAGAAAGCTAGGTGACACCTTTCTGACTGAGGTGATTGTGGCAGATAGAGGCTCTGAGTCACAGGGAGGTTGAGTATGAATTTAAGGAAGTCTTTTGGCTCATCCATGAGAGGTCTGAAGAACCTATAATTCCTGATTTCGGGGTGGGAGGGGGGGGGATGCTACTGCTACCAAGATGAAGTTATAAGATGTTAAACTGCATAGGTAGAGTGTGTGTGCATGTGTTTAGAAAACTGATGGAGGGGATTCATCTCTGAGCAAGAGTGCAAGTATTTAAAAAGAAAAAAGTGTAAATAGCAATCTCTACTCTGTGGACGTGTTGAACAGAGAACTGATAAAGCATTACAAATTTTTATGAAGCTTGAGGTTTTTATAGATATTAATACTGTTTATCAATGTTATTTTAAAGCATACTTCGAATACCTCTTTAACATATTACGGTTCTTACTGAGTTTTGCATGTTATTAGGCAGATGGTTCTTCCATGACTGAGAGACCTTGCCTAAATACTTCGGTGCTTTGTCCAAACCTGCACAGTGAGTGTGTAGTAGAAGAGAGGTGGGAACGGAGTAAGATTAGTTAGCTTGCTGTGCTGCTGCTTTGCTCTTTAATCAGTGGGCAAAAACTGATGCTTTGCATGTGTAGCGACATTATTCAGAAAATCTCTTTGCCTGCCCCTGAAGAAGAACAGTGAGCTACATGCTTGCAGCCGTGTCTACTTCGAAGCGTATTTAAGAAGGACAGAACTTGACTTTGGACTTGATGTGGGCCAGAAGTGAGAAAGTAATGCTTAGGGTGTGATAGGGAACATGAACACAAAACATCGTGAACATGGCTGGTAGGACTGTATCACAGTTCAGATACTGGGCCTTCAGCTGAAGCCCTGCCAGCAGATGCTTGTCAGCGCTGTGTGTGCTTTAAGGGTTCAAAAACCTTGTATATTGCCTGACAGCCAGATTGCAGAAGCTAGTGAGACTGCAAGAATTATCTGTGGCCACTAGATGACTCCTTCAGCCTGCTGGTAGGGAAACTTGGAGCTGATAAAAGCTGTGGAGATGAAGAGCTGGTACAGGAAGGAGAGGCTGGTTTTGGTCCATGCTGAATGAGGTGGACTGAAATAAACGGGTTGTGTATCTCACAACTGAAGGAAGTGTTAACATGTCTTTTTCGTTTGAGTTGAAGTAATTGCAGGATAATATACCTCTACAAATCACTTATTTGTGAGGTTTGGTGATATGTACTTTGGAAGCATTTGCCAAAAAAAAAAAAAAAAAAAAATCCAGGCCTCCTTAAGGTCAGGGTGGATTTTACTGGGGCGATAAACATGTGAAGAAGCTTAATTTTTCAAGTTGTACTACTTGCTGACTAGACTATGTGATACCTTGTTTTATGTTGACTTCTGTTGTTACAACTCTTATTTTGCAAGCTTTCAAAAAAATAAAACCCCCACAAAATCCCCCACCCAAACCAGCAGCAACATAATGCTATCTTTGCCTCTTCTTTGCATCTTGTAGATGGGTGGATGAATCCTGTTAGGCTGGAAAAATTTGAACAGGCTATATTGAAATTAAAGCCCCAGCAGAATTTCTCAAACTCCCTACAGTTTTCACTGCATAATCAGAGGGTCCACTCACCCTACGATGCTCAGGATTAAATAATTTTCCTGTCATTTAGAGACAGCTGAAACAGTGCTTCAGTTTCATAAACATGTATTTGCCAATGTCTGTACTAAGCATGTAGTCACTTTATCAAGGTAATTAGATGATGAGGTGGTACTGGTTTTGCTCCATGTGTTTCTGTAACATCCATTTTTATTTCTGAGGTGTAACGATGAATCATTAGTTACTTTGCACCAGGAACTGGTCATATTTAATGGTATGTGCTGGATAAAACAATAGTCCACATGGCTGATGAAATTTATTTTTTCAGAATTGTTTTTGTCAGCCAAGAATCCTATAGAGATGAGACTTGGCCCTGAACTATGACTTAATCTGTGAAGATTTTTATATTATTCTTTGAAGTTGTAATGTTTGAGTGCTTCAGTGTTCATGGTAAGCATAGTGCTAGTCCTGCTTTTAAACTTAATACACAGTAAGAGTGCATGACTGCTTTTAAGTAAGGGTCAGGCATACCAGCCTTTCTGCTTCTGTCATGTTTGGAAGTTTTCTTCAGCTACAGTTTTCTGTTTTCTCTCTTAAATACTTAAGTCCTGTTGATAAGTCCAAAACCCCTTCTGAATTAGCTTCCAAATACACAATTGTGGATTGAGTCTTTGCAAACCAGGACTAGAATTTTCTTGACTCAAACCTATGTCCCTTTTGAGGGTTATGTTTGCCCAGCAACATGTTAGGGTTTAGTTCTTTGAGTGTGTCAAAGACATGATATGAAAGCAGCTGTTATATGGGATTTTCAGTTACACTTCCTACATGCATAAATAGAAAGTATGTAATACCTACAGTTCTTCATTTATATATGCAGACATCCCCTACCTCTTGCGCTCTCACATTAAAAATATGCATACCTTGTCATACATGTACAGGCATCCTTCCCTTCCTCCCTACCTTCTTTTCTGCCCCAAGACCCCATACTTTGGGATTTATAGGTTTAAAAGCCATGCTATAGCAATTTCGTATTGGTCTAAAGGGAAACTGTGTGACCCATAATTTAAAACGAGACTAATGATTCGTAAATGAAGTTGAAATAAGGAAACTGGTTTTCAGAATTTATTTAAACCATTTCCACCCTTCTTGCTGCTATTTCCATTATTCTATTTGTTACACTGAATGTTCTATTTAACTTGCTTTCTGAGATTTTGATGGTTTTATCTGTTCACTTAAAAGCTGTAGTCCTAAGCAGATCCTTTGCCTTGCTTAACTGAAAGGTCATGGAGGAAGGTTCAGGGGCAAGGCTAGGGAGGAAGCTGATCACCATCTATTTAAACTTACTTGGTTTGGGTGAATTCAGTGCTTTAACCTCTTACGTGCAGCAAGAGCAATAAAATTGTTATTAGTAGTTGTGCTGCTGGATGTTAATATTAGACTAGTAAAATTAAAAAAAAAAAAGGAAAGAAAAAACACCTAATCTTGTAGTTCTCATTAACTTCTCATTCTTAAAAGTGTTTCAGTGTTGGATTTATGCTACTTTTCCTGCTGCTGTCAGTGATGGTTGTAGATATGAATAGAAGGCAGCATGTAGCATGGATCAAAGTGAGGTGAATGAGCTGAATTGGAAACTTACCAAGCTTGAGCTAATCTGGCAGTGGAAATGACATGAGGGGCTTAATTTTATTTAGAGCTTTGCAAACGGTGTGGCATTCCTCTGTGTGCATGTGTGCTGGTCCTACCTCCACCGGCCTCTGCCAGGTCCCTCTTCTTGTTCTTCTGGGCCCCAAATGACATGCTGGGATGTGTACAGGTTATCAGCTGTGAGGGCATCTGGCATTTCAGGAATTAGTTGGGCTGCTGCGGCAGTCAGAAGCACAAGTGATGGTGCTATATATTATGTTCGACTTCCTCTCTCAAGTGGCTGAATTGAATCAAGCGGCAAGGAAAGGGCTGAGTGAGGTACCATCGTCCCTCTGCAGACCTCTAGCTCACGGGACTCTGTGTGCTTGCCTGCCTGTCTCCTTCTTCCTTGTTCATCAACTATCATGTGCTGATAGAATAGCCAGTCCCTTTGATACTTCTTTGTTTCAACCCTTAGCACAGTAAATTTTCAGAATGGTCAATTGGCGTACTTTGTAATGTTACGTCCTGTTGTACAAAGACCCAGGGAAGGGAGTACTGAGGATGGTCAGGCTGGGACAGATAATGGGGGTTGCATTGTGTTTGTTTAGAAAAAAAAAACCCTGCAAAACAAACTCCTTCAGAGTCTGAGAAACATTTTTTGAATGAAGAGGACAATTTTGTTTGAGACAAGGTTGCACAGCAGTTTTACTTTACACAAATTACAGGATTTAGGATTGAGAAGTAAAGCTTCAGATATTTCTTACCCACTTCCAACAGTTTTCCTCTCAAATACAAGCAGCTGATTATGAAGTAAGATTCAACTGTAAACTTGAAATCCTGTTGAGGACTGTTAGCAGATGTCTTTGAAGAAGTTTGCCTTTTTCATTTATGTATTGGATTAAATAACTGTAAACTGAATGTGTCTTAAAACGTTTTAAGAGCTCCTAAAACTTTTAATTGGTCCTGCAAAAAACCCAGGATATTTTCATGCCTTAACCTTGTATTTTGCAAAGGTCTGTACCTGCGTTACTGTTGGCTGACGTACAGGTAACGCAATAGCGTTTTCATGAAGTTTCTGACAACAGGGGTCTTTCCCAGCATCAGTTTTAGAAGTTGGGTTTCATTTCCTAGTGCTAATATTGACACAGTTCTGAGACGGGTGTATTTAGTGTTCCTTCTGAAGAGGGTATGTTCTTTGATGTGCGTCCAGAAAATTGTTTTGGTGTGGGTGGGATTTCTATTGTACAGAGGCACGGGGGTTCCCTCTAGGATTAGATTTCCTCATCCTCCCAAAGCTGCTTTAAGATGAATACGTTTTGTACTGCTTAGAATTGGATTTGGCGTAAAAGCCTGTTCCGGTGCATTGTGTAGCAACTGTCTAGGCTACCCTATGGTGCACAAGGAGTCCTCCTCAGCCAGGGTGACCAAACTCTTACCATCTTCTTTACCCATCCTGGCCTTCAGAACAGGAAACCTATGGGAAGAGAGTGCTGAAATACTTAAACAGCAGTTGTTAGTACTAATACCTCGTTCTAGGATTATATTGGTGCTAATTTCACTGGTTTATTGAGAATCCTTTGAAGTCAGTCATAATCTCAGTCTGTCTTCTTTCCAGCATAGTATTTCCAAGTAAATTGCAACTAACAATGTAAGTTATGCCAATGCATCATGCTGGACAAGATGATACATCTGGTTTTTGCATGTGCAATAAGGAGGATAAAGAACCTGTGTTTATTTAATAAAACTTGGTTCCCTAACTGAGGTTACAGCAGAAACTCTGCATAAGGTGGTGCTAGAGACCTTGAAGTAACACCTTACACTGGCCAAGCTGGCAGCCAGGAGTCATCTTCTCAAGCCATTGAAAGTTGTAGATTGAGTTTCCGGACAGATGAACTGTTTGTAGCAGGGCTTTTACAGCCTGATGTGGGCTGTAGCAGATCCTTCCTGGAAGTGGAGTCCTGGGGATAGCTAGTTGATGCACATTCTGAATTTCTAAATTGCTTCTGTTATTCCCCCTCATATGTAAAGGAGCAGCAAAACAGGCTTCAAATACAGTGCTTGATATTTATTTGAATGTAATAGCCATTGTATCTGTGTGATTGACAGATTATCTCAGTTCATCTTGTGGTATATTTCTGCATCAAGCACTGAAAGTTGGTAGAGGTCTGTAACACCTCAGTTTGTGACAGAATAGAGAGCAAGTTCCATAGATGTGACGGCACAAACGTGTTAAGTGTTATTCATTTAAAAAACAAAACAAAAAACCAAACAACAAAAAACCCCAACTGTAGATTCAATGTGCATAACTTTGTGTATACAACAGTTCTGTAGTCATCCTTGACATTCTGCTGTTGACTACCCGTACCACTAGAATGGATAATGAAACACTGAATAGAGTTCTTAACACTATATTGTTGTGTTATTTTTTCACAACAGCTGAATCTTGCTGCAAATGCTTTACAAATATGTTAACAATACATTCATTATTATGGAAGAAACAACTAAATTACATTTATACTATGTTGGAGACTCAAAGTATGCTTTTTTCCTCTAATAGACATGTACATACACAGATCAGGCATAGTAAGGAAATCTAGCTGGAAGCTTGAAGAGTTGTCTTGATGCCACTTTTTCCTACACTGATATGGACACAAGGACTGGAAGTGGACGTTTGAGGGCATTCGTCCAGAAAGCATGAAAACTAGCAGTCCCATGTTCATTTCTTTTGTTTCCTGACAAAGTTTTATAAAGCCTGACATTTTATTGTTAAAAATGTTTAAATACTAGCAAGATATCTGTGGCTTTTCCTCTCATCCCTGCAAAAAAAAGGTTTAGTTGACCACTCTAAGGTCTATTAACTGCATGATTACATAGTGTTGGGGAATGAAGGAACACACTATGCTGTTCAGCAAATACAGTCCACAAATACAGGTTAATGGTTAACTACATTTAAGGCTGGAAATGATCGTATAGTAATTACAGTTAATTATGAGACGATACAAGTGCATTGCCATGTGACGTCCTAAGAACACACTGTAACTTCAAAATATGTTGTTAGGAGAAGGATTTGAGTATTACTGCGTCATCTTAAGACAGAAATACCATTCTTCAGTATAAAATACCAAAGAGCCTTCATGGCTAAGTCTGGTGTTAATGTGCAGTCTCATCTCCTTCAGTAAAAGTTTCATATATGTACCTCTAAAGATAAATTAATCTGTTCCCATTTTAACTGCAGTGATAACTATATGTGTCCAGCTGTGCAGTTTGCTGCCTGTGCTTGGTCCTGCAGCAGTGTGTAGAGCAAAGGGAGTTTCTTCCTGATGTATTTTTGGAACTACTTGGGAGCTTGTTCCTCTTAGTTGCCTTCAGGCAACTCCTAGCATGCTATGTTTCATCTTCTGCATATCTCTTGGCTATGCACCCAGGTGCGACATTTAAGAGTGCGCTGTGTTCCCCTATGACTCTCCTCCTTTTCTGGGGCGACCTCTGTGAAATAAGGATTTTTATAGCCAGTTTTCCTTGCATTTCTACCCTTAAATAAGAGGCTGTGGCAGAACAAAGAATTGGCTTTCCTGATGGTTTTTTTTTTCCTTAAGACAAAATGAATCTGTTCTTCATACTATTTTTTTTTGTCCTTTTTATAATATTACTAATGATTTTTATTATTATTGGTTTACACCTTCTGCTGAAAGTCAGATTCTGAAAAAAAAAAAAAAAAAATTCACTTTTATGACAGGGACTTCTGTGTGTAGCCCGTCTCACCAAAGTTTCACAAGGTCAACAGGAGTACTGCTATGAGTGAGGGCTCAAAGGCCACAGCTCTTAAGTCTTGATCTTGAGAATATTTACACTTAAGCATAACTCCTCTGCCAAATCTTCCTTCTGTTGACCTCAAGGATTACTTGTGTATTTGAAATGGAGCTCAAATGTAAGCGCTCGCAAGTTGGTGACCAGAGATGGGGTAGGCAGAGTGTAAATGCACTGCTGCAAAGGGTGGCTTTCATTTTCCTGCCCCCAGGGTATCAATTGGCCATCCTGGTGGTCATCTTGGCCTCCAGCTACTGCTCCAGAAGGGTGAGCATCTTCTGGGCAACCACTGGCATATCTGCCAACCCCTGGGGAGGTCTTGGGTAGTCCAGTACTTCTCATGTGCTAACAGCCACTGAAGGCCTGTTTTTAGGCAAAGATATCCTATTCTAAGTAGCTTGACTCTATTTCAGAGTAATGAAATCTTTACTGAACAGGCAAAATTGAGATAGAGGTGCTGCCTCATAGCCTTTGAAAAGTAACTTTTCTGAAACTCTTAAAAACGCAATAATTACTGAAATTGTTGTCAGGGTTGTGAGCAGCCACTGCATCAGTCTCCTAAGGCAGTCATGGTTATCCTGGGGGCGTTTCTTTAATATGCTGGGAATGCTCACAGTGTTGGAAGGCACACTAAGGAAGAGGTGCAGGACTGATGGATGACAGTGGTTGCGTTGGACTGTGTGTGGTATCGGTGGAGGGGGGAAAAAAAATCATTGTCCTTCAGCCTATTCACGTTACTTCAGTTCTCTGTCAGCCTTCCCATTAATAATGTTTAAAAAACAGCTCTGTGGTATCTGTAAATGCCTTTTATGAGGAGAGGAGAAAGTACTTATATAGATGCTTTCTGTAATTACATGTGAAAATAAGTACTTGTATCTCAGTGATTGCACAAAGCAATTAAGGGCCCAAGATGTCAGCATTTCTTTAAAAAAAAAAAAAAAGTGAAATTTTTTTCATCTTTTGTAAGTTTGAATTGTTTTTCAAGTGATTTATAACTGGCCACTCACTTATGGTGAAACTAATTTGGGGTAACTAATCATAATTGAATTCATTACATCATAAAAGGCAGTTAATTTAAAGCCACTTTCTATTGTATAGTACAGAAACAAATATGTGATTTGTCAATGGAGCATAATAATCCCTAGGTGACACCTAATGCTCCTTATTATTGCCTTACTGGGAATCTTCCAGAGGAGTTAACTGGTGGTGTCCCTTGTTTTCGAGAAAGCTGGAATGGATGGACATCCTAGGTTGCCGGCTAGATAGATACTGAAATAGAGCCCTCTCAACACCTCCAGTGCTGTATTCAGTCTCACATGGCCTCTCAATTTTTACAGGAAAAGCCAATAATGACCGGCAGCACTAAACATAACAAACTTCCCTAATTAAGATCCAGAATTTGGGGAAGACTGTGCAGTGGTGCTTGTTGAGAAAGTACACTTCCTTGAGGATTCCTGCGCAGGAAGGTTTTCCTCATACAGCTGGCTCCTCAGTGGTGGGGGTGCTGTCACTGAGCAGCATCCAAACAGGTCCATTTTCATGGATCTAAATAGGAAAAGCTTTTGGGAAAGCCACGAGCGCCTATTGAGGCATATGGGCTACCTGGCTTCTTGCCAGCAGAGCTCCCCTTGAGTCACAGTAAGATGATGCTCCTGTCCCAGTACACCTCCTTTTTACTGCACGCAAATTATGTGAGGGCTGCCTTGAAAGTTGAGCTGTTACCTCTTCTGCCTAAGTTCCATGGACCTGAAGAAGGAAAAGACTGAAAATGTATTTGAAGGCACACTTGGATGAAAATTATGAAAGATTGCAGAGTATTGCAAATCCATACCTTTATAACTAGTTTATGTAATCTGTATGTAAAATTTGGTACCATGGTATAGTTTTAATGTTATATTCTTGAGATGAAACAGCAAAAGCAACTAGGATTATTTTTTACCTTTAAAAACCCAGCTTTGTTCTCAAACTCTTTTAAGTATGATTACAAGTCCACAAAGATGTATTTTAAAACAGACTTACAATATGTTTATTTCCTTAATTTAAATGCAGTGCCTCCCATTTTGAGTCTGACTGGAGAGAGGTTGTGAAGTGGGCAGCCTCACTTTCAGAGTCCCTACTTGCCATCAAATTAGCTGGAATCAGAAATCTTCGGTGTTGTTCTTTAGTAAGACCATTGCCTCTGTCAGAGCTGGTGTACTGAAAATGTATATGGATACAAATGCATCAGATGTATTTGGAAAAGGATCGTTTTCTTTTCCTGCCATTTAGCTTGATCGTAACCTTTTTGTATGTGGGTTAATCCTGCTGCTTTCACTGTGTATAGCTACTGGCTTTAATAGCAAGCCTGATATAGGGCATGCATACAGTCTTCTAAATGTATGCAACAGTGGGGGTAAATGTAGAACTTGCAAAAAAACCAAGTCTTGTCTAAACTAACTAGGAAAAATATTTTTCCTGCAGTTTATTTGGTACATATTTCTGTGTTTTTTCCAGATTCTCAGCATGCCTAGCATCTAAGTTTTTAACATTTTTTTTTTTTTCCCACTTTAGGGCTTCTGTGAGAAGTCTATCTAATAAAGCTTGAAGGTAACTGTTAGGGCAACACTTCTGAGATCTTACTTATTTTTGTACACCAGGAAATAAGACTGCAAACCTGTTGGCTGATGCTTGAACAGCATGTTGGGGGCAAAATAATTTTTTAATGCTAAATTGCAGGGGTGTGTATATGTGTATATATATTTAATATCTGGGGCTATTATTTAGACCATCTTTTATAATCTGGTTGATCACAAGGTATGAAAGTAGCCACTCCAGTTATTTTTTTAGAAACTGACAACTGCAATGTAGGAAAAGGTATTTTAGTATTGAGGAGTATTTTGCTGCAGTATGGTTTTTGGGGTGGGTTTTCTGTTTGTTTGGGTTTGTGGGGGTTTTGTTTTGTTTTTCTTCAAGATTTTGTGGAGTGAGAGAATTTAACAAAATTTTTTTTGATACTTTTTTCCCCCTCATGCATCATTATTTAGTACTTAATAGTGTTCTGTAGGATTAAGAATTGTTAGTCATAACTTCTCACTGTACTGTTTTCCAGTCTCTTGTAAAAGAGCTCTAATTTTTAAATACTAAAGTCTGTCAGATGATTTAAAAACAAAACAATGGAGAAGATTTTATCATTAATCTTTCTTTCTGTCATGAGGGCATATTCATACTTTTCCAATTTATTTTTGGTATTAAAAGAGAATCGAATAAGGATCCTGTTGAGCTGAACATAGCATAAATGAGCCTCGAAAGATAAATTGCACTCCCAAGCACTAACCATCTAGAGTCACAGTTACTTTAGCTTATTAAATGGCATGGTTATAGTTCCAGACGTAGGACTGCTTGCAGCGATTTTGCACACCTACCTGTCTGTCCGTCCGTTCCACCGAAATGCTTCTGCAAAATTAGAAATGTGGCTTGAAGGTGGCTGGTGTGTGGACTAACTCTGGAAGCACGCCGGGAGGAGGTGGAAGAGAGCGCTCAGGAATTGCCCGTAAATTCAGCGTCATATGAAAAAGGCTTGTGAGGCTACAGACTAGTTGTAGGGTTTCTGTGACAAATCTGCTGAATGCAGAAGCTGGAAGAATGACAGGAATGTGCATTGTTTGTCATGCTCAATGCAGCTTGGGGTAGCTGAGTTAATTGGGTTCTTCCTGGGGTTTTACTGTGCTTGATACAGTTAATCGTAGGCCTGATTCTGTCTTGTCTGGCAGCTCTGTTATCCTGTTGGGCTGCGTGTGGGAGAAAGGGAGACAGGTCACATGCACAGAAACTGGTCTTGCAGACAAAACCCCGTGGGTAGCTTTGGTGACACAGAGCTGAGGCTGCAGTCTGCTTATCCGCTTGCAGTTCTGTTGGCTCTGTGGTGGTAATAGGACTAAGAACTAATAAAACTCTTTTCTGTTGTTAAAGTGAGCGCTGACAGGGAGATTATCTGCTGAGTCAGAAAATGTCAGTTTTGCGTCGCTACTTCTAGGAGCATGGACTTGCAGAAAGGATATTTACTCCTAATGCAATTTTTGTGCTTTTGTACTTTCTGCATTTTGTATAGTAAATAGCAGTTTGGCAGTGCAAAGTTTTTAATTTGGGACAATCCAGTTAAAATGTATGTAGTTAAAGAAAGCCAGATGATATTTTGAAATTGGTATTGTTCAGAATAATAAAGGAGCACATGTGTGTCTGTGCTGGAGCTGAAATGTCTCTCATTACTAGTGTTTGCAGAATTAATGAGACATCAGTATGTTGATTTCTTACTGTTTATTTAAAAATAACATGTAGGTTGCTGTTACGCATAGGAGGATGGGACAATTTAACAAAAAAAAAGTGTCCTGTGGAGTATAAAGTAGCAGTATAACAAATTTTGCAGAAAGCTTCCTTCTTTTGCAGTCTGTTGTTTGTTCAGGTTGTGTGTGTGTGTGTACATACATAAACTAACTTTATATACAACATTTTGCCTATTGCATACTGAATAAGAGGCTTGAAAATTCCCTCCCCAGATGCTGAGTTTATAGAAGTGAAATCTGAGCCTGTCCCAGTGTATTTCTCTAAATATCTTCATGGTTCCATCAAGCTCTGACCAGGGAGTTTGCTTCGTGCCCAGCATTTCACTACGGCAGGAGGCGAGGAGTTTCCATGTCATCCTTTGAAACGTGCTGGTCCTTGCTCAGCAGATGAGGTGGGCAGTTTCAACTGCCTAGATAATTTTCTTACAAATGGGTTGGGATGCAATAATGAATACGGCTTGTAAGCTGTATTACAGCTTCATCCCAAACTCTGAATGCTGTAGTGATAGAGTGGGCAGCCGAACCTTCTCGTTCTAGCACAGGGCCAATTCCAACCATTGGAGGGAGGAGGGGGAAAAAAAACCAACACAAAAAACCATGCATCCAAGAACAATGGTTGATTACTGATCTGTCCTTTTTGAATGAAGCTGGACAAGGATGCTTTTTCAGCTTTGTGGGTTTTAATTCCCATGCACGTGACTTACGTTTTTAAACATTCCTCTGCAGCTATGAGCTTTGTCATCTTTTCCTCTGGAGGAAAGTAGAAACCACTGGATTTCAAGAATTTGCAACATGCTAACGGGATAATCATACCATCTAACTTTCCATATCTGTGTGTGTGAGTTGAACATAGAATATGATTTGGAAGTATGAAAGATTACTTCCCCAAATACCACACAGCGAGCTATAAAATTGTCTAGTCGGACAGCATGGGTGGAGCTGTTTCTGTTGCCATTCCCAGGGTGGCTTTTCGTCCTTCCAGGTATATTCCATTGCATGAGGAGGATCTTTTAAGAGGATCAGGGTTCAGGAACCATTTCCTCAGTGATCTCCTGGAAATGACTCATCTAGTAGTGCTTTAACATTCTTGGCCTTAACCTAGGGATGCCAAATGTTTGCTTTTGCAATACATGGTTATAATTTGTGAATAGATAATTTCCACAATTGATTCGACCTCGTATCAAACATATACTCTCTTTGAAAACCCAGTTCCTCTCATCTCCTTTTTTGGTGTTTGAATGTGTGTGTGTTTCCTTTCAGATCCTAAAAAAAAAAGCAAATCCCACTTGCAGATTGGTGGGGTTTATTTGTGGGGGGGGTGTGTGTGTGTATGTTAGGGGTTTTTTTTTTTTGCTTGGTTGGGGTTTTTGGGGGGTTTTTTTTGGTTGGGTTTTGGGGTTTTTTTTTGAGGGGTTATTTTTTTGTTTGATTGGGTTTTGTTTGGAGTTTTTTGTTTCGTTTCCATGCATCACTCACTGCCTCTGTCTTACCTAGAGCAGTGTGCATGTCTTTAGCATTCTATGCAGCCCGAGACCTTCCTGTAAAATTCAGGTTTTTGGTTTGTTGCTTTCCTCTAGCAAATCCTGTGGCTTCCATGGTGCCAAAGAAAACCAAATCTAGCTTAATTTTGTTCTTGATGAGAACGAGTTTAATAAACTTCACTGGTCAGCTTTTCTTTATGGTGTGAATCCAACCTTCTTACATGCTTTTTTCAGTCCCACCTTATCTTATAAGCAGGAAATACCAGAATTCAAATGTTTTAACATTCAAAGGGCAGGAGGGAGATAATGCTTTAATATCACTCAATTTGTATATTTTAGTCACTAGAGGGCAGACTTGTACTTCTGAATAAATTAGTAACTGCAAACTAATCATTAATTAGATCCAAAGAAGTAGAAATAGTTGTGTAATGAAAATAAAAATTTTTGATGCATTTTTTTTTAATAACACAAATAGGAAAAAATACTATTTTCATTTTAGTTATAGTTAAAGATGCTTCATTAAGGATTTCATTGTTGCTGTGTTTTCTGAATTGCTTCAGTGCTCTGAAATTTGCTTGCTCTGATTTATTTGAAATAACGCTGACAGGATTGGTGGTAAGCTTGGTTCCCTTCTGTCTCCGACTTTGTGCATATGTTACCTCATAGAAACTGTGTATGTGCATATGTACTGTGCTGTGCTCAAAGTCTACTGAGTCCACTGAATTTTCTTTTCAGTGAACTAACAAAAAAATATTGCAGATAGAGATGAGTCACCTGATATTTGGGGCCAAAATCACTATTATTGCACTATATCACTATCATTACTGTCCCAGTGTGAAGTTTGAAGACTGTTCTACCATGCAGATGGGAAGCATTTTGCAGTGGTATAAGAGATGACATGCACCGACAGAGAATAAAGCCAAACTTGGTCTTTTTAAGGAACACATAGGACATACCTTACAATTAAAGTAGGAAATAACTTAAAATTAATGGCTTTAGTAATTTTCTTTTAAATTACATTGAGGTTAATAAAAAGCAGCCTTCTCCCAATCTTAGAATTTCAAGCCCACTTACTTGTCTTGGCTGCACTTTCCCTTTTTTATCCCCCAACAGCAGGTATGTTAATAAAATACAGTAACAGAATTGATTTGTTCAACACTGTGTTGTGGATCATAAACGTAACTCTGTTTTATTGCTTGTTACCTCAGATTTCAAAACCAGCAAGAGAACATCTCGGTTGTGCCTATATTGTAGTAAAAAGTTTATTTAGCAATGGTGGCAGCAGTTTGATTAGTTGATAGATATTTAAGTGTGCTGATACCTGGCATAAGAATGTTGGGGGGGGGGGTGATTATCAGCTATTTGTGATAAAATTCCTTTTCATTTCACACAAGAATTTATAAAAACAGTCTTCAAAGAGATGTTGCTATTAACAGCTCCTCCTTTCGTGGGTTTCGTGGTATCTAATGACTGTTTTAAAGGTTCGGCTATTAAAATTATGTTCATTTAAATTTTTTACTTTAAAATTCCTGACTTTAATTAAAGTAACCCCCCAATGATCCTATTTAAAAAAAAAAAAAACAACATAAAAAAATATCTTGCAAGTGCAAGTCCTTGAAGCTTCAGATGTAGACACCAAACTACAGAGTACGTAATGACTTTTATTTGAAATCATAGAACTAATTGTTGACTCGGTCCCATTTACCTGGAATCTCCTCTGGTCTTAAGATGTTCTCTCTGTAAGACTATATCTTCTACTTAGCTTATTAGTAGTATAAGTATCTTGATAGATGAGAGCAACACCACCAAAAGGGCCTTTTCTTATCTTTCATTTTCCCTGAGTTCACTCTCTATTGGTGCATTTTCATTTTCAGCTGTGCTAGCACAAAGACTGGTAAACATCACCCTGTGCAGGCCCTGAGAAAAGAGCAGTGACCTCAATTATGCACAAACATACCTCTCAGTTTGGCAAAGACCTGTTGTGAGTTGCAGTGTTCGACAGAGCCGAAGCGAAAGGACATGCACGTTGTTCACATACAAGGTTTAGAATGCAGTGGGATTTCTTCTTTTTAGTACAAAGAACTCTTGCAACATCCTCTGTATTCTGCCTTTGTTTCTTAGCTGAATAATTCCTGCAGCTTGGGTGAATGGACACTAAACTTGTGTGGCTCATTGACAAGGGCTAAAATGTGATATGAGAAACAGTAAAGAATATATACAAATATGAGATATTTTCCCACCTTCTCTCACTTATAAGCACATTACCACTTTTCTGTAACAACAGTAGGTACAGCATACTCAGATTGAAATTATGATACTTGAAGGCGATACTAGACTGCAGCATTGTGCTTGGCTGATGAGAGCTGCTGCGGCAGCCTTCAGAAGGTGCTTGCTGAAGAGGTTGACTGTTGTGAGACGTATCACGAAGACACCTTCATTTGAATAAACACTTGAGAAGTCACAAAGGCTTTTGAAGGCTAATTGACACTTGTGTTTCAGCTTGTCTTTTCTGGATCTCCTTGTCTCCCTTTCTACCTCTGCCCGCCCTCACCTGCCTTTTTTGCTGATTTGTGGTTCCCTGGACTGCTCAGCTCTTTTCAGATGGTCGTGTTCACTCGCCTTGCTCTGACTGCCCTCTGTATAGCTACAAGAAGCTGGATGTATGCTCCTCACTAAAGACTTGGCTTTAATGTTTTGCTTAATTTCTTTTTCTAGTTTTCCTGAATGATGAAACTGGGGTGAATCAAGACTGAAAATTAAAATACAAGTTTCTTATCTTACCCATTTAATGCACTTTTATGAAGTAGTGCTCAGGGAAACAAGCAATATCGTTACATTCAGGTGTTCTAGTATCATCAAATGATTAACCTTTGTTTGCACTAAACATTTCACGCTCTAGGTAAACATTATTTCTGTGCAGACTGTATTAGACTACGAATTACGCTGATGATCTACAGCTGCTTGCAATGGATGCCTTTTTGGGAACACTTGGAGAATTAAGAGAATTGGTTACATAGAATTAAAATTAGAATTTAAAATCTGGTTCACAGTTACCTGTTTATAGTTCCCAGAAGCTTTTCATTGAACAGTAATATATTTTATATGTGGTTCTAAATAAATATCAGGTACAGCCTATTGTACCAAGCTTATAAAGATATTTGAGACTAGGAAGCACACTACAATGAACGTGTTAGGTGTACTGGAATTAGACTGACATTCTTCAGGACCTGTCCTCTCATGCTTCAAGTGTCTGTGCACAGGCATCTTCCTGGTCTCAGTAACTTCACTGATGCCATGCAGGTACTTGTTTCATGGTTAATGTATTCCCACATGGGCAACTGGGAGCTCTTGCTGTTCTCTCTCGGAAGTTGTTGCACAGCAATGTATGTAGAGCAATTACGTGGCTCTGTCTGTGCCCAGTTTATAGGCAAACGTGCGGTGTCAGCCACCTCTTTCCTGTGCTGAATAGGTCTGTGTCTCTGGGAGCAGGTCCTACATGCTGGCTTGGAAAATACTGTCAAGGCAAAGAGGCGGTCTCCAGTAGTTCAGAGTGGTCTGAAAGAGCCCAGGAGCACACATAAGGAAATACCACTGGTTTTTTTCAGCTATCTTCTCACAGCAATGTTTGCAAACTTGTCCAAGCTATATAAACATTCAAGTGAAAGTAACTTCTGTTCGTATGGATAATGTTAGGAATCATTATGCCTTATGCCAAGCTTTGTCTTAACTAGAAATTCTGTCGCATGACTTTATTTGGGGGCATAAGCTGAACTAACCTATGAAAATTATGTTTTTCCTTTTGAAATTGGTTAACAATTGGGTATCATTAGATCAGCCTTTTTATCGCTCACCCTGTTCCCCCCAGAGGGAAAGCTGTGGAGAAAGAAAAAGGAAAATTTCTTTTGAAACTCAAGATAAATGCATTCTCTTCTCAGTCCTATGTCCCTCTCTCTCTTCATCTCGTGTAAAGCAGGTGGCAACAACCTGTCCTCATTCTGGTGGATGCATGGGCATGTCAGTAGGTATTCAGATGAGATGCCTCTGTGTTATTTTCTTTCTTGTTTTGTTGGTTTTGGTTTTTTTAATTTTTCTTTCAGCCTCTTAAAATTAAAATCTCTTAGGAGTTACCAGGCAAGACTTGGGGTCCATTGGGAGGTGATGGCGAAGAGCACTTTCCATGCTTGTATCACCCTCTGATTTTTCAGGTGGAAGTCCATGTGGATCAAAACATGTATTAGCTGGGATAGTTCTCAGCTCTCTAGCTTCTTTGTGAGCCTTTTCCAATTCAGAGGTTGGTTACAATTTGGTATAGCTTTCTGTACCAGACACACATGTGTCAGATACTCTTTAAGCTGTGAGGCCCTTAGGCCAAGTGTTACATTGCTCAAGTGTTTGGAAAAGACCGCATGTAAAACGTAGAAAGTTTTGGTATCATACAACTCCCTCGTGAAAAAGCTTTGTAATATGGGTGATTTTTTTTGCATCAGTGACTCTTAGTGAGCTGGTAAATGAGACCAAGCCACTGCTGTGAAGCTGGCTGTTGCAGGCTGTGGGGATACACCTGCAGGTTTGTTTGCGGTTCCTGCTTGCTTGATGGCATTTCTCAAACTTGATTCCTTCAAAAGGAGAGAGTATTTGAAGTGTTACCAGGTGCGTTCATCACTTCCATGCTAAGCATATACGTGGAATCCTGATGAACATTGGGAGCGGCCATTCGGTTTTCAGTTCTGTTACCATGGCGCTTCTGTTTCCCATGGAGATGGTGGCAGCCTGGGTCTGGGGGGCTCCTGAGCAGGCTTGGGTGGGCACCTCCAGCCTGCAGTGCTTCCAGGCTGTACCATCTTCACTAGGAATAGTCTCTTTGCTAGAAATTAGGTGAATACGTCAAAACTTTGAAATATTTCTTCTTTCTAGTTGGCGTTGGTTTTAGCAGCAGTTGCCATTTGTCCAGGAGTCCTGATGGGAAGAAGGTGAGTAAATTTTACTCCTGTCAAGCCAGACGTAGTGGTTTGTAGAGCTCAGGAGGGCACAAGGAGTTCACTGATAACACAGGGCAGATCCTGTAGGTACAGTGAATTGGTGTAGTCAGCTGAAGAAGGTGGCCTTTCTGCGGTTGTGACCTGCGACTTAAAATAGGTAACGAGATTGAAGAATATGGTGGTTAGCCATAGCATCTAATACTGTCTCACTGTTCAGGGAGATGCCTGCTTCCCCATTTTCCTCTAACTCAAGCTGATATTTATACATTTAATATCGTCTTGGATTAAGCGTCAGTGAATCCACTACTGTGCTGTTTCCTTCATGCAGCAATTGAGGAGCACAGGGCACACGTTGAGCTCCAGACAGTCCTTGTTTGCTTTTGATTCTGGGCAGCAGCTTTGTTGGGTTAGGGTGAGTTGAATAACCAGTATCTGGCCAGCATCTGATTCTGTGTCTGAGCCTTTTAGCAGTGTGTTCAGTCACGAACAAATGGGTTGGGGAACATCACTGATCTGCAAACCTGTATCTCAGACTTTGGCTGTAGTAGGATAGCTTTCCATTACTGTAGTGGTGGCCAGCCTATTGCAGGCACTGGCCAGCTGCTGCTGTGTCCACCTTTGTACCATGAGAGATGCATTAAGAGCTGGCTGTGACATGTTGGGTACATGGCCAGGTGTGTGTTAGGACACACCATGCACATTGTTTTCACACATGGAGACTTCTGTATGGTCACAGTGGTCTCTGGAATGTGGACATCTGGTGGGTGTTGTGAACACCAGTCTGGTGCTCTGGTGGGATGGACCTTGCAGCAGACCACTGTTTGAGGATATGTTTCAGCAGACAGTTTTGGTGACTGAGTATCTGCAGCTTCCACTGGGAATACTCTTGTCCCGGTGGTGAGGTAAAGTAGGTAGGCTTCACAAATCTCCTTTCATTAAATTTTCTCCATTCAAATCTCCTATCATTTGACTTTCGTAAGTCAAAAATATGCTTGACATGGCTCTTTGCTGTAGGCTAAAGTGCACATGTATGGTCAACTACACAGCTCAACTACTCGAATTGCAGTAACTTAGTCCTGTTTCTAAGCTCATAAATCTATTTAACCTGGATCAAAGTAGTGAACTCTCTAAATGATTTGTCTTGTGAGGCTTCAGCTTTGTGGCTTCTTTCATGAGAAATCAGTCTCGTTTTTGTAATACACTGACAGTCATGTATGTCATGGATATAAATTCCAACATTCCCCTGGCATCCTCTGAGCTTTGTGGTGTTGAGAACCAGCCTGAGTTAACTGAGAATAAATAACTGTTAGACTGAAACAAAAATTGGAAGAATCTGAGTTGCTTTTAATTTACTAATGTGATTTCCTATGTAAATAAGAGCTTATTCTTGTATATGTAGTGTAACTTCCATAGTCAAAACAAGTAGGAGATTTTAGGTCTCGTTTGCTGATTTGAAGTTCAATGATGGCCTATGAAAAGTTACATGACAGAGGTAATCTGGAGAAAGCAAAATGTCAAATACCACTTACTGATGTAACTGGCTTCTAATTTGATGTAGAGCTTGCATACAGTGCATCTTGTCACTGAGCTCTAGCAGGCTGCAGCATAAGTGGTCTTCTGAGATGCGTCTTGCGAGGCGTTAATGTCTTGAAGCAATTCATAATTTGGAAGAGTCTCTTTCTCAGGGTAAAAATCCCCTTTCCCAGTTCTTGTATATATGTGTGTATAGTAAAATAAACAAGTTTGATAGAGGCACAAAATCCAAAAGTTGTACATGTTAAACTGTATTTCAACTATTTCAATTTAGACATTATTTCACTATGTGTATAAATACAACAGAATAAAAAGTCTGATTTCTGCCAAGTTACTTATTGTCTACTTGACCATTTTAAAACTCTGTATTCCTGTATGCTTTTATTGAGCAAAGCAATAAAAACTGCATTAGAACTTTGTCAGGTAGAAGTTAAAAAAACGAGTAAAGTCAATTTTTCTTCACTAAGTACCCATTCAAGGCAATAACAATGCATGCAGGATGCTCAGTTATATTGTAGAGTCTACAGAATATGAAGTTACAAACCTGAATGTATTTATCTTACTTATCTTATCTATCTTTGGCTTTGCTGGGGACTCTATATGGTGAAGAGATGCTCCAGAATAACATCATAGAGCAGTTCAGGAGAGGTTTTCAAGCATCATATAACCTGTCAGTTTGTTTTCACTCTTTCTGGATCTTTCTCCTTCAGTAACTACACAAGGCTATGGAAATCAAATCTTACTGTAGGTGGTTATCTGAATTGTAAAAGCTGATTTGCCATGCAACAGGGAAGGCACAATCTCAGTTTTTCCAAGGATGACGAAAAAACCCCTTTGAATACAAAGGTGTCAGTAGTTCAGTAATGGTCTGTCTATATTCCTGTCTCTTATGCATGCTGATTTAAATTACTTTTGAGTCTAAGTTTGGTGTAACCTTATATATTTTTATGGGGTTTCTCTGATAACACAGTAGGGACTTTAGGCCTTCCTTAGCAAAACAAGATTGGGGGGGGGGGGGAGAAACTTGAGGTTTTTGTTTGGTTTGATCCCTTACCTCTTCTCCAGATAGATGTTTTTGCAGGGTTGGATTTTTTGTATGTGGTTATTGCAGACACAGCTTGTTTATAATTCTGTGTGTGAGGATACTGGTCTCCCTTAATGAATGTCAAGGAAAAAAAATGAATTAGTTAAATGTGCAGTCTTTTTAATAAGAAGAGATGTTTTCTCAAGTACTACACTGTTTTCTAAAGATGTTTTTGAAGCTGAACAGAGTAAATTCAAGTCTACAATTCTCTGTAAGACAAAAACCTAACATCATCTTGGGACTTCAGGAGACATCCTCTGGAGTTTTGCCTGGAGTCATCCTGAGTACTAGCAGATACTTAGTGAACTTGGTGTGCTGTTACTTGCATAACAGTAAGTGATGGCAGCTTTTATTACAAAAACAGATGGATCTCCAAGGTGTGCTAATATATCTGCTGTCCCATCCCCTCTCTCCACACACACACTCTTTTATCAACCTTAATGGAAACACCTAAATAACAACTGGTCTTTAGGGCCTTTTTGTTTGCTTATTCACTGTGCAGCCCCTTCTCTACTCATGAATTCAGGCTGTTTTGCGGTCAGTTTGCTGCTGTTGCAGGTGTGAGTCTGGCAGACAAGAAGGTGTACAGCAGTCCGAATTTTAAGCCCTGGGAGGGAGGGCTGGTGGTGGACCGGCAACGGGCTTTGTGGTGCAGATGGGGCCGTGTACAGCCCCATGCTTGGTACTGCTCTGAGGCAGCTGGGGCTGTTTCAGGTGAAATCTCTGCTGACCTTGGTGACGTAGGAAGATGATTGAGGTATGTATTGAGGAAATGCAGTGTAAAAAAACCACAACGCCAAGTGGTTAATCCTGTTGCTGGATGCGCTTGCTGGCCCTGCCGCACTAGTTGTCATCTTTGAATATTGGCGGGACGCCCACGCTCATCTTCCTGCAGCCTCTCGTGCGCAGCGAGAAGGGCCCAAGATGCTGTTCAGCTGCCCTGGTGGCCCTAACACAGCGTGTTGCCCTGCGGTAGTCACAGGCAGGGATGCTAGTGGCCAAAGCCACTCACCTGCCACGAGGTAGGGTAATTAAGAGTGTTACGAGACGGTGACTACTGTGTTGACTTGGATATTTTCAAAGAAAACTGTGTTCATAAGGACACAGCAGAAGTAAGGAGGACTTGGCGGTTATTGTTTGGGGGCAGAGTGAGGTGTTCATTTTTCTTTCCTCATCCTCACTGGACAGTCAGTGTCCTGTCCTCTCGGCTTCTGCTTCCCTCTGTTCTGAGGGATGGCTGAATGTTCTGGGTAAGGGAAGGTTTGGGGGAGGGCTGATGGGCACATAGTTTTCTTGGTGCAGGGAGGTGAGAAGGCAGAGGGTGGCTGTTACTGTTCTGCTCTGTAGTTTAAAACTATGTGCTTTGGTTCCTGATGTAAACAGAAAAAGGGACTTTGGAGAAAAATTAAACCCAGATTAACCACATCTGAGTAAATCAAAATTACAGCAAATAGGAAATACTCCATGATCTGTGACTTCATTGTAGCATTTACAATTACTTTGATTAATTCTTTAATTGATAATTGACTGTGCAGCAAATCCTTATTAAAAGGCAAACTTTGGTGTCATTGCTGTGCCACACAGCAGAGAAAACAGGAAATTCCCCTCCACTCAAAGAGATCCAGTCCTTAAACCTAGCGGGAGGTGCTTCATCAGCAATCATTCTCTTTACAGGAATAGTTTTGTATTGATAGTTTCATTTCAATAAACTATATTTTGACCTATCTGTGGGCACAGCTGCAGTTTCCTCTTGGCTAGTGGCAAAGTAGATACATATAAAACCTTGTGTTTATAACCTAATAGGTATACATAGTTAGATGTAGATATATCTTGTCTAAACGTGTATCTGTATTTCCATCTAGGAATATCTGCATAGGCATAATACATTTTATAAAGCTCATAAAAAAACTTTGGAGGCATTCACAAAAACTCAGTTTTACATGTGTTAAACAATCAGCAAAGGTCCTCAGTAGTGATCAAAAGAACTGGGAAAAACAATATTCTCATCTTTGTTTCTCTGTGGTCATAAAGATATGAAGATAAAAACCATAATGCCTACCTGTAATCTTAACTATCCAATCTTGTTTGAGGTGTGGCTTACTTGTGAAGTGGCTTTTTTATGTTGGCTGGAGGGTTATTGTTTTGTTTTGTTTTCCGCTGGAGAACTACAGAAACAGTTTTCACCATCCAGCTGGAGCCAGACTGTTAGAGTTTTTTTCATGAAGCCACTTCTTCTTTGACTGTGGGTTAAGAAATGTGAGTTTTAAATAGGTGATAATGTAAACAAAATGAGAACCCAAAGTTTAAATAATCTATCTTACTAAGAGGACTTCTCCTTTCAGTTTTTATGGGCCTCTGGTGCTTTCTTGGTGGTTCTCCAGAAAACCTTGCCAAAAAGAGATATAATGAAACAGTGCAGGCTGAGATAGATCCTCTATTTGCGGCAGCATTGTCTTTGACTGCAGCTCTTCCAATGTACAATTTTACTCCATATTTTTGAGGTGTACAAGGCCTTATTAAAAAAAAGAATAGCATACAACAACAAAACCTCAAATGAAGAGGCAGCTGTTTTCCATGCTTTTTATATTCATAATGAGCAGAAACTGCTGAATCCCAGGCCATGGGACTTGGCAGCAGAGGGACCTGTGTTTTATGTGTTAGCCCTTTTTCCAGACTTGATTGTTAGTTGGGAGTGCCAACGTGAAATGTTTTCCTACAGGTTTGTTGGGTTTTTGTCTTTACTTTTTTCTTGAAATCAGCTTTCTAGCAGGTTGCTTTGTTACTGGAAGTTGCTGTTGATACCCATGGGTGGTCTTAAGGCATCCTTCTTTCCAGTGTGTAATATTTTACTGAGTACTTTGCATTTACATTTTGGGAATCTTTCTGTGCTCTCTGTCTCTGTGGGGGTTTTTTTTCTTCAGTGGTAGGCCTGTGCAGTGGAAGTGCAAATTAAAGATAATTGATTTTGGAAGTGGCGTGCTTTTTCCTCTGTGCTGACTTTGTCCTTGTACTGAGAATATTTACAATTACAAGAACTCATTTGCTCTTCCTAAGCTTTAGCCAAATGTTTGACTTGTCATAATTTAACTGTGATATAAGGCAAACTGAGGTATTTAATGCCAATGTCAGAAAGAGTTACCAAGAGTCAGTTTTCACAAATCCAGTTTTAGTCTCTAAGACTGGGATGAGTCATTTAATCTGACACAATGAAAACAGAAAAGCAGGAAAAACATTGAAGCACAGAGGTGTCAGTTCATCTTCCACTTTTCATGTTCCAGAGAAAATCTTTCCAATCGGGAGAAAATTGTTAAGCTGTTTGCAGTGTAACTTCATGAAGATGCTGTGGTCTTTCCCAAAGAGCAGGAATTCAGGACTCTCTTACTCTTGACGGGGGAAAAAAATGTTCTTAGAGTCTACTGAACTACAGGAGTCCCCCTACTGAGTTCATATAGTAGCATGAAGAAGGTAGGATTGATCAAATAACCTGGCACATCCACAGTTAAGTCTGCTTCTTTCCTTTACTATAATGTCACCATTTAAATCAGCGGAGGAACTCAGGTCATAGAAAACAAACATAGCATAGGTGGTAGGATGTACTTTCTACAGGAGCACAAGGAACAGTAAGCTGTGTAATGAGTGTTTTCTTGTCCACAGTAGCCTGCCATTATTGATAACCAAAACATTCAGGAGAAACCCATCTGTTTCCCCAGGTTTTTGAAAATGTTGGATGCACCTGGGGATAATTTTTTTGAGAGTGATGAAATCTTAAATGAGTTAGCTTGTTGGCTGGTATTTTAAGAGTTTGTTTTGTTTCTTTTTTAACTGAGGTTTTTTTTTAAGATCTCAGTTTATTACATGGTAAAAGTGTCCAGCTTTTAGTTGTATTGCATTGTGAATGGGCATCAGAAGATAAAGACAAAGGACCACTCAGTATTTCAAGAGTTTCAGAGAGATTTGAGTTACTGCTTAATTAATGATAATGTGTTTGCGTTCGTCTACGCATGAAATCCACCCATTCTGGGAGAGCTTCATTAAGAGCCCAGCATTTAATAAGCAAGGATCCACAGCCAGGTTTGAGAGGTTTTTTGTGTTCCAAAATACCCCTTCACTTACTTAAAATCTTCTAGAGAGAAAAGAAAAACCCTTTCCTGCTTCCTGAGGAAGTTTCAGTGCACATCTGGACTACTCATAGAAGGAGCTGTCTCAGTTGATTTTAAGTGTTTGATTCTTTGGTGGGCTGACTTCAGTCTCTTGCAATGACATCCTCTGTGTCATCACTTAAAGCTTGTGAAAGACCCATGTATCACAGAGACTGCTGCCAGAGTAATCCATCCCATAGCAATTCTAGAGTATCTAAAAGACCTTCCACCTGTTTTCTCCCAAAGTCCAAACCATGGCAAAGCAAGGAGTTATTTTTGAAACTTAAATTGGAAGGTCCCATCCAAGCTTATTGACGTCCTTGAGCTTATTGACGTCCAGTGTTTCCAGTAAGCTTTTGGTCGTGCGGGGTTGTCCGTCCAGTTGCTTACCAGCTCATGAAGGACCTAGACTTTCAGGGAAAAATTATTTGTGTTTAGGCTCTTGAGCATAGAGCAACAGACTTCTGCTGTGGACAGGCCAGTTCAGATCTTTGAGGATGTTAAACATCTGGATTTTAGAAAGAATTTGTTTGTTAGGTGCCAGATGCTCTTATTTTTAAATTACACACATTGCTTGACCAGGAAGCTCTCTTGCTCGCTGAGGTTTTTTTCGGGCTTTCCTCAGAATCATGTCAACTCCATGCTCTTCCCCTTTTTCTGCTGAAAAACAAACTTTTAAAAAAATCAAAATACAAAGGAAAGCTTGGACTAAATTGCATTCACATATCCAAATACAATGAAAATACTGTACTGTGTTTAAATCTCATAAATATTTTTTTAATTTTTTTTTGAGTGGGGGAGAGGTGTTTGCAAACTTGGATTTGTAGCATTGGGTAGCGCTCTGAAAAAATAAGAGGAAGGGTTGAGCCAAACAAGCTGTGCTACCTGTTCTCCAGCTACCCGTATTTCCAGCTCTTCTGCATTTAGAATTGCTGGCAAATATGGTAACATGGTTGTAATCTCAGGTTACTGCCGGTCAAATGAAGCAGTGTCATCATTCTCATGGATCATGCAAGAGGAAGAAATCAGACCTTGAGGTGCTTAATTGTGCTCTAAGGCACAAAGAAACATCTGGGAGACAGCAGGCAGGCTGACCTCGGCTCAGTCCCTGGGAGGGCTGTGGCACTGGTCTTCATGGAAGCCATTTCCACGTACACGAAGTACAGGAAGGTGACTGGGAACAGCCAAGCACGGATTTACCATGGGCAATTTGTGCCTGATCAATGTGATGAAGTGATGGAGACAAGGTGTCATGGGCAAGGGGAGAGCAGAGGGTCTTGCTTACTTTGGTACCAAGGTTTTTGACACTTCCATTAGCATCCCTGGAGCCAAATTGGATACAGACTGGTTCGATGGGTTACATGGAAAAATTGGCTGAACTAGGGGTTCAGCATTTGAACTGGCAGAAGGTTACTGTCGGTATTCCTTGGGGGCTGATGCTGGTGCTAGTGGTGTTTAATATTTTCATTAATGATACAAATTATGTGATGGAGTATGCTCTCAGCAAGTCAAAGGTGACACCAAATTGGTGGAAGTAGTCGATATGCAGGAGGGCAAAACTGACATTCAGAGGTACTTCAGAAAGTTGGAGTGGGCTAACAGGAACCCCATGAAGTTCAACAAAAAGAAAGGCAGAAAACAGCTTTGCAGAGAAGACCTGGGGATCCTAATGGGCAGCATGACCACAAAAGCAAACTGAAGGCTGGGCTGTGTGAGCAAGAACATAGCCAGCAGGTTGAGAGAAGGGGGTTTCCAGCTCTCGTCTTGCTTCTGAGAGTGTGGACCCCCATACCGGAGACCAAAGGACTGGAACATCCACAGTCGAGGACCAACGAGGAGGTTGGGTCTGGAGCACATTATGTACTAGGAAAGGCTGTGAGAGCTGGTCGTGTTTCGGCTGAGAAGGCTGAGGAAGGCTCCAATTGCCGCCAACTATGTGTAGGACAATTATGAAAAAGATGAAACTAGACTCCTTTTAGAGGTGCACAGTGCAAGGACAGGCAAGAGGCAGTAGTCAAAAGTTGCAGCAGGGGAAATTTTGGTTGAGCATAAGGAAAAATATCCTTCGGTTGAGGGTGGTGAAGGTGCCAAAAGAAGTGGTGGATTCTCCATCCCTGGGTGGACACTTGAGCAGCATGATCTAGCTTTGAAGCTCGGCCTGCCTTGAGCAGGACTAGAGACCTCCAGGTGCTATGCATGTAGTCTGCAATATTTCCCATTTCTTGAAATAAAGGTTTATTAGTGCATGAAAAATAATAATTACGTTGTCTGGTTTTAAGGGGAAGGATGCAAAAATATTTGCCCTAAATCCTTCACACGCAGCTCATGTCAAATTCCTAGTTTTAGATCTTTTGAAGTGGACATAGCTGAATCATGTGATTGTCTCTCCATGAATTAAAAATAAAACAAGTCTCTTTCTCCTTAAAAGAGACTGTTATATTCAGCAGAACTCGAGGTGGTGATGCATTTTTGCAACATTAGCGGGCATGCATATGGCTAAAGAATGAGACCATTGTCTACAGCCCTGCTTACTTTTGATGATTTAGTTTGAAGCTTGTTGTAGAGATCTTTAGGGAAAAGCTCTGAAAACTATGTCTTACGGCATAAAGCTACTTCCCTGGCAAAGAACAGAGTTTCTTGGTAGGTTGCTTTCTTGCAGGAGTTTTAAGTCATTCATGCCCATCATCTGTTGAGTTTCAGGAGAATATGGCTATAACGCTACAGTGAAATGCCAGCCATTAAATATGGGTGCGTTCAGTTACACACTTCTATCTTTATGAATATGGTTTACCATTATACAGGATTTTCTAATTTGTGCTGGTATTCATGTAGCTCCCAATTAAAGCAATTTTTAAAATTATTGCATGAAAGACATTAAAAATACTGGGTTTTTTTTCCTTAATTTGCATTAGACCTTTTCCATCCATTGAAATAGGTTAAGACTGCATGCAGAATTTTAGCTTACATTTCACCTGCACCTACATCTCACCTGCAAAAAAAGCAGTAGACTTGGGCTTGGTGTTGCATGGCATCCTGGGGGAAGTTCTTTGCTAACTTGGCTCAGATCATTTTGATGCATGGGCTCTGAGAGGGCACAGACTTTACAGAATACACAAAATACTCTTACCCTAAAAAGGGCTAGCAGCCATGTAGGCCAAAACTTCCATGCCTTCCAAATTAAATGCACGTTTTTGTTTAACTGATGAATTCAGTAGTGAAGTGCAACAATTCAGACAATGAGATATGGAACTATGGGACTTAAAATTATTTTGATTATTTCAATAGGTGTTAAAAGGGGAGTTTAATGTGCTGAGTAGCTGAAGCTGCCTTTGTGAGGGTAGACGTGCAGTAAGATAATATTATTCTTTCTGAGGGTTTTTTAAATAACAGTGTTTATTCCTTTTTTTTTAATCTGCACGTTATGAAACTTTACTACTCTGGCATTTGTGTATGCCCTGTTCTTGTATTCAGGGGCAGCTTTGTGATTTCATGCATCTCCAAATCTTTGCATTGCACTACCCTATTAATTTGCCAGGACCTGTACATGGATTATTCATTATGCTGAGGAAGTTGGATAAGCCTCAAATCAAACAGACACATTCCATGGTGCGTTTAAGGGCTTGTATGCATTGAGTGGGAGACAGCGCACAGGTCTAAAGTGAGACGCTTCCAGGTTTGTCCATATAGTGTTTTGTCTGCAGGAGCAATTCCAGTTGCCCAGCAAACTCCTCGCTGCCGGTGTTGTGGTAGGGTGATGTACCTGGCTTTCTCAGACTCCACTGCGCATGAACTGTGGCAATCACCTCATGGGGAGGGGGTTAGCATGGGCTGTTCAATGCACGGACAGCAGCGTGCGCCTGCAGAGTGGTACGTGCGTGTGCACTTCATCTGAATTCTGCAGCACTGTGGAGGCCCGCCTGGAGGTGGATCTAAAGCGTGCCTTGCTGGGGATGTTTAATGTCTCTGTAATTACCCATGTAACAAGCACACAAAAAGATTGCTGAATGTGAAGGTTTTCTTTCCAGTTTCTTCATCTTACGTCTTGTGAAGGGAGAGACGGCAGAAGGGAGCGAGGTCTGGGATCAGAGTTACAAGCTCTCTTTCCAGTTTGACCATGAATTTGTTTCTGACCTTTCTTGGAGAGATTTAATCTCTCTGACTCGTTTCCTAATTGGAAAAATCAGGAAGATATCACTGTTCCCACCTTTTATTAAATTTCATCACCATCTGGATTCAAGACAGAATGAATAACAACTAAGCGTTTTTTATATTTTTTTTTCAATGAGTTTGATTCACAGCAAGGTAGCTAACAAGTCTTTCAGTGGAAAAATAATAGATGATGATGTTTGGTAACAGTATGTTTTTAACTTTGGCTCTGTCTCAAAGTCTATATTCTACTACTTTCTCTGTAGAGATAGACACAAATTTACACATCTATTACTGTAGCTCTATTGAAGTATGTTACAGAAGTATAACAACATCTTCCTTTTAGGCTCTGAGAGGTCCATTGTAAAGAAGCCCAGATAGTTTCTTTGGTTGGCTATCTGGCACTGACTTGGTATTTGTGCCTAGGGATTTCCAAATGGAGATACAAGCACCTATGTGTCTTTGCATACGCCTTGAATTCAGGATTTGATGTGCTCTGCATGTTTCACACAGGTTGTCTGCATGGTTTGATGCCTTTGTGGGCACGCTGTAGTGCATGTGCACGTTTAGCCATTTTTCAGGGTACCTAGTCAGCCCCTCCTTATACTTGAAGAATAAGAGGATATTTGAGGTGGGAGACAGAAGACCTGAAGTAATTGTTTCCATTATGAGACTAATATGCTAAGTCACCAAACTTAGCTGAGTATCAAAGTTTTGGACCCGTGTAAGATCACAGGTTGGGTTGAATGTAAACCAGAAACCTCTTGAGATGGCACTGTGGATTTTTGGCTTTACCTGGAGTGAGGAATGCTTAGAAATTCTCCAGGATTTTCTCATACGTTCAGTTGAGGCCCTAATTACTTAGGGACTTTAACATGTCAAAATTTTCTCATGAAAGAAGTCATTAAGTTGTACTGAAAAAGCTCTAAATAGTGAACTGACACTTGTGCCTTGTTCTGTTTTTATGGATAAGATTTTTTCCCCCTCTTTTTCTTTTAATCCCTTAGTCCTGAAATCAGCTGTCTTCTGGCCCAAATTCAGTCCATCAGAATGCTTAAACTTAGGCTTAATTTAAGCTGCTACTTACATTGCAGGACCAGGAGCTGCATGATAAAATAACAGTAAGTGATAGAAATAACAAACTCTTTTTAAAATTTGAAAAGTGGGGAAAGTTATTTTTAAATACCAAATTGAAATAAAAATGAAAATAACCACTAGATGGCACTTGAAATTTGCGTATTGAGATAGCGCATCGGCTTTCAAAATCATTACAAATTTTGATAGACTCAAAAATATTTAATGTGTATCTGCATAATTTTGAGAGATGGTGTTTCCAAAACCAGAGCCAAAGTTCCTTTAGCTGTATCTCTTCCTTCTGTGATCAAATTAAACCACTGCGCTAAGAAATCTCGTCTGTGTTAAAAGCTTGTTTCTGATGCTTCAAATGCTGCCGTTAGAAAGGAGAAATACATGTATAACTGATAAATGTGTGCAAATTTGTTTGTTTTACTTATTTATATCTAGCTTTTTAACAAAATTCTGCTCTGGCCTGGCATTCTGTTTACCTTTTTGGGTTATGCTTAATTTGAGATACAATGTATTTTGACAAAGTGTTGCTGCTTCAGTATTTCTTTTAATATTATTTTAGGTCAATTGCTTGGAAATTATCCCGAAGTTTGGCAGGGGAGGGTTCAGGCAGGGAACAGACTCCAAGGGTTTGCTTTTCATTAACTTTCTACTTTACCTGTTTTATCTCTTGGTAGGGGGAGAGGATGGAAGGAGATTGTGACAATTTGATTTTGCAGAAAATATGCTAGTAGCTAGGCATTTATTATGAAGTCAATCTTGTGATATTTCTGTCAGTGGTCATTGCACAGGCCTGTTTTATTTGAAATTTTCATGTAGCCTCTTTATTGTTGTTTCTGAGCTGCATAAGAGTTACATTACTGTGATTTATGAGTTAATAATATTGAAGATGAGCAAAGCTGAGTAAATACTGTCTGTAGCCATTAATTTGATTCTTCTGCCATAGGAGCAGTGTAGTAGCTGTTTCAAGGAGTTGTTTGGACAACTGTCTTACCCTATTGTACTTGACTTGAAGAGAGCGAAAGTAGACAAACTATAATACTGGATTGTACAAGGATATTTTATGGCCTATTAAATTTGTATTAAGGGACTAATTCTTTCATTTGCTCATACAGCTGTATATGGTTCCCCTGACACTGGTAGTAATTATGACTGAATTTTATTATGAAAGCTTCATTACGCACATGGTAAACCTTAGAATGGATTACAGTAGCAATGGACACAGCCTCATTGTCCCGGTCTTGCAGAAGACGCTAGTACACAATCAACAAGAGGTGAAAAGGAGAGTCAAACAATTTTCCCATTCAGCTGCACTCACCCTGCGATGTCTGCTGCAGGAACGTCTGCTCTTTTGTGCTGCTCCGTGCTGCGCAAAAGCACTTGGCTGTGTTTCTGCCGTGACTAGGACCCTAGAGCAATTTGCATGCCTACTAATCAAAGATAAAAATGAAGCTTTGGGAGTGGCAAGTCAAAAAGATTGACTTTTTTTTTTTTTCTCTGTTCAGAGGCTCTTATCCTCTGAAGGCTGTGAGCAGAACTCCAGGCCATCCCTCTTGTTCACATAAAATTTCAATTTGACTCTGATTTCTTACCCGACAGGCCCTTCAGTGAGGAAGCTGTTGCTGAACTGCAGGTGCCCTCCTGGGAGTGAGCTGATGGGAGTAGCCATGCACTGAAATTCATTAAGTATTTCCTGTGGCCATCTTACATGTGATCTCACTGGCTTTAAAGCTCTTTACGCTGAGATTAACCGTTAGTGACTTGCAAAAGGTAGAGGGACCCCCGGTGATCCAGTTAACAAATCACAAAGACCTTCATTTTAGGATGATACTAAAATAACAGCAAAACACAGGAATGATAGCTGTCTTTCCAGAGAAGCTGCTCTTCATGCAGGCTCAGGTAGTCCTGATCACATTGAAGCACAAAGCAAATTTTTCAGGGTGTGTATGTGAATGCTCTCTCAGTTCTGGACCCTTGTTTTCATTACTATCGGGCAACTATTCTCTCTGTCAAAATCCCTCTCTTGCTTTAACTTGCTAAAAGTCAGTGTTTTTTGGATTATGCTGTTGCTATGGTCTGTGATGCTCTGCACACAAGCACTTGTCTCCTGTCTAAGAGGTGGCTGCATTTCACAGTCTACTCTGTGTTCCTGGAGGAAGAGTGCGCTATTGATAAATTGCTCTGGCGTCAGCAGAGGGCTTTTGTAGTGTGTGTTGCCATTGTCTCCCTCTCTGTGGGAGGAAGCATTGCAAAGTAGGTTGGGCTCTGCCACCTCTGTGTTTTGAAGTTCAGGGATTTATTCTGCTCACCTGCCCGGGTTTGTTGTCACTCTCTCCTGTTGTGGCAGCAGGTGTAGGAGCAAAAAGAATGTCGCTTTGGAGCGAAAGGATGCCAAAGCTTTCTGGCTGGGTGGGTCACGTCTCCTTCACCTAGGAGCAGGGCCAGGTTTAGTAGTGCAGGTGTCCCAGTATATCCATCCCCTGGGTGACTGACCTCACCTACCTATGCAGGAGGCCTGGCGCTGCTGCCCAGTGCCTGGCTTCTTTGCGTTTGCGCTGCACCGAGCATGCAGCAAGGGGAAATGCCTGCCTGCTCTGCAGGAGCTCCAGCCAAAGGAAGCTGCTAGGCTCATCCAGGTGGATTTTCCCAAGGGATGCGCATGGCTCTGGGCAGACCTGCTGTGGCCATCGGTTGGCACGTGGAGTGGTTAGTGCCTGGTGTCCAGAAAGGCAGCTCTCACCCTAATAAATGCTTGTCTTCTGCTCTTTGACCCAGAAATTTTGGCTAGCGGAGTGTGTCACTGGGGTCTTGTCAATGTTTCGGTGAAGTAAGTGTAGCTGTGGCCTGTGACTCACTGGGTTTCTTGTTGTTGTTTGTGCCTCTGCAGCTGCTGAAGGCTGAAATGAATCCTGCAGTAGCAAATAACCTACTGTAACTTAAATTCAAGGCAAAAAAAGGCCCATTTTGGTTAAGACCTGAGTCTTCAGACAACTGCTGTTTTTTTCAAGTGATTCTGGAAAAAAGCCACAAAATCTAAAAAAAAAAAAAAAAGTTAATATAAAAGGGTTATGGCTGGTTACTCCAAACTGTTTAAATTGCATCCTTCTGTGGAGGTTCCTGTTTGGAGGCATTAATGCGTTTGAATAAAGATGTTAGTGATTTACACCCCCAGACCTATTTCTGCAAGGCAAACTCTTCCATCAAAGATGCGTGCTCTGCAGCACAGGGGAGATGAGCAGTTTTCCCCTCCACTGCACCAGCAAGCTGCTTTGGAGAGACAATTGCATGCAAATCGTTTGGGTGGGTTAGCTGGTGTTTTATTTCCATGGCACATTCTGCTTGTTGTTGAGTTGTTTGAGTTTTTTGAAGTTTATTCTTAAAAGGGCAAGCCTTAGGTTCGAGTTTCCCCTTCCCCTCCCTGCCCACTTGCCCCTCCCCTCCCCGCGTGCCAGTTTGGAACCCCCGGGGCTGGGGTCGGTTTGGAACTAAACACCTCCAACCGCTTCACCTGCCGCCCAGGCTCGGCTTCTGCTCCACGTCCTCCCTCTCCTCCAGCCCTGGGCTCGGAGGGAGCCTGGTCCGAGAAAGCCTCAAGCACCACGTTAGCTTTCCTCCGGGCCTGGGAAGGCCTCCTGCGAGGGCATCGCTCAGCAGAGCTGCCAAATGCCAGCGCGGCTTCTCCTGTTCCCCGCAGCAGGTATTTACTGCCGTTTCCCTCTTCCGGAAACGCTGGGTGGTGGCTTGGTATGACTGGAGAGTTAGCATGTGAGTGCAGGAGCCCCAAAACAACCAACATGCCCAGCTCCTCGCCTGCGGGTTTGGTGCAGTGGGAGCGGTGCCTGGCCGGCCGGTGGGACCTGTCCCCTGTTGCGCCCCAGCAGCTGCACCAGCTGCTGGGCACACACCTGTACCCCCTCACTGTGCCCCAGGAGTGCTGCCGGCCCAGGGGCAGCCGGCTGGGAGGTCGCCCTGCCCCGGGCTGCCCCGCAGCCCTTGCCTGCCCGCACCTCCCTGGCTGCCTGGCATGGCCCAAGTGCCGGGGCCGGCACCCCAGACGCTCCTTTTCAGCCCCCCTTTCTCCTGCGTGGGCAGCAGTGCCGGGACGCAGTTACCTGCCGTTTCATCACAGCCCGGGGAGGGTCACTGTTGGCACTGGGTAGCAGCAGTATTTCTCATGCCTCCGCCTCCTCATTTGCTCTGACCCGTCCTCCACAGCGTGCCTATCCCTCCAGCTCCCAAATTGCTGTGCCGTTTGGACAGGCGTTTTTCCCGTACTCCTTCCTTCTGCTAGATTTAAAGCTCACCTACTGAACAGGCATTGGGTTTGTGGTACGTTGGTTTTGAGTGGCGTCAGTGTTTTGTTTTGATGTGGAAACCGGGTATGTTTCTGCCAAACAGAAGCAGTGTGGCCCAAACAGAGTGAATGTTTCCTGTGGGGTTGATGGCTTGCCATTTCATCCACGACATTTTCATCAAAAGCTTGGTCCAAAACACAGCCGAACCTCTTGTGCCTGGTCTCAGCAAGTCTGTTTGAAAAGTGTTTGTCACTTTGTTATTTTTTAAAAATTAATAATTAGTCTATGAAGTCCTGACTTTTCTCAGAGATTAGCTTTATTTAGGATAAAGCATAGTAGAAAAGAAAAGCTTGACCATTTCATAAACCATTTCTCACTTTATAAAGGCTGGTTTTTTAGATGCAGGAGCTGATTCCCGCAAGCCTGGTAGTTGGCACCTTCCAGCATGGATAAGTTGTAAGATAAATGTACTGATCTGGTTTTAGCTAATAAGTGGCTGTTACCTGGCATTCAGACTGGGGGAAAAAATGCCCAAATGGGGGGAAAAAAATAAAAATAATTAAACACTTGAGAGAACTGTGTGGTTGTTGCTTTTACAAAGATTGTGCAAACTCCCATCCAACCATCCTACTTGCATGCTGTGCATTTTGAGTACATTTTAAAATACTTTGTATTTTAGTTACATGTTTGAAATACCACACACCACTTAGTTTTCATAATTAGATTAATTTTTTTTTTTACGTTAATGGCATGGGGTGAGGGAGACGATGCACGACAACTCAGGCAGTTTGTTCAGCAGTGCTGTTGCCCTGCATGCCATAGCCCTGGGGGTCCTGGGGCACTTGGTTGACCCCCCGGCAGACACCTCCCCTCTGCTGCTCCTGTAGCCAGGCTTGGCCTCAGTTTTCCTTCCTGTCAGCAGAGGCCACCCACTTGCGCTCTGCATTGTGGATGTGGAAAACAGATTATTTGCTCATGTCTTTTTATGTATTCAAAGCCCGTTATTTTGTCTTTGTTAAGGTAAATGATGCTAGTTTTCACAGAGCTTTTCCTTTATTCTTTCATGCCCTTTTGCTTCATTCTTTTTTCTTTACCCTTTTTTCACTCTCTTTTTTTCTTCCCTCATCTATCTTTCCTTGTCTTTTCACTGTTTGTTCTCTTTTCCTTTCTTTTTTTTTCTTTGAGTGTATTTTCTCGACTACAACTACCGAGTTGTAGTTTAACAAGTAGTTTGCCCTACTGACAACAAGCACTTGCTGGCAGCCTAACTATGATACACTCTTAACTTGGTTTTCCAGTACCATAGCTAAGGTAGCACTCCCAAATTTGGGTTACATACTGAATTTCAGGCCGAGGGTAGGTTGAAATACTCACTTGGCCAAGTAGGGTCCAGTCAGCTGTGTGTGTTCTCTGGTAGGGGTGTAAGGAAAACCCAATAGTGAAGATCTATGCTAAGTTTTGGCTTTTTAATTTCCTAATCAGTTCACTGATGCACTGTAATGATAGGATCTAGTTCCTGCGTGTGTCTTTTGAGGGCAATTTTGTAGCAGGCAGAGTTTGCCTGTCTTTCATGTATTTTAATGATGACATTCCTGAAGACTATTTATTGAACGCATTAAGTTTTCCTGTTTAGTGTGAGGCTTTCTTGTGTCATCCTGTGCACTTGCTGTCTGTGTGGCTTCCATTTTAAAAACAGATTTAGAGGGAGCTAGCACTTGGAATACCCTTACAAGCATTCTGACCAATAGCTCTGAAGAGTTAGCTATGACAGCATTAAGCAAAAGCAAAACTAAATGATACACACATAAAAAAGGGAAGTGAACACTAGTAACAAATTATTCTTCCCCCCTCTTTTTTTTTTTTTTTTTAATTTGAAGCATCCTGATAGCATGCTAATGGTGAGTACAGTTGTTCAACCTAAAGTGCTTTTCGTACCAGACAAAACCTGGTTGATGTCTTTGTATTAAAATTCCCCAAAGAACATCTTATTTTTTGTGCATGTGTGAATGAGCAGAGAAAGAGTAGAGCTGAAGTTTAAAATATATTGACTTTTACTACATACATAGTGGTTTTATTCCTCTTTGGTAGGCATGAAACATTCACTTTAAAAAAAAAAAAAACCAAAATTCAAAAAGTACTATTGACATTCTTTTGATGATCTTGTGGTTTAATTTTATGTGTTAGAGAACAAAGAAAGCAAGCAACTCATACCTGAGTTTAAGAAAATAAGGAATAGTTCAAAATCACTTATGAAGATGGAAGAGCGTGTCACGAAAAATTAAATAAGACTTGTTGCTATGTTGCTAAGTGTTTCATGTGGTGACAGCCTATCCCAAACCTCTGCTAGCAAACAGGACTCCATTGAGTCTCAGCATGTCCCCCATTAAACCGTCACATCTCTGAAAGTTAGAAAGCTCATTAATGGCTTTCTGCTGTGAAACAATAAAGAATATATTCACTGACTGGTCAGTAATTAATGCCAACTAGGTTTTGTCCTTCATTATACAAATAATCTGGTTTTCTAAAAGAAATTTATTTTTTAAAAAAAACTTTTTGTATTTGTGTAAGTGTATTTTACTGACAGCAATCTCCTTTTGCTTTTATTTGAAAATTCAAATACCTCTTCAGCCCACTAGACCTGTGAGAACATGAACTCATTTCCCAGTCTCCTGCTTCTTTGTTGAAACAACTCAGGTCACTGACTCGGTAGCCCCCCAGTACACCAAGCCATTAGTGTCATAGTTTGGTCCTCTTTTCTCTCTTTGGTATTTGTTTTTATAGAATAGTAGAGAATGTGGATAGTGTAAAACAGAGCAGAAAGTGTGGAAAATCCACTCAAAACTTCCCTTTGGCTCCTTTGTACCAGTAATCTGCATGGAGTCAGCTGAGGGCCCAGCCAGACTCCAGGAAATTGTTTTAAGGTAACAGGAGAACAGAAATTAATTTCCAGTGTCCTCATGGAAATAAGATGAGTGTTGCTGAAGTTCAGATATTCTACCATGGAGAACCTTCCAACAGGCACTACACCGTAGTCACAATTCACATCTTGGGGGTTCTGCTTTGGCAGGTCTTGGATTCCTTTCTAGCCTGTATTACATGTTCATTACAGTGCTTGGTTACTTTTAAAGACCTTTATAAGAATGTTGGTGTTTGTGGACATAGTTTGGGGAACGCCTGGTGAGCACGGCTTGTTCAGCACAAGCACTAGTGACATTCTCGGGGACAGATCAACTATGGGGTGAGATAGTCCTAAAACTAGGACCACAGAAGTTGGTCACCTGTCTATATCAGGTTTTGTAAACAACAGAGGAAGATAGGAGGAAAACAAAACTCAGTGTTAATGAAGGTAATCAAACACTTGTTAATGAACACTTAAAAAATGAAGACTTGCATACAGTTGTGTAATTGAAGTAGAAATGTATACCATAAAAAGCTAAACAATCATTCTCCTCCCCCACTCCACCCCCCCCACCATCCAGATCTTCTTAAGGAATCTTAATTTTTTGTCCTCTGAAGCCCTATTAGGTATATGTATTTATAAAACATCCAAGAAAGCTGTGATTCTTTGATTAGTGTTTCCAGGACCAGAAAGGAAATAATACAGCCAGCACACAAAAGAAATGGGGGGGGGGGGGGGGGGGAATGTTACTTTTTTTACTGTTGTAATCTCTCTGTAACCTTTGATCTATATCTGCACTAAAGGTAGGTGTAGAACATCACCTTGAAGGTACCTCTTGCTTTCAGTGGATCATGAATGTCAGCCTTGACAGGTATCCTCTGGTAATGTTATAAAGCATATGTGGCTTATTCTCAGCAAAGCTGTCCATACTTTTGTCTTGTTGGAATATTCCTACTTTCTCCCTAGTTACTGTCATTTCTTTTTGTCATCCTTAAATGGAAAAATAGGTTGTAAAATCTTGTTAGCTGGTTTTAATTTTTCCTCTTGCTAACTTCAAAAAGCCATTACATCTGTCTTAAAAGATACATTATATTTTTACTGATACTATAGAAGAAATTACTTTTTTTTTGTGATATGGTTCATAAATGCCAATTATTGCAAACTTTGCACTTTGGGTGCTATGTATCTTCTGTACTTTTAAGCCCCAAATCCTGCAAAGACTGCCCAATACTTGTTCTGTGACTTTCTATGGAACTATTTTAATTAAGAGTCCACTAAATGGATTCCATTGATGTTTTGCTATTCAACAAGTAAAAATGCCAGTGAAACTTGCACTGTCATTTAATCAGATGTGCATTCACTTGACCATGGAATGTCTTGTCTAAGTCGTTACGCTATGCCTTACCAAAATTTTCCATACAAAAAAATGAAAGTGCCCATGTTAGCTGTGTTTTGCATTTGACTGGGGTTTTGTTGTTGTTGTTGTTAGGGGACAGCTTCTCTCATAGTTATATAATTGTACGTGAATATACTAAGAATTATGACAGAAATGCCCATGAAGTGTAGCGGTAGTAATATGAAAGATGAAGCAATCCAAAGGAAAACAAGTTCATCACACTGTCAGCATCCATTTTTTAATGGGGAAAGTCCCATGCAATGTAATAGAGAACTAGAACATTTGTCATTATGCCAATCCTACATTTGACTGAGAGAGGCATCAGCAAAAAGTGAACACCAAAAAAAGTCTCTGAAATGTAGGTCCAAACTTAGGAGAACTTGAATAAGTGAAAATGAGGAAAAAATGGTTTGGAAGCACAGAAATTTTAAAAGTAGGGGCTGAAATAGTTTATCTGTTCGTGTTATGAATGACCCTCTGTTTTATAGGAAGAGAAGAGAGGGCATAGAGGATAGAGTATATAGCTCAACATACTTATGGGGCAAGGGGTTTCCCAACCATGCTGTAAAAGGAAAGTTTGAAGTCAGTCTGTGGCCGTGGTCCTTCCATCAGTGGGGTTAAATCAGGAGAACTTTTGTTGTTGACCGTTGCAGAGATTCACTCTGAAGTGGAAGCAAAGAGCGACAGTCTGTCTTCCTGTAGTAAATGGTGCCTGTATAACAGCCAGGATCTGACTTACTCTGTCTTGGATCTCCTAAATGCTTGTTCAGCTGATAGGGTGACAAAAGCCTCTTTATAGTAGAACTGCTGCTTCAGAGTGACAACTACAGTAAAATGGTTCACAGTTTAAGAAAACAACCTAATGAACATCACTTGATTCCTGGAGCTGAGCACATGTTTCTGTTTCAGCACTGATGTGAAGTGAGCTTTGGTTAATTTATTTTAGGGGTAACTGAGTGTTTAATACCTAGCTTTCAGGCATGGAAAACAAAAAGTGTTTGTGAGCTGGTTGGTAGTAAAGAGACATAACATACTGAGAGCCCGTTTGGGATTTGCAAGGTGACTGGTGCCTAGGGTCTGTGCTGCCTTGCCAAGCTCAGCGTGGAGCATAGGCAGGGCCTCAGGGGTGATGGAGAACACATGTAAAATACACCATGGGATCACTTAAGTCCTGTGAAGTTTTCTCTTGCTCATCTTTAGAAGGGCAAGAGGCAGTGAGGTGTCAGCTAAAGGCAGTGCTGTTGTTGAAATAGCACTGAGACTTCAGCTGAGCTTTGTAACGGAGGATCATGGAGCACTCTTTAAACATTAATGTGGTTTCACGTTAGCGAGGTAGGAGGCTACCAGTAATACTCATCTTACTTAGGACTGACTGTAGGCAAAAACCGTGCAATTAGCTCACCTAGATAAGTTAGTGGTAAGGGCTGGAGTAGCTGACTCCTAGTTGTACTTGTAGCACATTTATCCTGCTCAGAAATAGGCCACGTACTTTATTGACTACAGTATGAGGCAGATCTCTATAATTTAACAAACTCTGAGACTTAACGAATCTCTGCATGCTTTAATGTTCTTTTAAAGCCCAAGTTGTTTGTTTCTGTGTGTTTGGACCCGCTTTGCAAGTCATGGACAAGGATTTAGGTGAATTGGTGCATGATTATGTGCCACATAATACTCGCTGAAAAGCCAGGAGTTGGTTAACAGAAAATGAACAGAGGAGCAGGTGCCATGAAATCAAAGTTTAAATGTACTCCAGGTAGAAATGGCATGATGGGGACAGCAAAGTGTGGAGCTTAATGACAAGCTCCTATGAAGTCACAGGACATCCCTAACTGGTGGGGGCCAGGTACTGCTGACAAGCAGGGAGGAACTAACCAAATCTAAGACATATCCAGGAAAATGCCATTTTTAAATATAGGTTAAAATTTCTGAACCTGCTTCCTTCAGGGTTCAGTTGTTTCCTCCAGCAAGCAGTGTCTGAAAGTCCTTCAGCCTTCTGTGCTGTTGGAGTCTGTGGGAAAGCAGCTGCTTATGCATGTTTTTGGTGCAAACAAGGGCATATTGCCAAAATGCTGGTGAGTTAACCAACAAGAAACAAGCATGGAAGAGAAAATTCTGGTTTTCAGCCAAAACCAGAATTAGTGATCACTAGATGAGTGGGATATGTAGGAATGTGACACAGCTTTCCCTTCTGCCGCTCTGGGCTGAAACATTAGTACTCTAGGAGGCATCCTCCAGAAAGCAGCATCCTAAAATGGGATGTGGCCTTGCAGTTACAAGGTTTGACCTGTTTTCATGCCCTTCTCCTGACAGTCAACAACAGAGCTTCTGACTTTGTCTGTGGGACCAGGGCTTAGCTCAGCTTCTTTATCCTGCTGGCGTGAACCCCTGTGAGACTTCATCAATTTTTGTCGGCTTTTAAAGATCTAGCTGGCTGATGCTCTCCAGGTTCAGTTTGTTGTGATGTTTGTGTTTGTTTTCTTGGAAAGCCAGCCATGCTCCTGTCAGGATTATCATTGACATTACACAGTCCCTGGCAGGTACCAGGGACCAGACTGTGTGCCGGCAGTGCTTGCTTCCTGTGGCCTTCGATACTCAGATGCGATGTGCTGGCTTTATATATTTATTTGTCCCTTACTTGGATAAGCAGATCTCTTAAGCCATCCCCTAAATTGGTAGTTAGCATGTGTTAAGCATGTATTTTTATTGAGAGGTAGTTCTGAGTTAGTTACTTTTTAGATGAGGACACATACACGAGATAGATATGTAAGTATTGTTTAGCTTCTGCATGCACTTGGTGCAGCGGATGGTTTGTTTTGTTTGCTGTGCGGGGGCTCTTGTTGATGAGCACTTTGGATGTGTCAAGGTAACTACTTCTGGTTGTTCGCTTCAGATTCATGTATTAAAATTCACTTCTCTTAGGCAGGGAGTCAGATTTCCCTATTGCGCCTTTTAATGGCACTTGGGAAATCCTAGCTCATAGTGTCATGGGGTTCTGCATCAACATTGCTATATATAAAGTCCCTGATTAACAGATGAGTAGCTGGCGATATGTTCCACTGCTAAAGAGGACATTTTCAGTGGCAAAATATGAAAAACTACAGTGGGCACAGGTGTGGAAGAGCTGTGAAGTCTCTCACTCACTTAGGCAGTGAAGCGTGAGGGCTTTTCTGCTGTCCTTCAGACAGGAGCACATTCGAGAGCTGGACTGGCTAGTGTCCGTGCTTCATGCTCTTTAATTGTATATTGCTAGTTAATCTGGGCATTAGGTGGAAATGTAGAGATTGGAAAAGATAATCCACGCTGTTGTTGGTAATTGGAACAAACCTCTATATATGACCTTGCCAAAAAACTTCTGAGAGTCTTGTGTTAGTAGTGCCCCATATATTTGTCACTGGTTTAAGTATCTGTATGATGATCATTTATGCTTAAGGGTTTGTTGTGAACTTAGAACTATTTTTGCATGACAGGTCACAGTAATGAAAGGCAGTAGTAGGAATAAGGA
The DNA here is from genome assembly GCF_011004875.1 of Balearica regulorum gibbericeps. Lineage (NCBI taxonomy): Eukaryota > Metazoa > Chordata > Aves > Gruiformes > Gruidae > Balearica > Balearica regulorum. The sequence continues at coordinate 96,410,901 of NC_046184.1, forward strand.
TCATTCGACAGAAGGAGAAGGAACTGGGAAGCGACCAAAAAGAAAGTGTCTTCAGTGGCATCCCCTGCTTGCCAAGAAACTCCTTGACTTCTCTGAAGAGGAGGAGGAAGAAGAGGAAGAGGAAGATATTGATAAGGTAGACTTCATTGGATACTTTGACTGTAGAGGGTTAATGGTGGGTCATATTCTCCCTAGCTGTGTTTCTGTTTTGTTTGCTTCTTGCTGTTCTCTTTTGTGAACAAACGTGGCCAATTAAAAATGATGCTGTGCCCATCAGGTTATAAAGGTAATAGCAAATAACATGGAGTTGTCAACCACGTTTTTAAAATCTTGGACAAAACTCTGTTTTTTAGAGTTAGACTATCTTTGCGTGTGAAATTCAGCTTATCCTCCAGAACAGTGAGAACCCAATTGGAATAATCTCTCTTGTTTGATGCTTGGTATTTTGGTATTGTTCAATGATGCTGGCCTTACCCTTTTTTCGTAAGGACCTCACAGTGTGGCACCTCCCAAATGTACAGTTAGACTCATCCTCTGTAACAAGAACTGGGAATGGGAGGTGATGGGTTTTGGAGACGTGATGTTTCCAGCATGTGGATAACATTCATATCTGCATCTCCTTGATGCTTTGCTGAGGCAGGAAGGGAGAGGCCAGAGCTGAGGAGACTGCCTTGAGCCGCATACTGATAAGGAAGAGTGACCTTGACAAGGATAAGGAGGAGCCTGATATTCTCACAGTGCTTTCTATTGACCTTACAGGTTGCTTGCCAAAATGTGGCATAAAAAAAGCCATGTTGTGGTTAAGTAGGAGATGAATTTCTGTGTCGTACAGTAAAAAGTTTCAGTCAGAACTAGTCTTCTGTGGTGCATGCTTCACAGGAATGATAGGCTGGTCTGTGAGCAGAGAGAGCATATTTTGGCAGTGTATTCTGTTGAGATTTGCCCCCTGGCCTCCGACTGGGCAGCTGTGCAGTGACTACACTGCAGCACAGCTCACAGGCTGAGTAATGAGCGGCAGGAGATGAGGGAACAACTGTTACCTATGCACTTTCCTTCCAATGAACTTTGTAGTTGCAAACACGAGTGATTGACGCCCAAGTTAGTTCTGCTCACCTCATCCCACCAAGATGATTTCTAGGTCATAGGAAGGGGATAGGTAGGATCTTGTCTTTCAGCCCCTTTAGGACTGTTACTAGAGAGTGGTCCTCAGCTTAGAAATCTGCTTCACTTGCAAGTCAGAGTTTAAGTCTTGCAGAGAGCATCAACAAACCTTGGATCTTCAGGTGAGGATGTTTGTAGAACTCTGGGTCTTCTGGACAGAACAGGTAGACTTTGCAGGTAGCTGTGTGTAGCCATGAGCATCTCTTTCCTTGACACGCAGCATACAGAGACTCTCAGTCTCCATGAGAAGCGTGGATAACTGAGTTTACACCCCTTCCCTTTCTGTTCTGTTAGGTGCCGCTTCTTGGCGCTGATGGTTTAGAGCAGGATGCTGATGAAACCGAAGATGACGAGTCCTCAGAGCAACGAGCTCGCCGACCAATGAATGCATTTCTCTTGTTCTGCAAACGCCATCGCTCTCTTGTGCGAAAAGAACACCCTCGCCTTGATAACCGTGGCGCAACCAAGATCTTGGCAGATTGGTGGGCTGTTCTAGATCCAAAAGAAAAGCAGAAATACACTGACATGGCCAAGGAGGTATGTACTGTCTGAATGGTGGATGTAAAGGGAGTTGATAACACATATGTCTGTTTTCTGTTTCTCAGTGTATTAATTGTTTTCTGTGGGGTCTTTCTCTTCCCTGAATTTCTCAGCTTCCCTAGTGGGATTATGGTGCCCAGAGCTGCTGCTGGTTTTGCTTTGATTCACTTGGTCCTTTGGACCAGAATGAAAAGAAGTTGGTCTGTATACACAAACTAACCTGGCTCTAGTAGTCATTGGAACAAATATATGCACTTTGTAATAGATATCACCTGATAATTCCTGCGGTACATGTATTAGCACATGGATAGAGTGTGGCCATTGAAAATAATAAATTATATGGTTCAGTATCAGCTGATTGTAGTGATACTTCCTCAAGCTGTGCATTTGCCATCAATAATATAGGTTGCTATTATAATACAGGTGGAACAAACCAAAAGCATAGTGAACAAATGCCATCCCTTTTTACCTTTGATGTTGAAGAATTTTAAGTTTACTAGTGTTTCATTAAGTACTCTCCGTGTGCATTGCTACCAATTTCTGATATAGCAGCCTTTGGTGAGGCAGAGTCCAGTACCCACATCAGAGAGCAATATACATTCAGAGTCCTTTAACTGGGAGCAAGGACGAGAGATTTATTCCCATATTTCACAAAATGTTATGTGACTAATATTTAAATGAGGCTTCTTAGGAAATAGCGTACATGGTAAGCTGGCCCCAAGAAGACTGCAGATATTGATAGTGGAGAGTGAAAGACAAAGCAAGTAACTTAGGCTGATAATATCACCCCAAAATAGATCACTCTAATTACCTGTGTGATCTAGATTGTGGGTAATTAATGAATTAAATCTTAGAAAAAATAATGGACGGCCATGTCTCTCATTTGTCAAGTAACGCTAGCATACTACAAGTACAGATAGGTGTGAAACAGTTGGGGAAACTATTATCTGTACCTGTCCTGTCACCCAACGGTGTCTGCTACTGTTAACACATGTCTATAAGATCTGTCTGTTCAGTAGTTTGTGTGAGCATGGAAGGGTCCACAGGAAAACCGAAATGTTCTGCATGGCAGGTCCTTTTTGAAGCAGGGTGTATGGTACCTCTGTAGTCCCTCGTCTGTGATACAGTGTTGAAATACTTGAGTCTCAGCTTTGTCCAACCATTCCTGATTTCTTTTGCCTTCCCACTTACAAATTAGCCATGCTTCTTGAAATGTGTGGGAAAAGGACAATTAGGAGATCCAGTACAGATACAGAGGAAGGAAAGATGAAAACGAAATAATCTTAGGAAGAAACAAACCTGATGTGACTGTATTTCTTAGCCTTTTGTATTGCTGAAGAAAGCTCATTCATTAAGAAGGCAAATAATTGCAGAACTTCTGTATGAAGTGACAGATCTGAAACTATTAATCGTATTGTTGTAGAAATCATTGTTCCTGTAGTGATTTATTTATTTTTCCTGGCTTGAAGAACAAATTGCATATTCAGTGTCAGAGAAACAATAAATCTAAGTAGTTTAGATCATTACGACTAGTTCCAAGAATGCGTAGAAGAGAGATAACATATAATTTTTATTCTTAAAGCATTTGTATGTTACAACAATAATTAGCAGCTATAATGTGCCACTGAATGTATTTGGGCCTTCTTCACCAACAGGCGTATTCTGTGTGTGTGGATCGCTTGTTTGTTTTAACACTCGCTTTTATAGTTAGCTTTACTGCTGAGACTGTCAAAAAGATGTTAATGTCAACTCTAATGAGAACCATTTATTGGTATTTTTCTTTTTCTGAAGGAGAGCTCATTTAAAAGTTGAGGAGGTGAATGCCTTTGGAAGGACATAAAATTACCGTTGTATTAGTAACCTTCTATTTGTGTACCTATAGGTATAAGCTCATTGAGGTTTAAAATACAATGGATGAGCTTCCATTACTTCAATGTAGTTTTTCAGTGCCCCTTGACTTCCAGTTTTCACCACACAGCCTGTAGCCTCTGCCCTGGCAGGGCGCACATCGCCCAAAGGACCCTGTGTCATATCCACTACCACCACAACATGTCTTGTGTACCCTGAGCATCTGCATCACTTCTAGATATCTGAATGGACCTGACAGAAGCTGTCCCTACTGCAGTGGCTACAACTGTTGTTGTTTCACAGTCTCGAGAATGTTTTTACTACTTGGAGACTGTTTTTACTACTTGAAGCCAGAGTTTACAAAGTCAGCTCAGATCAAGCAAGCAGCTTTCAGTTTCTCAGCTGCTTAGTACCAGCAACTAACTGACACTACATCAGCAGTGGGCAAATCAAGGCATTGGCATATTTACTTACACGTATCAAGCTATATGCAAGATCTAGGATTTTGGAAGGTAGTGAGGCACTCGAACATTTTGCCAAGTGGAATTACGAGAAGTTTTCTGTTGGGTTGGACATCTATCTGTGATTCCCACTGAGAGGATAATCTGGTCTATGGTTTGTTTAGGCACTTTTGGAAATTCCCATTATGTACCTATCTGTACCTTGGGGTGCCTTAATTTCCTAGAAAAACTGTCCCCATGATCCCTCTATTCTCAGTCGTGTGGTTTACGGTCTCTCATAGCAACACCTGCCCTGGAGACTTCATACTGTGCCTGCAGAGCTCAGTGTCAGCTTCTGCTAGTGTTCTCCTTAGGAGCAGGCTTTCTATTTGTATCCTACAGACTTTGTAGATCAACTTAACTTTGAAAATTTCATTATAGAGGATTTAAGCTCAGTAGCTGATAAATACTCCCAAGTGGAACCACAAGTGTTCCTGCTGTTTGTTAGCGTTTTCCCTTCACTGAGGAGAAAATGAATTCTGGCCTTTCAAATACGCTTCAGCATTTTTAGTCACTATAATAATAAGGGTAGTGTTAACTCTTACAGGGCTTACTGGGAACATTCAGCTACCTTGGAAAATATCCAGTGAGATTATTATTGTTCAAGCCCCATTTCCCTTGCTAGAAAACACTTCATTTTTAAATACATCTTTGCATCGGCAAGACCCAGGCAGTCAGGATTGTTTCTTGTAGGGAGCAGCCTGATAAATCCAGGCTGCAGCCGTTCGGTGGCAGAGCTGAACATTTCTCCCTGCCGGTGCTCGGCCAGTGGTTTCGCAGATACAGTCACTGCCACTGCTTTGGCAAGCTGCATTGGGGTAGGAGGAGACAAATGTTCTGTCTTCCTGGCTGGAGTCTGGCAAGTTCACTGGGTGACGTGTCGACCGTAACGTGTAATGTGAACCTGCGTCCCTCAGGAGTGGAAAAATGGGGTGTAGTGTTTTCTGGGGATTTTTTTTTCTTTTTTTGTTAGATCTCTGGATTTCATGTGACATTTAATAGCCAGTTGGTGGGATTTAGGCATACATTTAAAGTTAAGCACGTGCTAACTGCTACCCTGAGGTGTAGCTGGAATCCACTTGTGAGCTTCTGTTCCTACCACGCTGGAGAAAGCAAATCTCTTTTATTTGGTGATGAAAGCAACTCAGGGAGTTGCACTGAAGCGCAGCACCTTTTTTGAACCTCAGCTGTAAAGTGGCATCGGTCCCCCTGCATAATGCATCCTTCCCCAGGCTTTCACAAAACAGAGATGGTACATCAGACCGATACCACAAACATATCTTGCGCTTTTTTTATCTTAGGTGGGACCTGGGGACATGACCCAAGTCGTCCCTGCCACTCATGTGGGAACCAAAGTAGTGTCTTTCTATTCCAGGTTAAGGACTTACCCATTTTTTTAAGAGACTTTAGAGATGTCCTTAGACTGGCTGTGTTAAGTTGCTTTACTGCACAGTTGGTCGAATTGAGGAAGACAGTAAGGTCTGCTATTGTCTTTGGCATTTTCTCGTTACTGTGTAGCTCATTGAAGTTATCTTCTCATGACATCGCAAGCAGAATCTATCATTTCATTTTAGGCCTTGGTCTAATAGTCACAAAAATCAATACTGAAAGTCTTCTGGAGATTTTGGTCAGGCCCCTGTATGCATTTTATAAAACTACTTTTTGGTCATTGTTTAACTTTTTTTACATTTTCATTTATCTTGAGTGTTGAAAATGTGAAAGGGGACGATGAATTGTCCTCCCTCAGTTTGCTCCCTTCCCTTCCGAGAGTGCAGTTAATGTTCACTTCTTGGCTTTGCACAGGAAAAAATCCATTAATACGCCACCTCACTTGAATTGCTCTTGTTGGGACTGATTAAAAGCTTATTGCTGCCTCGCCTCACAAATTGCATGCATTCTGGTTCTCATTTGATGGGCAGCCTGTCGGCTTGTCAAATTACTCCATAGAATAATTCAATTACTCAAAGTAGCAATGCTGATATGAAGAGCTTATGTACCTCACAGCTAGTTATTCTGTGCTTTTCACTCTGCAGGCTGGAAGCATGATTCGTGAGTGGGCTGTGGCTTTAACAATGGATGGCAAAGCTGCTTCTCTCTGTATTTCCTTTCCGCCTCTTCCCTTGCCCCCTCCGCTTCCCTCCACCAGGCTGTTTTTGTGGTGTACTGAGCTCCCAAACCAAACCGAGGGAAAGGGAAAAGGGGTGAGGTGAGAGGTGTCACAGTCCTTAGTTTGCAGATTTAATACATAATGCCCTATTCAGAAAATACAGTGTGTATGTGGGTCAGCGGTCCCTGCAGATTTTTATTATTTATAGCCATTTCTATAAATACAGGACTTCACACAGTGGGTTCACATGGTGCTGTGCTTCTGGTAAACTGAATTGTTTTTATCTTTGCTACAGTCTGGAGGTAGCGAGTGCCAGCTGGTAGATTAAGATGGAAATGAAAGCAAGTGATAGAGATGCAATGGTGATCCTGCCACAAGGCATGCCGTGTATTGATCTTGCAGTCGCTCTATCAGAGGAGAAGGTTTTCAGTGCTATTTCTGTATTTGATACCCAAGGGATTCTTTTTCCCCCTCTGTGTGTGTTTCTGTGCAGGCGTGTGCATGAAACGTAGGTGCTTCTCTGTGCCATAACTGGGACTGATGACAGCTGGGTGGGTTGGAACATACGTGATCACAGAAGAAACTTCCTGCAGCTGCCCTGCCACGTACTTCAGGATAAATCTGCTCTCTTGGTCGTTTGTTGCCATCGAGGGCTGCGTAGTGCGTGAGGTGGCATTGGGTTCCTTCTCCCTGCGGTCAGACTGGTACTTACTGGGTAGGCTCCCACAGCAGCCAGTGCTGTGCCTCTATCAGTTGTTAGGCAAACATTTGCAGCTGGAATGTGTGGCATGTTCCTCTGATTTGCCTGTTCTCCACTTTGCATAGCAGCACATTTAAAATACTGAAATGTGCTCTCTTTATTACTGTTGACATTCAAAAATCTTGTTTTGATCTGGTCAGCAAGATACTTGGAAAACATCACTGTTGCATTTTGTGAGTAAAAGATCCCCATTCTTCCCCCTACCTCCCAAACTGTGTAGGATCCAGACCTCTTCCCCCCACCCCCTATGCGTAGTCTGGTTTGGTTTGTTTTGCTGCCTCATACCAACAATATAGCAAACCACTGAGATACGTGCTGTGTGCTCAAGGCCGAAGAAAGTTTTAAATGGTCCCAGTTCAGTTTATGCAGCCATGCAGCATGGTACATTTTGGAAGGAATGCTGGGACAATGTATCAGAAGTTACTGAAAATGAGATGATACTGGTAGTGGTTTATTTTCGGTGCCTGATATGGGAAAGCATATACTCAAATATTCTAAAATACAGAACTACTAGAGAAGAATGAGTGCAAGGTAAGGACCATCATGCTGCATTTATTGCTACATGTATGTTTTCATTTCATTCAAACTAGAAAGTAAACAAAGATTGTACCTGCAGAAGAATTTAAATAGCTGTGTTTCCCAGAGAGTGAGCATACAAGCACTGGGGAATAGTTTGCAGGGTCAGAACTTCAGCCTACTCTGGGTGATAAATCTTCAGGAGAGGAAAGAGAAACCCTACTTTTTTAAATACAGCTCTACTTATCTTAATATTACTTCTTAATAGATTGTGTTGGCAATCAGACTCTAAGCATGTGATTAAACTGTTAAAAAATCAAGATATTTAAGGATTATTTACTGTATTAAATCCTCTTACATGCAGTGCACTCAATTGCCTGGTGGATAGTATAATGTCATGACTGGTAATTTTCCTTTTCTTTTCTAGTACAAAGATGCGTTTATGAAGGCGAATCCAGGGTACAAGTGGTGCCCTACAACAAACAAACCTGTGAAAACCCAGACATCTAGTGTTACTAACAGGAAAAAGCTATGGGCCTTTGCATCAGACTCCGCAAAAGATTTACCGAGCCCGAGAAAAGCCACAAAAAGTGAAGAAATGCCACAGCTTAACTTCGGGATGGCAGGTAACATTTCCATCCATGTTACTCAGACGTAGCATCCTTGTTTTGTTTGAGGATGTGGCATTGAAATCAAACTGTGATACCAGTTTTCTTTACTGTACATGGTAACTGCAGTGCAAATAACTTTCATGTCCCAAATTCAGTTGCCAAGACTAAAGTTAAACCTCTGCATAACAACTTTCTAAATTTTCCTTAGCCCATGATTGCTTTCGAGAGTCGAGGCTGGATATGTGGCATCATAACCCGTACCCCATTTGGGGTCCAGATTTGATTGATTTTTAGTTCTGGCTTATCTGCTGTTAGAGATTTTCATTTTCTAGTCAAAAAGGAAAATGCTGATTGTGTGCATTCTTTTTCTCTTTCATAGAATTTTGTACTATGTTTGGTAATTTGTTGTTTACAAAAATAATTTATGGGTGTTTATGAAGTTGGAGGTGTTAACATTCTTGTGGATGAATGTACTGCTGGAGCTAACATTTTGTATTCAAATCAAGAGTAATTTAATTTCAGTTAAAATATGCTTTTTTGCCCCTTGTACCTTGGAGGGGTGGATTCTAACCCTTTAAACATTTAAAAAAAAAAAAATCAGTGAATAACTGTAGTTGGAGTGCCTGAACTGGTGAAAGGCAGATAATCTCTCTCTGATATCCACAAATAGCAGAACTGTTGCCATTGTGACCTTCAAATACAGAGACATTAATGTTCAATACTGGCAGTTTAAGAACCTAACAGTCAAGGTAGAAAATAATTTTTCCCCCACCACCCTTTTTTTCTTTTTCTGGTTTAAAGCTTCTAATTTTATAAATACTGATCTATTTGAAACTTTGTCTTATCCTACCTAGTTTATGAGAAGTGTGTGGTAGATATTTTCTGCTTAGAGAGATCATGGTCTGGAGAGCAGAAAATGGTTTTATGCAACAAGTGTAAAAGGATGAAAAGGGATAAAAAGACATGTATACCTTTTTGCCCGTATAGTGGTATGAAAATTCTTGTAATGAAATTCCTTCTGGCTATGAAGGAACTGTGAAATCCGATCAAAATAAAGTTTTTCATGCTACATAGACCAGTTCTAAAAATCGCAAGCCCCTTCATCCCGTTCTGCTTTTGCTATCAGCAGAGTGACTTCTATGCTCCATGGAGGCTTATTGACTTAACACAAAGAACAAATAATAGGCCTCGGTCTACCTGTCTGCCATCCCTCATCGCTTCTGCTGGGCTGTCCAAATGTAGAGTGTCTGAGTACAGAGAGGTCTTGAATCAACACCTGTCAGAGCAGAGGACAGAGAACTTAAGAATTGATTAGAAACTAATCTCAGTCATTGTTTTACCTATAGAGCCATTCATTTGTGAAGAAGGCCCTTTTGTGCTACACGTGATTTAAATGTTTGGGGTTTTTTGTTTTGATTCGGTTTTTTACTGCAGATCGAGTCAATGAGCATTGTAATTTCACAGGGGTCTCACCCCAGTCCTCATGCCAGTGAAGGCTGGCTATTTCTTGAGTATAACAATAGCTCATCAAATACCTCTGACAGAGATGTTAGCAGCATCCAAATCATGACAAGGCTGCCATGCCAAATGGATTACTGTTTTTGTCAACTATATACCAGTTTGTGCTAAATACATTTTGGTGTGTTCTTCTCTCCTTGACTTCATGTGATAGATCAATTCAACTCTGAGTCTTCTATCCAGCACAACCTTTTAAAATCCAGGCTGTATAGTAGCTGATGAACTAAAATGTAGCTGAACCACTTCAGAAACACTTTTACCTTTGAAATGCCACTGACTGTCTTGCATCTTCAAGGCAAATAACTTCCTTAGGATAGGGATTATATGACTCCAGGAAATCTGTTTTACTTGTTGGTAGTTGTTAATCCTGTCTTGATTGCTTTTTACATAATACATTTCATTTTGGAAAATGTAATATATAGATAGTAAGATCTTCTTTTTTTTTTTTTAAGTCCCCCACAAGCCATATCTCTCCTTTATTTTTCACATTCCCACAATAACCACCCCACATGTAAGCCTCTTGTGTTGACCTGTCATTGGGTCAAGAATCTGAGGTGTGACACCAGCATTGGGGCTTCTGACCTAGAAGTTGCAATTGAGTGTGTTTTTCCTCATGACATGGCTCACCTGTGATCCTGTAGGGTGTAGGGCAAAGATTGCTGTTCACAGGTGAACATGACCATCGCAGCATCTACCCTCACAACTACAGATCTAAGCGAGCAACACCTTTGCTATTCAAGTGTGCAAGATTCCCAATACTTTCACATTTCTGCATCAGAAGAAAACTATCTGAGCCAAAAAGCTTTTTAGTGAAGCAAAGGCTGGAAAAAAGACACTTCCTAGTGTAGGCAATATCTTGATAGAGATGCAGTTCTTGGTTTTTTGGAAAGAAGCTTAATTCTGCACCCAGGTAAAAGGTAGTTGAAACTGGTACCTGCGGGCCTTCTTTCTCCTTAGTTCTTCCTCAGTTCGTTCTTTCCTCTGACTGAAAAATTGCCATGACGAGCAAGCGAGCCTGCTGAGTTTCTAACCAGACCAGTACTAACAAAGTATGTCATTCCCAAACATTAAAAGCTGTTGAGAAAGTCACAAATTGCCTCCCATTCTGCAAGTCAAATGTGTGTGCTATTTTCTCACTACTGTTGGTTTAACTGTAAATTGCTTTAAAATAGCACTTAAAATTCTTAGTTTTTCATACCACTAAGTTCTTAGTGCCATAAGAGAAACACTGTTGTGCTGAGAAGGCAGTATAAACATATGGCAGTGTTTGCATATATATTTTTTGTCTTCCCTTAGATAAAATTTTGTAATTTGAAACCTTAGTGGAAGGATTTTTGGTTTTAGCATGATCAGACATCTAAGTGCCAGCCCTCTGCTACAGCTGCAGCATAAGTATTCAAGTTGTTTGAGCACCAAATTAAACTTTCACTTTCCACTTAGCTGTCATTTTTTAACTTCCTCTTAATTTTTATATTTAAATAAACAGCTTAAGTATTTGCTTACTTGGGGAAGAAACAGTCCTGTCCTTGTCCTGTTACAAGCTACTTATTTGAAAGGCAGAAAGCTGAGACCACCAAGAAGATGTTTAGAAGACGGGGGAAGAATTTTAGAGCCATAAGCTGGATGTTCTCCAGTTGGCCAAAACTGAGGGGGGGAAGATGACCCACAGGTAACTAAAGTGAAGCACAAGAGAGCAGCTGGGAGCCCTCAGTGTGATGTGGGCATAAGAAAGTGCTACACTGCAGTGTGTCAGGCAAAGTGTTTTCAGGAACTGTAGAGAAGAGTTGATGTCCTTGAACAGAGCACAGCTCATCTGACGTGGTTGCCCTACTGGTTGTTCACGTACAAGAAAGAGGAACTCCACCTGGAGTAACTGGAGAGGAGAGCTACGGGGATTGCTGGGACTGTGCGAGATGGACATCACAAGATCTTGATTTGCTTAGGCTAGGAAAGCAGGTGGAAGAAGAGTGCGGTGACTGCTGTAAACATGGGAGAGGGAAATACCATCTAGGGAGAACAGTTACTTAATCGTAAAGATGTGGACACCAGAAAAATGTGTACCACCTGGCCCTGAGTAAACTTAAGCTGAAAACTGGAAGAAAGCTCTTAATGCTTAGCAGATTTGGGTTCTGCAGCAGCCTTCCAATGGGAATAAAGTAAGGAGCAAGCAACCAGCCAAGCTCTTACTGTTTAATATGGAGCTCAGTAAGTTTATGATGGGCCTGGAGATCTCTTCCCATCTCTCTCTCCTCCAAATTAACTGCCTGTTCGGGCATTATTTTTCAAGATACAGGTTTACTTGTCACTTCTTAATTGCTCTGATGTCCTCTTGTTTGAAGGACTGAACGGTTTGCCATCAAGTATTTTGATGGCAAAAAGTGCTACGCTGACAGGATCACTTCACTTATGAATTGCGCATAGGTACTTGCTGGCCCTTCCCCTTTTCCATCTGTTTCTTCAACCACTTCTTGTCACTAGATCCTACACTTCTGATAATTCCTTGTCTCTTTGTAGAAACTTAGTATCTTTTATTCCCTTTTTATTCTAAAGTAAATTTAAAAAAAAAAAAATTTAAAATCCCAACAACAAAAACCAACAAAAAACCCCACACACCTTCTACCTGTTTATTATGGTAAAGGAAAAAACTAATTCCAGTTGAACATCAGGTTTGAAGCCACATGCTGTTTAGGCTGTGTTCTTGATCATCTGTAGCACTAGATCGTTTGCAGCTTTATAGGTACAGGTTTGGCTATTCTGCATCCAAATTTTGCATAACAAAATGCAACCAAATGGACAAGGGTAATTGTGCTGGTTGGCCTCCATTCCAGGGAATGGTCCCAGGCGCATGTAATTTATCGTTGTAGAGAGTTTTTATATAGTTTAGTGAAAGGAAACTGGAAAACATGAGTGCACGCTTAGTGAAACCTGGGGAAAGTTACTTATCTTTGGTGTCTCGTCATTACTGAAGTTGGTGTCTCAGCAATACAGCAAGGATAATACTTCCCTTTTATTCACATTATGGCTGTTGTGCGAGACATTTGGGCCACAGAGTGTCTCCCTCTCTCTGTATAACACTCTGTCAAATCAGCCCCTGCACTGCTTCCAAGGCACTCCCCCAAAATCAGGCAATTAGTCTTCATAATGATGAAGACCGACCACTGTTCTGAGTGGAAAAGCCACTCCATGAGTAATGCAGTGCCAGCCACTCCATCAGTAATGCAGTGCCAGTGTTCATTGCTTTCACTTCTTGTTGTTGTTTTCTGAGCTCCTGAGGTGCAGGAAGGCTGGAGGCGAGAAGGTGTCAGCATCAAATACTTGGAGAAAGAACATTTATACTGCTATTTTGCTTTCCTCAATTATATATTGTATTAGCAGGGCAACAAGTAGGCAGAGAGCTTGCCTAGGCAGTGCTGGGGCAGTTCTGGCTTCATGCTTCAGAGCTGTCAGGGTGGCACTTTTCACCACTAAACACAGCTCTAAATTAAAACCAAGTGAAAATAGAGATTTTGCTTCAGAGCTTGATCGTGGAATTTTGTTCCATCCTTTTATTTGCTCAGTGACTAAGGAAAGGAACCACTCCCTCGGTAGGAGCATCCATTGAATTATAAACATGTGTGATATTAGAGCATCTTTGTGTATATTTATGTATGAAATCATTACAGTTGCTGTTTTAAAGATATCCATCTCTGTAGTACATAAAACCTTTGGCAGTAAAATTGTAAATCCACGCAATGGGGTGTTAAGCACGCAAATCCAATTAAATCCTTCAAACAGCTTTGAAAGCCTCTCCCAGAGGGTACAAAAACGGTTATTTGTGATTCTCTTGAACTGCCTTTTATGGCAGCTTGCTTAGAGTGTCTGTGACAAGTAGTCTTCTGGGGGTTTAACACTGCAAATGGTAGGTTCTTTAAACAAGCAAATGAATAAAGTTAAGACTTGGTTTTACTCTTTTAACAGATCCTACACAAATGGGAGGCCTCAGTATGCTGCTTCTAGCAGGGGAACATGCCCTGACTGCACAAGAGGTAAGGAACTCTCTTCTCTCCCTTAGCTCAAGCACTCAGTTTACAGGGAGCACTGAAGAGGAGTATTTGACCAGTGGGAAATTACATTTAAGATACATCTTGGGTAACCTTAGGTGGGACTGCAGTGTGAGTCTTGTATCCTAACCATGAATGTAGAGGTTAGGCCCAGTGTTTATATCGGTTCAATATTAACTCTGTTGACTGAATATTTGATCAAACCAGGCAAGTCTGCTCCATGAGAGGATATTGTCACAGGTAGAAGGGTTGAAATACAGTGCTGTGTTAACAAACAGGTGGTTTGCAAGCTCTTTTGGCCAAGGATTTCATATGCTTGTGCAATAGGCCTCACAACCGTGGCCTTGGCACTAATAGCAAAATAAATACCTAATAATTTCCGTATAGTCAGTGTTACTGCATATGCATTCTGAAACCATGCAAGTGCTAACAGGTAATCAAAGTATTGCAGTCTACTCCTATTCACTAAGTCTTTATGTCTAAAAAGAAGTTAGTAGTTCAGATGCCATCACAAACATTTTGGTTTTACAAAGGAGTCTAGTAAGTAAGTGTTCCTGCATATCTCCAGTAGTGCAGTGACCTCTGGTCTTTAGACTGATTATTGTTTATGATTATTTTTTGGGCCAGCTTTTGAAAATTGTGTTTCCTCAAATGCAGTAAAGATTCTAAACCTATTTAGATTTGGATAACTGAACAGCACTTCTGGTTTCCCGTCCTTGGGCATGTGGACAGAGGAGACCGAAGATGTTCATCTTTGCATGCCTGGTGGGACAACCTATGGTTGGATTTGCATACTTATGCTTGAAAACAGTTTCACGCATTTGGGAGATTAGCAGAATATGCTAGGACATGGTGTGACAGGCTTGGGGAGAAGCTCAAGAATTCATTGTAGTGTTGGTAAGCTGCTTTCCTCTTCAGTGGAGGGAGGTAAGTTGTGCCACGTTTGAGTTGGTATTGACATGGGGGAGAACTTGTACTAAGGTGACTGCTGAGGTATTGTCAGTGAAGAGGTTCAGAAGTCCCTTAACTGTGGAAAATATAGGTATTGTTTTTATATGCATGTAAGTATATAAATATATGTTGTATATTTAAACCCCTGGCATTTCTATTTAAAAAAATAAAAGGACAGATGCGGTGTCATTATTAAAAGAATGTTCTAAATGATACCCTGTAGTCTTCATTATCATTTAAAAGGGGTGTGTGTACACATAAGATACACATGCATATATATATATATAGTTCTTAAACTGGGGGACTGCCGGACGTAGATTACCTGTCAACATGCAGTTTGACTGCTTGTGCATATGCGTGATTATGCAAACTTGGGTGGCCTCGTAAGCATAGGTCTTAAATACTGTTATCATCTTGAAAATTGTTAATAGAAAGGAGGGCAGCACTGGCATAGTTTGCTCAGAATTTGGGAGAAGATGAGGGAAATCACACTTAGAGGTCTGCTAATCCCATGTAAATGTATTCAATGCTCGCTGATTTTCTGTCAAGTGTATGTTAAATGTTAAATGTATAGGGACTTTCCAGGTCAGATGTTTAACCTTTGAGTTGTCAGAAGCCCAGATATCAGGTAACAAAGTGAGCAGGTGCCAGCGGGAGGATGGGAAGAGGCACAACAGCAATATTCACAAAATTGCCTTTAGGCTTCAGTCGCCATCTCTGTATGTGGCTGGTTATGTTCCTATTTTTGTAATTTTTTCCAATAGATTAGAGAGTTTTTCTTCTGATAAGAGTTCAGTGTCGGTACACGATTGATTTCCAAGCAGTGGCTGGAGTTACTAAGCAGATAGGCAGGCAAGGCTACAGACCTTACCAGCAGTAAACAAAAGACTCAGATACGCAGTGAGTTTCCACCTGGCTTTTGGGTCCTTTCATCAGTTACGCAAGACTGTTGTGTGTATATGAGCATGTTTTGTTGAACACCTGAGCAGAAACACCAGAGGCGTCTGCTCCAGTTCCTGTTGTGCTAGGCAAAGCCTGGTCCTCACAGGAGGTTTGTTAGCAGAAAGGCAGAAGCTGTGTGAGGAGTGCGCCTTGCTTGCCTGCTCACCTCCCTCCCTCCCTCCCTCCCTCCATCCACATCACCTTTGCTTGCCTGTCGGGCCCTTTGCTTGCCTTACAGCAGCACCTAGTGGCCTCTCTGTAAGTTACAGCCCAGAAATCCCCGAATTTGGTGTGTAGTCCAACCTGGCTCTTCTACCAGTTTCACCTCTTGCCGCTGCCCGGCACATCAGGACGGCATTCAAGCCTGGCATCAGTCAGCACGGAAGGTGAGCCAGGGGCTGTTCTTCGCCTTCGTGCAGTGTGATCCGTTTTAGAGCAGATTATGGTAACCTGCAGGGAAAGGAAGGCTCTGGAGGCATTATCCTTGCAGTTTCCTTCTCTTCAAGAACAAAAGGTTGTCTTGCATGCAGTGCTGGGTCTGCACAGGGTGGTATTGCCCAGGGTGTAAATCAGAAGTGAAGGATATCTTGGTGCAGCTGAGGATAAGCTGGGAGGAGGAAAGAGGAGAAGAAATAAGGAGATCTTAAGGATGTTTTATTACAGCAGGAATAATAAATTTCCCACAAGTCAGGAGTGTGTGGGGAGCAGCAGAGTAGAAGAAACAAGCTCAAATTAGTGCTTCTATCAAGCAAAGGCAACAGCATTAACTTTTTAAAAGATAATGGAAATTGATAGGAAAAGTATGGTTGTTCTAACCACAAAATCTCTGAGTTACTGGGCACCAGCAATCTGTCCATCACACAAAAAGCTGTAGGAAACTGGGCTTCACACCTTCCGCGGCTGGTGGTTCCTGTACCATAAGGTGAACAAGCCCGACCCCCAGCATGTTTCTTCAGAGGCAACAAGAAGACTCGTTTTCCCTCTCTGCGCCTGCCTGGGGAGTGAGCGCCTCACAGCACTTGCGTTGCAGGGACTGAGCTGTAATAGCCGCCCCCAGCAGGGCTTCACTGCTCCCAACTTGGAGCTGGTTTGTGTTGACGTGTTCATATGGTGCCCTCAGATAGGCGGAGGAAGCTGTGAAGCCACGTCTCCGGTATGGCGGGTGGGCAGAGTTCAGGCATGCGTGGCCCTGCAGCGCCCGCCTCAGGGAGCAGAGAAGTCTCACATGCCTTCCTTGTTCGCATCGCTTCTCCTAAGCAGAGTAGTGCCCTTTTGTAGGGCACATTGAATAGGCTTCGCTTGTGAACAAACTGCTTCAATAGACACCACAAAATAAGCTATGTAAAGCAGCTGGTTGAACTGCAGAAAATTTAAGTTTTATAGGGAATCAAATCCCAAATTTGGTTATTCCTGGGAGAATCCAACTAGTGAAGTGGCCTGAAATAAATGAGTGCTCAGATGTGCAAGCAGCATCCTTACATATTTCACACCAGTGCAGAGACTCAGACCTTCAGAGATGGGTCACTCAGCAGCAAGATCAATGTGCATCCCTGGTACAATCCATACTACTGCTGAGACACAGACATCTTAAACAGATCATACAGAAACATGAGAAAAGTGGTAGTAAGTATTACATCAGTGAAAACAGTAACACAGGCCATTGAAAAAGCAAGAGCCAGGTATTAAAAATACATTCTTTGTAACCCTTTCAGTTGGTATATTCCCATAGTGCACTGATAAAACATCCTGCTTGGTTTTTAATAAATATAATGGAAGCATAAATCATAGGAGGCACTCTTACTGCTTGGTTTCATGACAGGGAAGAAACAAATTCGACTGTGTATGTAAGCAAATTGTTGTGTGGCAATAGTTCCTGTTGGCCTATGGGCTGCTACACTTGGACCTGATGTTTTCAGGGGAGTATGGGTAGCAGATTCCTGAAACAAAATGCTGCTGGTACTATTGTAGTGCAAAAGCATCTCAAACAAACAGCAGCAGGAGCAGCAGTACAAACTACACGTGCTCTAGGCTTGGCCGTTCTGTGGTGCTTTGTCCTCACAGCCAACAGATATAGTTGTTAGCTAAATCTCATGTGTGCATTCACTAATAAATGCTATTGACATACTTGTTTTGGTAATAAATAAGAAAAAAATACAAAAAACAGAAAGGTTTTAAATAACCTGAAATGTCATCAAACATTAAAAATTTTGGGGGGGAGGGGAAGTCCATCCTGTTATTTATCTTCCTAAAATACCTCAAAGCCTCCTTCTGTTTCCTGTAAGCCACATCACACACCTTATTTTACACTAACGGTACGTCATGCTTCTGTAGGAGTTACACATGTAAATCTTTTACATTCAAAGGTGACATTTAATGAATGTATCATTTGATACAATTCCTTTACAGAATGATGCTTGGTTGACACATTTCTGGCTAATAAGAATAGTACGGCTAAGCTCCTGTGTTAATTCAAATAAGACTACTTTTGAACAGTCATTTCTTTGTATTTTGATTTCAGAACTTACGATTCTTTCTTGCACTGTGTCTTAAGCACTCCTAAATGAATATTTAGGTACATTGTTTGAGCAATTTTAGGGTTGTGGTACCCTTAATTACTTATTTTTCATTCTGTTACGTGATTGAGGATTATTTTTCTAGTAAACATTTCTGTCGCTTAGCAATGCTCAGTGTCTTCAAAACCTTTTTTTTTTAGCTTTAAATAATTTTCACATTCAGAATGGTAGTACAGATACAGCAGTGTTTTATAGCATCACCAATACAAGGTAGTTGTGTGTGTAGCCTAATATCATCAGTTTAGTATTCTGTTGCATTCTTTTGCAAGGTTTGGAATTATAAAAGAAAAACAAAAATCCTTGGTATTTTTGTGGTCTTTCTTCTTAGGTGCATTAAAATGCATTTTCAAATGCATTAAAATGGGTGCTAAATTATGTCACCTATGAATTTGATTTAACCTGTCCAGAACTGTGAAACATTAGATTGCCCACCTTCTCTTAAACACTCCTTGTTACTGCTGCCTGGTATTTCATTTTGCTCACTGTTGTTCTTAGCTTGAAAGAAGAACCTTTGAGGTCTTACTCTGCACACTCTTTGTTTCAGGTTTCCTCAAATACTTGCCAGTCCGATGCAGCTAATTCTACAGAAGCCTGTCCGAAGTCATCATTGTTTCAGTTTGCAGAGGTGAGTGTCTTTAAAAAGGATTGTCTTCCCCATTGTTTCCTTTTAAGAAGCATATGATGTTCAGCTGAAAGAGAAATTGAAAATCTTTAGCTGAAATTCATGCTTTTGTTCCTTCTTCTTGGGTTTATGGTACCAGATCATTTATCAGGTCGATAGGTCAGATTTAAAGTGCAGGAGAGTGTGTTTAGGAAGATGGTGGAAACCCTAGCGCAATAATGGAGCTGTGGTTTAAGCAGTAATTTAGAGGTGTGTCATTCCTGCACTTAGTTTCAAACTAGAGTCTTACTAACTAAAGTTCTAACAGGTATATTCAGATGTTACATTATGGCCTTTACCTGTTGTGTCCTCTTTAGTCGTTGACTCCATCAAAAATAACTGTAGTTCTGGAATTTCCAAAATTTTCTTATATTCTATAACCACCAAATAGCTCTATTCAACTATGCTTTGTTTTTGCAATGTACATTTTTGTCAACATATTTCCAGATATTGCTGGAAGTGCAACTGTGTTGGTTTTTGGAGGGGGGGTGTTGGGGTTTTTTAGTTTGTTTTGGTTTTTTTTAAAGTATACACTATTTCATCTAAGTTTTAATGGATTTCAGTGTCAGAAATAACAGGATAAGAGTGAGGTTGCAAAGAATCCTAGTCGTCTGCAAGTATCACTTGTTTATATCTTACCAACTTTTGAAATGGTCATAATCAAATGACATAAATATTTAGCTGTATAATATTGATTGTACGGGATGCTGGATGGTGTTTGAGTAAGTGCATATAGAAAGAAATTTTGTCATAGGAGGGGCTTCTTTTTATTACCTGTTTTCACACTGGCCATGAATCTGACTCCTATGTCTTTAATACTCGTTGCTGTGTGTACCTTCATACTCTTCCCTAAACGTCGTCACTTATGGAGCAGATACGCTGCCATCCTGGCACACAGAAGATGTGATTTTTGTTTTGTTTTGCTTTTTGTTTGTTTTAATATCAATCCACAAGTCCTTGAGTTCCAACTCAAGTAGTAGGCAGCAATTGTGTTGTGTGCTGCAAGATATGCTCTTGCTAAGGGCTCGTGATCGCTGACTTTCCCTTACCATCAAAGAACTTCAGTGGGTGCCAGGAAACAAGCTCATCTGCACCCCTAAAACATGTGGTTTAGAAGTAGCTCACTGGTGATCAGTAATTAGAAATGCATATTAGCTAGTCTTAATTTTCAAGGATGTTAAACAGCCTGTAGTGAGGCTGCACCTAACCAGTGCATGGTAGGTATGCGTGTCAATGGCAAAGTAATCGGTACTTGTACCAAGGTCTAACATTAATCAGAGGTGTCATTTGCAAGAAAAATAACTGACACAAGTTAAACAGTATAAAATGCAGTTCCCTTGGTGTCTGGGATGGGTCTCTTCTTAAAGTACCTGCATGTGTTGTGTCCCTGTCTATACTTAGCTTCTCTGCTAGGTAGCAGTGGGTGCTCTATTAGCACCACCATTCTGCAGTCTCAGGTCTTTCACTGAATTCTGAAATAAAATATGGTGGTTTTGCTGCTAACCATCTTTTGACGTATCAGTGGGCAAACAGAAGTCCTTCAAAAAAGTCTTAGCCTGTTCTATTTATTCTAGGAAAGACTTTCCTTCTGAAAAATAATTCAAAATCACCATTTCAAGAGCACCCATTTATCTATCTCCTGGAAAGCAGATACTGTTCTTTGTACAGAAGTGCTGGAACTTGTTTGCATGCTCTTAGGTATCAGGACTCTTTCTGTATGACGGATAACAGAAATTTAGCATATTGAAGTTTGACATTAAATAAGAGTTAAGTAATATAAAAATAATTGTTTTCCTGACAGATCTCTTCAAGCACATCACAGCCTGGAGTCCTGGGAGCTGTAAAACAAACTGAGGAGTCTGCATTGTTTCAGTTTGCTGAGGTATAATGGCTGAAATATGGTGGGGGAGGATGGGAAGAAGCAAGGAACCAGTAAGAGTTGTCACTGAATGGCTAAGCACCGTGTCTCATAATGGATTCATATCAGCAGACGTTTATCTTTGTGGCAGCATTGAGTTAAGAAAATTGTGGGGGGAATAACCAGTGATTTGAAGAGATGTTGGTCAGTTCTATCAGCTGTAGCATGCACAAAAGATACTGAGCTTGTGAACATTACCTGGCCTATCATACCAAAGGACCACTGCAGATGTTTTTCTCCAAATGGCCTTTTAATTTGCATCTAGGGAAAAAAAAGAAAAAAACAACAAATAAAAGACATTCTGAAATGACACTGTGCACTGCCTGTGGAGGAGGCTGCAGCAGTGCAAAATGGCAACTGTCTGAGAGGCAGGAATCTTCTGGAAAATAAACTTGCAGATCAAAGGAAGTTTATCACAACATCTACAAGGATATGTAACAGCATCATTAGGTGGTGACTTCCAAAGCCTATACATTACCCATAAGTATGTAAGCCATCCTTCTTCCTCCATGTATGGAAGATTTGGAGTTCTTAAAGATTGCTTTTAAGAATTTCTTCTCCCATGTGTTTAATCTGCCTTTATGGATTGATTTTCCACACATACACTCTTCCTGCCCATTTTGGGGAGCCTGGTACTGCTTGCAGAATCAGTTACGCAAAAGGTATATTCAGGATGTGTCTGAAAAGACTAGGTTTGGATCTGGTGCTATTGTAGAGGAGCATAATTGGATGAAAAGATAGCCTGCTCGTTATTGGGTGTGCTTACAGAGGTTTGACTACACACAACAGGCTTCTCTGGTAAATGTTAAGCTAGTTGTGTGCTTGTGGTTTTTGGCTTGGCTAGGGTGGGCCTTGATGTGTTTGTTAGGAGCTCCAATTAAGAAAAAAACAATTTACGGATTCAGGTGCCCCAAAATACCTGACTACAAAACACCCCTATAAAAGATATAATAGAGTTAGTATCTCTAATCATGAAGATGTTTTCATATGTACCACCTTTTTTTAAAGTTAAAGTTAATTTGGAAAGTTCTTTTGAGAAGATTAGTGGCATTTAGCAGGATGTGCTGAAGTAAATGATAAAAGCTGGAGAACATTTCGTGTGAATTTTATTGCAAAATATTGTACGAGTGAATATGCTAACTTAGTTTCAAAAATCTTAGCCATCTTACATTTTAATTAAATGGCAATTCTAGATATCTGCAAAGTTGCACAGATATGAACTGCCTTTAGTACAGTATTTCCAAATTGTCATGTAAAACCTGACTTAGCCATCCTTTTCAAAATTTCACAGAACCTAAAATAATTTCCTCTCCTAATTGAACAAACAACAAAATGTTGTTTGAAACATGAAAATTGTCATACGGATGTGACAGTGCATTGAGTTGCATACCACTATGCTGAGCCAGCTCATTTGGCACATTGGAGTGCATGTATGAATCATCAAACATTAGGTAGAAGAGGTGCTTAGGAAGTTAATTAGAAACTGGAGAGGACAGTTTTAAAGTCAGGGTTAATTGTTTTTTCTTGTAAAATATATTAAAATGTCTGTATGGTCTGGAGGGGTTGTATTTTGGGGTGGGGGTTTTTTTCAGTGTCTGGAAATAAGGGACAGAAATCTAGAAAAGCAAAAAAAAAACCCAAAACAAAACACAACAACAAAAAACCTTGTTGGCCATGATTATTCCTCCTGTGTTATACTGTTGTTGTGAAACCTTAATGGCAGTGACTAACATCATGTTTTATCTATAGCAAGAGAGAAATGGCATTTTTTTAAGATTGCAGCCTGATTTCATTTAGGTTGTTGCAGGGGAAAGTATTGAGCACGCTACAGAACCTCTTTAAGCTTTCTCCGCGCTGCTATTAAAGCTGCTTGTGGCCTTTCAAATACCAGGGCTTTCATTTGCACAGGATGTCTTTGTCAAGTTTGGCAAAAATCCCGTTCTTACTGTGCCACTTCTTACTGGGTCCTGTCTATATGAACGCATTATTGCTTTTAGTAAGCTAAATTATGGTAAGCAATTTGCAGTAGGCTGCTGTCAGCAATGTACAGTGCTACAAAAGAAAAGAGAGAAGGAGAGAAAGTAGTTATTTAGCCAGTAGCCAAGTAGACCTGTGAAGAAATGTGAAGTCTGCTGTGGTCTGATGTGCCTGGAGACTTTTGGCAGCTGTCCCAGCTCAGTTTTGGTTCTGGCCGGGTGTTCTTCATATGTTCCCTTTCTCTTTGCCGCTTTTGCAGCAGGGTGAGTAAGAGTGCCTCTTTGTGAAGACAGCGATCCCATTGAGTAGATCTGTCGTTTAAAATGGACACCTTTACCCCAGGAGTACAAGTTCCCTGTCACTCAGAACCAGCTTGTTATATGTAGACGTAGTATGGGATTCTTTTTGTCTTTACAGCCTCAGTTAGCCTTTCATCTGGTTGTCTGTCCCAAGTGCGAGTCTTCAATTAAAGCTGTTGAGGATATGGCTAATGAGGCCTGCCCAGTGAAAATCCCTGGAGAAAGACTTCGTTGGGTCCTGCAGGTGCGCAGGCGAGCGCCTTGGAGGTCTTCAAAGATGATGTGACATCCTCAGAAGAGGTTTTTGAAATTTGGATTGTTGCCAAGTTATGCTCTTGGTTTTCTTGTTTGGTCTGATCTTGGAAATACTTGGCCCTACTTTTTCTCCTTCTCATTGGCACCTTTATGGAAAGCCATTATATAGGCCAGTGATTTCTGAGCAGTGGGCTGTGTTCCTTAGTACGGTGGCTGTTTGCAAGCTGTTTGCCTACATGGGCTGGTTGCTGTCATCCTCCTTGCCATGTGAGGGAAGCAGAGCAGATGGGACCCCTTGCTCTCTTGGTCTTACTGGGTGTGTGTTTGGCAAACGTGAACAGATGGCGATGACTGCCTCATAGAGAAGAAACACAAGTACCTCTTAGATTTAGCTAACTAAACTCTTATCCATTATTAAACAAAGAAAATGCTTCCTGAGAGTGTAAGCAATAAAATTGCTAGTTTACCCATCTTCAAAATAAAATTAAGCCAAAACCCACAGACTCATCACTTTCAGCTGCTTTTCTGAAGTTTTTCTCTAGGTGATTTAATAAAAAAAGCAATCTCATGCAACATGCAACAAGGTGTAATTTTCTTTGCTAGTCCAGCAGGTTACTATCATTTAGGAAAAATGCATGCTTTGATTTTTGTCCCTGCTGCATTCTCACATACTCACTTTGAGCAGGCTCGTGGGCAACCCTTTCTGTTTATTTCTGTGCTGAACAGAAGGTTTGAATCCAAAACTTTTGGTCAAAATGCCTTGAAATTGGGAGTGTGAGAGCTAGTCAGTATCTTCTCTTCTGACCTTCCCTTAGGTAAAGCTGTAATCTTCCCAGGTAAAGCCGTTACATAATATAGATGAAGATATTTGCTGTTTGCCTATATACTGAAATTCTTAAATATCCATGTTAATGTGAGGAGAAGGACTTGGGGGTGTTGGCGGATGAGAAGCTCAACATGAACCAGCAACGCATGCTTACAGCCCAGAAAGCCAACTATATCCTGGGCTGCATCCAAAGAGGTGTGACCAGCAGGTCGAGGGAGGTGATCCTGCCCCTCTACTCCACTCTTGTGAGACCCCACCTGGAGTACTGCGTCCAGCTCTGGGGTCCCCAGTACAGGAGAGACATGGAGCTGTTGGAGCGAGTCCAGAGGAGGGCCATGAAGCTGATCAGAGGGCTGGAGCACCTCTCCTGTGAGGACAGGCTGAGAGAGTTGGGGTTGTTCAGCCTGGAGAAAAGGCAGCTCCGGGGAGATCTAATTGCGGCCTTCCAGTACCTGAAGGGGCCTACAGGAAAGCTGGAGAGGGTCTGTTTATGAGGGAGTGTAGTGACAGGACAAGGGGTAATGGGTTTAAGCTGAAGGAGGGTGGATTTTGATTAGATGTTAGGAAGAAATTCTTTACTGTGAGGGTGGTGAGGCACTGGCACAGATTGCCCAGAGAGGTTGTGGATGCCCCCTCCCTGGAAGTGTTCAAGGCCAGGTTGGATGGGGCTTTGGGCACCGTGGTCTAGTGGAGGGTGTCCCTGCCCATGGCAAGAGGATTGGAACTAGATGATCTTCAGGGTGCCTTCCAGCCCAGGCCATCCTGTGATTCTATGAAATGCCTATTCTAGGAAGCAAATGAAAAAGTGGTACCATGACACATGCTTCTTATGCAAACTGGAATGTATAATAGCTAAAATGCTGACCTGCATTGTAATAAAAGATAATTTGATGCTAATGATCCTCAAGTTAAACCTCTACATAAGAAGGAGCTATTTGTGGTTGTAGTACTGCAGGTTCTGATTATTCTAATTAAAACTGGAACATGGTGTTAAGGGAATAAGATCTTTCACTCACTGAGAGCTGATTGATCAGCCATCCTCTTACTTCTGATATTTGGCCAGCAACTTCAGCAGAATGAGTTTATGTCTCTTGCTGTTTGTTTTCTCAACTATGAAGAGGGTTTGTTTTTTTTTTCCTGAAGTGAGATGTTGGCTTCCTCTCTTTCTATTGGTACTACAAGGATCTCGCTTGCATTTTGCTAGGAGTAGCCATTCTCCTGTCAAAACGAAATTCTTTACTCTTTCCTCACATTGTGTATCAAGAGGCAAGATATGCCTTCATGTTCTCAGGTTATACTTAAGTGTATGGGTTTTTTTGTGTCCCTTTTCTGCCATTCATGTTGCACTGAAAAAGTCATTAAGGGCTGAGAATTTTTAACAGTACAAAGATAAAAAGTTGAAGCCCTCTTCCTGCAAAGTGCAATGTACAAGATCACTTACTCCCATGGAGTCCTGAGCAGGTAAATTTGTCTCAAAGCAAAACTAGGATTTTGAATTATTTTAGTTGAATGTGCATTAATAATAATTTTTAATATTAAAGTATTATTCACTGTATTTTAAAGAGCTTTCAGTTAAATGAATGTTCTGGATTTTGGCGAGGTTGGGGGATTGTAATGAATCTCCTCAACAACTGAAAAGTAAACTCTTCAAATAACCTAGTTCAAAAGAAATTCAATATAAAGTCTAAGCCAGTAACTTTTGCATCTGAAAGATCATGGTCATAAGCATGATTTTTGTGATGATGCAGATGCCACGGAAACAGTGGTGGTCTTACCCTTAATCTTAAGGCTTTTCGAGGCTTCCAGGTCAAATACTATCATGTAATGCCATGCTAAAAAAAGATCAAATACGAGAAATAATGATTAATTCATGTGTTGGTGAACTGACAATGCTGCACTTGGAAGCAAGTCATAAAAAATTTGCTGCAAAAGCAATTCCCTGAAGTGCAGTGGTAGTTATTTACTCAGTGCTGGTGCTGGCATATCAATATCTATTTAGAAGGCTAGATTTGATCTCCAGACATACATAAGGTCTTACTTCTTTTTTCTAAATAAAGTGAAACAAGCAGTGCCTGTGAGGACAAATGGTCCTTTTCTATGTCTAAGCAAATGGGAAATACTGCCCAGGCTTTCTGGGAGTATTTTATTGACCACCACAGTTCATGGTTTTAAAGCAATAGGTATGTCTTGTTCACTTAGTCACATAAAACACACAGCATGATAGTGTATTAGCTGTGGACAATACAAATGTCGAAGAGAATCCATGAGCCTACTCTAAGGAAGAAATTCTGTATTTGCTTGTATGCTGCTGACTTCTAAATACCTGCTAAGTGTTTCTTGGATGGGTTTGTCTATCTGAAGTGGGGCCTTCTGCCAGAAAGATCTAAAAGTAACTGATTCAAATAACTCAGTTTTTTTGTTCTTTTTCTCCCTTCCTTTCTGTCTTTCCTGTGTGCCACTGAAATATTTTTCTCCTCTGTTCATTTAAAACCTAGATCTCATCAAATACTTCCCAGTTGTCAAGTCCTGAGCCACTAAAGCACTGTGGGAAGTCGGCACTCTTCCAGTTGGCAGAGGTAAAGTTACACCCAGTGGGAAGATGTGTGTATCTTTTTGTGTTATACACAATGGGAAGATGCATGTATCTTTTCCCAAAAAAAGTGTGAATTGTGTAAGGTTTGCTCTGGCAGCAAATTTAGTATTTCCAGAAGCACAAATTAGTAATTAATGGAATAATAAGAAAATTAGGCAGTTGCAATGGCCCCAGGGACCTAGCATTTTTAATAGACTTGTTAATATGCATAGTTTCTTGGAAACCACACAGAAAAACTTATGCTTCTTTTTAGAAAAAATAGCCTTATAACTATAATTAAAACAACGCTCAGTACAATAGCAAAGACAAGAGTCAACAGCATTCTTCTTAATGAGGAGCTGAATGCCAGGATTCAAAAAGTAAGGCTTTGGTATAAGAACTGGAAGGTGTGTTGCTGAATGGGAACCAAGAATAAGAAAAGAAATGTCGACTTTGAGATCATCAGCAATCTGTATGAAGAGTTGGAAGTTGAAGGAGTGTATTAAGTTCTGAAATTGGCAGCTGTCGGCAGTAATCAAGAATACTAGGTCAGGTTTCCCAACAGTCCTGGAAATTCTCTGTGAATCTTAAATATACCTTGTAGAGGTCTCCCCTTTAATATGTATGAATCACTCAAAAACCTTTGAGGCTTGGCATACAAATATTCTTCTTGATGATTGAAAGATGAGGATACATGCTGCATTCCAGGTAAATAATGGAGGATGCTAGCACCTTAGTAGTAGACTTATTAAAAAACTTTTTTCACCTTTTTTTTTTTTCTTTCCCTAAAATCACTTCCTTTTTCCGTGAGGGAAATGGTTCTCTGGATCCCATCAAGTGGCATCCAGCCATATGTTCTTGCTGGTGAGGTTAATGCCTCTCAGGGTAAAAAAAGACAGAGTTTGGGAGCACTGAAATAAAAGTATATCATGCCTTGTTCCATGGATAGTAACACTACTGTCTTTGTAGAAAGTTAAATGAGTGGAAGAAAACCTTCTTTACCCTACAGGCAGTCCCGGACAGCAGTAGGGTTTTTGGGTATGTGCTACAGAGTCAGCAGAGCCTATGCAAGGGTGATTGCACCTAGCTGTGGTCCGTAAGGGCACTTGGGACAGCAGAAAGGCTAGTGATACTTAATCAAGGAACCAGAAGTTTTTGAGATGTCCTCTGTTACAGGACAGCAGCAGGCTTTGAGTAGTGGTGTTCAGAGTAAAGCTGTTGCTGAGTCCAGCCTGACTTTTAAAACAGTAAAGAGCCTGACTTTGTAAAACATTTGTCATTAAAAGTTGTGATCTGACTGTGAAGCCCTTGTGTGGGAGAAGGACAGGTGCTTGTCCACAGGAGTGTAGAGTTTTTACTGCCATTGGCAGAAAAAAGCAAAGCTGAGTCTGGCAGCGTGATGTTTCCATGTTGGACTGGTTTCTGTGATCTCTCCCTCAGTGGTTGCTCAAATGGATTCCTACAAGCCTAACTTAGTATACAAAATGAATGTTAAAGGCTCTGATTCAAACTGAGAAAAGCATGGCGGACATGCTAAGCATATCCTCCTTATCAGTAGCTCTTGTAGGACATTAGTGCTATTGACTTGTTTCCAGTTTTGGAGATCTCTGTAATGTTGGATTGTAATTGGATAAATAAAATAAGAGATTCAGCTTAACTTTTCAGATGGCAGTTCAGGACCTGGTTTGGAGCATTCCAAATAAACTATGTTTATTACCACCTCAAGGGTGGCCTAAGTTTGCAAGTTCATTTGGCAGACATCTGGGCCAAATTCCAATTTAATTCCAAAAACCAATGTAAGTCCAAACCGCAGATGCTGTGCACTGGAGGGGACTGGGCTGCTGTCTCCCTGTTGCTGGCATGGCAGGGGTCTGGCACGTGGGAGCCTGTCTGCTGCAGCACACCACACTGCTCTGCTCCTCATTTCTCTCTCTGCTGTGGATTAACCAATTTTATTGTCCCCCTTCCCTATGCCTTCCTTTTTGATATGTCACAGTATTTCACAGATGGTGATAAAATAAAATGCAGAAGTTGGTTAAATTATTTGCTAAAACATTCTGAGAATTTCTGAGTTTCCAAAAAACAGTTGGAGCAGCTGCTCTGCAGTCTGAAGCCTGGGTGGCTGTTGCTGATCAGCTCTGCTGAGTCTCTTGCTGTGCCTAAGTGTGTGCTTTGTGGCCTTCAGCGCGGAGGCATGAGGGTGAGGGGAGGCAGTGGTGGGAGCGCATGTCATCTCCACGAGGCGAGGACAGGGAGGCCACTTGTGCTGCAGAGGGCCACCAGCACTAGCAACAGTTGGCTGTAAGCCACATTTGGAGACCTGAGCTGTAATGGTCAGAGCTTGGGAGATGCTGTGAAGAGCTGCAACTTCCAGGAGACATAGAGATACAGCATTGTTAAACTTTTTTGTTTATTTCCTTTATAGCAATAGTGGGTTGATTTCTGTAAAAGCGATTTTGTGGGCCCGTGTTGGTTGAAAGCAATGAAAACTGAGTTTGGGGGTTAGGGGGAGCTAAAAGCTTGTAAATACTTTCATTCACCAGTCCTGGGAACTCCCCGTCTTTCTCGGGAAGCAAGTATAAGAAACCTGCAAGCTTGACCAGAGATTATGGGATATGTCTTTAAAAATAGAATGTTTTCTTCTTCATACTAATGACCAATCCTGAGACTGATCCTTTTAATTTGTTTAGAAAAAGATGATTTCTTTGCACATAGCTCAAAACTGATACAAAACGCTATATTGAAGCAGATCACGACCTGATACAGGAAAATGATTCTGGAGAATAATCAGCTACCTCCTTGCCAGGCAGCCGTCTGTAGTCCTGAGTAGTAAAGGTTACCAAAGGCTGGAGGGCTCCTGCTTCATTTTTGTTTCACAGCATCTCTTTTATGAGTCCTATAGGACACCAACAGGCAGTGCCATAGCCTGACAGAAGTAACCTTCTTCAGCTATGACAATGAAATAATTTTGCAATCAAATGTCCAACTAAGCCTTCAAAAACACCACCAGCTGTGTTGCATACTGGCATAGATTGGTGCTTAGCTGCTGGAGTCTGCTCATGTGTGAGAGAGCGTGTGCTTTAGTTCATCCTACTCTTCAAAGGGAGTACTGACAAGATGATCCCCAAATCTGGAAATAGCTTTTAGTGTCCAGTGGTATTACCCATCGGAGCAATGGTGGAGCAGGGCTTTATTTATAACAGCGTGCACAGGTCTGCACTTCTTTTTCAGTATGTAATCTTACGAATGAATTTTGGGAAGAGGGAGGAAATAATACATTCAAAAGCTGTGTGGTAAACGTTAAAGAATTGTGCTAGAAAAACAATGTTTTTTCTCCTCTATTCTTATTCTTCAGATTTCTTCAAGTACATCGCATTCAAGTCCTTCTGATTTAACAAAACAGTGTGGAACATCAGCATTATTTCAGCTGGCAGAGGTAATATTAAAATACTGGTGACTAATTGCCACAGGTGCAGTGGGGCAGAGAAGTTAATGACATAGATTGCTGAAGTCTGGATGGCAGAACACTGCTACAGTTATAATTACACTGTTGCTTATAGAAGCATAAATGGCCATGGCTTGGGTGCCACAAGTCAAGATTTCCCCAGACTAGCCATCAACTTGGAGGTTTCTAAGAGTCTGTGCTGCAGCTGAGAAGAAGTGCTAGTTCCTGGTAGGAAAGGGACTTCCCAATCACCATTGAAATTGTTTCAGTTCCTTGTTTTAGCCTTTGGGCTTTTGACTGCTTTGACCAGGTAGGCAAAAGGAGTGGAGAGAGTGGGCTGGATTAGTCTGTTACTCAGATTAGGGCATTGCAGTTACAAATACCTGTTAAAGGTCATTAGTTGCTTTCATTTTATTTTTGCTTTTCATGCCTACCATTTTTTGAAGTGGGGAATAAACAGGTCAAGGTCAATAACTTCTATAGAAACTCTGCTATGATACTCTCAGCAGATCCTCCTTCTGGGAACAGTTAAAACCAATGGCCTCTTATTGAAATGTTGTGGGGTGGTGGGTTTTTTTTGTTTCTAAGCTGGTTTTTTTTTTACGCATTCTCAATCTTAAAGACTGTGAATTGCAAGTTTAAGGCTCACAAAACAGAAGTTGCTTTTTTGTAGCCACATCTTTAGCCTTCTGTACTACTGGCTACTGCAGAAGCAGCACAGGTATAAAGAAAAAAAAAATCCATTGGCATGGGAGGTGTGTGTGTCTTTAATTGACAAAATATTACTGCTGTCCAATGAGTTGCATTTTAAAGATTGATCTTAGTACAAAGTGTTCTATCATTGGTGTTATGCTCGTGTATATACTAGTGTAAGAGGTATTTTTTAGTTTGCAAGGAAAAAATGCCTTGCTGATTTGAGAAATCTAAAACTGACCCAAAGGGAACCCAGTGATCTGGAGGGTACATCCATACTGACCACGTGGCCCCTGGGCTGAGATGCGGGATAGGGAAACTCCTGATGTGTGGTTCAAAGCAAGCCTCTTCAATCTGGTTTTGCTCTAGGTGGCTGTTTGGTTGACATTTGTTTTAAAAACAAAATAGCACTAGGAATTCAGCTTGGGGGCTTTGAGAGGGAGAGAAAGAAGAAGAAAGCATGTCTTCCCAAGGGCAACTGCTTGATGCTGTGAAGGACTACCTACCCTCTGCAGCATATACAGTGTCAGCGTAGCTTTCTGGTGATCCAAAACCAAGAGGATCTCCCAAGACAGTGCTGCAGGAACATGGCAGTTTGAGGACCTTTTTACATCTCTTTTTTTTTTTTTTTTTTTCAAATATCGCTGTTTTTCAGATAGTATGAGGGGTTTGGTTTCCATTAATCTTATCTCCAGGAGGAGATAACCATGGCAACAGCTGCTGCTTTGCAGTTCTTTGCAAAATAAGTCTGTGACATGAGAAGATAGATTTGGAAGGCTTTTTCCTACCTTCCAAATTATTTTGCACATTCAAGTAAAAGAAAATAATCTTAGTTGCTGAGATGATTCAATTAACTTCCCTCCCCCCCGCTTCAGGGCAATTTGGAAAATGGAGGAAAGGATTGTCTATAGGGACATTTGGGGGTATGGATGTGAGATTTCAAGTAACTTGTCTATGGCAGTAGTGAGAGATACTGTATTGTTCCATTGCATTTAGGGTATTCTGAAAAATCAATCTAGCAGTGGGTTTCCAGGTTATATAAAAGGCATTTAAAGAATCATGGAAACACCACTGAGATCAGTTGGAGTCTTTTTCTATGAGAGCGGTAGAACCCACCAGCCTTATTCTAGCACTTGGCCATTATCACGTTGCATCAGTTTCAGTAGGGCTTGAGCATATTTTTCAGTGCTGTCCTTTAGCATTGTTTGCTTTCCTGAACTAAGATGCCAGAGAAATTCCCTGTGTAATGCTCCTGTTAATATAGGCAAGTAATATTAACAGTTGATGTTTGTTTCATGGGACTATTTTTAAACTCATTTTAGATGTGCCTTGCTTCAGAAGGAGTAAAAGTGAAAGAACCTGGGAAAACAAAAGTGGAAGCACTGGAAGATTTGGGAAGGGAAGTTCCAGAAGAAATGGAAGTAGAAGAACTGGAACAAACAACAATAAAAGACTCCTGTAAAGGAAAAGTAGAACAATTGGAGATGGAGAAAATGCAAAACCGGGATGAGACAGAAGCTGAGGAATCAGAAACTGCAAAATGCAGAGATTTTACTAGTCTTGCGATGGAGAGCAGTCCTTTTGAGAGAAGTGATAACACAAAGGATCACATGTGCTGTTCTCCTGAGCTTTCAATGGCTGACATGAATATCCTTGGGCTAAAGCCAGAAAAGATAAAGAAGAAAAAGAAAAAAAATAAGTTGGATCGGCACACAAATGAAAAATCCACCCCTAAGAAACCTTGTAAAAAGAGGCAGTCCTCTGAGTCGGACATTGAAAGTGTAATGTATACAATTGAAGCCGTTGCAAAGGGGGACTGGGGTGCTGAGAGACTCACGGAAACTCACCGCAAAAAAAATCGCCCTGTCTCAAATGCGAAGGGAAGTGTGTTGGATACAAAATCACCAAAGAAAAAAGTGAAATCGAAAGAGAAGAAAACGTCAAAGGAGAAACCTCCAGAGACCACCAAAGAATCAAAGCCTCCCGATTTCCTTAGTATTGCAGCCAGCAAGGAAGTACCCTGTGAGGCTTCTGATAACATTAAAGTGGAACCACTGACCCCAACAGAGGAGGTGGTACCCCAAAACTTACCAGGACAGGTCAAAACTGAGGACAGTGACTGTGTTAAAAAGATAGAAACCTGTGGCTCCAGGAAATCGGAGAGATCTTGCAAAGGTGCTCTTTATAAAACTCTGGTGTCAGAGGGCATGCTTACATCTCTGCGCGCTAACGTGGACAGAGGTGGGTGGCTTTGAGTGTTTCATTTACAGCATGAACTGCAAAAGCCTGCCCACAGTGGGAACAGAAGTCCATGTTTAATCTGGAGTTTGAGCAGCCTGTGATGGGAATGCTATGTTTGGTCGCCTGAGATGCTGGGGGCAGGTGGAGGGGTCAGATTCCGTGGTCCAGGACAGGTCTTCTCCAATACTGCGATCTGTGTTCATTCTTACCTCACAAGCTCTTAACCTCTCCCTTTTTGTCTTTCATGATCTGAGATACAGCTCTTTGACCGAAGGCTTTTGGGTTAATTTGTCAGCCTGCTGATAAATGTATGCAGGATTTGTGTTGTATGTAACCCTGAACAATTAGCTTGTTTCTATATGAGTAACTCTTGTGGTTGTGAGCACAGTGCTCAGACCTACAAGAGGCAAACGTGTTGTGCTTTTGCATTAGTTGTTAGTTTTGCTGTAGGTGATGAGCAAGAACCATTTACCTTGTGAAAGGATAAATTTGAGGTAATTTCTGGAAGTTTTCGGTGAGATGTCTTGAAATGTATTTTTCTGATTGGTAGATTTATGTGTGTAATTAGAACAGTCAGAAAAGAAAAAGATGTTTGTAATCTAGGGAAGTTTATTACTGTAAATCTAGTTATCTCTTTCTCTTTCTTTATACCTTGAGAGATCCTGACTTTAGAGGTAGTATAAAAAAGGGGGGGAACAAGGAAATAATTGCCAATATCATCATTATCCAGTTTAAAATAAATAAATGTTTTGTAAGCCATTCAAGAAGGTCAAGCATCATAAGTTGCAGTACTGAATGGGTGCAGAAGTTCCTTCTGAGCCTGCTTTGTTCTGGCACATTTTTCTAAAGATGAGAAACAATTTTCTGCCTTCATCCCAGGAAAAAGAAGCTCAGGAAAAGGCAACTCCTCAGATCATGAAGGATGCTGGAATGAAGAAAACTGGGCTTTTTCCCAAAGTGGGACAAGTGGGAACAAGAAACTGAAAAAGTCTAAGCCAAAGGAGGAGTTTGTTTTTGGGTAAGTTGTGGCTTAACACTCTTCAAAGTTTTAGGTAGGTCAGCCTGGTAATTTAAGAGTGAGTCCTCCCCATTGCAGCTAAGTGAACTGCACCCAGGACCCAAATAATCACAGTTAGACGGAATTCCTGAAAATTACAAACCCCACTGGGCTGGGTCATGCTCTAGATACCTGTTGTTTATATACCAACATAATTCCTTTGAGATCTTTCCTGGTTTACGCTACTGTAAACAGATTTGAATGACATCGTTTGCTCACTTCTAAAAAAGCTCTGCAATATTTACCCGCTCAAGAGGTGGTGAAGAGGGTTACTTATATTTTCAGTGCACTTCGGAAGCAGTATTTAAAGTTCTGTGTATGCATTCAATCATCATAAATAGAATTAGACTAGAAAGAATAGATGTCTTTGCCTGCTTGGAGAGATTGCTTACAGAGGAAGAGTAAACAGTGGCTTAATATTGGCAAATAATTATGATAAATATGTCATTTTTCCATGTAGAGACAAGATATTTAAACAGTTCATGTACACCATGAAGAAATTAAACATATCAGAAGAATAATTAATGATTACAAATGCATTAAAATTTAGCAAGGCCACACAGAATTACTTTTCTAGTGTATGAAGAACAATTTTTGTCAGAGCATTACAGATTTATTTTAACTGTAGGCATAGTTGTTAAATCTGCTTAGCCATTCATACCTCCTCCAAATTCTTGAAGACTTCCAATTACCTGAATTCAGAGGATGAAAATTAATTAAAAAGGAGTAGATTTTCCACTCTTCATGCTTAAAATTGTAATGTGTTTCTTTTGTGCAGGCTTGTGGTAGCCTGTTTGGTTTTTTTTTTATAACCTAGTCAATGTGAAATTTAGCTGCAGCTGACTTTACAGCAAGTAAGATATTAAATTGATGGAAATCTGCAAGTCTTGTTTGCTTGGCATAGTCAGGAAAAAATAATGGAACACTTCTTATACTTTTAGTGCATTGTATATAAGTTTAGTAAATATTTTTTTAAATTGAAAGATTGAAAACTTTTTACACCCAATGCTGTGAAAACTGAATGCATCTCCTAGCAAAAAACCCAAAAAAGTAGTTACAAATTATTTATTCAAAGTAGCTAGGAAAAATATGTAAATAATTAATTCATTGGACAAATACTTTTATACCATTGTTAGCTGGCTGGATGGGGAAAATATGTATTTGCCAGTCTTGCTTCTTGATTTAGTCGTGTCATTAATGAATATTATTTAGTGAACTCCATAATGGCAGAATCTGTAATTTGTGGAGCGTAAGTGCTAGAGAAGGTATTCATTATCCTTGTTCATGGCACTACCTGATTCTGGCTACTTGAAGAGATAGTTTTACCTCTACCTGCTCCTCCTAACTCTCTGCTCCCTTCAGCATCACCTTTCAGCCTCGTTCCATGGGTCTGTTGGTGGGAGGGTCTTCACCCCTCTGAAATTATGTCTTTCTCCCTGTGTCCTCCTACCTTCTTCTCCATCAGTAGTTATCCCCGCTTCCCCGATGGTCCCTGTTGAGTGTGCTTTGTCCATGTGCAGCCCATTCTGTTGCTGAGCAGTGCTCTGCCTGCACGTATCTCCTGGCAGGACTAGGCTCTACAGCGTGAAGACCTCAGCTCAGCTACGTGTGTCTAACCAGACTTGTGAAATGCTCTGAAAATTCATGACAATGTGAATGATACTTTAAAAATAATTAATTGCTGACATAGTGATCGCACTCTCCACTGCCTCCGTGTCGCACAAGCTATAAATTACTAGCCGGGATGGCAGGTCGTCTGCTTTCAGGTTAGGTTCTTCCTAATTAGAGTTGCAGCCTCTCATATGCCCTTGGGGCAGGAGATGAGGCAGGTGGCAACAGGCACTGGGAGAAGAGCTGAGGCAGAGAATGGAATCACATCAGCTGTCAGAGCAGAAAATCGGCTTGTTTTGTGGTTGTCGGGGAACATCCGCATGGAACAGAAAGGTAGTACCAGGCACCACTAATGTCAGATATCTTTGTGATGTAAAAACAAAACAAAACATGCACACACACAAAAGAAACCCAAAATAAACAAATAAACCCCACCATGCACGCAGTCTGCCAAGACCCAAGGCTGTATTTTAAGATGGAAGATTGCTTACTGAAAGAAGTAATGATGACAGGAATAAAATGAAGTATCATTCTGTGTACCAAAGCTTTCAGAATGCAATTTGTTTGAAATACTGCTTCAGAGAACACAGAGAAAGGTCATGTTTCTTGTGATACTTCCAAGCGTACAGTGTGTAAGGGCCATCCCTCCAACAGTTATGCCAACTTTAGTCAAGTTCAGGTTTTCCGTAGCAAACAGAATTGAAGATAAGTAGAAAATGTCCTTGTTCCCCTGTCATTGACGGTGCTATTTATAATCTGCCTAGCTGTGCGCATTGCCTTTTATTAAAATACAATTCCTTCCTATGCTCCTGCCTGGCTGCAAAAGTTTGCTGGAACAGAGTGCTTATACAGACAGCATAGTCATTACAGCCAGAAATGCCATGCCATACCATACCATCCTGTTCGAGTGGTTTGTTTTCATCTGACTATTAGGAGCAACAGTACCATGTCTGTGGATTTCTTGAGTTGTAGGTAAAGCTAATTACAGTCATTCAGGTTGGGCTGAAGTATGAGGGATGTTGTGTTTCCCAAAAGCACGAGCTAGTTGTGTTTTTCATTTTGCAACAAGTAAAATATGAGGGGAAGAAATATAATCCTTCAGAACAAATACAAAGCTAACTACCATCCCAAAGCATCAGGTTTTAGAATATCCCCAGAAGACTGAAGAGTTTGACATTTTTCTTCTGGTTCGAACTGTTGTTTTCATTCTGGTGTGGGGATTCTTATGTGAAGATATTTTACCGGTTTGTGTATTTATGGGGTTTATTATCTTTTTTCCATTCCCCTCACAGAACAGGCAAATCTCTTGTACAAATCTGTGCAGCAAACAGAGCTAAATGTCACCAGTGTGACATTGATCCCATCAGCCCCAATTTTAATATATGCAACTAATGTAATCATCTTGTACTGAGTTACGAATGCAGAAGCTGGAGTGTGCATTCTCATCCCAAAGTAATATTAATATAGATCAGTTTGTTTACAGTGTGTGCGCACTTATCTCTTTCCCCTCCTCTCTCTGCGTAGATAGGTATGTATATACACACACACGTGCTCCTAAACAATACATTTTTTCCTCCAGAAATGGAGTTACATTTAATTTGATTGGTTTTGTTTCCCCTTTAGCTTAGCAAAGTTGGAAGAAGAATTTGAAAAGAAATTCAACAGCCTCCCTCAATACAGTGCTATTACCTTTGACAGGAGAAATTCATCTGTTCCGAGGAAAAAGCGAAAGGCTGGAAGCAGCTCATGTGAACAGTCAAAATCCAGCAAAGGTAAATTACCATGTGCAATACATTCTTAAGCAACAACAATGCTACAACAAGCTGAGGGATACTTTTTCGATGTGCTGTTCTATGTGAAAAGTGTGAAGTCAAAGAAAACGTTTTTCTAGCACTGAAGTTAATTGGTTCTCACCTGGGTTAGTTTTCAGGCTGTACTCTTGACTCCTGATTTTCATGCTGAGTAGAACTGGTTAGAATTTGTATGTTAAATATATTCCTCATAGCAAGCAAATTTATCAAAAACATGAATATTTCTGAGGTAAGTGAATTTGACAAGTTTTTCCTGGAGAAAATGGGGAAAAAATGGCAGATGATCAAAGGTTACATTTTGACATTTTTCAAAACATAGTTATGTGTCCATTTGCATTTCACTATAATTTTAGGCTCTATAAATGAAAACATAAGATACCAGAGATGTCTGAGTGAAACATTTGGATTTAAGATTTTAACACTGTCATAAGT
Source organism: Balearica regulorum gibbericeps (assembly GCF_011004875.1). Taxonomy (NCBI): domain Eukaryota; kingdom Metazoa; phylum Chordata; class Aves; order Gruiformes; family Gruidae; genus Balearica; species Balearica regulorum. The sequence goes on from NC_046184.1 coordinate 96,448,766, forward strand.
TTGGAACAAAAATGTCCTGACATGATAACAAAAGTTTAGAGGACAGGAAAACCAATCCCATACCCAGCTCCATTGCTGAGGCTCTTGGAGGGAGAAACTCATGACACATTTGGCTGTTTTATGTACAACCAATCTGTGACACAGAGGTGGTAGAGAAGTCAGAGTATGTTAGGGGAAAACTACTTTTAGGCTGTGGCAAAAGCACTGATGCATGCGTACAGTACAGAAGCATCACAAAATGAAGGAATGATGTACCAGTAATCTACAAGACAAAAGGATGCTCAAAAGAGTCCTTATTATGCGTAGTTCACAATGCAAAGCTGGCTTCCTTTTCTGCTACTATGGTAGTTCCACTGACTGACACGTTTTCAGATCTAATATGGCTATTTTAGCCAGGTGACCCTGGATTAGATCTGTGCCTTTTGAATGCTTCACAAATAATCACATTACAATATGCAGGATTGAGCAGCTGTTTTTTTCTAGTGCATGCCAATTTTGGTATTGATTTTTGTATTTATATAATTAGATGTGGAACAGTCACTTTTGCAAAATTAGACTTGTGCTAATACCAAGTGAGTTCTCACTTCAAATGCCTTTCATTTTTTTTTATGGTATGTATTTGACAGAACTTCTTCAATGAGCATGAATGAATTGCTTTACAGTATGATAATATGGTGGTTAATTAAGCAACATCTGTTGGGAACAAGATCTCCTCATCTACCATGATCTGGCAGCTGAAGTTGTAATAGCAGCTCCTTGGATTTCTCACTACAGTATTTACCTGTTCAAATGTCTGTACATCTAAAAATTTTGCAGGCCCTGCATTGTTTGGGTATGGCATACTAGAATGCTACCTGAAGTCAGGTAGCCCAGAACTGTGTTCTGCTTTTGGTTAGGTTCATACATGATAGCTTCATTTTTATCCTTGTTTACATCACTTAAAAAGCTTAGGAATATATTTGGTCATATCTTAAGGGAAAGTCAGAAATGTAACTGCAGGCAGGTTACGAGCCTGATATGAGTAGTTTTGGCACAGCCCTGAGGAAGCGGCTGTCAAGCATTTGCCTCTAGCTGATGATGAGGGCTCTTTAAGCCAGCTGACTTTGCACTGAAGCAGATGGTAAACAGTCGCATGAACTTTTCCACCAACTGAGCTGTGGGGTTGCAACAAGCAGCCCCAGGGTAGGAATATCTGATTGTGACACTGCTGTTTCTGTAGTGGACATCTAACTGAAGCCCCAAACTAAATCCAGATGGAGCTAGTGATATCTGCTCCTAATTCCAACGAATGCTGAATTGACTCAAGTTAGCTGGGCAAGCTGTCAGCTTGTGTCAGTCATTCCAGCTCCCTGGAGAGTGAAGTTCAGCTCTCAAGAGATAGCTGAAAAACTTTCCGTCAAACCATTTTTCTTTTGGAAAAGAAAGATTGCTAAAAAGTAAATATGCCATGGCAATGGGTCAATTTTAATTTGTTTTATTATGTTAGGATACTTAAAATCAGAACGTGAATTGTGGAGTTGAAACAACCTGAACCAAATGGCACACAAGCAAGCTTACTAGCTTAGTAGGGAAACTGTTCCAGCTGAGCCAAACATTCATTAAGCTGTATCCTCAATTTAATTGGTAGTGTACTGACAGGCCATTCAGCCTCATCATGCTGTTGGCTTGCCTGTGAACTGTGACGAGTCCAGAGGCAGTTAAGAGAATACTGACGTCCAAAGGTGTTCAGCATACAGGTCTGCAAGCCAGGCTCCTGGAAGTATTGCAGGAAATGAAAATGGCATATAGTGCAAAATGATAGAGCTTAGTTCGGAATGGTTCTGGGTTTTTTGAATTATCATGGTTTTTCACACTATCAGAATTAACTAAAGGTAACATCTTATTCTTGCAATGTCATGAGCATGAACCGTGAAGGGTCAATACAGTCTTATGGGTGTGACTGTGTTGGGATGTAGGAAACCTTAACTTTGCTCTGCTGTGCTCTGCGTTACCGTGTTGTCTGGTGCTGTTTCTGCTGCTTTGCTCTTCCTTGGAGTTGTCTCTGTCTGTAAGGTAATTAAAAGAGATGACCAGCACAAATAGTGCTACTAGTGATTGGGGCCTCTGGATATTTCCAAACAACAGATAATAATCAGTAGGGGTAGGTTTAGTAAACACTCTTTAAAATCATTCCCTACTTTTTCTGAATGAGCATGTGCAGGATCATAAACTTCTCAGGCAGTCTCAGTTCTCAGACTGAGATTTTTGCAAGCTACAGATCAGTGCCTACTAAATTACATGTAAAATTTGGGAAAGGTTGGAGTGCTGTACACTAAAGCTTCCCCAGGATGTTAGATGAATAAAAATGGAGAAATGTTTTTGTTTGTTGGTTTTGGGGTGGTTCCCCCCTCCCTCCCCCATAATTAAGGCTGTATGCCTTAATATGTTTTATTTTTGAGTAAATGGTGCCAGATTGATTTTCTGTCAAATATCATTAACCTATACCTACAAGAGGCCTATCTGCTACCTAACCCAAACAGCCAGGATTGTCAGGATATTTTCCTACTCCTGAGTGGAAAGTGAGTGGGTGAGTGCCCATTGACTAATTCCATTGTGCTTGTCACATCCAGTCCTCACTTCAGCCAGTTCTTTTCATATAAAAACACCTCAGGAACCCTGTGACATGAAAGCTGTTTCAAATCCACATGTATAAGAGAAAATTTGAGCTTTCTTAGAGGCAATTTTTTCCCCAGAGCTTTCCAAATTGTCCAAATTCTGCTCCCACTGAAATTAATGGGGGTCAGTCTTCACCGGGAGCAGGATTGAACAAGCCATAACACTTTGGCAAATTCTGCCTGAAGCATTTTGAACTGGGAGTGTGCATACACAATAATAATGTCACAAAATGGCTGAAAAATGCAGGTCTACTGAATCTGTGCAGATGGCCTGCTCTGACATTTGCTGGAGCTGTGACTGATTTCTTTTTTTTCTTCTTTCCAATGGCATATGTGCCAAAACATCCCACCACACAGAAGTCAGCAGTCTGCAGTGAGTCACTAATCTGCTTGTATGCAAAAATGAGCAACAGGCATAGTCATTATTTCTGCCTTGTGCTGTGAAGAAATGCTCACTTATACACTAAGCACTTCACTAAAGCTTTCGTTTTTGGGAAGGCAAGGAGAGGAATGCATAGTGTGCTTTTATTTGGGACAGGGATTGCCTAGAATTTTTTTTTTGTCTGTAGCCTCTAGGACTAGAAATAAAGCATCAGCTTAAAATGGATGCTTCTTTGTGGCATTGCTCTTGGTCTTAGCTCAGGGGGTTTTTTGGCTCTGTTCAAAGCGTTCAGATGCCTGGAGATCGCATGCCATAGTGTTCAAAGATCATGACCTAAAAATATACAATCTTCCTCCTGAGACATGTAGAAATGCAGACACAAATCTGTTTGTCGTGGTTTTCTTACAATCATGTTGAAGTGTTCTCTATTTGATCAGGCCCTTTTAAATAGGGAACTTTGTGAGAGCAGAGGGAGCATATGCCCGGAAATGCAGTTATGATTTGTTACGTGTGGTGGGTTCATTTTCTTGCCTGCTGCTTCCTCGAGCAGCTGCTGTTGGGGCCATAGGGAGTATTCCCAGGAGGAAATCCCTACTGCCCTCAGTGACAATGGCTGAGCCAGGGATTAGCAGGTGATTAAATCCTGTGGCAACTGCTGAAGCGCTAGGGAGAGGAAGAGCCATGTAGAATATTTCCAATAGAGAACGATGAGCAGGAGAAAAGGACTGACTTTATACTTGCAGATGGCTGTGTAACAGTAGCAAGTAAGCTAGCATTTTTTTCAGCTTTCTATAGGAAGTCACATCCAAGGTCCACTGCCTAACAGCAAACCTTTTAGGTTAGGTAGTTTTTTCGGTCATGGATTTTCTCTGGATTGAATGTTGACAAGTGGCATTTGCTCAAAGTCTTGGAGTACTTGCCTGCTGTTACCATGAAACAGGTGTAGCCCAGACAGCCATCCTGAAAATTCCTGCATGGGTGAGTGTGCCTAAACTGTGCTCCTGGGACACCTGCTAGTGAGAGCCTGAAAAGGAATATTAACTCTATCCTAGCCAAAACTAGCACATGATCTCAGGAATGACCCCTTGTTCAGCCATTACTACATGCAGATGTCCTCTCCAGTCCAGACTATATTTTGCCTTCTCCATATTGGTTTAGTTCAGTTAACTTCCATTAAAAGAAAAGCTCTCATTTTCATACCTGAATATGCCATGCAAAGCTCCTGTATTTGGCAGTTCATTGGCTTAGGCCTTAATCTAAAGGCAGGATGGGATGTGCCCTTTTTCGAAGAACCGCCAGATAATCTATTCAGTAATTACTAGACAGTTTGTATGTGCAAGTGTGAGAGTGATTGTAATTTCACTTTTCATTGAGGACAGTGAGCTTATCCTCTAGTTCACTCTAAGTAGTTCAGGCAGGGAGTGTGGATGAAGTTTCTCATGGAGTCAGAAGTTGTTCTCAGGTCCAAGTATGACATATTGACCTATTTAGCTATTAGCCCATCTTCTCTTTCACTGCATTCATGGCCAAAGGGTATGCAAGTGTCAATGGGCACTGTCTCACAGGAATAACAGCTAAAAGGGTGCGAAATTGGAAGTTTCCTTATGAAAAGGCAGCTTTTCTTTTGACCCCACTGAAGTCAGTGTCCTTGGATTTTCCATTTGGGAACAAAGTTTTACATGCAAGTGACATGTGCTTTGGAGTACTCTACATGTTACAGATACAAGCTTGTGACAAAGGTGCCTTGGATGGTAGAAAAGAGATGAAAGACACAGTGTTCCTTCTTCATGCAATGCTTGTCATCTTTTTGTGAGTTTTTCATCTCGGTTATTCTGCTTAGAGTTACTGGCACTGGCTGGCAGTCCGTGATACTGATTGAAATGGTCTATAGGGTACAGGTTGCGCTGTCGAAATGGTGACTTCTGTGATACTATGTAACATGTTGTTTATTCCAAGCACATGCAAAAATCACTAATTTGCTAATTTAAAAAAATAAATAATAAAAATCTCATAAGAATCATCTAGTTACGCACCTCTACCTCTGTCTTCTTGAACTGTTATGGGAAGACTTGTCTCTGTTGGTGTGGATGAAGTGTTTGACCTTGGTCTTCAGAAAAGCTCAGTTTTTTTCACTTAGGCTTTTCCTCAGCCTGCCTGAGCTTTTTCATTCCTTGTTTTACATTTTTATTGCACTGACACTAGACTGTTTATCCAACTCTGCGAAACTCAGGAAGCTATTGTAAAATTTCCAGAATGACTCTTGAATCATTTTGAGTGAATATGGCCTCTTCTGTTGAACTTTCTGGTATTTTCCATACACGTTCTAGTGAGGCTATTCAGATTCAAGCTGATGTTGCCAAAGATGGTGTCTCGCTTGGACTTTATTTGGTTTGTAGTTTAACTTCTAGATTTTTGGGAGATTATTATCTTTTCCCAAAGGTTTGATTTCTTCAGTAGCAAAAAACAAGCAGCAGTGAGCCACAAAGCCAACATGTACAAAATCTTAGGGTTTCTATGCCCATTTCTGGCTGGATTTTTGCTTTCAGCAATTTTCAATATTATTCAAACAGCCTAGTGTCTGTAAATGGTTTTACCCTCATAAGACTAGATCCTTCTTCCATGTGCTGCACACTTTTCTCCTTCTTTCCCTGCATATAGAGTCAGTGATGGCAAATTGCAGATGCATGATAAAGACCTACCTTGATCGCATGCTACTACATGGTTGCAGTTGTGTCTCAGTAGCCAATGTGTGTGTGTCTAGTTCCTTTTAAGGGTGAGGAGTGGAGAAGGCTAGTATTTGTGTTGAGTGGAATCCTGTTCCAAGTCAGCTGCAGATGGGAAGGACACTCTCTTGTTAGGTTATAAGCTATCTTATCACCTGCAGTGCCTCTCATTGGTGTTTGGACAGGTCTGTTCTGAGCTAGCCTGAAGACTTGCTTGCCTGCTGTATCTTTGGAAATAAGATTTTAAAGTGCACTTTCTGAAAAGAAACTCCATAAAAGTGGCTTTGCAATGGAGAGATTGTGCATCTGTTACATCTTTGGTCTGTTGTCTTATGTTGCTGCTCTATCACTCTTTACTCCATTAATGATACAGAGGATGGCTTCTTGATGACCTCTGCTAGTGGCATACTTTGTGGTCTGATGTCACGTAAGATGTTTTGTGACTACTACTGGTAAACATTCTGCTATCAAAGTAGGAATGATACCATTAGCTGGGCATAACCTTACCTTCTCCTCAGAGCTTTACTTCTGCCCGTAATATAAACTCATTTCTGGTCACCAAAAAGGCAAAAGTAACTCTTGCATCCTGGAGTGGGTTGGCCCTTGTTGGTAGGTAAGTCCCCACCTTGCCACTTGCTCGCTCTCCCCCAGTGGGATGGGGGAGAGAATTGGAAGCGCAAAAGCAAGCAAAAACCTCATGGGTCAAGATAAAGACAGTTTAATAAGTGAAGGGAGGGGGGAAGAAACAAGTGGTGCAAAAGCCAGCACTTGCCACCAACAAGCTGATGCCCAGCCAGTCCCTGAGCAATGACTACTCGGGGGAAAAAACCTCTCCCTCCATTTTTATTGCTGAGCATGACATTATATGGTATGAAATACCTCTTGGTCAGTTGGGGTCAGCTGACCAACTTCTTGTGCACCCTCAGCCTACTCACTGGGGTGGCAGAGTAAGAAAGAGAGATCTTGATGCTCTGTAAACACTGTTCAGCAGTAACTAAAACATTGGTGTGTTACCAACACTGGTTTTGGTCACCAGTGTAAAACACAGCGCCATCCAGGCTGCTATGAGGAGAGTTTACTTCATTCCAGCCAAACCTAGCACATGTCCAAAAGAGAGCGTATCTTTAAACAAACAAGCAAGCAAACCCCTTGATTTATTGTATGGCTAAGCTTTTCTAAGGTGATCATTCTCCAAAATGCTTTGTATGCACTGAAGCTTTGGGAGCTGATGTGTTGAAGTACAGCCTGCTGAGAGCCTCCAGAGGCCACTCTGGGCAGAAGGTCAAGTTTTTTTTCTTCTCCATGAAATGGCATCCTGTATTAGTGGAAGGGGAGGTTGTATAGTACATACTGTGACTGTTGTACTCTTTTTAAAACTGTTAATTAAAAGTATGTATTATTAATGTTGTCTATAGGTTCATTCCAGTCTCAGAAAAAGAACTTATTCCACAAAATTGTCAGCAAATGTAAGCACAGAAAGGAGAAGCTTAATGTTCCGGACACAGGTACTGGTGCATTACATAGTTAAGGTTTTGGGCCACCTTCTCTCAATTCAGTCTCGGGGAAATGCTTCTAGACAGGGGCTACTCAGCTCGCTAGTCTTTGATTGCTTTGATCCCTTATTTCCCTGTCTGCTTTGATTCCATTAGCTCCTGGCTGCAATTGATCATATTACCTTATTCCAGTATTATGCTGTTTTGTTTTTAATTGGCATCTCCCTAATTACAGTTTCCCTGCTCCAGACGCCATGCAGCAGAGCTGACAAAGCGAAGGCGATTCTGCGGTTGGCCCTGAACTCTGTCTTCCACAGCTCATCAGCTCATAGCTCTTCAGTCCTTTGATTGCTCTTCTGTCCATCCCTTCTGTATCACAGACCACATTATTTATCCCTTTGCCAGAGCATTTATCCATATCCCTATCTCTTCTCTCTGTGATTTCCCTGTCTAGAACTTCGCAGCCTGCAGCTGGTCAGGATGTAAGAGCTTGTTTCTACACCAGATCTCAGAAATACTAACCTAAACCAACCTTCCCTCAGTAGAAATCTTACCCAGCTTTCTGTTTGCCTCAGATTGAAGATAATTTCAACAGTTTTCTAAGTTATGATGTCCTGGGCTTGCTCTGCCTGCTGTCCTGCTGGTAGCTCTCCAAAGTCTTTTTCTTGTTACAGTGTTCCAGTCCTGCACACCTACATACTCACAACTCTGAGGAGCTTTTTCAAGTGTACAGTATGTACAGGATTATAGCTTAGCCTGCTTCCCTGGGTTGGTTTGTTGTTTTTTGGGGTTTTTTTCTTTTGTAGTCATGTTGCCCACACTACCCAGATCACGCCCACGCTATTCCTCAGCCCTTCCACAGTGGAGTTATTTCCCGCATTGTGCCTGTGGTGTAGAAGAGCCTTTGTGGTTCTGCTTGCTTGGGTAGCTCCATGAATTTCTTCCATTTTTTTCCCCATCCATATCTGTCTCTTTTTAAGATAATAAAATTACTATCCCCATCTCCATTTCCCTCAGCTACCTTTATGCTTAATATCTTTCCCTAAGGCTTGGCTGTGTCATTTCTTCTCCTTTCCTGATGCTCTTCTGTGTCCTCTGTGGTACACATGCACTATTTTCCCACATAGGCTCTGCCAGCTCTGCTGCATTCAGCCCTGCAAATGTTTTGAAATTCCTTGCTCTGTTACATTGTATTTGTACAACAAACATGTTGTGGGAGTTGCTCATGAGAGGTAACTGTCTTGCTTCCATGCTGGTATGAAAAAGGCATCATACATTAACACAGCTTTTATTGGGTGCCATTCACATTTTTGTGTCTGAATTATTAATAGACTATGTAGACAAATTAGTAAGAAAAATGGGTGTTTAAATTCTCCTGTGGGAAAAGAAACAAAACATTTAATACATGATTAAGTAAAAAAAAAAAAAAACTTAAAATCTGCAGATACAAAATATAACTAAACAAAATGTCAAAGCCTCCATTTGATTAAAAGAAACCAGCTTGTTTTGATATCAAGTGAAGTGTGCTCTATGATCAAAGATTCAAGCCTGGCAAGTGTTGAGTACCCTGGCCTTGCTCCAGCACAACACAGAGGCATGTCCTTGGAAGTTAAGCATGTGAATAATATCATCGTGTCTAAACATTAAAGATGTGTCTGTGCATTTGCTGGAGTAGGGCCAGTTTGCTACATTCTTCCCAAGACTGAAGACACCAGGAACTTACCAGTCTTACACAACCCACGTAGAAATCATTAAAGGAAAAACAGTGGATATATATACTGGTGGGGAGCTACATTTCCTCTGAGTTACAAAGGGGAAAAAATGTGGGGTCTTGCCTACTCTTCAGTGTACCACGTAGTGACACTGAAAGCAAAGCGTTGTTCAGCAAAGTGGAGTGTGGGTATGGCCTTGCAGGTGACGTAGAGCCTCACCATCATGTGCTGCCTACGTAACCTCAGCCTTTCATGAGTTCATTGGCAGCGTGGCCCTAAACTCTTTGACTCCACTGTCCCATATTCTGCAGCATTCAAGCTGAGCATCCCAGCATCTTCAATTCAGATACACAAGGATTTAGTGAATCAAACACTAAATGAAAATTTAAACTCCTTTTTATGGGTAGTCTATACTTGTGGTGAGTCACAAGTCTATAATGTGTGGTTTGGGTTTTTATGGAGTTAATTTTGCTGGAGGAAGGAGCTTGAATATTCTTATAGCTGGAGACGAGACACTTGGAAGGGTTGCTGTCAGCAGAGTTCATACTGGATTCATGTTTTGTTGTCTTACAAAGTGTCTCTGTGCATCTGTGTTTTGAATGCAGAAAAGTAAATGCAGTAAAGGCACATTTTGATGTGATTGGATCATGATGTCTGAATCTGTCTCTGGTTTGAGTATCCGAGTGGATTTTGATTCCATGTGACCACATCGTGCACAGCATTGTGTTACAAGTTTGCAGGTGTTTATTGAGAGAAATGCAGCCCAATAAAGTACCAGTGGACATGCCACAACCCCTGCTTCTCCTAGCAGGGGAGCACACAATAATGCAACTGAATATGTTAAGAGATATGTCACTTCCTTAAGAAGGCTGACAGAAGCAAAGCTGAACCTATATCTGTTTGAGGAGGTTGAACACCACTCAACTGAGAGATTTATTTTCTGCCACACCATTAATGCTTTCTGGTGGGAAGCAATACTTTAAATAAGAAGGGATAAGTCACAACCATTGACTCCTTGTAGGTACGTTTAGTGAGCTGTGCTGAGGGCTCTCGCATGGTTTGTGTAACAACCAGATGCTGTGCTGGCCTTTGCACCAGAAGGGGAGAAGACATGATGAACATATACACCAGTCTCAGCACTAGCTGATGTGTGAAGGAGCCTCGTCTCATGTGGCTGGTGGAGCTAAGTGCTTGCTACGGATCCTCCATCAGCTCTCCCATATGCACATCACTCTGTACAGCCTTAGCACATGTGTTTGAGAAAGAACAGAAAGTGCAGAAAATTAGCAGAATCACCTTTTTTTCTTTCTGCTGAGAAAGCCCTGCTGTGTGGGGCCTGCAGCCCAGAGGGAGCCAGTAGCTCTGTGCCACTGTGCCTTTGGCATCCATCCAGGCTAGAAGATGGCTGGGTCAGCACAGGCTCATGCAGCAGAGCTTCTCATCCAGCCAGCTGTTCCATACACCTGGCTTGACTATCTGCTGCCTTGTCAGCTGGTGTCACCCAGCCCTTGCTGCAGCTCTGTGTGCTGCCTGACCCTATGAGCGGTATCGCAGCAGCATCCCGCTGTCAGAAGAGCTGGAATTTCTACCAGGGTGTAAGTCAGAGTGTGCTTGGCATTCCTTGGTGAAGTGGTTCCTGAGGCACTTGCTCTGTCTTACTAGGCTTCCCCTTTTTAGCTTCATAAAGACAATTAAAACATTACAGCCCACCTTTCCTTCTTGATACCAGCGTGCTTGGACCCACAGAGCGTTCGTTCTCCACTAAATGTGGTTAAACTTCTGCAGCTCTCTCTCATAACAGATAGGCATCGCTGAAGAAATTCCTTTAAATCTGTCTGTGTCTTGCTGAGGTTCAGTCTAAAAAGCTTGTTTGCTTCTGTTGTGTGCCAAGTCAAGTCCAATTGACCTCATTTTTCTTGTTCACAAAGAGGAGGGAAAATGTACTCTGCATGCCTGCAGAGCAGGGTAAACTGTCTGTGCTATCTTGTAACAAATCTAGCTCAGGAAACCATCTGGCAGAGAGCTCTAGATGTTTTTCTCCCAAAGTCGTTTTTGCGACTGTGGTGTAAGCATGCCGAAAGGCCCACATCTTCATATCATGTGCTCAACTCTGCTTGCAAAAATAGCCCTTTAGCACATGCAGAACTACTGCCATGCGGAAGGCAAACCATGTAAGTATCTGTTTGCAGGACTGCACAGTAGCTGCAGAACTTCATTTCTAGATGGCATTCTCCTGAAAATGAGCTGAGCTCTACACGGGACAGCTCTTGAACACAGGAATGTGTGGAAACAGAAGAGATATGAAATGGATTAAAGTAATTATTAAAGAAAAACACAGGGAATTAAACTTGTTTAGCCATGTCTTTTCTGCACAGCAAAGCCAAGTCTTGGTATATATCTGAATGGATATACCTTTGTCAGCTGAAGCAGTGGGGTGCTGTTTCTCTTGAAGGAGGTGCAGGAGGATCCCTGTTAGTACCTAGCTTAGCTATACGGTTGTTGAAACTTGCATTGAACTCCAGAGGAGAAAGTAGTCCAAAGGGTCTTATGAGTGAAGCCTTTGTGTGATTTCCTCCAGGTTATGTCTGCTTGAATAATAATCTGCAAATAAGTCAATTAAATGATTTCTTATCCCAATGAGCTCTACACTTACACTCACGCTCTCATTGACTGTTCACCTTTAATCCTTCCTTCTTCAACACTATATGGCAGCAATGTTATGATGAAGTGATAAAGAGCTTACTTTAGAGCTAGAGGAGAAAAACAAGTAGAGGACTCTGAAGTCTCTTTCAAAGATTGAAAAGCCTTTAAACATGGAGAGGGAATATACTTGCTGCATCCTGAGTTCATCAGCCACCTTCTGCTATTTCTTAGTAAAATATGTCAATGTCGTATGTTCCTTCTTATGTCTTTAATAACTGTCACCTCTCTTTATTTTGCCTTTCAAGGTTTTTCCTTACCTTTAATTTCTTGAGCTTTTTCAGGCATGCAGCATGAGAAAGAAAACAAATGTAAGAGGGAACTGTCTACTATATTGACCGATTAATTTAATTTCTAGTGACCTGACATAGCTTATAATATACCACACATCTAATTAAAAACATACCAAATCAGATTTCTTTCTATTGTATGTTATTGTTTGAAATCATGTCTTAATATTTTTATTAAATGTTTAAAAAAAAAAGTGACTTGTATTACTAACATTAAAGCCATTATAAACTCCATCAAACTAGAATTAAACAGCACTGTCAAAGTATTATCTAATTAGAGCATATCTCCCAATCAGAATTAACAAATAGTGTTGGACTACAACCAAACCATTACATTAATACATAATCAAGAAATCTAGAGAGAAATTTAATTATACATTCCAATTAAGATTTTGGTCTCAGCACAGTCAGCTTATATGAACATCTCACTATTAGCTCAGTTGAGTTGCCTGAAAGTCACATTTGCAGTCATTGGCACTTCTACTTAATTGGACTGTTATGGGCCAGATCTTTTCTTGTGATTGCTCTTGCTCTTTTTGCAAAAAATAAGTTTTACAGCATAGCTCTGCTCTGGAAAGGTTAGCATCTATAGCTAAACATTGAGAAAAGCTAATTAAAGCTGTGTAGGTTTTTTTCCAAAATAAAGAGCATGCACAAGTTCAAAACTGTTTTACAAGAGAAGATATGAAGATGAATTAAGAACATAAATGAATTAAAGTTTGGAACATTTCCAAATATTTTTACACATATGTACTAGATCTCATTGTATTCTTATGCCATAGAACATTAAAATTAAAAGGTCCCTTCCCACTTAAAAGAGCCAAGAACAACAGCTAACAAGATAAAATGTGTTTCAACTATTCTCGTCACCCAGTCCGCATCCTCACATAGTTAATAGTTAAAGAAGCTAGCAGAAGATAGAGGTTATATGGCAGGGGGGTTGGAACTAGATGATCTTTGAGGTCCATTCCAACTAACCCAAACCCTTCTGTGATTCATTCTATATTATCTTTAAATAGGAAGCTCATTAAATCTGCAAAACCAAACAATAAATAAACCGTAAATACACATTCAGATGAAAGAGGGCAAAATCCATGCAGGCTGCTTGACTACTGTGCATGGTTTGTGGGGTTGGGTGCTCCTGTGTGATGCAACCAGTCTCGGTGTAGGAGGCTGATCTTGTTCAGTGCTTAGCCCTTCTGAAAGAGCAGTTGTTGCCACTCTGGCTTGAGTTTTCTGCACATAATTCTTGCTGGTCCTACCACCCAGAAAGTGAACAAATGGGTCTTAAACATATCTTTAAAATGGGAAGAAAGATTGAAAGACATTGTGGGGAAGAGAAAGCTAACTGTAGACACAGTAACAGCTGTGAAATGTGTAAAGAACTTGCAAAGAGATGGGGTATAACCTGGCGAGTTTTCTTTACTAAGAAAATAATGAGTTGAAAATGCAGCAGGGGAGATGAGGTACAGGCATTAGGAAAGAATATGTAATCACTCAGGATGGCAGTGCACTGGGAAAAAGTACCCCAAGGACTCGGTGCAGATGCCATGAGTGTTCCCAATTGCAAAGCAGGTTAGACAAACATCTGTAAGAAATTACTCAGGCGTTCCCTTTGCTACCTGTAGTCTATTTCTAACCCTAGTTTGCAGTGATCGCAGATGGGGTAGGCCTCATAATGCTTTTATCAAAGGAGGAAAAAAGATGTCACAGATTGAATTTATGGACTAGTGATGCCCTATGGTATCAGTAGTACGGCTTATTAAATCAATGGAAATTACAAACAATTAATGACTGCGCTCTGATCTCAGACTTTGGAAACGTAAATACATTTTGTGATTGCTGTCTGACCAATTTCTTCATGAACAAGATTAAAGTGACCGTTTAACCAAGTGAAAATTTGGGATCGCGTTCCAGTTCAGGGCAGAAGGCTGCTTCCAAATGCCAACATTGGCACTGTTAAGAAAGATTCAAACTGTTCCTTCCTCACTCTCTGACTTTATGTAGGCAGTATTTCTGTCACAGTATTTTATCCCGTGCTTGCTTTCTTTTCTTAGCATTCTTATCTTCAACTGTGATCCAGCTTTGCTTTTCTATTTGCTGCCTTTTGGGTGTCTTTTGAGGTTTGTTGTTCTGTAAAAGGCAGTATTTCCCTCTGCTCAGAGGAGACGATGTAGAGTGACTATAGAGAAGAGATTGGGGGTTAGTCAGGACTCCCTGAATTCTGCTTGTGAGTCTTATCTGTGAGCTAAGAAAAGCTTATGTAAGGACTATTATTGTTCCTTAAATACGTTTTGTCTCTTAGCTACTTGTTGGCATCTTCTGTTGCAGAGTGTTTTATACAGCCTGTTTGATGCCCTGCTCCCACTTAAGTGCTGCTGCCCATCTCACAGGTTCCTTTGCAAATACTAGAAACTTGAACCTCCTGGGATATCTGTATGATCTGATGCTACTATTCCCCTGCAAATATCTGCAGGATTTGGATCATATCTTCCCATGGGTTTTGCTCTGAGTACCTGTGAGGGAAGGCTTTATGCAGATACATGCAAAATGGTAAATGAGCATAGCTAGTAGTTGAATTATTTTACATGTAAAACATTTTTGTCCTCTTTCAGCCATACTCTCAGAAGACAGAAATTCCAGTGAGTCTGCCTGGAAGAATAAAATTTCTCTATCTGCCCTAAACACTCCAGAGCCAGCAATGATGCATGAGCCTTTAGTTGGCAGCCAGAAAAGGAAAGCAAGAAAAACTAAGATCACACATCTTGTCCGAACAGCAGATGGTCGAGTGTCACCAGCAGGAGGGACACTGGGTAAAGAAATGGGAGTTTAAATTTTGTTAAAATTGAATGATTGGAGATGGCATTGGAATAGTATCAAGGAAGTATTTTTCAGTCAGCTTGGTTTCATACTTGCTCAGAAAGGTCGTTATTTAAAATACAGGTATCAATCAACTGGGAAATCAGTGAGTCCTTAATGGCCAGCTTCTTTTGTTTGAATGCCCAAATCTGTCTTCTCTGCCTGGATATTTCTCTCTAAAAACTGATAGCTGATGTGGAGAGTAATGGAAAATGGTTACCTTTCATAATTTTTTTCCAGTCCAGCAAAGAAATTACACTGCACCTAGTTACAGGATGTAAAAATGTATTCCATAATATGACAGTAAGTGCCACAGCACTTGCAAGAGTCCTCTGCAGTTAAGATAATCTTTCAGGTCTTCTGTATCTAAAACATAGACAAAAGCTCTCTTGCCTGACCTAAAAGATCAAACTCAGTTGAATGCAAAATCAGTAAACTGCTTCATAAACCGTAGTACTGTGCTTCTGCCAATAGCTTGGGTCAGAAGAGGTTGCAGCTTGACTTGAATTACACTTGCAAAATCAAAGTCCTAAAGGGAAGGATTCTGTAAACACCAGACTAGTCAGTGTATCAATGTGCTGCTGTCAATATAAAGGCTAGATTTGCAAGCTTAACTTTCTTTTATTGCAGAGGAGAAGCCAAAAGAGCTGCCACAAAGTACTCCTCAAAAAACATCAAGCGCAGAAACAGATTGCAATAGCGAATGCTCCAGAAATGCAGAGACAGAAGAAAATCATAGTATTACATCAGATATGCCAGCGGTGTCTGCATTTTTCAGCTTAGCTGCTCTGGCGGAAGTAGCAGCCATGGAAAATGTACACAGGTATGGTTTTCTTTTCCCCTTGTTGTCTAAGTGCATAGTATGTGGCTGCCAGTTTGTTCAGAAAGCATGTGAATTGCAGACCGTTTAATTTGCCCTGTGTTTCCTCTTCCACAGCTTTCTATGAATGTCTGTTTTACACCACTTGCTTAGTAGTGTTAAGTCTTCACCTAAATGACAAGGTAATCTATTTCAGTAGTCAGTAAAATGATCCTCCCTGGTAAGCTTGCCTACCAATTTTTGTATATAAACAGGTTCATATGCTCCTTGAGATCCTAATGATTGAGAGTTTCTAATTATCAGGTGCCATTTGTTGGATAATAGCAGATTTAAATAGCTGTTGCATGCTAATTTGTATTTTTTTGGTGGCCTAAGACTGTGGAGAGAATGTCATGTAACTTCAGCCGGAGTTTTTACGTTGAACATGGCTGAAGGAAGCTAACTTGTTATTTTTACTCTTGTGCTTTGCTGTGTAGGAAGCAAAGCGTCTGCAGAATGGCATGGGACAGAACAACTCTGGGTGATGGAAAGCCACATTTGTTTGGGTTGGTCCTCTCAGTTACTGAGTAGACTGTCCACACAGACAAGGTGGAGAATGTGCAGGTTACTTAGGGCTGTTGGATCAGTTCAGCATGGTCAGATCCTGCATGCTAGACCTGTGCTGGAAGGAAATCAATGACAGCAAGTCCTCCTTGGCTCTTAATTATCCAGTGTTGTTCTTTGATGCTGCAGCTTATTGGAGTGGAAAAGTCAGTGAGGAAATGCTGGGCCAGTTTGAAACCATCACAGCCTCTGCAAATGGCATTTGACAGATTGCTGGCTACCTAAGAAACTCCACAAGGCAGTGATTGATGAAACCGTTCACAACCTCATTCTACTGTTGATCTTCTGGCCCCCACTGACCAAGCTAGTCCTGTGCGTTCAGGCTGCGCATCAAACATTGAAAGGCATTTTAGAAGCTCAAGGGCCCTACAAGAAAAAAAGTGAGCTGAACCCAGCCCGCTAGCTCTTCTCTGCAGAAGCTGTTGTCTTGCTTAAGCAACATTGTTTTGGGTGAGAAGTGTTTTCACACTGCAGTCAGCCTGGCCTTTCCTCCCAGCTCTGCAAAACAAGTGTCTGCTATCAAGACAGTAAAAGTCTGAACTCGTTTCTGTCATCTTCTGTGGTCAGAAGCCATGAAGTGAGACTTGGGAAGTGCTGTGCTAGGCTCTGCTCTCACTCACAGCCTTGTGGTTTCATTGATTTCCATTAACACTGACCAGAATTGCACAAGAGCAACAGGGTTTGCTTCGCTGTGGTTTTTCCCCCTTTGCTCCTCTTAAGAGTTCTTGTCCTTCTCTTGTCCCTGTTGAAGTGAGCTAATGTTTTACATAGCCTTCTGTTTGGGTCTGTCTTTATTGCTCCCACCTTTTGTCATCTCATCTTGCAGCTAGAGCGATGCAGCACGTCCTGCGAGGTCTGAAAACAGTGAAGTGGCAAATGTCCAGCAACTGTTGTAAATTCCAGCTTGTAATCACCCTGGGGGAAATAAATGAAAACAGGGAGGACTCTTTCCCAGTAGAAACTTAGCCATGTCTCTCGCAGACTTGGCATATGGCAGGCAAAACAGAAACCTAAATCTGATGGGCTAGATGCTTCTCTATTTACTACTCTGTCGACTGTTTGTTATATTTTGTAACTCACTTCTGTATTTGCAAATAGCCAGAAATGCGGAGAATAGCATTAGAGTTTTGCTTAATGTGTTTTCGCAGTGTCTGAATTTAATTATTAAATAATTTTACAGAGCCTTGGGCATGGAAGCCAAACTCCATTTCAACTGTGATGAGAGCTTGTCTGGAAGTGGCAGCATGGTTTTCATTTGAAGGCTTCTGTTTAGCTTTATTTACCTTGTGCCTGCCCCGGTTAAGCACTGTGAGCCTGAGCCGCATTTTGTGCCAAGGCCACTTCGTTGCGCTCCGGTTGTGTGAAGTGTGTTGGTACCTCCGCTTCTGCTGGGGTCTTAGCTGTGCCAGAGTCAGGTGGAGTGACCCTTGTGTAAATAAGAAGTGGGCCCCAGATTTTCATTGCTACAAATGACACATACTGTAACAAAAATAGAACCTGACTTGTGAGATTAGGTAACAGGCGGTGACGTGCTTTGTGTATGTATTTTTAAAGACAAGCTGCAAAGGAGCTCTCCCAAGTCCATCTGCTACAATGATTGATGTTGGTTTCCAGCACATAATTCTGGCGCAGTTTATTTTTATGATTCCCTGTGCCAGGGGATCATTTGTAAATTAACACTGGTGTAGTAATGAAAGGGGTGTTGTGCTGGGCTGATGAAGTGTTAAGTCATGAAACTTGGAGTAATCCCAATGTGCAACTCTGCTGATGAATATATTTCCATATTGCTTAAAAGCTGGCTATTGACTTGCATTAACATGACATAGGCCTCTGTGCATTTACCTTCTTTTACCACACATGAGCCAAAATCTCCACTTCTGAGGGCTGAAGCCACTCCCTTACAAAATGAGTGATAGCGTTTGTGTGCTCTTAACTTACTCTTCAGCTGTGCATTTTGTTTTGTGTCGTCAAATGCCATCACATCTTGGTTTGGCATGACCTTGTGTTGCGGGTTGTCCTCAGGATATTGTGTTACTGCTGCAGGGATACCTCTAAAAAGAGCGTGTAACAGCAGTGTGTGGGCATCTGTAGCAGCAGGGAGTTACGGTCCTGTAATGTCAGATGTTAAACCATATCGCGTGCCACTTTCCATCCTTTCTGGTCTGATAAAAGCACCTCCTGCACTCCAAATAATGATGGGTGGCTTTTCTTTTCTTCTTTTGCAGAAGTCAGAGGGCCACACCTCTCCCACGTGACGGACAGCCAAATGAAATGTCTCAGGCTCCAGTGCTTATTTCCTGCGCTGACCAGTGAAGCTCCACTTTATTGTAAAACATTGTGCTTTACCTAATATCCTAGCCTTGTCTTTACCAAGGGAAGCTAGTCAGTCCATATGATGGAAACTATAGACTGCAAGCAAGTGCTTATTGCTCTGAGTGGCCCAGAATTCACTGGAAGCCAGATGTTAGCAACTTGGGCCAGGTCCTCAAATTGGAACCCAGTATGTAGGAGGGTGATATTAATTGTTTATTAATGAACAGAAATGGAATGATCCCAGAGCTTGCTTTCTATCGAAGGCTTTTAAACAGTAAATAGGTGGTTGGTGTGAAAAAGACTGCCTTTACTGTTAGCTCACACAGCATCTCTTTTACCAACCAGAGAGTACGGCAACTAGTTTCATATAATACCTAGTTATTCTAAATGAAAACGAAAAAAAAAAAAACCAACAACAAAAACACTGACGCACTGCACTAGTTATTATTAGATATTCTTAGTCATTTTTGTACATGAAGATTTAAGTTCTAAGATGGTTTATATTAATAGGTTATGCCTACGTTTATATTGTAGAATGAATTTAAAACCTGTTCCAGAGAACTCAAGGCAGCCTGGACAGATGTACCATTGTTAGCGGTGTTTGGGCAGCCACGTGGTCCAGATGTTCTGCACTTTTATATTTGCCACCGGAGTGGTAGAGTTTACTGGCAAAAATTCTGACAGGCTATGTTTGGGTTTGTTTCTTTTTAATTTAGCTTTGAATAACCAGGATGATGTGCATTAGAAAAAGGAGTGGTGTATGGAAAAGAAAATACTGCGGATAATTGACTTGTCTTTCATGCCTTGGAGGGTTCCTTTGGTTTTGCATAGATCTCTGAGCGACTTGGTGAAATGTTCCTGTAAACAAAAAGTACTGCAAAGGTGTTTTTCAAAAGTGACCTTAGTATTATTTCACCGTTCTGAAAAACCTAAACCCATGACTTTTCAATATACATCTACACCAATACACATACCTTTGACATTTTACAGACACTGGCATTGTTGTAGCTACTATGCACAGTCCAAATCAGTGTCAGAGTTTGCATAAAGGGCCAATTACAGTTTGTGGTGGTAAAGTGGCAAGTTGTATACAGATAAACTACAACCGAAGAGTAACGTTTGACTGAATTCAGACTACCAAACAAATCCATCTGCCAGTTTCTGTCTTTGCTTATGTTGAATTTTTGTGGTTTGCTCTCATAAATACATCCCAAAAGCAGGCCAAGTGTATCACTTGGCCTGTTACCTTCGCTATCTTGACTTACACTATCGTATAACCAAGCATTGATTCCTACCAATAGATGCAAAACGATCACTAGTAATTGATCTAAAGCTACAAATTCAACAGGGTACTTCTTCTATAGCACAAGATGTTTCCCTACTTTTTGCATTGTAGCACAACAATTTACCAAATTGGACTCCAGCAATAATTTTCTATTAGTCTTCGTCATACCGGCTGAACTTTTGATAGTATTAGATTGAGTTTGAAGTTCTTTGAATTAAGTCTTTAAATGATGAGAGTTTACATCATTCTATCAGGCATTCTTATTTATACTTGACTGAATTGATAATGTGTTTTGGGGTTATTTTGTAACTAATTTGATGTAATAGCCATATGGACAGTAACTCTTACTAATGCTTGCTAGGTTTAGCCTTTCATTGCTGTGGTTAAGTGAAAGTCTTTGGTTCAGTGTCAGGAAACAAGGTACAACATACCACACGAGTTGTAACGAAGGATTAAAGTCTGACAAAGGGCAGGTAGCTGGGGAAGTGTCACTGAAACAGCACCATCAAGGATGCAGGTGTTGGAAGAAGGGAACAACAACAAAAGAAAAACAAAAATTGTGAGTCAATGAAAAGGCTTTTTAAAAATTCAGGTGAATATATGACTAAGAGCCCCTAGAATGCCACTGCAGCCTATGGCAGTATTTTTAATAAGATTTTATTAAAGTTTTATAAGTTATTTTAACAAGACAGGAAAAACTTAAAAGACTTAAAACTGTTGGGTCACAGCAAGGTGGCTGTTGGAGTTTTGGACCACTTTATAATTAGCTGAAATCCAAATATGTTACAGTGCAGGCCGTTCACGTTGACAATGGTACTAACTTATTTCTCTAGAAACCTTTAGAGTAGATATATTTTTGTCAAAGCACCCCATCCTTCCTCAATTTAAATTTCAATATTGTTCCTGAAGATATTTCTGTATATTAATGGTACCTTTTTTAAAAGAAACAGAAAATTACTTTTTTCTATATGAATTAATATCTTACTTGATCTGCTTTTCCTTGACTTTCCCTTAGAGAGGGGGTAGGGTTGGGTCAGTTTACTGGATATGACTGTTTTCAGATACTTACAAAACCTTTTTGTAGATATGCTTAATTTTTAAGCGATTAGGCACTGAGAGTAGCAGAAATCCTGCAAAGCTTTATAGTTCACTAGGCATTTGCCTTTGTTGGTTCTCTGAGTGATGTCTTGATTTCAGTAGCTAGAATTTTTCCCTGAATCTACTAGAAGGGGTATCAGTATTTTCAGGTAACAAAGTCTGTTAGCACAACAAAAATTTCAGACCAATATCTTACTGTATTGGGGTTGGGTTTTTTCCTTGTTTGTTTTGTTTTAATTTTTATTAATTTCAGCTGCTTTCATTTTGGAAAATCTTATTGCTATTGTGTGTACTTCAGTATACCAGCAAACACTGTTACCCGTTAACACATTGTCCACAAATGCCTCTAGAGAAGAAATTGTTGCACCTTATGTATATCTCAAGCAAACCAAAATATGATGCTTTTCTGCTTTGTTTATTCTGAATATGTTGTATCATACTTTACTGAACCCATTTTAACTTAGCTAAAGCTATCGATATTTATGCATTTCACATTATTTTCTGGATCTGAACCTGTGTATAAATCTTTCTTTAAAAAAAAAAAAAAGAAAAGCATTTACTGTAGTTGTCCTCTGTGACTTATCCATGGGAGGGGGGAATCTTGTCTCAAGTGTAAAATGCAGTACTGTCCCAGTTTTCCTTGGCTTTTATTTATTTAGTGATCTTTGATATTTCATATGTAGTTTTGAGGTATACAAAATACTTTGTTGTAGCTGAAGCTACGTATCTAAGCAGCTGGGAGAAAATTACTGTATTGTCTTCTTAATTGTTCTAGTACTGTATACAAATATGGGAAAAATGTTCTGCAGAGCATTTGAGATGCAGATTCTTATCCCCGCAGTAGGTTTTTTTCCAGATAGTAGACCAAATCAATCAAAACTCCATGATCTTAAAGGTCTTTTCCTGCGTAAATGATTCTGTGATTCTGAAAACATCTATGGAGATTACTTAATGCTCTGCTTATGGCAGTAACTACCCCTTGAATGTGCTGTGATTGCAGAAATAGAATATATTTATTTAAGATGATTGAATGCTCTTTTATACTAATACAATATCCCAAAGTCATGAGCAAGAGACTTCTTGGTAGTTTGGGTTTCTATTTTATAGCATTGGGGCATGACTTTTGAAATTAAAGTGATAAGCGTTGTTGGAAAGGGGCACAGGAACAAGGGACTGGTAGAAGCGTCTGAACTTGTGTTTAAATTCCAGCTTTGGTCTTTATTATTTGAGTGAAGGCTGCCTTTGTAGCACAAGGCTGAAGAGCACTCTCCAGTTTGTATCAAGTAGAAACCCAAGAGAGTTGTAACTCGCATCGAAATGAGGGAATGCCTTATAGTGTGGATGCTGTCTTTTGAAACAGGATATTGAATTGAAGCAGTTTTAATTTCCACAGCTTGTTTAGCTGCTGTACGGATACTGAAGAGACTGAAGGCAGCAGTTGTAGACGTGGGACAGCTAAGAGAGGGTGAAAGGAAAGCTGGTCTTTGTTCTCAGTATGGCAAAGTTATGGCAACAAACAGGAATTAGGAAAAAAAGATAGATGTGTGTATATATATATATGTGTGTGTGTGTATGTGTGTGTGCGCCTGGGTGTGTACATTCTGCAAAAAAAATGTAGGACAAACAAAAACATGATGGGTCTACAAGAGACTATATGTTGAGCCTTTGAGTGCACTCCCTTTTTTTGAATGCTGAGTCTAATATGGCTACCTCTCCTAAAAGACTACTTTCGTTAACTTCCATTTGCTTTCAGGCTTGATCGTGTAATCTTTTCAGCCATTGATACCATTTGTATATCACTGTGTGCTTTATACTTTCCAAGAGCAACATTTATGTAGCGCAGACAACATAAAAGCTGAATATACAGTGGTAGCCAAACAATGTTGTTTAACCTCTGCCATAGTCATATGGGTTGCAGGACGTGGGCCTGCTGGCTCTAGTTGGTTCAGTGAGATCGTTTTTTGTAACAGCAGAGAATGCAGTGCTCGTGGGGTTGCTGGACTTCAGATATCACCAGAGGTGACGCAGTAAGCCAAATGCTGCTCTTGAAACTTATTCTGGAGTTTACGTTTGCAATCCTGATTTCGCAAGGAAGTATAACTGTGCAGCTTGCGTGTTGTATACCATATGTTAGCCATTAGATGCTGTTTGTTTGCCGTGCTTGTTTGATAGATCGTAGAGCTCCTAGGTATCTTTGCCATGTTTTGCAATACTTGTGGCATTCTCCTTACCTCATACATATAGTGGAACTGTCACGTACGGCTGCCAGGATACTGAGGCACTTCAGGACACTGAGTGCCGTGAACAAATGCATTTAGGCTGTGAAAGAGTTAGTTGCCTCCTCCCGTGAATTCTCCAATAAAAAGGCACAGTGAGGTTTGTGCACTCACCTAAGTACTATTATAGTCATTTATATACTCAGTATTTTCTACTGAATTGACAACTTTGAAGAAGCTTATGAGATGGATGTATATTTTATGTTCCCCCACTAATTCTTCTAAGGCAGAAATCTAGGAAGACTTGACATGAGATCTCCACTCAGCAACACACCTTAGCATACGCTGAAAACCATCCTTACTTAAAGGGCAGCATTGTTATTTGCACTGTCACAGTGCAGGAAGTCCCCATTATGGACCACTACGCTCTTGGAGTTAAGCTTGGGCTTGCGTGATATTCCTGGGGGAGGCACGTCATGGTGACCTAGGGCCTTCATTGACATGGAATTTTTAAAATGACTGCAAATAGCTTAACATCTATT
This sequence comes from Balearica regulorum gibbericeps, assembly GCF_011004875.1. Taxonomy (NCBI): domain Eukaryota; kingdom Metazoa; phylum Chordata; class Aves; order Gruiformes; family Gruidae; genus Balearica; species Balearica regulorum. Next base: position 96,472,456 of record NC_046184.1, read on the forward strand.
GAGTTCTTCCAAAGAATTATATTGTAGTTTCTGGGTCTTGACTGTTACCGTATACCAACAGACCCACACTGTACTTCACTGGAAAAAAACACACCTGTACAGGCTAACCAGGCTTCCAAATGTAACGGTCTGTCCTATTCTTTTCACCCCTACAACTGAAACCTTATTTTCCCACACACACTGCTACGCTTTAATCAGTGGTTGGGGCTTTGAAGGTGACAAAAGCAAGAGAGGCATGTATGTGCATGTGTCGGCATGTATGTATACATATGCGCGCACACACACATCAGAGCGCAGTGATTTGCAACACGTTCTCTGTACAAAAGTGTTCCCGTGTCAGGTCATGAAACAACATGAGGTTTCTGAGACAATAGTTTTCCAACTTTCTTGGTAGATCTTGGTGTCTTTCCTTCACATTACACCCTAAGGTGTGATTTTTGAAAATCACACCTGAAAAAAACACAGATCCTGCTGACCTGGATGCTACAAAACCCTTCTTTCTCAGTGGTGCTTGCTTATAATAACCAGTATCTGTGGACAGTTTTAACACAACTAGTTTGCCACAATCTTTCCTCCTAGAGCCCAGTTCTTCAACTTTTATTCTCACACACAAATCCACTGAATTTTGACCCACTGTTTGGATTTATCCTCTCCAAAGCTTGGTGTAAACATGCCTTACAATAGTTCATCTCCATCAATGGTATAACAGAGCTACTGCCTTCTTAGATGCGTGTAGTTAAAAGTCAATAAGCACATTTATAGAATGTCATACTTTCTTCAAAAACCTCTAAATCGATATTTTTAAGTGCACATGTTAAGCCATGTGTATAACATGCTAAAGTACTTTAAACTGTGATAATGAAACTGAATAAAAATTTAGTATTTTAAATATTTGATAAGGACCTTCAAATAGATTTCTTTATGTTCGTTCTATTTTGGTTATCTAGTGTGTGCCTGTAAACAGTTTCCCATTTAAAACTAATGATTGCAAATAAATACTATTCAAACAGAGCTTCTTTGATACTTCACCTGCTTTACTATCAAATGATGGTTTAACATATGACTGAGTTAGCAGTATTTGCAGAATTTGTTTTTAGCTACAGTATGAATTTGTTGGTTTTTTTTATACTTAAAAAGAAACAAGCTCATTTTCCACCTGAAAATGGAATATGCCAAAACCCAGAGATGGATCCTCAGAACTGTAAGCCGTAGTTTTCTGTCAGATTATCCGTTCAACTTCTACACAATGACTATAAAGAAGTCACATATTTTACAAAGAAGTTCTGCCTATTTGTTCTTGCTTACACATGTCTATTATGGAAGCTTCCGTTCTTCTGAGCCTGGTTCAGCACTGTTGACGTTGTTGGAAAGATCTATAGGTCCATGCCAGTGCCCCGGAATTCAATGGATTTATATTGGCATAAAGCTGGAGATTGTGGGACAGAGAGCCAGGACTCTGTGCAGTTAGGTTGTGGGAGAAAAGTTTGCCTTTTCTCCTGAGCTTTCCAGGTATCCAGTTCGCATTTCTGGATTTTATCTTTGTACAATTGGGAAGCTTGTTCGTAGTCAACACAAGTATAAGAGAAGTCATCTCACCTGAAGAAGCCCTTGCTATGTTTTCTGTCTTTGGACACTAGGAGAACTTAGTCAGAAATTGATTCTTTTTTAGAAATAAGGAGCAAGTGTCATCAGTATTTAAACTTAAAGGTGTGCACTACTTTGGAAACTTAGTTAAACCAGACTCTGTTCTGCCCATATATTTTACCATCTTGAGGCTTGAAAATGAGATTGATGGGGATCTTTTCCTGTCCTTGGATGCCTGAAGCCTCCTTGATTGCAGTGCATTTTTCTGATCACAGAAGACCCAAGTACAGACTTCATGAAACCAGTAGACATTAGTTGTTCACATGGGAGCAGAACTCCTGTCTCTGAGTCAAAAGTAGCAGAAGGGAAGCCTTTAGGTGGTTTGTTGTTTGTTGTTGTTTTTTTTTTTTTTTAAACTATGTGCTATTTACTCAGGGAAGAAGAAATGTAAGCAATCTTGCACTGCCTTTACTGGGTATGCGTCAGTATGTCTGCAAAGAAACACCAGGAATGGAGGAGGTTCAGCATTAAAGGCCATGTAAAGGTTATACTTGGGGAAGGGGGAGAAAAGCTCTGATTCAGTGAGCAAAAAAAGCTGGAAGAAATCTTAAGAAATACATATTCTCTTACTATAGCATGCCTAGTCAGTGACATTGAAGTCACTATTCTGTTTTTTAATTACCAAATTACCTTAAAACAGTCATCTTCATTCCTCAAACTCCCATCTTTTCTCATCTGCTTTCACACTGTTCTTCCAGCAAAAGACTCGCTGAATTCAGCTAGCTCTCGGTGCATCTAGGTCTGCTTTGTTACCCAACTCTCACTCAGGTTGCTTATTGCAGCTGCATGGCATTACACTGACACTTTATTAACTGTCAGGTAAGATACATTTCCACTAATACTTTTGGGAAAACACAGGGTGGAAAGGCGTCATCCTCCTCAAGCACCGCACTTGTGCCAGACATTCTCCCCTCGATACCCTTGTTGGGTCCTTTCATTGTTCGTCCCAGAGTTTTTTAACGTGCTGTTAACCCTGCTTTCAAACAGACTTTTTTTTTTTTTTTCCCTACAGTGTGACAACATTAAGCGAGACAAAGTATACTTGAGCATACAGTAACCATGCTATATACAAGCTTGTGAAGCTGTCCATTCTTCAGTAGGACACTAGCACTTTGTTACAAAATATGAGACGCGTTTCTACATCTGGTGCGAAGTTCTGTTTTGTTTTGTTTTGTTTTCAGAAATAAAATCTATAAGATATAACATCTACTATCTATTCAGTGTCATCTTCTTTTTGTGGACTGTTCTTGCCACAGCAACAGTTAAGAAATTTAGCTCCAGTATAGTTGTATTTAAAATGTACTCTAGATTTCAGCTACGCTTCATTGGTTACTTTCTGGTAGGAGAAAGTAACATTAGATCTTCAGCAGAAGTAAGCTAGCACAAGATGTAGCTGTCTCAACCCCAGCTGAAACTGCAGTTGAAAATCCAGCCTATATAAAGCGATACAAAAAGTTTATTTCATACAGAGCAGCACTTCAACCTATTTGTCAAGCCGTGAAACGAGGAACTAGTTGAAATAGACCTAAAAATCAAGCCATTTGTCGGGCTTAGCACTGGAATATAGTTTTCCAAATGCGAACACCTAATACTCTCATCCGCTCTGTAGCGTTTTATTACTTTTGTTACCTTAGTGTTTGGATACGGAGAAGTGTCAGGTGTATTTATTATGGTTTGCACACTAAGCAAAGGCCAGTATTGCCATCAGACAACATCCAGTTTAAGAAAAAAAAAAGGGGGAGGGGGGGGGGAGAAAAAATTGGGCTGTCGGGAGATGTCCTTCAAACCCAAAAGAAGTATTTGGAATACATCTTGAAGTCATGGCAGACCATTAGGCTCCAGTCAGATCAATCTGAGCATCAGTTGCCTTTCTTCCAAAGTCTGGGTGGGTTTCCTTAATACCTGGTCAAAACCTAGAGTTATGATCTCATTTCAGGCTTTCCTAGTATGAAAAATCTTGATTCCTAGATGTTTTCATGAGCAACATTCTTAAAATTGCTGCTGGAGGTCTTAAGACTCAGCAGCCTGTTGCCAAAAGGTCTAGTATGTCGGATACCAACCTCAGAAAGTTTACCATAATGGGATTTCTGTTCTAATTGGGGCTCTCTAAATGCTGCTGTCTTTTCACTGTGGATTATTAAAACAACTTACTGTCTTTCAGGAGTTAAGGAGAATTTGGAAGTTGGATAGTCCCAGTCTGTCTGGTAATTTAAGATACTTCTTTTTGGTGTCAGTGTCCAGTAATAGTGGCTTTCGTAATGCCACCGAGTCCTTCCACAGTGCTAGCTCTGAGCTCTGCACGTTGTGATAAACCTGGTATCTTGACTTAGTGTATTTTCAGTCTTGCAGAACTAGCGACTTTGATTCAGATGGCTTGCAGCACACCATTGCCATTAGCATAGGTCGGGGTGATGTAATTTGAAGCAAATTCACTGCGTGTCTGACAGACAGACGGTTCCCTGTTACAATCTGAGACATTCCATCTGGTTTGGTCCTCGTTGGTACCCATTCCTGCCCGTGGGTGAACCTTTCTGGGACTCCCGGTTGTGGCGTTGGTCACGAGGCAGGGCTCTGGCAGGGGGAGACTCTTTCACCTCAGGCCTCCCAGCCTCTCTCCTTCGGGATGGCAAACTGTCTCTATGCCACAACTTTGTCCATGCAGCTGGGATCTCTTCTTGCCCGCAGCTGCTCGGGTAACGTTTTTGTAAAACAAAATGAAGCAAACCCAGCTGGGAGCTTGAGGGTAAAGTCAGACCTTCATGAACTTCCAGGTTCCAGCAGGCGGTTTGAGAGTGAGGGGTGTAACGTGTCCTCAGTTCGAGCAGCTACGTAAATTGTGCGCAGAGATTGACAGGTTATGGCAGCAACGCTGGGTTTCCTTTTGTTTTGAAAAGCAGTGTTTTCTAATGGAAGTAAGGTGGCAGGGAAATTACTATCACAGCAGATGGACTATTTCGTTGTCTTCAAGAGGTTCCAATTTCAAGAGCGAGGTTTGCCAACTGGTCTTAAAAAAAAAAAATAAAAATGCATTTCAAGTCTGTGGCTTGGAATGGGTGCTGTGTTTTGCTTCAGTGACTATAGCGATAATTTTTCAGTCAGAAGTAATATGTGGGCTACTTGAGGTGTGATGCAGTCCCATTCGCTTTTAGATGACAGATGTATTTGGCACGTGGCATAAGTGTTGCTAACAAGTGCTTCCCTACATGTATGTCATAAATAACACCAAGCATTCATCATTATTTTAATCAGTGCTTAAGAAAATTCTTCCTGCTGTGTTTCAAGAAAATATATTGTGCTTGGCTGGCACAAGGTGTAGTTTTACCCTGGAAAGTAATGGAGGGAAGCATTCACTGTGTGACTGTTTCGTCTTGGTACGTAGTTTTTTTCAAAACATCTTTACCAGTAACTATCTGTAGTGTACCATATTTAGGATATGGTTAATTCAGCTCTGGGATCTTTTAAAGTGAAGGTGACTACTTAATTTGCATGCAGAATTCCGCACTGGCAAGGGAATCTTTTAGGGATGAAGGGTTGCTAAAGGGTGCCATATGCAAGTGCTGGATCTCATAAGATGTAGGACATACAAGATGTATGATTGCCGACCGAGGAGCCAGGCTGTTGGCAGGTATCAGCACAGGTTCACAGTGTAATTGTGCTGACTTGGACGAAGGGAAAACAAAACAGCCTGTGGTTTAAGCTGCATTCAAAGCCCGTTTGATTCACCGAGTCCAACACGTTGTCATCGGCACCACACGCTCTTGCCAGAGGGAGTTTGAGGGCTGCTGCGGCGGGAGGCTCCGTTGCTGTGCTGCTTGTCCTGAGCATTTGCTCTTCGTTGGTTTTCTGCAGCTCAGCATTTTTAACTTATCCCTGGCTCTAAAGATGGTCATGGGTGCCTAGATCAGCCGCAGCTGTGGTCTGGTGATACTTGGTACAATAGTGTTGTCCACTGACAGGTGCAGCACTGTAGATTTAAGGCACCAAAGCGGTAACCAGCGGTTCTCGAGGCTTCCCAGGGCAGCCAAGGGCAGTTACTGCCTGCTTCAGAGTGTGGGGTTTAGGGTGGCAGCACTGGGAAGCCGGAGCGAGTCCCTTGGACAGACTCTGCTGCACTCAGAGTATCCCTAGGTCACCGACAGCTTCGCTTGGGCCAGCCCATGGGAACACCAGAAACAGAAAAATCCTTAGAAAAGTCCTTAGGAAAGGGAAGCAGAATTTACGCGGTTGCATCCCTGCGCACATAGCAACAGGATCCGTTCAGTCTTTTATGGCTTTTATATAAAAATGGCCTGGAATACACAATGTTTGCTGCCATGAGCTCTGACAGCTGCACTCCTCACACAGTGTGCCCTGTGCGCTTGGTTTCTTATAAACGAGTGAGAGGAAAGTACATACGTGTTTTACAAATTTCTGTATCTACCTGATGGCAAAATGTACCTGACGTACCTTGGTCATTGGGTGGTTAGAAGAACAACAATCTCCATATTATCTGTAGGGCTGAGTCCTTACTTTAGCATTTTCAAACAGGTAGCATATATGCAGATGCGTTTTTGAAATAACTAATTTGTGAGAGTTGTACTCATGGTATATGTTTCATGTGTGCGAACCATGAAAACACCATAATACATAAGAGTCAATCTGAAAGCAGTTTCATATTCACAGACTCTGTTAATCTCCAACTAATTTAAAAAACCTAGACAAAAAATAGATGCGTGCTGTTCCACCCTGGCAAAGTGATTTTATAATTGACAGCCAAGGGTTGCCAGCAGGGATTTAAAAGCATCTTTAATAATGAGATAAAAATGTATTCTTAAATAAAAATTTCTGGGCTTTTAGACCATTCAGAATATACTCCAAGTGCTTTGCAAGATGAGTAATTTTTTTACTACTTTTGATTAATAGAACCACACGTACAGTTAGTTTAACAATCTTCAGATAAATAGAAAATAGCGGATGTCATTTTTTAGATGCCATGTGTTGCTTCAGACCTAGATGGAGCCCCTTGGCAGCACTGGCCTGTCGCACTTGGCAGTGCTTGGAGGAGGATGTGGTGGCATGTCTGGAATGTGCAGCTGCCTTCGGCATCAAGCCACCATCCCATAAATCTCAGCTGTTGGAAACCCTTTGCCATCAAGGTAGAAGGGGCGTGAACAGCATAAAAGCTTTTAAAAGTAAGAGCTGATTGGGTTTTGTCACTTTTGTCAAATCTACTGTCCAACTGAAAAAGCTTTATATTTGATAGAGACAAATCTCCTTGCCCTATGGTTTTCTTTATGTTGCTGGAAGTTGGGAATGTCAAGCATCGCTTACAAATTTCCCACCTTCCTTTTCAGTCATCTTGCCTTTCCTCCCCTCTCTTTTCTCGAGCGGCTGAAAACTTGATGGACATCAGTAGCAAAACATCCCACTGATTTTCAGTAGGATGGGCAGTGTTCCACACCTTCCTGAGCTACTACACAGCTCTGAAAAACCCACAAAGAGTAGTTTTGTAATTAGTGGTATTTTAACAACAATTTTCCCTAACAGTGGCTGAACATCAAATGCAGCTTCTGCAAAAAGATACAGGCACAAGGAGGTGGGATCCTCCAGCAAAGTGGGTAGGACAGCAAAGCTGGGCTCCCCAGGCCCTGCTCGCGCCCCGGCTTTCTGTAGGAAGGCCTAAGCAGCACCAGCGTTGGGAACCCAGCAGGCTTTCAACATACGATAAATTATTTCCTTCTCCTGACAGTTCATTACTGAGAATAGTTTCATAGTTTATGAGGATTTGGCCTGTTTTAATTTTCAGTGCATGGCTTGTTATAGCAACTAATATACCTTGAAGTCACATGCTTTTCTTTTAAAAACAAACCAAAACCCCCTTCAGCACTGCATATTAGACCTGCAAAGTTCGTGTTAACTCATACTAAGCCTTAACTTGCAAAATAAAACTCTTACTACATTTCTAAATTTCTTCCTTAGAGGGGGAAAAAAAGGCCCCATACAATTACATTTTCTTTCTCCATAACTACTGAAGAAACTTTCAGATCAAATAAACATAATTACCGGCTTTTCGAGTTCAGTTGCCCATATAGCCTCGCCTAAGCCAACAGGTATGCACGGGGGCAGCCTGCGGGATCAGGACCATATTTCCTTGAAGCACCGTTGCTTTCCCTCCGGAGAAGGCACCGTGGCTGTCGGGAAGCGCGGCGCAGCAGCCCCGCTGCCTCCCCACGGATCGGATGGGGATGCCAGCTGACAGGTGCGGACAGACCCCCTCAGTGCCCGCTGCAGAAAGCTGCAGTAAGGGTTGCACCTGCAGAATTCACGTATCAAAGTAAAGGCTGTTGCTCTGCACCTCTTCTCAGTCAGTAAAACGTTGCTCTTAATTTCTGTACCTTTCACCTACTTTTGTTGGAAAGCTGGCCCAGGCACTTTGTGTGACTGAGCTTGTGTCGAGTGAGCAGTTCTCTATGGTTTTGAGTTGTTACAGCTGAAGATTTGATGCTTGTTGTAGCAGCACCGGATACTTGCCGTTGTTCTCTCTGGCTGTCTCCTTGAAGTACTGTGGTGGTGGTTGTCTCGAGGCTCTGTGTGCATGGAGTTACTGCTGAAGCAAAGACATTTTTATCCTCATATTATTGTTGCTGGGTATTGATTTCATCAAGAAACATGAAATTGGGAAGGGTGCCACAGACATTCATAATTAAATATGTCACTGGATGGTGTTTTCTAACCCATGTATAATTTATAAATTGGGAGAAAAAGAATAATCCAGGGTGTTGACAAGGCTATAGGAAAGGCCAGCATCTCCATAAAGGAAATTCTGTGTTTTCCGCTTGGGCGTTTTTGGTGAGGGCAGGTTAGCAAGCTGCCAAAATAACTGTTCACTGCCGAAATGGTAAACGGATGGATTCCCGCAGCCGTCTGTAGGTGAGCATGGCAGACCACTGCTGCCGCTGCTGCTATTTATTCACTTCCTTTCATTCCTTGTAAGTTGATTGCTGTTAATGTTGTTGTATTAATTGCGTACCGTAAGGCAGCTGGTAGGAGCTTGGTATGTGAGGTCAGCTTTGGGCAATCGTATTTCATTTAATACAGTGTCACAGAGCATCTTCATAGTAGTGTTGGTATTTCCTAATGGTGTTTCATCTCAATGTTTGTGAGTGCCTGTTACATGTCCCAGGCTCATAGCTTGGCTTTTTTTCTTTTTTCTTTGAATGCCCAGCCCATGCAAGCTATCAGCAAGAACCAGCAGAAAATACTTAAAAGATTCTGTGATTCTTGTCACTGTGGCGGTTTTCTTGCTCATTATCAACTTGCCAACAATTCGGCCAACATTTTTCAAGATGAGAAAAGGCTGAAGGAAAGCTTTCCATGGCAGCTTTTGAAATGTTAGGGTGAACATTTCTCTGCGTTCGTCTTGATTTGCTGCTCCCCAGTTGGTTTTTTTTTCCAGGGGGACTGTAAAAGTAGACAGGCTTTTGATGGTTTGTGAGGAAGATGTAAGCTGACTCTTAATAGGATGTCTGTAGAGCTTGTGTGTGTTCCTGGAAAAACAGCAAGCCAAGGCAGAAAAGCGAGCAGCCAGTCAGGATATTAAACGCATCCTGGGTCGTGGCAGGATGAGATCTTGGCAGTATTTACTGGCACAGACTCACAGGGCCAAAAGGTACCTGGAGACATTAGCTGGAGAGTTTCTCTGCCCTAAGGCAGGTCAAGCTATACTTACCACATACCTGACAGGTGGATGTAGAACCTGTTCTTAAAGCCTTTAATAGTGGAGACTCAACCATTTCCCCGCACGGTTTTTGACACTACTTGACTATCTTTACTTTTTGAGGGTGGTTTATTCCCCCGGTGCCTAAGTACAAAATGTTATGGTACAGGAGAAAAAGACAGTGTCCTCAAAAGATGTTATATAGAGAAGCATTTTAGCTGCTTTTGTAAATACAGCCTTAGAAATAATGATCAGATAAAATCTGAGATGAGATTTTCAAGGAGTGCCAGCCCAACTTTATTGCTAGCCACAGGACTCCTCCATGCCTTTGAAAATCTCTTCCTTCAAATGGTGTGTCAGGTTGACGGTTAATAGCCATATCAGAGAGGTTCAAAGAGACCTTTCTCCTTGTGCTGTGTTTTCTGTCTAGCAGTTGCCTTTAATTTTTTTACAGAGTTCTGACAGTAAAAAAAAACAGAAAACCAAATCAAAAAAAACCAAAACAACCCAGCTTGTCAGCTTTTTCCTCAGTACCCTTTTTAGACACTACAAGTCCATCACTAAAGCCATATTGCGAGGGGGAAACCAAAGGAGAACAGCATCCATTTCATTAGGCAGCACTTGTGCCAGCCACACCGAGAGGCTGGTGAGCCTGCGGGCGCCGGAGCCTGCCCTCACTCTACAGCCATCCTCTCGCTGCTGCCTCTGGGCTTGGAAAGGAGCATTTTCCTGGCTGTCCTCTGGTGGGATGCTGCTGGCGAGGCAGGGACAGAGCGTGCTTTTCTCCGTGAAGAATACCCATTACTGGGAACAGGCATCCAATGGGGAAGCAAAGGGGAGAGCACATCCCTCAAGCAAGGGGTGGAATTGTCTTCATTTTCTGCCCGTGCTGGGCTGTCGGGAAGCTCCCTGCCTGCACTCACAGTCGTTGTGCCTGGCAGCAGGTCAGGGTTTCGCTGCGCTCACCAGAAGGTGTAGGCTTGCAAGAAATGGGTCAGCAAACCTCCACACTAATGGTCCAGGCACCAGACAAAGGTCATCCCTGCTGCACTGGCATGCTGCTGGGAGCCAGCCCCAGGTCCTACCAGCCCTGCTCTTCTTCTGCGTGGCCCCACACAGCTCAGAGGTGAGAGGAGGTAAGGGCAGAGTCCCCTGGCTCCAGCAGCAGCTGCGTTAGCACCTTCTGCAACGTGTGGCAGCCTCTTGTCGGCCCCACGCTGCCATGGCAGGGGCCGGTGTAACCACCAAGGGTGCACAGGGTGCTGGGTGCTGCTGAGCGCCGGCCATGCACATCCATGGCTTTGCAACCCAGCCAAGAAATGGCAGCAAGCAATGGCAGAGGTGGCCCTGCAGGTGCTGCCGGAGGCGTGCAGAGCCCATCAGTTGCCGTTGTGGCCCCAAGGTCCCCTTTAAGCTGCTCCATGTGGTGATATGGACTCAGGCACTGACACCCAGGGGAGGCGCAGCAAAGAAAAGCAGGGACTGGGTGCTGTATTGGAGAGCTGAAATAAGTGATGCCGTGAGCAGGACACAAAGCAGAGGCCCCAGAAACATTGGCCTCCTATAGGTGCTTGCTCCAGGTGACACCTGGCCAAGTTCTGGGCATGGATATGGCAAGAAACCTAGATGAGTGAGGGACCCAAGTCTGTTTAGTTCCAGTAACAGCCTTTGACGAAACGCAGTGCAACTGCGTACCAACCAAAGGCTGACTTTTTAAGGGCAGTATCTCCACAGACAACCTCCTGCAGTAGTTGGCAATCTCAGAATGTTGAGAGAAAAAGCATTTAATGGCTAAAAAGGAAATGGGTGCAACAGAGCAGTTCAGAACATGCAATTTCCTCAACAACCTTCTGAGTGGAAGAAATGGCACTATAAAACAGGAAACGAAGTGTGCGGAAGGAATGAACTGATTTTCCCCAAACCCAGTAATCACCCTGGCAAGGATGGCCCAGCACTTGGAGTTTTGGGCTCCTGGTTTCACACACAAACTATGAAATACAGTGGATGTCTATCAAACTGCACTTCAGTTGCAAATTAACCAATATGTTCAGCAGTCCCCAGTTTTCATGAATGATCTAATCTTCAGCAATGCCTGGAAAAGGAAGAGTGTTTTCCTCCGTGTTTCACAGTTTCTCTCCTGCTCCAATAGACTCCTAATCCCTCGTGCTCCCCCTGGTTTCCTTGCTCCTGCTCAGCCCTAGCAACCCTGCCCAGGATAAGCAGAAATAGGTTCCAGTGGAGTCAAAAGCGACAAAAAAGGCTGCACTTTGCAGCAGATCAACCTGCGCCTGACTTCCAAATTACACCCTTTTCCTTGGCAGTCAAAGACACACAAGCACAGCCAGTAAAGATGAATCTTTAGTTGATTTTTGTATCCGATGTAAGTGCTTCTCGTGAAATTTGCCTTTATTTTTTCTCCTTCCCAGCAGAGCAGGGTTCTTCTTGTATTTTCCCTGCTGTTGAGTATCAGCGTGTGCTTTGAGTCCTGTAGAGCTGAACAGGAATCACTAACAGAATTGAAAAATAACACTGATCCTGTAACCCTTGCAGGCACAAAATTTTAACCAAAATACAAGAAAAGGGGCATTTCTGTTCTGCGGTGCTTGCACATCCATCTGTGTAAACACCAAGGGTAAAGCAAGGTCCAGATACATACGTAAGATGAAGTAATACTCCATGGCGATGCAAAGACTAAAGTGACCAAGATTTAAACGGTGTCCATACACAGTGGCTTTCCCAACATAGGCAGAAGAATTTACATCGTGCACTGCACAGGTCAGGTTCTAGCTTTTGTGTGTCCCTCTCTTCTTATGGTACTTACCTGGGTGCTCAGTTTGGGTACCTGGATGAGACAAAGGATACCTGCTGCTTGGATAGCTAAAATTGCTTCTGAGGCCACTATGAAATATCAATCAGGAATTTTCTGGCTTTACTGTTTTATAAGCAGAGATGCAGAGGGTAATGCTGAATTCAGCAAGGATGTGTGTGCCTGGCATAGTGCTAGGGACAGGTATCCATCCTTTGTTCTCTAATACTGCAAATACATGCTGTTCCATCAGGGCGTCCTTCTTTAAAAATACCCATTTTTAAGCCCCCCTATCAAAATGCCAGGCTTATTATGGGAAACAGATTATTTATTGCCACACGTTTCTGGATACACGTTTTCTGCTACACTCAAAAGACGGCTTCTGTTGAGGGTGTGTCATATGCTTTGGTCAGATGTCGGTGCTCGTACTGGAGGTCATTTCTGCCCGGTGGCCTGTGCCGGGCCAGGGGTCCTGGGGAGCAGAGCAGTCCCCCGCGCTGGTGGGACCATGCCGAGTCACGCGGGCTGGATCCTGGCTTGGCAGGTCACAAGGCGGCGTTGCAGGCCGGGGGGGCCGGGGATACCTGGGCACATGTGAAAACAGAGCCGAAGCCAGAAACATCCCTCTCGCCCCCCCAGCCTTCTCTCTCCACCGGTTTTTCTGCCCGAGTGGGAGACCTCCGTGCTTGTGCCGCAGTGTTTCGGGTCTTTCCTGGGTCTGAGACACTTACTTCGTGCAAACCCGGCTCCTCACCACTGGGGTGGTACCCAAAGTAGAGTGACTGTGTGTCAGAGTGTCATCACTGGTTTGGGAAGAGGTTTCTAGAAGCCCTTATGGCAAGAAACGTGTTAAGTGACATCAGCATCATGAACAGAAGCGATGTAGCACTTCAGGATCAGCCAAAGCCTGGGAGGGTTGGGCTGAGAGCAAAATGCCGTTGCTTACGAAAGAGGCCTTGTCCCTCGATGCCTGTTTTTAATAGAAAATCCCATCAGAGGAGGTGCTGTCCCTCTGCGTGTGCATGCTCCCGCTTTGCCTTTTTGAGTGGACCCCAAGATGCAAACAGGGAGCAGACTGGGAACAGGTGGCACAAAAGGCACCCTTGGTCTTGCCAGCTCCTAACAATGTCCCCAGCAAATGTCTCCCCCCATCCCCTGCTCAATGGCTTGGGCTTGGCTCTGCTGCCTGCCCACCTGCTGTGGGGAGCGCGAAGACGAAATAGCCCAGCTGGAGATCTGGCCCAAAATGTGTTAAAAGCATTTCCTCAAATAGTTGGGTTTAATTTTAATAAGTCATATTTAGTAGCCCTCAGGGCACTGGCTGTGGGAGAGGTTATGCCCTAAAAATGAAATTGGATGGATGGATGGATGCTGCGTGAAGGACTGCTGAGAGTTTGGTGTGGGGTGAGAGGCATCACATCTTCCTTAGAGAGAGGAGCCCTTGCGACATGGATTGAACAACGGGGGTGGGGGGTGGCAGGGGAAGCACTTTGAGAAATATTCTTCTAGATGAAACAACAAAACTCTGCATGCACGTACAGACTAGATCTTTGTAACGCGGCCAGGCTTTGACAGTGTACTGCAGCATTATTGCTATTTATAATCAACAATTACTAACACTATAATCCAGTAAACTTAGTGGTAGCAATTACAGCAACATAAATAGCAATCCAGATGACTAAAGGCATTGCTGTCAATGTGGATGGCAGCTATAGCATTAGAAAAAAAATTGGAGGGAAGATACCGGAAGTCGATACGCGAGCTTGGGTCTGCTAGTCTTTTATATACCATTTTTAATATACTTCCTGAAATGAAGCTTTGGAAAGGTACACTGCCTCTTTAAAATTAGTCTAGGAACTACAGGTAGTTCACATTATTTTTAAAATAATAAATCTATATATATCTATATTAAAATATATATGTATACATAAGTTGGCTAGCCTACCTTGTGGAAAGGCTGCAGCTAAACTAAGTCTGAGCTAATATTGTATTACCATGGTCTTCTGGTTTGTAGATAGCCCTTCCTTATTAGATGAGGTTCTGTTCTTGCTCCACAGAAGGTGCCTGTGTATATAACTCCTTTGTATTGCTTTCTGCAGAGTCCCTTATATATTTCTTACTACTAATGCTGTGTAGAAAAGAAAATCCAGAGATTTTACTACTGATAATTAACCATATAATGGCCATTAGCAAAATAAAGATTTAGTTGTTTGGGAAACAGATTATTTATATTGTGTATGGTTTATTGCCTGATAACTTGTTTGGTGACTGGATATTCTTTTCCTTCTCCTGGTCCTTTTCTGCTTTTTCCAGCTATGGTGTTTACTCCTCACTTTGATTATCTAGCAGGCAATAAAGTATATTGTATGTTTTGAAGCCAAGCAGTGTGCTTCTTAATTGTCCTTTAAGGGGGAGTCAGTGGTGGCCAGGCCGTGGAGTGGCAGCTGCTCCCTGGCAGGACAACAGCTCTCCAGCCGCGCTCAGCACCTCTCCCACGGCAGCTTTTGGACAAGGCAGGGCCCAGGCAAGCGCCCTAGACAAAAACTTGGCGGTTCCTACTGAAAAGGAAGGAGCTGCAGCCAGGAGCAGTCATAGCCTTGCTTCCTGGCCATCCCTAAGGACAGGAGGAGACCGTGTGGGCACAGATGAGTTACTGCCTATCTTCTCATTTTACACAACAACCCTTTTTACTGCCTTCTCCAGCATGGACAGCAGTGGCAGTGGCAGGTACCATCGCTGTCACTGGCAGCTTCTGGCTCGCTCAACAGCCTGGTGCCCCGGCGGGGCCGGGTTTTTACCCCAAGGTAAGGAGATGGGCAGAGCTTGGCGCACGTGCCAGGCTCGGGTCCGTGGCCCGGTCCGGAATGGCAGGGGCACTTTGTGCTTTCCCGCACACGAGGCGATGCATCATCCATCCTCAGCAGCTAACACACTCAGGCAGCGTGTGCCGAAGATGCTCATGCATGTATCACACTGCCCAAACTTACCTGGTCTACTTGTTTGGGGTCTTATTGCTTTGTTTTGTGTTGTTTTGTTTTTAATGGGGACTCAGGTTCTGCTTGGCAATTCCTCTCCCTCCTGGCATCTGTGGCATTTTATTCTGCATTTCAAAAATTTCACTCCCAGAAGCGACTAGCGGGAGCGTGCCAGGTGCTGCGTTTGCAGGAGGAGCACGTCCTTCTCTACCCCGTTCCCTTCTGCTTCCTCAGCCGTCACTGCTCAGAGGTCACCTCTCACCTCCGGAGGGGACACGCAGCATCACCCCGTGCTTTGCCCTCCTCTCAGCAGAAGACGGCAGCCTTAGTGCAGCACGGGGGGCTGCCATCAGGTCACTCACCTGATGAAGCCTGTCCTTCTCCCAGAGCCAGGACGTGGGCGTGTGGCCCCGCTCCTGTGCGGCGGCTTGGGGGACGGGGTGTAAGAGGGCAAAGCCGCTTCCTGCTAAATCTCATAAGAAACAAACAGCTTTGGTGTCTGGGGAGATGAAGCTGCCAAAAAATTCAGCCTTAGTTGGTCAACAAGATTTCCTGGTGTTTGTTTTTCCCCATTCCACCCAGAAGCAAAGGTTGAAATGATGGCGCTGCCTGTGCAGCAAAGGTTCCCAAAAAGCAGTAAAACCCCCCTCATTTATAAGTCAAATGGATTGGTTTTGCTTCAGCACCAAGATTCACCTATTTTGCTAATTTTTGTGGGGGCAAATGTGCATATTGCATGCACGTACACAAGGAGGGACAGCTGAAAAGCCTTAGTCCGTATGCCTGAGCACTGCTCTGGTCCCCGCACCACAAGGTGGGGGATTTTTTGGGAGGATGGACACAGGCTGCTGCACCCCTGCAGTCCCACCGCTCGGCCAGGCAGCTGGGGCCCCAGCGAAGGGCCCCACGTGTCTATCACAGGGCAAGGAGCTGCTGCCCTGCCAGGAGGTGCCCTTGCCATCACACTGGGGAGCCAGCCCCACGGCGAGGGGTGTCCCACGGCTGCTGGCAAGGGGGATGGAGGGGCTCCTCACCAGTGAGTGTTCAAGGTGGGGATCCAGGGGGGTGGGGGGGCACCTCTTCATTTTATGGGATAGTAGTCAAAGGGCTCAGCAAGTCAAAAAAATCATCTTCTGCTCACGTTCCTCATTTAGAAGCAGGAATACAGCACGATCCCTTGAACAGCACCTTGAGTTTGGTCCTCTACCATCAGCACACCTCCTGCTGGGAAAAAAGTGCTTTTTTGTGTTAATAAAAGTATATAGAGGATTATTCAATTTGTTTTGATGACAACAGGGAGGACAAACAAGAGACTCAACGTCAGGGAGATGCCTGGCTTCATCTTGCTGTGCTTGCTGCAGCATGGGGAAAAAACAGGAATAAAAGCTGGTTCCCCTTTCTAGGCAGTAGTGCTTCTCCCTTGGACCTAAAACGTGGCTCTTACGTCCTCAGGTGCCTGTGCCAAGACTTGGCCTTACTTGCACATCCCACCTGGAGAAATTGGTAACGCAGGCAGCAGCAAAGCTGGCGGCTCTGAGTGGGTACAACAGCCCACAACATCTATATTCAGCAACTAGCAAGTGCTGGAATAAAACCTCAGTTATGAAGCGTATTTTATATGTGTAGTGTTATATATTTTTTTCCTTTTTAAAATTGCTTATTATGGCATATTTGTTATTGAGAGGATTTCTTTTTTTTTTTTCTTTTTCCATAGCACAAATTGGATCCGACGCAGGCTTTGTTGCCAGCACGAATTAGATGTAAGGAAGGAAGGGTTGCTGCAGGTGCGTAGGGAGGTTAATGCCTTCCTTTCCAGATTAATCCATCTGGCAGTGACAGGGAGCATTTGTACAAATAAAATGAATCTTGTGTTAGTGCTGGGCCTTGTGAACTCAGAGGAAACCCTGGGCAGCAGATGCTCCCAGGTTTGCGGAGGGAAGGCTTGGGTGCGCTCCAGGCTCCTCCAGACGCTGTGGTTTGGCAGTCGCCAGGGGTTCAGCCACAGGCTGCTGCATTTCTGTGATTTAAGTGTTTCGCCATTTGGTGAACACTTTGAACCGGCTCATCAAAACGAAGGACTTGCACCCCCGTGAACTAAGGAGCGCTTTCGAGCTGATTTGAAGTCCGACAGAAGTCTGTGCAGACATGCTTGTTTTGGGTGAAATGGGAGTGGGTCGGACAATGACCGTCCCTGGGCTGTACCAACGCAGTGGGTTTGGGTAGTAGCGTTGGGTATGGGTTCAGTGGTCTTGGTACATGCGTCTGGCAGGATTATTGAGTGGTAGCTTTAATTAAACTAACCGGTTTAGGGCAAGGAACAGACACTTTTTCAGCCTGCAAGCCCCAGGGGCTCAGCTGTGTGAGCACCATCACAGCTCGTGGCTTTCCACCCCTAAGCCCCATTCCTCCCGGTGGACTGCAGGGAGGCGCACACCCGCAGTGCAGCCGCCTCCGTACGCCACCCTGGCACCGCCGGGACTTTTGGGGAGCTGGCTGCAAGAGCAGGACAGGGCAGCCCACGCGCCCGGCGTGCAAGTGCTACCTTGCGTTGGGCTTGTCCTGCGAAAAGCGAACAGCTGCCTTGTTGTCTGATAACTGAAGGAAATCTTTTGTTGTGGATCACTGAGCACTGGTGATTGATAAACTCCAATTTAAAAATTAAAAAAAAAAATAAAGCTAAGCACTGCAAGTCATTTAGGGCAGAAATTCTCTTCCTCCTCCTCCTTCTCCTCCTCCTCCTTCTTACTGCATCTCATCAGCTTCCTATTGTTTTTTACAAAGATTTGAGGGCTGGCACCTAATTGCTTGTCTTGAGGCCCTGAGACTAATTAAAAGCCTGATATTGCAAGGCACAGAGAGGAATCCTTAAGTGGCAGCACAGCTCATGGATTTAAAATCTTAACCAAAGTGCTCCACCTTTCCTGGTCTTAATTTCTCCCTGGCTAAATAAAACCTGATTTTTTTACTAATATGTCTCACTCCTTAAACTTTCTTGAGCTTTCTATGCTATACATGGTTGATATCTAGTCTGCTTTTCTCCTGATGGCGCACCGTGAGATCTAAAACACCGTGGACACTTAGGAAAGGAAATTTGCCTGCAAACTTTCAGAAATCCCTTTTTATCCAGATAGAATTGGGGAAGAGGAAACCAAAGGCAAATATACTCAGTGCCAGCCATCTAATTGTACTGTCTCTAATTAAGAGGCGGTAAAGCCTGCGCTGCAGGATGGCAAAGCCACAACTTCAGTCGTGGTGCGGGTGCTCTGGATTTGGGCTGCCGGTGCCGGGTGTGCCAGACCTGGAAAGAGGGTTTTTCTCTGAGAGTGTCCAGCCTTAGGAGGGGTGGGGAGCTCTGCAAACATCCTGTGCTTTTGCTGCTTTTAGTTACTAAGAGAGATTTAACTGTGCCAGCCTCCCAGCACATGTAATGAAGAGGCACATAAGGCAAACATGGGTTGCAGAGCACAAGGAAGAAAACACGGCACTCGGGCCACTGATTATATCCTTTATTTTCCATGTTGCAGAGGAAAAGAAGAATGAAGTAGTTCTGTGTATGCTGAGTTGCTTGGGCTTGATGCTGTGTGAAAATCTTCTGGGTTTGAGCCATTTGTGGTAACAAACACTTAATTCCTTCTCTGCAAAGTGGCAGTCAAGAAGAGTTGCCGCTAAAGACCTCAGTGGTCGGTTTTCCAAAACAAACGGTGCAGGCAGGCTCCTGTGCACAGGCTCACCGCCATAGGGCTGCATGGCCCAGGGAAGCAGCAAAGAGCTCAGATAGAGGGGTGTCACCAGGGGTGGAGGAAAAGGGAAGTGTCAGAGTCCCTCAGAAGCAGGGTGTCCCAAAATAAGATTTCTGAAAGGTCCGTAGACTAGGAAGCAAAGCAGGGAGAGGTCCACAGTAACCCTCCCAAGCCTTTTTCAATATTAGTAATAAAGCATCAGCTGTCAGAGGCAGACCTTGGTTGACACAGGGTGTGTCAAAGAAAGTTTAGCTGTTGAGAACAGAGTCCGAATTAGCCCAACTCAGTAACTGCTCTTCTCCAGAGCTTGGTAAGTGCAGAGGTTTGGTCTGTGTGTTTTCTGTGGTAGGGAGCTACAAGCCAGCCCTCCCCCGGCCTGCACGCACACGTGCCCACACAGATCCTGATCCCGCTGCCCCAGCTCCCGGCAGCGATCCCGTCCAACACCATCGCTACCTCAAGGCCTGGCGCTTGCAGACGGGCTCCCACCTTTCCCAGCCTCCTCATCCGGAGCCCCAAGCGATCTCACACCTTCCCTCGGTGGTGATGGGTCTCCATCTCAGGAGCTTCACTGCAGGGCTTCCTGCCTCTGTCTCTCCCGAAAAGCCCGCAGGGCCACGGGCGCTGCAGTGGGTTAGACTGGCTGAAGGGACACTGAACCAGCATGCATGTTTGTTATCCTTTAAAGCATGCTCCCAGCCTGCCGGTGTGGGCGGCTGGTACCCACCATAGTGGTGTGGATGGAGGTTTGGGGGTGGCCGAGGCTGTCCATCCTGTGGGGACCATGCCAAGAAGGGGACAGAGAAGTGCAAATGGGACCACGCCTGGGTGGACCCTGGCATGTCCTATAGCCAACTCCGGTGGAAGGATCAGGTTATCTCCACCAACTTTGTTTATGGAGTATTTTTACTAAATGCATTGTTACATAGAAATGTTGTCTCTTTTAGCTCTTTCCCAGGAACTGTTGGATTTGGCAGGCCACCAGCTGCTGAGTTTGTCGTTCCCAGCCTGGAGTTTGTCTGGGTGTTTTAGCAAACAAGCTGCCTCCCATCACTTACTTTCCATCTGTACTCAAGACGAGGAACTGCTGCACCGTGCACCAGTATCTCAGCAGCCCTGGTAAAAACAGTGTCATGGCACAGCAGCAACAGCACGCAGGTGCTCAGCTCTCCTCTCAGCTCTTCTGGTTTCCCTGTTGCTCGTAAGCCGGTTTTGGACCGTGCCATGTTTGCCATCATCCACCCCAGAGATGGTTGCCTTTGATCTGCGATTGGCACGGGGCGGGCAGAGCAGAGCTGCCTTCGATCTGGAGCCCGTAAATCACTTGGCCGGGCAGGTCTGGAGCCCCTTCGCGTGAAAGCAGAGCTATGGAATCCCAGACCCCTGTCAATAGCCCCATATTTGTTGCCTGCACATTTCATTCTCCGACAATGCATTGCTGGTCACTTCATTAGCCGCCAGGTCTTCACAAGAGGCGCCGATAATGGTGATGGTGGGTTTGATGTAAAAGCTACAGGCAGCTGGCAGGGAGGCAGCAGGCCAGGCAGCTGTTGGAGGGGATTTTGTTTTCCCCGGCGTTTTCTCATTCCTTTTGTTCCTGGGAGGGATGCTTTCACTGCCGTGCTCTAAATGCACTTGCATTCAGTGGAGTTTCGCCACATGAGAAACTGGCCTGGCCTGGTCCCCTGTTTTGGTTTCTAAATCTCCAGATTATTTGTATAATTGAGTGACAGCCAGTAAAAATCTTTTTAAAACCAGATCCTGTAAAAGCTAATGGAAAATACTCATATGTATTTATGTGTAATATAATTATTCCCTTGTTTTGCATGTTACTGAAAAAAGTTGTGTATCCATAACACATGGACTTTTAAGGCAAATTTTAGTTGCTAGAAAGGTCTGGATTATCAGTATACTTGATTCATGCTTTGGGGGCTGGAGTATGGTTGATTCATCACAACAGCTTTAGCCAGGTGTTTCATGTCATTTTTCTTTTCTTTTTTCCCCAGCTGGCTGGATGTCTAGTTCCTGTTGATTTTAATAGGAATTAGGCATGCTTATCCCTCTGACATATTTGAAAAAAATCTCAACTTTAATATTTTCCTTAAATAAGCCTGCAGAGCACAAGCGTGCACAGACTCCGCAGTCAGCAGCTGCCCCACTGCCCCAGCCCCCCAGCACAGAGCCACTACTGCCACCAGCTTCCAGTGTGCTTTGCTTTCTCCTTCCGAAAGCACCGGAGCTTGCAGGGAGGGGGAGATCCCCTGCAGCACAGCTGGGGATGTCTGCATGGGGGCAAAAAAAAACAGGAAAAGGGGAAAAATCCCCAGTGGGACTTGAGTAATCCTGCTGGAAGGTTTTTGCCTTCAAAGTTCGGGCTGGCAGAGCTGCAAAGGGTCTGAATGCCCACCCCTGCAGTGTGCCACCACCTCTCCTGACGGCCACATCTTCCCATTTTCTGGGTGTTGGCAAGGTTCATCGTCATGTAGAGCAGGACTAATCTCCTGATCGAGCCACTTAATAGAAGGATATGAAAGACAATGTTGCTTGCTTTTCCCTGCTCCCTAGCCAATGTACTTGGCCCCACAATTTTCTCCTAAGCCTGCTCAAAAGAGGGTCTGCAAGTACTTTGATGGAAAGCTCTTCTGCTGCTTTGCTGTGCTACACGAGTTTAACGCGGTTTACATGGGCTGAGGAACCACATCTGCTATGTGGAGCAATGAGCGTATTCATCGTCTAACAATGCCTTGCCAGTCTAATCGAAATAAAAATCTAACAGGTTCTATTAATTCAGTTACAGTGTTACTGAAATTCATAATCTTAATTCTCTAATTACTGCTAATTTCTGGTACATCACGTGCACAGACTTTGTCATATTTTTCCCCCTTTCTCCGGTATTATTTTACCCTTCTCATGTGTTGGTAGGGCATGTGCTCTACGTCTCTGTTTCTTTGCTGGGAGAAGGACATCAAATGGCTGTATTTCTTCCTCCTTGGTCAAAAGTCCATTTGAGGCTATATTTTTACTCATTTTAAACAATCTGGTTGAGCAGTCTTTCCTTCTTTTTTTTTTGTTTTTTTAAATTATCTGCAGGTGTAGTTACACAATGATCACTTGAGTGGTCAGGGTCTGACAAACCCTTGCTATCATTTCCTTGCACAAAGCAAAGCTAAAGCTAAAAGCACGTTAGGCACCAGTCAGGCAATTTACCCTCACAGCAAAACACAAGCTGACATAAGTTCAAAACTGACCAACACAAGCTTGTCCAAGGCGTCACGCCTCGTGGCACTGAGCTGCTGCCCAATTCTGGGTGTATCTTATTGCAGAGGGTTACCAGGGGCCCTGGCTCTGTCCCTGCAGTTGGCTCTCACTCCGCAAAATGTTTGACTTCAAGACTGCCTCCAATGGCTCCTCTTTGCCAAGCAAAGTGTTGCTCAAAAGATATCTGATTTTGAGGCAGCTTTTCCTTTTATTTTCCCTTGTTGTTACCAGCCACTGAAGGTAAACCACCTCCCATTACCCAGAGCGCTGGGGGAGGAGAAGCATCCCTCCCACTGGACTCAGCAAACTTTGATCAGTTTAAATCACTGCAAGCCTGGGAGATGCTGGATATTTCTTAGGTCTCGCCAGTGGTGTTCCAGTTCTTGGGAGTTGTTAAACTGGCACCGCTCATTTTCATGTTAAACCAGTTTATTTCGCCCTCATCTCTATTCCCCAGACTTGTGTCAGCCAGTGACATGATCCAGACTGAACCGCTGCCCGAACATGAAAAGACTTTGGCTGGCTGGTAAAGGCATAGTTCAACTACAGCGTTTGACGATAACGCAAATAATTACCGACAGCCCTAAGGAGGGAGCTGTGGCACGAGTGAAGCCTCTCCCAAGTAAAGTGCTCGAGGTGTAAGCACGGCATAAAGAGGCCAAGCTCTTGGGCTCAGCTGTGGTTTCATCAGGTTTTGGTGCTGCAGTGAAGATTTAGGGGTCCTGCTTCTGAGAGCAGCATCAGACATCAGCTGTGACCCTCCTGCAGGTACCCCGGAGTCGCTGGGAGAGGAAAGTGCTGTTGAGCACCTTCCAGACAAGACTAACAAAGTGCAGAAACATTGAAAACAATGCAGCCTGATCCGAAGCTTTCTATTAATTTTAGTTCTTTAGCAAATTCAATGGTTCTCAAACTCTCTAAAGGCCATAGGTCACCAGTCTCCTGCAGACCCAGGCAAGCACCGATGCTTTTCAAGCAGTACATACTTGGGTGAGGACACTCTCATCGTGGTTTCAGAGCTGCTTACATCCGTACAGTTTACACTCATCAGGTGCTGTTTCAAGCTAAGCCACAACAAGGCACTGTTAAATCTATTTAGTATGAAACCAAAACATAAACAGGTCCTGTCCTGATGTCCACACTATTTTCAGCTTATCATAGGCAAGCAGAACTGGCCCAAAACGCCCAGTAAGGGTGGGTTAATCCCCTGCAAACCCAAGGGACCCTTGCAACCACCAAGTCTCACCAGATTTGCTGTCAAACTGGTGCACTCGATAGTGTTTTGGCTCAATTCATCTCCTCCTGGCTCTGCTGGTTTGGAGGAGTTGTGTGATGTTGGATCAGCTGCTGTGGTGACCCCTCTCTGCTGCACGGGGAGAGGGAGGGTGCTGCATGTGCATTAATTTTCTTCTGGCATTTAATAACCCGGCAGCTCTGGGCCAGGCATGCCCCCAACGCAAGCAAGCCCCAAGAGGGACATACGGATCCTCCTCTGGACTGCTTACAGCCACACGTGCACTGGGGACCTGCAGTGCGTGTGTGTGTTTGTGGACAGACGGACAGACTACACATACTCGTATGTAAAACCTCTGAAATTTCAATGCAGAGTCACTGACTCAGCTGTCTTGATCTTCCAGTCCCTTGTAGCAATGACTTGTTAATGAGTCATTTGAAAAATTACTTACCCACGGCTGACCTCATTGTGCTGCTTCACCTTGCTGGCTAGTGGGGAAGGAGAGGGACCTTGGGGAGAGCCCACCTTGGCTCAGGCACCCGTCCAGGAACGCCACAGAGCTGCCAGAGCAGCGTCACTCGCCTGTGGGTGCCAAGGAGAGCAAGTGCAGATGAAAGTCCAACCTTCACACGCCTCAGCAGGGTGCACACCTCCCAGTTTTTAAGAGCAAGCTGTGCAGCAGAAAGGGGAAGCCAAATTCATCTCTGTGTAGAGCTGGCTTTGAGCTGTGCTGAAATTGAGGGCAAACACTGGCCCACGACAAAAAACCCCAGTGTTTTCTCTGGCCCTTTCTCAGGAGCCTCACGTTTCCACGTGCTGGGTCCCGGTGGCTGGTGTGCAAGCGGGGAGCAAGGCACCGGTGGCTGGGGCTGCGTGCCCCGGGTAACATGGGTTGAGTGAGAGCAGTGGTGGTGGTGTCTCCAGTAGGACCATGTCACTGCGGGATCTTCACCTGCAAGTTTCGGCTCTTTTCCTTCTGCGTCTGCGTGACGTTAGCACGTGAGGGGTCTCAAGCACTGCTAAGGCAATAAATGCAGATTCTAACTAACTGCTTTATGGTTTTCTTATGCTGCTTCTGTGGAAATTTTTTATTAGATCAAATATTTTTATCAGATCAAATATTTGTAATTCTTGTGCTGTGTGAGAATGGCGGGGGGGGGTGGAGACACAATGTGTACCACCACCACTAACCAGCACCACTGGATTATTTTCTTTTTTAAAACAGCTTGTTAAACAATATCCCACAGTTGTAAAGGCCTGTAACTGGGCTGGCCACCATGGCATGCCACATCCCAAGGCTCGAGGGCTGCTGGTCTCAGATGCGTGATGGGTATGGTCACAGCTATGGGTGACAAGACGTCGCCGACAGAAGCCACGCGTGCCACAGCTTCCTCACTAGCCTTGGCCAAAACTGCTGCTGGGAGCGTGGGCATTGGCCTGGCACTGCGGCGAGTTTGGGGCCAGGATCCCAGTTGGGCTGAAACCACCCACGCTGCACAGCCAGGTGAGGAGGGACACCAGGAAGGTGGCCAGCCTGGTGTCACCAGTCTTGCTTTGCAGCAGGGTATGGGAGAGGATGCTGCCAAGTCTCGTGCTGCCAACTGCGAGGGGAAGCCACCCCGACGCGTGGTTGTGATGGCTGTTTCACTTGCAGTTTGATGGGCGGGCTGAAAGGAGAAGGGGAAGCGAACGCCACGGATAGCGGCAACCAAGGGAAGGAGTTGAGGCTGAAGCCACCCAAACCCCTTGCAAGGAGGGGAGGAACTTGCCACCCTGAGGAAATACTGGTTGTGAACCTTGAACAATGTCCGAGTGCCACAGGAAGCAGGCACGGGTCAGTGTTTTGAGGAACCCCCACCTTCACATGATGTTCTTATACCCCGAGCAATCTGCAGGGAACTGAAGAAAAGTTGTTTGCAACTGCCCAGGAAGCCAAATATGTTTCTTTTTAAACTTTAAGCCATGGTTCTAACCCAGCTTGAAAATCTGTCCACAGACCATTTTAATATTTGCTGATGCTGAATTTGGGTGAGGCACAGGGTTTAATGCCAGCAGGTGCCCATGGAGAGAGGGTGAGCGAGCCAGTGAGAAGCCACCCTGCTGCTTTTTCCATGTAATTGATCCTTACACAGGAGAATAAAGAAATTGTCTAACTATAAAAGAGAGATCATTCACTAAAATATTTGTCTAAAGCAGATGGCTCTGGTGACTCAGATAAAATACTCCCCCTGCTACAAGCTAGCTGAAAAGCAACTATGGTTTGCCATTTAGAAAAAAATGACACACTGTAGTGATGAGCCTATCTAGGAAAAATGGAGGAAAAAAGAGCACTCACAGATCCCATTTAAAAGATAAAAAGGTTTATCTGGACCACTTCTTGGTTCTAGAACCAGCTTGGTGGTGCATGTGTCAGAGGAGGATGGGGTGTGGGACACGTCAGGAACTGGTTTGTTACTCATTTTTCAGGGTGGAGTTATATCGCCTACAAACTCCCAGGGCACAGGGATTTCCATAAATACCTTCAGCTTCTTGGTTTTGGTCACTTCAGTGGCACCATTGGGTTTTTCTTCATTTGGTGGAAATTACAGGTTATGGCTATTTTTGGCATAGCTTTTATGCCTTAATTCCTCTTTTCTATCCTTGTGAATTGACTGAATTCTTTCCTTTTGTCATTTTTGGCTGCTGGCCAGCCCCAAGCCTGGGCTTCTTCCTTTCCACTGGCTACCTTTACAAATACCTGCTGCTCTGCCCTCTCCTTCTGAGACTTGATGCTTTCACTCCTCTTAGCAAAGCTTGTGTTATTCTGCAGCATTCGCATTCTGCTGGAAACCTTCAAAATGCCTGTGTACCTTCCTTGTGGCTTACCAAACACGGCATAGCTGTTGCAATATTAGGTAGACTTTGTCTCAAATAAAATACAACTTACATATGCAGATACACTTTTAATTTACCAGTTTTGACTAATTGCTTGCTCTTCATAGTGCAATTTTTAGAGCTAACAGGGAGTAGCTACAGCTGGGGTGGTGGTGCGGTTGCTTTGCCCTTGCCTGAGCCTTTGCAGTACGGCTGCCAAGAGACCCAGCGCCGTACGACAGCTGCACGCGTCCCTCCTGGGCATCCCTCCTTGGGCTCACACCAGAGGTTGGGGAAAGCCAAGCCCACGTCTGCCACTGGTGGGGTGACGCCAGCTTCTGCCTCCCCACCTGCAAGCCCCGGCCCTGATGGCAGGAAGCCTGGCTGATGCTCTGGACCCTGCTGGAGGAGGTCTTTTCCACTTTTCCGTGATGGCCAAGAAAAGCTCTATATATGACTTGCTGTAGGTAGAAGCTCTCTTGGAAGGGAAAACGTAGTTTTGGCCCTTAAAGTATCTGTTTGGGGTGTCAAGTTTGCTTTCTTGGTTTCTGCTGAAGGTTTCCATTTCAGACCGTGCATTAAGGGCTTCTCAGCCTTTAGCTGGGAAGAGGTAACGGGCAAAACATTGACTGAACGTAACTTGAGAGTGATACAGTGGTGAAGGGAGTAGAGGTAGATTTTGTGTGTAGATTGTCCACTCCTGTTTGGTGTTGTGATAGTGTTGTTTTGATTTTGGTGTGGGGAATTCTTTTTCTTTTTCTTTGTTGATGTGATTAGTGTTTGTGAAGTTTTGTGTTGAATGTATATTTTAATGATAATTCAGCCTTTAGCTGAGTGGATGGAAGGATTAGGTTTTAATAAAGTCTATTAATAAAGTCTGCAAGCTATTGGAGTGAAGTAAATGTACAGTGAAAAAAAAAAGATCTGATCAATGATGTCTTTGCTTGTTTTCCAAAACGATGCAAAATAAGGTTATCCCAGCCTGTATTCACAGAGTATGGTGCATTCTCCACTCCTGTGTGGTATAACATACATACTATACACATACATGTATTTATGTACATATGTATGCGCATGTAGCTAGTAACTTACCTTACCTACCACAATACAATGGTAAAAGTCCCTTTATCTCCTTATACTGGGGTAACTACTGGTTGCCATACAGAAAATCAGGAATGAGTACTGGGCTCCTTAGGTCTGTCCAGCTACAGCTACAATAGGGGCTACAACACCGCCAACACATTGCTAAAGAAAAACAAAACAGAAAAGCAGCTTCAAATCCTCCCAGCTGGAGTCCCGCACGGCTGGGGCGGGAGGGGCAGCCATGGCGTGCCCTCGGCTGCATCACCATGAGCGAGGGAAGAGCACGCTGGGCCACGGCGAGCGGTGCCAACGCCTGGCGGGATCAGTGCCAGTCACCCCGTTTCCTACCATGCTTCGCTGCTCTGAGTGTCACGAATGAGTGGAAAGCACAGCGTGGGGAGAGGGCTCAAGGCAGGCTTAACAAGTACCCCAAGGATGTCTTTCCACCTGTTGTACCCTAATAGTGGCGTTGCGTAAGAGATGGCACCGCATTTCATGTACTTCAGCTCTCAGGTGAGTGAACAGGACTTACTTTGGCGTGTTACACTGCTGGGGCTTGGAAAAATAACCTTTTAGTAATACTAATTATTTTTTAATTTGTCAGTAGCACACCAGCAAGCAAAATGCCGCAGTATCCCTTGTCCCTAGGGAACAAAGATTAGGGTTTTTCCTAGACCATGGCCCCTTGTAGGCTGGGAAAGCCAGGCCGTTGTGGTGCTCGGTCTTAACTGGTTTGTGCTTGGTTGGGCCAAAGCAGCACCTATAAGCCTTCAACATAATTTTTCTCTTGTGTAAAACCCCCAAAATACACTTCAAGAAAGGTAGCCATTTCCTTCTGCTGACCTTCCCATTCCGCCCCCCACCCCCAAAGTCTACATTTGGCAAAGTCACAAAGTTTCAAAGCAGTTTAAGGACCTGCATATTTGTGGAAACAGCCAGTCCAAAAGCTGGTTTTTCCTTGCTTTAATAAGTTCAGAGGTTAAAATACACCAGAATCTTTAAGCAGGTATTTTTAAACTGCTTATTTTATTCAGCTGAATTTAAATTTTAGCTCTATTTTTCTGCTTCCCTAAAGAAAAGTTGGTATTTCAACAGCTCAGGGCTTCAGTTCAAGTGATTCACCCTGCCGCAGATACCATCTGAAGCAAAACAAAGCATGGATCCAACAACCACACTTGCTAAGGGAGAATTAAGCCACTAAAACAATTTTTTTTAATTGGCCTTTATGAATAATCATTACATATTTCCCCAATTGCTCTCTTTTAGCTTTGTTTTGGCAGATATAATCCCCTGCATACGAGAACCCGCAGGTTTGAAGAGCACTATCCTCAAAGACAAACAGCCTTGGAGGCAAGATGGGCCCCACTCTCTGAAATGCATGGACCGGTCATTAAAACATAATTCTGGCCATCCGCCTCACCAGGAACTGAGCCTTTAGCAAAGGCACCACCAGCAAAAAGACTCGTGATTAAATTAAGAGTGGCTATTCCACTTTTGGGACATTCAGCTAGTGGCTGTCCCTGATGGTGGCAATTACCTAGCCTAGCCTTGTCTTTCCGAAAGGTAATCATCTTGGCTATTACCAGCAAAGACAAACTTGCCTGAGGGCTATTCATTCTCATACAAAAATGGGTGACGTATCTTGCCTCCTGGATGTCCCTCCTCTTTTTTGGCTGTTGAGGGAGCCTAGGTGAGCGGCTGACACTCAGCTGTTCAGCTGCTAGATGACAACTGTGGGATGAAGTCCTCTGCCTCCCCATCAGATGTAATCTGGAGGAAGAGCAAGGACTCTCCTCTGTGAAATGCGAATGGGGATCAGTCTAGGCATCACACATGCCATATGGCATCAGGAACTGTTAGAAACTGAGCCTGGTTAAAATTTAGGAAGAGGTTAAATAGCTGCACTACACTCGGTCTTGATAATCAGTTTTCCGTTTGCAAGGAAGAAGCGTAAGTAAGCTAGAGGAAATACAAAGAGCATGCAATTCCCATTATCACAAGCCTTGAGTTTTCAAAAACATCTGAGATTGGAATAAAAAAAAAAAAAAAAAGAGAGAGAAAAAAGGTGCAGGTTATTTTAATTCATAGATTTTGCAGCATTCAACTTTCCCAGCCATGGCCATGGGGGCTGCAGACTTACGGCTGTCACTGTTGCTCTAGGAGGGAAGACTGGGATCCCCATGCATACTGGTTTTGGCTGGGATGGAGTTAATTTTCTTCATAACAGACTGTATGGGGCTATGGTTTGGATTTGTGCTGAAAACAGTGTTGATAACAAAGATGTCTTCATTACTGCTGAGCAGTGCTTGCACAGAGCCAAGGCCTTTGCTGCTCCTCACCCCACCCCACCAGCGAGCAGGCTGGGGGTGCACAAGGAGTTGGGAGGGGACACAGCCGGGACAGCTGACCCCAACTGACCAAAGGGATATTCCATACCATATGGGATGGAATATAAAGCTGGGAGCATATAAAGCTGGGAGAAGAAGGAGGAAGTGGGGGACATTGGGAATGATGGCATTTGTCTTCCCAAGTTATGTGTGACGGAGCCCTGCTTTCCTGGAGATGGCTGAACATCTGCCTGCCTGTGGGAAGTAGTGAATGAATTCCTTGTTCTGCTTTGCTTGTGTGCGCAGCTTTTGCTTTACCTTTTAAACTATCTTTCTCTCAACCCATGAGTTTTCCCACTTTTACCCTTCCGATGGTCTCCCCCATCCCGCTGGGGGGAAGTGAGCAAGCGGCTGCGTGGGGCTGAGCTGCCGGCTGGGGTTAAATCACAGCACCGTGCAAACTCAGAGTCAGCATGTCCTCGATGTATCTGATGGGAGAACAAGCAGTATAGATTTCTGCCAGTCTCCTCGCTGAGTCTCCGAAAATCAACCACTTCATGAGTCAGGCAGGTTATTTTTTTAAAAGTTGGACAAATCTTTAAGTAATTTCCTTTCTTGAGGTGCTACCTCACTGATCTCACAAGTGGCTGCAGGGGAAGTAACAGCTAAAGACATACTGCCACATTTTTGTCATCACTTCGAGTCCTTCATATTGTGCACGACCAGCAGTTCCCAACCGTTATTTTAAACACTGTCACTGGTGCCGCTTTCCCCCTCCCTCCCTGTCCTCACTGTCCCTCGCCTTCAGCTGCTTTGTGCCCCAGCAGCCGCAGCGGCTGAGCCGCCCTGGGACGAGAGGGCAGCAGGGACCAGAGGTGCCCATCCATGGGCCGCCGTTCCCACCGCGTGCTGGTGCCGTGGCCGGAGCAGCAAGCCCGCGGAGCCTGTCCGTGTGCGCTCCCGGCGCTGCACGTGGCAGCGGCTCCCCGCTGCCGGGGCTGGGAAGGAACTGCCATGCTGGAAAGCTTTTTCCTTGGTTGCTTTTTCTGAGCTGTTAAAACACAAACATCTGCATTGGAGAAAGGTAGTCTTAAAAATCGCCTGGTCTGTCTCTCCATCCCAGTGCAGAGTCAGCTTTTTGTCCTCTCTGTCGCAGGTCCAGGGAAGTGATTATTGCCCCTTTTGTCCCTTTTGTCATCAAGCCTTGCCACAGACTTTTTCTTTTCTTTTTTTTTTTTTTTAAATTAAACTAACTGTTAGTTCCAATTCTTCCTCCAAGGCCGTGTTTTTCTAGACTTAGGGTCATTTTTTTCCCTGGGCTTCTCTGGATCCCCTCCAACAGAGCCACAGCTGAACTACAGCCCATTAGGGGCCCTAACACCTCTGAGCAGAAGGGAAGAGCAACAAGCCCCTTTCAGACCATCCTCTTCTTCCTCCAGCCTGATGCGATACGTTTCTCAACAACAGCACGAGGTGACTCAGATGGCTTGTGTTCAATCAAATTCTTCATACGCTACAGAGACACCTCTCTGTTTGCACCATCTGGATTTTGATGTGCATCCACCTGCTGTGGCACATCCCTTTTTTCTCCTTTCCCTCCATGTCCTCTGCTATAGCTACAAATTATAATTTCCAGGCAGTGGCACTTGCACTGCTGTTTCCAGCCCACTGAAGCTGTCTGTGTGTCATCCATCTATCTCCTCCTCCTGATTGAGAATGCACAGAAAATACTTACGTGGTTGTGTATGTACATGAACACCTACCTACAGGTTCAGGTTAAATAATTTAACAGCTTCCCAGTTATTTATTTTATATCGATGTTCTGATGTGTTCCTCTTGGAGCAGCTTTCGACTTGGTCTGCATTCTTTGTTCGTTACCTCTCTCTCACCTGTGTACTACACAATTCCTTTGAGACTCAAAAGCACTGACAGGTCCTAAAATGGGAATAGGCTTAGGACTACAGCAACAGAAGGGTCTAAAGGTTCCCAGGCAGACAACCTACGTTTCTTACCATAGCCCTCAGACATCTAGTAGGCTCAAGCCTAAAAGCAGTTATGGGTTGGTTTTGATTTTTTTTTCCTTATTTGCCTTTACACCAAAGTGAAAGTAACCTTTTGCTTTTGTTGGCACAGGCAATTTCTTTATGAGAGTTTGCTCATGTAGTGCCAACAGAGGAAGACCTGCTTT
This sequence comes from Balearica regulorum gibbericeps, assembly GCF_011004875.1. Taxonomy (NCBI): domain Eukaryota; kingdom Metazoa; phylum Chordata; class Aves; order Gruiformes; family Gruidae; genus Balearica; species Balearica regulorum. The sequence goes on from NC_046184.1 coordinate 96,504,260, forward strand.
AAATCAAAAGCAAATAAATAAGCAAATGAAACCAGGTACTGATGCCACATTGTAGGAGTCTGCGATGCTTTAACCGGCATTTCAGAGGCTGCACCTCGCAGAATCCGGCAGCTTGGCTGAGTAATGGGGAGCTGCTCCGTGCTGGCAGCGTTTGCCAGGTAAGCAGCCTAGGAGGACCTGAGGGCTCCAGCAGCAGCTCCTCTGGTAAGGGTTAAAAGTGATGGAACAAAATCTAAACCATGAACCTGATCTGCCAGCCACCCTCTGAGGGCTCACAAGCACAGGCTCCCAAGGGAAGTGGGGAAGTACCTCTGCAGTAACAGCAAGGGGGATCGCACCTTTTAGCTAAGGGTGTTTTGCACTGCGCAGCTCTTGGAGCACCCTGGGTTTCCAGACTGAGAAGCCTGGGAATGAGCGCTAGTCTCGTACCGTCTGCATGACATGGTGGTGGTACCTTCAAAGCAGCTGTCTTCTTCCCCTACCTCTCCCACTGCTCTTGTTTACATATTTTTGGATGACCTGATTGCACACTAGAGCTGTGAAAAGGTCACTTTGATATAATCAGACCACAGGAAGCATGATCCAGAGCTGTACAGAAGGTAGGTTATTAATGGTGTGCCTCTCTGTTACTGAGGGAACTTTAGGGATGCTCAGACTCCAATGATAGGTCTGATGCCAGCTTTAAAAATCTTTCCATTGGCAAAGCTGCTCTTTTAATGGGTTCCTTTTCAGATCTGTGAGAGCGCCACGCTCAGGAGTGGTACGCTAAAGACATGCTTACAACAGCAAATGCATGTACAATTGCTTTATTAAAAAATAAAATTTAGCCACAGATTGACTGGCCTAGTAAAGTTACCTAAAAATCCAGAAAATAGCTCCTTTTCTGCTTGATTTTTTGTGTGTGAATCATTCAGATCCCATCAAAGCAGAATATATACCAGCTCCTGGTAGAAACCATACCTCTTGAGATCAAGAAATATTTCAGGCAAAGGTTCCCAAGTCTTCAAACTGGTATGAAATAGAGCTTGCGATTTTGACGCTCCCCTCTTGTCCTGTGGGCTTAACATTTATTTCTCTAGCAGTGGGGGATTGGAGCAAAGTGCAAGCCCTGTGACGGCCTGCACCTCACTTGCAGCAGCACTCCCTGGGGAGGAGGCTGGGGGTGGGGGACACATTTTTCAAATGAAGACATTTATACTGAGATGCTGGGATGCTTTGGAACGGAACAATGGTCTCACTCCTTGTCTTCAGGAAGGCTGAAACCAACCTGAGTGGAACTGGTGGTGGCAAACAACAGGGATAAGCATCAAGCAAGATGGAGGCCTCTGCCACCTGCCAACGGGGCCCAAGTGTCCTGTTGGCACATGTCTGGGAAAGTTAAAGGTGTTAGAGCAGCACAGCGCTGTGCCAAGGCAAGGCAAGGCCTAGCCCATATTTTGGTAAGCTGCCCCAATTAAAGCTGCTTGCTGCTGCTGTGACCCCCACCTCAGCCCCCCAACCAGCTTGACTTGGCAAAGCTGCAGCTGAAGCCTCCCCCACCTCCTCCCTTTCGCCAGCACCTGCTCTTTCCTCCCAGCCTCGCCAGCTCCCAGCGCTTTCTCTTTGCCGCTCACTTGTGGGCAGATCTTGGCCCGGCAGATCCCACTGTGCACCCAGGAGATCATTTTGTTCAGGTTTCCCAGGCTGAGGCTGCCACTGGGACTAAGAGCAGGTTCAGACATGGAACAGTCCCTCACCAAGTGAACATGGTGAAGAGGGTGTTTTCGTACTGTTGGTAAATAAACAAGTAGTGTCCTGATCCTTTTGGCACAAGGCTTTTTTCTTGTGCTGCTTGTTTTGTTTTAGCACCTTTTCCCTCCTGGCTTTTCGACATTCATCATGCTGAGTCACCTGTGGAGCCTGCCAAGAGCTCACACTGTCTCTAGTGAAGTATTTGTAGCTCATTTAGCCAGTCCTGGGACAGGACAGGAACCACCTTCTCCTCCATCGCCTTCACTGCGACTGGCACCGTCATGACATATCCTAGCATGCATTAGTCATACTTCCTTACTGACGCTGTAACCAGCTTCATATCACGCTCAGTATGACATTTAAATCTGTTTATGCTTTGGTGCTTGTACTGGCATTGCAAATGCCAAAAGCAGCCTCATGGTCCAGAATTATTTGGTCTTTTTTTTTATTATTATTATTCCCATTTGCCCATTACTAGTTGGTTTATATCCTTCACTGGAGAGCTGGAATGAGGGAAAAAGGGTAGTATAAAGGGCAACCTAACCGGGCTATGACAGTATCAAGGCATCACCTTTATTAAACACAGCCGTAAGGGTGGGAGGGTGGCACATCTACGAGGCAAATCTCGCTCCCTGCTCCAAACAACCGGCTCTACAGCACATCCACCCCTACCCACCCTCACAGCTAGGCAGGGGGCCCCTTCCCCACCTCCCGCAGGCAGGCAAGCGGGAGATGATGTATGGTATGTCCCCCTCTCCCCACCGCCTGAGAGAGGACCAGCCTCGCTGCCGCTGCAGTAGCAGTGGAGGAGGCACCGGGGGGGGGGGTGTCAAAGCAGGAGAGGGAAGGCAGCAGGGCCCAGTGCTCCCTGCCCAATCTTCTGCTGGGATGAAGTTCTCCAGTGGCTGCAGTATCAGACAAAAGGGGAGATGAAGGGTACTGTGAGAAAAAGCAATCACCCTCCTCCTCTCAACCTTTTTTTAATCCAAATTTCTTTACATCCTTACATTAAATAGCAGTATCACGGTACTGTTCAGCTTTCTCAGTCTATCAAAAAAGAACTTGTTTTTTCCTACCTACATACCAGGTAAGGGAGGAGGAAGCAGGAAGGACATTTTAGGTTCCTACAGTTGTACCTGCTTACCTGTTTCTATACCAGCCAAAACCTCACAAACTTCCTAGCATAGAAACTCACTCTGTCAAAGCCTGACGTACTTGATGCAACATTTCCAGTCTTAGCTGTAACTCCAGCTACAGAGGGATTGTGTTTTGGAAAACCTCAATATTGTGTAATTGCAGTGCAGGGTTCAGAGGCATCCGTTTCCATGCTGCACTCCTTTAATTACAGTTGTAATTTTATTATAATCCTTAAATCCTCAGTGTTTCTTGACTTAAAGCTTCCAAGTTCTACCTAGCCTGATGCCCAGTACCTGCAGAGCTCTGTACACCACACAGCACCTTTACTTCCACTTCATATTTAATATGATGAATTTTCTCTTTTCCACAGAGCTCAACTTGTAAGAGATGTCAGAGAATCCTAAATCACCTTCTGCCTCAGTGAAACTCTATCTTGACTGGTAATGCTCAACTTAAATGAAATTAATCGTAATGGATAGACCTTAAGGATTCCTATTCTCCTTACTGTCGTCTTTGAACTTTTCATTGTTTGTGCTTGGATGAACCTTCTGGTCATTCTGTGAATGAATTTCTGCTGAGGTTTTTTGCATACACCTCATTTATTAAAGAATACAGCTTTCTTACACAGAAAAAAAACCCCAACCAAAACCCAAAGCCACCCAAACACCCCAAAACCAACCAAATACTCTTGCTTAGAAAGCAATTCCTGCTTCATTTATGGAAGGAAAAAAAGGCAAGTTAAATGAATGTAACCAAATAAAAGTACCATTAAGCTGACCCTAAGGTAGACGTTTTGGAAAATGTTGTCATCCTTCATTTTTCCACAGGTCTGGTAATCATTGTAAGTTTAACCTGCGGCTACCCATTGTGCAATCTTAAGGGGTGGAGGGGGAAAGACTAACTAGCTAATCATTTTCAAAATCTTCCATTACCTGCAAGTACATAAATTGTGAATGACAGGTGAAATTCAGTACTTCTTTAAAGAGTTTCTAATTCAAGTCAAAGGCATGCCAGACATTACTCTGCACCACTTAGTTACTATGCCTGAGTGACATCACTGAGGTGTGGAGGTAGCGTGCTGACTTCACATGACACCTCGTGTCCCCCAAACACCTCTTACTTGGTCAGTTGGTTGGTCACATAACAGAAGCCAGCACTATAGAAATAGTCTTAAACTCCTGAAGGGCCCAAAAGTACCACTATTTGAGTCAAGCTGGAGAAACTGTTCACACTCTTCCAGCAAATCTGCAGTTCCTAAGCTTTTTGAAACACTTCTCCCCCCCAATTTGCATTCATGACAGAGTCTGTCCTCTCTTCATTGCACCCACTCTCCAGCCCAGTCACTTCCAAAGCCTCCTTTCTGTAGTCTTTAGAAACAAGCAAGCAAGCAAGCAAAATAACAGAAGGAACCCAAAACTTGTTTCAACACTGCAGTTCTCCTCCCCCAAAGCAGATGATCCTTGTCTCCGTGCTATTTGCATTTGCGTATTAAAGTTTCTTGCCAATTCATCAGTCCACTGAAATAAAGCTCAGCTCTGCCCTTTCCTCATACTTTACAACTACTCCTTCCCCTTATACCAGACCCAGCTGTGGCAGAAAGGGGCCTGTGAAAGCCAGTCCTCTGTGCCGCAAAGCCTCATGCGGGGTTTGAAGCACACCTACCAGGCCACGCCGTACCCTCGCCGGATTTCAGGAGCACGCAGAGGCAGCTGAGACGGCAAGGCAGGCGGTCCAGCTCACGCGCTTTTTTTTTATCACAAAAGTTTGCAAGAGCTCTTGAGAATGCAGAAAGCAAGATATACTTAAATCCAAGATAGCACTGGCTCCATCTATGACAGAACATTATCACATCTATCACAGAACACTAAGCACAAAAGGATTATTTACTGCAGAAAAAAAATACAAATTCTTCTGTCAAGTGGCAGGAAGTACAGGATATGCATTTCCACTATTAAGCAGGTAACTACAGTAGTAAATGATCAATTATGAAGCTCTGCTAAAGCACTGAAGCTTTCTGAAGGCTTCTGGACTGGGCGGTTCAGGTTTGGGTTGGTTTTCCTGGCTCACCTGACTGGAACAGCGGGAATTGGAGGTATTAGATGTGATTGCACTGGGATATTCTCCATCCACTTACATTTAGATCACAGAATGGTTTGGGTTGGAAGGGACCTCAAAGATCATCTAGTTCCAACCCCCCTGCCATGGGCAGGGACACCCTCCACTAGACCACGTTGCCCAAAGCCCCATCCAACCTGGCCTTGAACACTTCCAGGGATGGGGCATCCACAACCCCTCTGGGCAACCTGTTCCAGTGCCTCACCACCCTCACAGTAAAGAATTTCTTCCTAACATCTAATCAAAATCCACCCTCCTTCAGCTTTAAACCCATTACCCCTTGTCCTGTCACTACACTCCCTCATAAACAGTCCCTCTCCAGCTTTCCTGCAGGCCCCTTCAGGTACTGGAAGGCCGCAATTAGATCTCCCCAGAGCTGCCTTTTCTCCAGGCTGAACAACCCCAACTCTCTCAGCCTGTCCTCATAGGAGAGGTGCTCCAGCCCTCCGATCAGCTTCGTGACCCTCCTCTGGACTCGCTCCAACAGCTCCATGTCTCTCCTGTACTGGGGCCCCCAGAGCTGGACGCAGTACTCCAGGTGGGGTTTCACCAGAGCGGAGTAGAGGGGCAGGATCACCTCCCTCGACCTGCTGGTCACACCTCTTTTGATCAGCCAACCAGGACACGGTTGGCTTTCTGGGCTGCAAGCGCACACTGCCGGCTCATGTTGAGCTTCTCATCAATCAATACCCCCAAGTCCTTCTCCTCAGGGCTGCTTTCAATCCATTCCCCACCCAGCCTGTAGTTGTGCTTGGGATTGCGCCAACCCATGTGCAGGACCTTGCACTTGGCCTTGTTGAACTTCATGCGGTTCGCACAGGTCCACCTCTCAAGCCTGTCAAGGTCCCTCTGGATGGCATTTCTTCCCTCCAGCGTGTTGACCACACCACACAGCTTGGTGTCATCGGCAATCTTGCTGATCGTGCACTCAATCCCACTGTCCATGTCGCCGACAAAGATGTTGAACAGTGCCGGTCCCAGTTCCCTGAGGAACACCACTCATCACTGATCTCCACTTGGACATTGAGCTGTTGACCACAACTCTTTGAGTGCAACCATCCAGCCAATTCCTTATCCTCCAAGTGGTCCATCCATTGAATCCCTGTCTCTCCAATTTAGAGACAAGGATGTTGTGCAGGACAGTGTCAAATGCCTTGCACAAGTCCAGGTAGATGATGTCAGTTGCCCTTCCCTTGTCCACCAATGCTGTAACCCCATCATAGGCGGCCACCAAATTTGTCAGGCACAATTTGCCCTTAACAGATCAGCACCACTTTTCTTACCCCAAAGCTCAAGCATGCATTTTTCCTCAGCTTCAGGACCAGGGTCACTCTGACCTCACAGTTTACCCTGCAGTTAGGTCCTCGTACAGCAAAATTCTAAAACTTTTAAATTTCACAGCTCAACCTGTGGTTCATGGCTCCTTTAGAAAGGAAAACGCGTGTGTAGGGACATCACTAAAGGTTTCAGAACAGATCGTGAAGTAAGAGCCGTGGTTCCAGAGCACCCTGAACAAGCAGGGAATTGCTAACAATTGCAACCGTTCCCATCAGCCTACCTCTGCTGAAGGGGATGCGTGAGCGGAAACGCTTCTGGACAGGACGTAGAACATTCTCTCATTTCTCCACTCAAATGAATGTCCAACGCAACTTCAGAAAAGCTGGACCTTACACAGGAGTGCTTTAGCAGTAACACAAGAAATTATCTTCTCACAGAAATGTCACTTCAGCATTGTGAAGACTAACTAGAAGTGTGCGCTGCTCTGCTGTGCTTTTGAAGTTACACCAAGAGCTTATTATTCCTCAGCTCGTATTTCCTCCCACAGCATATTCGGGTGACAACATTTGATGGCTGAAGTCAGTCAGCCCGATTAAAGTGACTAGAGAGCAATCTGCATACTTTCTTCCCCACCAGGATGACCTTTCTAAGGAGAAACACCAAGATCTCCCAACCAAAACCAGCAGCAGCAGCCTAAGTAACACTGAGAACTTCCCTCTATACCCAGTAAGTAATGTGGGGGGAGAGGGTGTAAAGGCAGGGAGAAGAGCAGCTATGCTATGAATCTATAGAAGCAGTTACAGAAGTTCAATGTGATAGCAACAAGAAAATCTCTCACAAAAACAACTTAAAATTACTTTATTTTTTCAGTATATTAGCACAGTATTTACAAAATTGTTTCATGTTGCATAAATAAAAACATTTTCTTGGGTAAAGACTGTAGATTTATAGATATTTAAAATGTCTCTATCTTTATATTTACACATATATGCACACACACACAAATGGAAGCATACAGTTATGAACAACTTTGGTTTTGAATTACTGGTGGGAAAGGGCTGGGTGTATCAATGACTTTTTAAACTCTCGCTTGTAAATTTGTACCTACGAGAAATCCAGAGCCGAGCCCTCAACGCAGCTGCAGGACCGTGGGCTCTCCCATGGCTGGGGCAATTGATTCTGGAGCCTGCACATGGCCACCGAGCTCCTCAGGTCTCAGCAATGGCTGCTAACCCCTCGGCCTCGTCCCACAGCAACACAAAAGGGTTCTACTGCAGTTTGCTTTCCAAAAGTTAACATAAAGCTATTATACGTAATGTTTTTTATAAGGCAGAATACCTCAACAGAATTCCAGTTGGTTTGGTTTTTATCCCTCAACTGCTCAACTTTCAACTTGCCAGAGGGCACGACCAGTTATAAATAGGGAGCTCTGCATGGTACTTTATCAGGTAAATCCTTACACTGAATTGTTAATGGTGAGTAATCTCCCATCTTTAGGTAGAGATTGCTGTGATTATGGAAAAACCTGTATCGAGATTCATATATAGGAGCTCAAATCATATATGACTACTCCTACTGACAAACCTGAAGGTATGAAAATAAGTGTAAACCATACGTACTTCTTAAATGTTTTACCACATTAATAACCCTCTTCACTGTGGCCAGGTCCACTGACTTTAGCAAGGGTTGGACCATGGGTTGCTTTAAGCGGTTCAATCCTGCGGCCCTAGCAAGAGGACCATTTATAAGTAAATATTGTAAAATCAGGTACCGCAGTTTTATTTTGTTGAATTCTTGATGCAAGGTGTCTGCAACAAGACTTGGAGCTCAACACGTAGAGACCTGACTCTCTGCAAAATGCACCCACAACATGGATATGAACCTTAGCTTATAACATCCAACTCTGAGACGTGACAAATTACTTAGAATTTTTAAAACCATGGATTTTATTACATTACTGCTTGGCAACAGCTTTCCAAACAAAGTTTTAAACTGTTAGAAGGAGAAAAACATGTGTGCCTTTGAAATGCATTACCTTAGTACGAATAGGAGACAGTGTCAAGATTTCTACAAAGTATACATGAAGTCCAAGAGAAACCAACTATACTGGAACAACTCTCAAAACAGTTGTAAAACATGGTAAAATCTCATGGAATGTGCAAGTCCTAGAAAATTGATTTTTAACTGTACCACTTACGTATATACAGAAACTGAGCCTCCTTACTTCTCATCACCTACTCCTACTTACTTTCTATTTTATGTATTTGTGATGCAATGGGCAGCATCACAAACTTGGGTCAGAAATGAAATGGCTCCTTTTTCCATTCAAGGAAACAGATTTGGAAACTGTCAAAAATACACTAAATAGGACAACTCCTATTTTTATGGAGCATCCATGAGTTTTACAAATTCACTGAGTTAAGAAAGCCTGAAATTGCTTCCAGTACCACGCACTGCACATGAACATACACAAGAACCACATTCAGCATGAAAATTACTAGCTGCTGTGCTCCATAATTCCAGCGCTGAATTAGGCTCCAACAGCTGAGCAGTTTCTCAAAGAATATAGAGGAGGCACGAACAGCTCTCTCACTGGACTAAAACATCGGCCACCAGAGCATACATGGCTACTGTCCATAGAGAGGAATACTACTGTTTCATGGAATTAGGAGAACTCAGTTAACATAAGGAGAGCTGGGAATAAACTTTGTACTTATGCAACTTTGTGTATAATAATTTTATTTTTTTCATGAAAGTTTTGCTGAATGTCAGAGAAGATGTATTTGTACAATCTCTACTTCCTGCTTGTATCATAGACATATGACCATACCTTGCCCATGCACACATATAAAGAAAACAAGTCTAAATGGTATTGCAATCTTTGGGCTGAGCAGGCCCATTATCAAAGCAGTGACAAATGATAGTTTTTGAAAGTAATACCACTAAGGATTACCGCAGGGAGACCCTGTAGTGGGCAAACAGTGCTTTTTATATTCTCACCCTCAACTATACCATATATACCATAACAAAAGAAAATAAAGATCACATGTGGGCAAACACACACGTTCCTCGCTACAGCTGCTGTGACTATAAAATGACATCATTTATATCAAAAGCACTTTTGCCACACATGCAAAACAACTAGTTTCCTGAATTTCTTCTGAGTAGTGCATCTTCAAGGCCACGGTGTATCAACAACGGTGTACTTTTCACATATCACATGCCCCCGCAGTTCTGGGAATTAAAAAAAAAAAAAAAAAAAGACAAGATAAGATAATTCGGAAAGAGCAGCAACATTTTGTGCTGCCAACCCAAGTTACAGCTTAAAAAAAATGACTTTTTATTTCAAACTGTGAAATAAAAAGCATGTTTAGCACTCAAGTAATGGAAAAGAGTGGTACTAACAGCAACTGATGCTTCAGCCTCTCCACAGCAGAAAAATGGACACTGTCTTGGAGCTCCGACTCATGGAATGGCGTAAGCTGTAGTGGCTCCCAGACTTAACTGTCTGACCTGTCCTATCTACTCCTAACGCTGGTTTACTTTCACATGCCATTTTGTAAGCCAGTCTGCTTCAGCATCTGACTCATCCTCCCTTCAGTGTGTGTGTGTGAACTTTCAAGGGAAGGTTAAGTTAGAGAGCAGGTAGGGCTCAAAAAGTTCCTGCCTCCAGCTTGCGAGTCAGAGTCTGCCATCTATCTGTAAAACCTTCTGTTATTTTTAGGAGCCATCTTTCAGGGCAGAAAAAGCAGATGGACTTCTAATCCTACCCTGAAAGTCAAAATGAAATGGATAATTAGCAATTTCTTTGGTTTTGGAAGCTCTGCCTCAGCACTAGAAGAGGAGGCAGGTTTTTATAAGCCTCAATGAGACCCAAGAAGAAACAGTCAACTTAAAAGCGGATCTGCAAGCAAAACTACCTTGCCCTTCAGCAGCATGTGGTAGCTGTATCAATCCCACCCTTATCTCCCTTTGGTCAGTTTTGAATGCAACAGACTGGCAAATACCTATTTGTTTCCTGATCTCAAATCACTGCCTTCAAGAACAAGCAGTAGCCACTTCTGAAGCAGGACCTACCATCCAGTCCTCCTACTTTAGCTTATACGAACTGGTATACATTTTATCAATGCATTTAGGAGACACCGATGCAGTTGTCCTTTGTACTGCAAAAATGCTTGTATTGCTATTGGTTTAGAAAATAATCCCATGGCATATTTGGATGAATTACGTAGTTGTCGTAAGTAACATAAACCTAGCAGTAGGTGGTATTTGTAAGGAAGTCTGTTTTTACAATCAATTGATATAGGTTTTTCCAATTTGGGCTAACTAGTACCTCATTTATTGTCACAGTGTCAGTTCATGCCTTCTGGAAGTGGCACGGTAAGTAAATTAACATATTTAGAGTGACCTTACTCTTTATCCTAACTAATGTTAACGTTAGCAAAATGTTGTATTTTGACGCAAGAGTACCAGGCTAAGGGTCTAGTGATACCCCATGACAGGCTTGCTCAGTTTCCAAGAAAAAACAGAAGTACAAATAGCATCAACACGTGCTCTTTTATCCTACTCCCATGAAAGGGAAGTACAGCTTCTGAACAGAAAAGAATCAATAAAAACCTGTTTTCATTTTCAAACCTGAGCATCTAATCTAGAATTTAGGCTCTTCAATGAGAGCAATCTGGCCAGGCAAACACTGTTACTCTTCTGATGGGTATGAACTACAGGAACCAAGTATCTTGGCTACCCACTTTCCTACCAGTTTGAGAATTTTGGGCCAAGTTAATACAGTCCCTCCCATTTCATGGCTTATTATAAATTAGGAGGAGTCTATTCACATGTAGTCGGTGTTGCAACCTTAGAGGCTATTATAACATCAAAAAGTACCAATCCCAGCATTGAGAACATTTCAAATTGGAAGGAATCCTAAGTTAGGCCAGGACACTACAACATACATCTTCCTTTACAATATCTGGTAGACCTTTAATCATTGAATATAATCAACGGGCAGAAACCACAGTGCACTTTTAATATCTTAAAGTTCAAAATTCAAGTTTGTCAAAAGTAAGTTGATGTTTTTTAAGCAGTTCTTAAATTTTATTAAGATCTGTTTCAGTTCCATTCATTTTTGAACACTACTACTTCACCTTGAAAAACAATAAACTGAGTGAAATCTAATTGGAATTCAAACAATCTAACAAAACCCAAAGAATTGAAATAACATCTAAAAGGTGGAGGGGGAGAGAAAGTCTACTTTTAAACCACTTTTCAGTGAACTTCTACAGGAGATCACCAATTAAACACAGCTTAGTTGCATTAAGAACAACAAAAAAACACCCCCAAAACCAAATACAACCACCCACCAGCAAGGAAACAATCCATGCATCTTATATACTATCTAAGCATAAAGGAAGCATACAAACTATTTTGACTTGCCACATCTGACCAGAAACATACTATTCAATAGTTCTCTCTCACTGATTCATCCTCTTTGCTGGTGAAAAATACACATTCTTCCCCTATGTATGTTACAGAAAACAGGTATTCTTTCTTTTCAATGAAATATAATTTGAGTAAGAACAGCACCTGTATTGAAACTTGTCCTCCAAGTTTCATCATATTAGCACTGCGTAACCCTAAACATCAAAATTCCCAATACATGTCAATTAAAATAAATATCTGGAGATGTATTTGGACTTACCATCATTCTAACATCACTCCTTTTGCATCTTTAAAAGCCAAGCAAATGGATTAGTAATGAGCCAAACAGCAAGAAATGCTTCATAATTAATATTTAGATTAATTCTAAAATTTGGGTTAGAACTTGCTACTACTTGGCATGCCAATTAGTGAACAGAATAGCAAAAAAAAAAAAAAAAAAAAGAGAAAATGTCAGTCATCCCTTTCTCACATCTTACACACTATCAGAGTATCCCAACACCATGGTAGAGTTTCCCCAACCCAAAGAAATACCAAAAGAATGGAGCGACAAGGTTAGATTTTGCTATCATCCTAAGTACTCCACCAAGATAAATGCTCAAATAAGAATTAAAATAAATTTTCAAGACTTGTCCCCTTTTTTCCTCTTACAGGTTGGTCTTTTTGTAAAGCGAAGAGGGTGGATATAATATCCTGAGATACTAGATTTGTCCTAAAACAGTCAAACAATGCCACTGGCTAGCAATCACAGTAGCGCAGAACAGGGGGTCTGGAGCTGCAGGCATAATTTCATCGAGAGATGAAACAACTCTTACTGACTCACAGAGCCACATAAACTGACATACCAATCTGCCATCCCAGTGGTGTTGTATTGAGAACTACAATTTTTTTTAACCTTTTTCCATAATTAATCACTTAATTAGAAGATAAACCTTGAATATCACCTACCATTTAGTGGTTCTTCTACAGCTTTCTGCAAAACATTTAAAAATATATATATGTATAAAAAGCCTTCATGTTTACTTTTGGCTCGCCACAGTTAAATTACTCTAATTGACATATACAGTAAGTAGTGATTCTACAAAAATGAAGAAAGCTGAACATTAATAAAATTACCTACTAGAGTTCTGAAATTTTTACATCAAAAACAGCATTCTCCAGATTTTTCCCCACTGTAATTTTTTTCTCAGATGAAATACCCCTAGGTGGCAGCAAAAGGCATGCAGACACTACTTTTAAGCTCTAAAATCTAACTGATTATTTTTGTGATTTCATCAATGGTTAGTAATAAAGCAGTTAGTAATAAATGACTAAAAAGAAAAAAAATAGTAGCCAAGCAATCAAGTGTAATGTCCTCAAAAGGAAATACACCACAGTTGTGCATTTAGTCTGGTAGACAGTCATCAGAAACAACACATGCAATCTACAGAAGTGTTTTAAAAAAAAAATAAAAATCAGTAATTGGTTAAGATGGCAGATTTCAAAATGTACACCCTTTCCCCTCTCAGACTCAAGAAAATATCAAGCATCATTTTGTAAGTGTGCCCCAGTGTCAAAATTAAGCACTTCACCAATATTTAGTTTTCCACAGTCTTTAGATTACACAGAATCAAAGTGTATTTTCAAAATTACTTCACATCTATTTATTGTTTCAAAATACAGCAACAAATGCTGAACAGCCCTTGACTGAAATGAGCAACATACTAACACAATTTTCCACTAGGTCTTTCTGTAACTTCCTTAAGTTCACGAGCACAAATTATTGTCACCTGAATTCCTCCCTACACTAACTGCAGCTATAAAAACCCTATTTTTAGTGGTCAAGATTTCCAATGACCTCTAAGTATTAAAAATTTATTTGATTTCATTCCTGTCTCCAATTCAGAGAGTAACATGGTGTTCACTACCACATAACTGTGGCTATCTCTTTATTCGTCAAATCCTCGCTGCAGTGTAAAAGCACCTCGTGAAGAGAACAGCTCATAAAGAGAACGGAGTTCCGCAAAGGATGGTATTTAGCATGTTGGTTTCTATTTCAAAGTTTATTCAAAACAAAAAATGAAGTTTTAAAAAAAAAAAATCTCCTTTTGCCCTTTTTGCTTCCATTCTACAAGTAAACATGAGCATGTTTGATAAAGGCAAGATTACATTCTGAAAGAAGCGTATCTGTGATATACTTCAGCTCATTTTTATAACATAATGAACTTCATGAACCTCCTCTTTTTAATTTTTCTTTACACTCCATGCACTAATATTCCTTCCATAAGGGACCTCTGAAACATTATTCCTTAAAATGAAAATGGATAAGAAAAAGCAAAGGGGAAAAGAAAAATTAAACTCTTTATTGTCCTAACTGCAGTCAGCTCTCCTGCCCCACTGTTAGAAACCATCTTTCTTAAACAGCTGAGTCTCAGGCTGTAGACCGAAGAGGGGACCTGGAAACATGTCTCAGATGACGTCTGCCAGCCAAGAAATGGGATGACTTAGTATTTGCCATGCTCCCCTGCTACAGGGAAATTTTACTGGTATTTTACAGCTGTGCCTCTTTACTTGCTTCTGCAAAATTCCAGAAATCAGGCAGTTCACATTCATGGATCACTAGAAGGCACTGTGTAAGTCTATGAAAATTACTATTTTAGGAATGATTACTCTAGAATTCGAAAAAACTGACTAAAAATCCTTCTTTAAAAAAACCAAAGTGTCTTTCCATTTGTTCTGTGTGACCTAACGACAGAAACTCTGCTTTCAGATAGTCTCATCAAATTAAGGGGCATTATAGGAAAATAAGAAAAAAAGATCAAGGCTATAGCACCTGTATGGTTGGGAATTCAAGAGAATATTAAAGGGTTCTGGTGTGAAAGACCATAGGCAAAAAAAACCAAACCCTGAGTCTTTGTTATAGGTCACCTCGATAAAAAAAAAATCCAACAGTATTCTGTATTCACCTTAATGAAAAAGCATTTTTCATTAAGCTGAGCAAAAGGTCTTTATAAATTCATATGAAAGAGTGCATTGTAAAAGAACACAGAACTTCCCCTCACATCCACCACTTTTTTGTGACAGCCCATGAAACTCCATTTGGGCACAACAGTCAGAGTCGCCCTTAGGTAAGGGTGGCAATTACAGTACTATAGACACACTCAATAGGGACAATGAAGACCACCAACTCACTCAACATTAGACATCTGTTACACAGCCAGAACTTTTGCTTGCTACCAACCTGGTCTGAATTCGAACTAGTGAAGAAAGGTTCAGTATCTCACTACAATCCCCTGAGCCATCTAGTCACCCCAAATTTATTAATTTTAAGCTTACCCCTGGACGATGATGATCTTTCATTCTGGAACCTAAAATAATTACAAAAAAAAGTGACCAGGCAGATGAATAAATGTCATGATCAACAAAATAAAAATACCTACTGTTAAAACTTGGAACAGAGTAGCAACACACAAAATTGAAGCTTCCCCTATCCAAAACTACTATGATGTTCTGCAAATTCTTAAAGCTTCTAAGCACTCTTCTGTTCAGGAACTGAATAATCTTATCACATACAGTCTTGTGAATTGTCTCACCCATGCATTCAGCTCTAAAAATGAACTACGCTACACACTATTCTTTGTACTTATTTTGGTATGCTGGAATCAACCCCAACAGCCACATTTGACTTCTTTAGCCAGTACAAACTACAAATGCAGTATTTATGCAGATCACTAGCACACAGCATCAAAGTTGTATATACGAGTAGCCCAAAGGCAATAAAAATTAATTTTATCATTGTTAAACGGCTTGCTTCACCTGTCACATTTCTGACTCATCTTCATCTATCTCAGATATCAAATAACAGGCATTCTGCCTTAACTTCTGCTCTAATGGAATCCTCCCTGTCTCAGGGTCTATTACTTCTCACCATGCCCACGCATACTAAACCTAGAAGACTGCATACTTCAGTGCAGACTAGGGACTGCACTGGCTGTATACACATCAGCTTGAGTCTGGAAGCAATATATCCTCAATGGCATGGTTCTGAGTCCAAACTAACAAGCTGTTTGAAGAGTCTCCATGCACAGCTTGAAACAAAGTCACTCTGCTCTCAGACCCGAACTGTGAAGTCCACATAATGTTATGCTGTGGTGTGCCAGCATTCCAATCACACAGCATTGCTATGTTTTTTGCTTATTTAGCAGGCCTGACTGGCTTTTATACCTTTAAATCTCTCATGATTTTGAGATCTAGTAAACAGAGCAGTTTCCAGAACAAAGTATTGCTATTCTTTGTGCCTGGCTTTTAAAATTAAGCGTAAGAAAAAACAGGATTCACTAAAACTGAAGGGGTGTGCTCAAATTGCTCTTATTTTAAGCTACCTTTAACCAGTGGAAATCACTAGCAGATGTGCTGGGTTTGGCTGGATAGAGTTAATTTTCTTCATTACAGACTGTATGGGGCTATGGTTTGGATTTGTGCTGAAAACAGTGTTGATAACAAAAATGTTTTCATTAGTGCTGAGCAGTGCTTGCACAGAGCCAAGGCCTTTGCTGCTCCTCACCCCACCCCACCAGCGAGCAGGCTGGGGGTGCACAAGGAGTTGGGAGGGGACACAGCTGGGACTGCTGACCCCAACCGACCAAAGGGATATTCCATACCATATGGGATCGTGCTCAGCATATAAAAGCTGGGGGAAGAAGGAGGAAGTGGGGAATGGTCAGTGATGGTGTTTTGTCTTCCCCAGTAACTGTTAGGTGTGATGGAGCCCTGCTTTCTTGGAGATGGCTGAACATCTGCCTGTCCATGGGAAGTGGTGAACGAATTCCTTGTTCTGCTTTGCTTGTGTGCATGGCTCTTGCTTTCCCTATTTCTCACCCATGAGTTTTCTCCTTTTTACCCTTCTGACTCTCTCCCTCATCCCACCAGGTGGGGCTGGGAGCGTGGCAGAGGGGAAGTGAGCAAGCAGCTGTGTGCTGTCTATTTGCCAGCTGGGGCTAAACCCCAACAGCAGATTTTGCTTCTTTAAATTAACATTTTTATAAGCTTTTGTCTGCACCATCCCATAACCAGCTCTGTAGAATCCTTGAAATCCTTTTGCTCTCTTTGTTTTAGGCTTCAGCTAGCCAACTGTGTAAATGCAGAGCTTAAACAGCAACATCCATCCTATGGTTGAAACAGTCTTACTTAAAAAACCTGGCTGCGTTGATCTCAAGACAGTTTATTATAAGCTACGAATTTCTTTATTCAAAATTCCCTGCAGGCTCTATGAAACAAAGCCAATATATACAAACTTTTCAGTAATTTTTAAACTATGTAATTGTGAAATCACACCTTATGTTCAAGTAAGCTGCATCTACCTCAGAAAAGCACAGCAGAGAAAACTGTTTTTCTGAATATTTAAGTGCTAAAGAAAAAAATGCAGAATATTAGGTGCTACTTACCCATAATAAACACGTAAGCCAGACTAAACGAATTTGCAATAGCCATAATAGCTAAGCCAGCAATCACAACAGATCCATGTAACGGAGGACAGGCTGTTAAAAACACGATAAAAGAAACTATCACCTGACATGAGTAAAAGCACAAACTTTTCTTTTCGGATATAACTGAATACTAAAATAAATAAGCCTGATTAAAACCAGAAGTGATTAATTTCTCTTTCAAAGCTATCCTCAAACTACCTCTGCATCTTTCTTTTCCTGTATACATTCTTTAATGATACACAGGCATTTACCAATTTATCCTGTTTAGCTGTACTATTCTACTACAGTGTAGCTATTCTGCTGTCATTCACTGCGACTGACAACATTCTTTCATTAATTGTATTTTAAATTTAAACTTACATCTTCAGTCCCAAATATTTGAACTATAAATGCATTAGATTACAGAATACAATACTGTTACTGATAAAACAGGGTTAAAAAAAAAAGGGAAGAAGGGAGAAGAATATGAGGGTAGTTCTGAGGCGAATCTACCACAGATAACAGGAATTCTCCGGGATATCACAGAGTAGAAACTGGCTATTACAACCTAACTATAGTTTACTACAGAAACTCCTTGTTCTCTGATCCTTGTTTCCAGGGTCTTGAAGTCATTGAAACTACCTGGGAGCTCAACCTAGGATGAGCTATTTTTACTGATGCTTTAAGCTAAACTTCCAGAGATACAGATAACATCTACCTTATATGACCTGTGAAAAAGGTCACCCTGAAAAACTAGGGAGACTTTCCATTTACAACATAACAAAAATACCTTCCATTCTGGATTACTCTAGAGGATTAATGCTTTACCAGAAATCTCCCATCAGTTTATTTTGCTATTACATTTGACAACACTTAGATGCCCCTTACAAATACTTCTGTAAATACTAAACAATAAGCATAAAACTCAAAACACAACTCCACTGAAAGGTCTATCATTTCACTCAGATTAGACAAACCTTTAGAAAACACTTCAAGGAGAAATAGTTTTTCTTAAATCCCCAAGCAAATAAATGATTAAAATGAACAATGTCTCTAAGAAACAGTAAGTCAGGGTTATAAAGTTCTTCCAACGAACATGAGTATGTATTCTACTACTAAATATACTGCCAAGGATGCCAAGTCCCTAAATTCACCCTTTCCTCTGCTGTGGGGTTTTCTGGTGGTGGGAGAGGAAGGTAAGCATGGGATAAAGGGAGGGTTAGAGGCAGGGATAAGGGGTACCGCTGTGTGCGGCGTTTAGTTGAAGTTTCTTTACCACAGTGACTGTTTTTCAGTGCTGAAAAGGAATGCCAGCCATAACCAGACTTAAAATAGTCCAAGAATGTTTCCAAGTTTACTGTCTCTGCATTTGCCGCCTTAGGATGTTTCAATGGTATTCACTTCCCAGTGACTCACTTATCACTCACATACAAGCGGACATTAACAAGGAATTTCTGATATATTTGTTGAACATGAGAAAATTATTATGACTCTAGTTTAGTTTCTAAATATCCTAGGCCTCAGAAATGATAACAGCAATAAAGGTCAACGTTGGGTTTAGGTGACTCTTTAGGGCATCACCTGTTGCAAAATTCAAACAATTAACTTTTTAAAGCAACTGCTCATATAATGCAGTCATGCTGGATATAGTCATACTAATGAAACTGATATACGTAATACTACCTTTGGGCTATTCTTCTTTCACCAGATTAAGAGAGCATTAACACAGTACTCCCAAAGTACGTTTACAGAACTGACTTGCTAACAGTCAATCTAGTGAAGCCATTTTCACAGCATTTTGATGCTACAAATAAACAAACATCAAGTACAGACAAAAGTAAAAAGACACTTTTACAGAAGATAAATTGCTTACCTGAGACACACAGTGCGAAACCAACCACAGCAATTATATAACCAAGAACGTGCAAACCTATCAGAGCAAGCATTGCTTGTGATAGACTATCAAAAACTGGGAAAGACAGAAAAAGAAACAAAATTGTCATTTTTAAGAGAGATATAAAAGGTAGATCATTCACATAAAGCTAGAAAACCAATTCTTCTACATTCCAAGCTCGACCAGCCAGCATGATAACAAAACAGCTATGCAAGTCACTCAGGGCTCCTGTATGTATACAAACACAAATATATTTATGCATAATTATAAATAAATCATATGTAGAAAAACATAATCACACACATTCTGTGACTTAGTTATCTGCCCCGATCCCAAGACACAGGGAGGAAGAACAGGAATCACTCAAATGTCCTACCCTAAATCTCATTTTTCAAGCAGGTAACTGATAGTTCTTCCCTGAAGCAACTTAACCAAACACAGGTTAAACACTTTGTTTCAAGATACTATGAAGGTCAGCAACCCAGCATGCTATGGTAGCACCTATTTATTAAAAAAAAAAAGAAACCCCCACAAAAAAAAATCCAACCAAAAAAACCCCCCACAGTATGTAGATTTGGGGGGAGGAGGGGTGCGCACCTGAGTTTTACTATCAGTATGTTCTTGAGCTAGTGAATTAAAAAAATACTCACTCAATCCAAATATAAAGTATTGAAGTGGTACGAAAATCACAGCAGGGACTACAATTAGGCCAAGACCGGCTTGATTCTGTGCAGAATAGCCATCTGCAAACATTTGTATGGAAATTAGTAAAACAGAAATCCTTGATTGGAATAAAGCACAAAGCAACAAAATTAAATCATTAGTATCATAAACTTTTTAGGGTCCAGAAAAAGTCCCACTGAAGCACCAGAAGCACTTCCTAGCCCCTAATATTCACTCAAGGCACCAGGAAAGAAAATAAATTTGGAGTCTGTATCTCCCTATGATCATCTGAGGGCTTGACAACCACAAGACTGGTTTTGTTGTATTCTATAAATTTTTCTATTTTAAAATTAGTAGATGGCAATTAACATGTGGTACTAACTGGCATACTACTGCATGGAGGAGATTCATTTGTGCTCTTATTCTCTTCAACTAGGCAGGCAATTTTAATACACTTACCTTGGACAAAAAGAACAGTGCCTACAACAGCAGCAACTGTGAAGATGATAACTGGTACAATAATGCCCACTTTCTTCTGAGGTACAATTTCGTATTTTAATGCTTAAAGATAAAACAAAGATACAGACAGAAAAACAATCAGACATACAGATTCTCTCACTAAAATACACAGATTTTATGATAAGAACTGTTATCCTAAACAAAGCAGCAAACTCCTAAAAAATTAGAACTATAAATATTATCAAGATTTCATTTGTTTTCATTGTTAGATATAGTTAATATGGCTTACTCAGATAAATAAAACCTGGCACTGGTGTTTTAGTCAAATTCTGAATTCCACCTTCTATACAATTCAGGTGATACGTTATCAAAATAACTTTGGGACATGGTATAGGTTAATTCAAGTTGATGCACTACTGACATTTAAATAATGTTACAGTGAATTTGTTACTCAGGTGAGCGTCAGACAGGGATTTAGAAATTCCAGTTTTATTTCTCTTCTAGAAAGAGGGTACATATGACAAAATCGTTAATAGTATCCTATTTATGGAAGGGTTACAGAATACTCTCTCGTAATCAAAACTCCATCTTTCATGATATTCACACTGTCTAACAGACAGGACCTTAGTCATACTCCCAAAAACAACTGTAATTCAAACCAAAAACTTATTTGGAATAGTAATAATAGAAAAAACTTCCTGCATATCTGTACTGGAAATTAACATTTTTTCACATTATAAATATGCTAAATAAGGAAAGCAAGACACAAAGGCAAAAATAAGTAATGGATATGCTATAATTAAATCCTAAAAGCCAATCCTGTAAGCAAAAAAACCCCCCAAAAAAGCCACGCCGAAAAAACCAAACCAAAAAACCCAACCCCCGCATAAAACACAAAACCAAGAAAACATATATTCCCAAGTGCTACACAGAAAAATCAAGCCCAGTTTAACAAACTATTTAAAGGTATACTGTAGCATTGCTGGATTCACAGGCTAACTAAACCAGGGAAAAATAAAGGAAAAAATACAACAAAACCAAACAGTAAGTACACCCATATTTATTAAATTAGAGGCAGCATGATTACTTTTCCCCAGAGAGGTCATAAACCTCGCAATGAAGTGCACAGATGCAATAAAATCCAAGTAGGCTCAACTTAGTCCTGTAAACGGTAGTGGCTCTCCATAGATACATCCATGCTTATTTCATGACAATAATTACTCTCCTATCAAAATACTAAAAACATTAAAGTTTTGCTATGAATGGAAGGCAATGACAATTCCTGAACACATCAGAACAAATCAGAGACTCCTAAACCATTATAAACAATAATGAAGATCAGGAATGTAACCCATATAATTGTTTTCAACCTCTAACCATGGATAGACCTTTGAGGAGTCACATACCGCTTTCAAAGGTTCATGAAAAGGTGATAAAGGAAATTACATATAGATGGCTGAATATATGTGTGATTACTATAAATCACACCGAGTGTGCTTGCTTTCTACATCTTATGAATTCAACTAAGCAGAATTATTTTTTATTTTTTAGAAGTCTACACACTGAAAAAGGCTAAAAAAACCCCCAAAGATTGATGTAACAAATTGAACCACAAGGAATCATCTGGAAGACTAGGACATAAAGCACACTCTATACTCCATATATGTTGGACACCAGTGTATAAAGAATATGTCTGAATGTCTGACACTAGTGAATGTACAACCTCTGAAAACATTTAACAAAACCATTGATGTTGGTGTTGAATTTTAACTCAGCCAGTGCTAAAAGACTAGTGAACAATTTTACATTAAGGAGAGAGCACCATCTTTGTCTAATATTGATTTTATGACCAAAAATGAAACATGTTCCTGTTTCTAATGGTCCAATAATGTCACAGTGAACCAACAGTGAAGAAAAGCTTCCTTGTTCTAACCAATGACAGCACACATTATCTATTACACCTCACGAAAATTACACATATGCCAAAAAGCTCACCATTTGCAACAGCACTGGCAGCAGAAACATCACTGCGTGGCAGACTAGCTCTAAACACAGACCCTTTAGGCTGCACATCATACCTTTATCTATGAAGACATACAGTTGCTAAAAATCTTAACCCCAGGAGGCAAACCCTGGCCTCCGAGCCAATAGAGCAAACCGGCCCAGATCCCACCGCTTACGGCTAGACTCCCTACAACAGACTGCCTGCGTTCATACTGCATGACTGGGGCACTATGTGGCATGCTGAAGCCCCAAAACACACATCTTTTTGATGAGGTCTTTTTTTTTTTTTTCCCCAGTTCAAATGCCCCAAACTCTGCAAATACTATGTCAGACCAGTGTTTTCATAGCTTGATGCCAAAAATGTATGTTACATGTCCTGAACGTATCCTTCACTGAAAAGAAAATGGAAGATTATGTGGCACAAGAGTGTAGCTTTGGGTGCTCTTATTAACCAAGCCTTTAAGTAACAGTCCTTATTAGGAACTCTCTTGTGGTGTTAGCTGATTCATGCCAAAAGGTAGCCCAGAAATGAACATAACACAATGTGGATGGTCAGGAGAGGATTCCAGAGCAAACCAAACACCAACTTATTGGACAAAGCAGACGTACCTCTGTGTATTACCTGGATCAATTCTACCAGACATCTTTTAGATGTAAGCACTGTCTTTCATTTTACATGCAAGTGATTTTAGGACAAATCAGTAATTGCAAAGAATTAAAGATCAATACTTACTGATAACAATGAACTGAGCCGCACACAAAACAACAACTGAGAACAGCAACACTATGATGACAGCCCTTTCCGCTAGAAGAAACCATGATCCTAGAGAATAAAAAAAGAAAAATGGTAGGAAACAAACAAAACCTGAGGTTATTAGCTTTACATGTATTGCTCCTTTTAGGCTATGCTCTAGATTGCTCAACGCTCACGGTTAACATTAAGAGTTATAATAGGCTAAGAAAGCTATGACTTCTACCTATGTGTTTTTCACTCTGATCTTGTGTGTGACAACCTAGTTTTTCAGTATTTCTAGTTACCCTAACGTTTTCCAAACTGGAAGTCTTAATCTTCACTGCAGCAGAGGATATGCTTAAGCTGTTGTCTGGCAGTACGTGCCAATTAGCTTGTGGAACTACAAACAGCACGGTAGATCAGAAAAGTGGTGTATTTAGGCTAAGCAGGGAAGTTGGGCAAGATTTGAAAAGTCCAATTTGATGCTTCCCTAGCTATTCTATTTTACCTCCATCTGCTGTAATTCCTGAAGAAGTCCAGATGTGTAATAAGGAATACAGGAGCTAACATAAATGAGAAGGAAACACTGCTTTGCTAATTTTAGAAATCACACATTTTCCTTTATGTCTTCCCACTATCATCCATTTAGCTTTTTTCCTCCCTGCATCTTGGATGCCTTAGGCTGTTCAGTCACTCGTGCTGTAAGACCATGTAAGCCACCTTCCAACATAAAATTCTGAAAATATCTCCACTGAACTAGAAAATGCAGTTGATTCTTGCATCTCTGCTCATAACTTCATTTTGACTCAGTCCGTGGAATCCAAAGTCTCCATTTCTTACATTATACTTGCCACTGTTTCTCTGCCTGCACACTTGCTTCCAAAGAAATTTCTAATCTTCATTTAGATGCATACTCCTTGCACTTACTCTCCATATTTAAAAGCTGTATCTGCAGCTCCAGAAACACAGAATTAAGTAGCAATATCTCACAACTCTCAATGCTAAGGAAATACCTTGAGGACAGTTAAATTCACCAATTCCCCTCTTCCCCCCCCCGCCCCCCGCAAGGGGTCACATAAGAAGATACTGTGGTTACAACATAAATACAAGGCAATCACAAAATATACTAAAAGCAGAGAAATGGAGGAAGGGGGAAAGTGTGCTCAAAGACAAGGGCACTAGCATGTAAGTCTTGTTCACTCTGCTACCCACTTCCTATGAGAATCCATGAATTCTGTAAAGTGAGATGGAGACTAGTTGGCTTTTATAAGATAATCTTTGTAAAAGCATCAATGGCAACATATTAGTAGTGACAGCATGAATTCATTGCTCAGAAATGACAGAGTGAAGACTGGTACAGTATTTCCATTACTCACTAACCCTTTTCAAAACTCATTTGCTACACTTTCTTCTATTAGCTCATTATCTCAAGAGTCTCTCTAGAACACTAAGGAATAAACAATAAAAAAAATACGCAGAAGAATTTAAAGAGAGAACAAGCAACTATTTTACCTTCAGCTAAGCCCTCAAAGATAAGACTAAGTTTTATATTTTCTAGCATATACTCTCAAACCTAATGTGACCTCGCAACTATAAATTCTTCACCAACCACATCTTTCCTTTGGTGTTGGGGTATATTCCTCGCCGCAACTGACAACTAGAAAATGAAATTAGAAAAATCACATCAGTTTCCTGCTTTGTAGTCTTTATACTGCTTTCAAAATTTTCAACACAGAAAAAGTAAAAATTAAACAATGTAACTTGCAAATGGGACTTGACTCTACTACATTGTCAAGCCTTGTTTCCTCTTCTAGAGCTTAACGCTGAATGGCAAAAACAGTTCAAAAAGGTTGAGTAAGGAAGACGCTATAAGAGAAGGAAACACACTGCCTGTATCTCTTCCCTTGTTTTTGCAGTGTTCTAAGAACCAAATGATTTTGTAGCATCCTCACTCTTTCAGTGGCTGTGCCCCTCTCAATCCATTTTAGAATCACATTTGTTTTGCAGTATACACGGTTAACTCAATAATTAGACCCAACTGTGAATGACACGGATGTTTGCAGCAGGACACAAGTAACATCTGTTTGAGCTTCATAAACATTTTAACGACAAATGCAAAAAACTAATACCAAAAACATCCTAGGACAATTCTACAGTGCACAGGTACAACTCCAAGTGCTACGCATATGTAACATATTGAATGCTTCTGAGAAGTTTTCCAGAAGCAAGAAGCAAATCTCCTGTGCTGAGCAGATAAACAATGCACACATACGTTCAGTGAAACTGTCACTTCTGCAGAACACCAGACAGACTGCACATGTACAGCAGATTCCATTATTCAATAGCTAAGGTGCTAGAGCACGTGGGCTCTGTCTGACAAGATACAGTAAAATGGCTCACTAAATGAGAAATTCATCACTTAGTCACCATTATTTTAGTTTAATATCGTCTTCTGAAGACAACACTTAATACTAGACAACTGTAACAAGACACCATCTAGTAGTAGCGTTTTCAGTCTCACTGGAAAACTGCATACCTTCAGATCAAGTTTTAGAGCTCTTATACAGAACTTCTATTAGTTCTATCTGTAATTTTTCCAGCATAGCTAAAGATTGCAAGATGTAATTCTTCAAATAAAAGATCTCTGCAGCCACTGTGATGGATGTATACATCTCAGTATCACAAAGATATTAGGAATATGACTCAGTATGTAATGCAATAACAAGAGGGTGCTGAAAATATCACCAACTATAAAAGATGTGGGAAAGCATAGATTTTGCTATATTAGTGATCTTCAGACATTATTATAGAATGCAAAAACATGTTCAGATCTTTCCCATAGAAGCACTTCCCTATAACTTAATCCAAAATAACTCATTGGTGTCCAAGTTAGAAAGCCTGGGTATTTTTTTGTATCTTCAATTTAAAGTAATACACTGTTGTATTTATTATTTTTCTCTTTCCCATAAGATTTTGCTTTTCTCTCTCAAAAGGTTCTAAAACAATGGTAGGCAACTCACCTGAGCCGTTTCTAAGTTCAACTCTTGTTTCTCCTTCTCTGTTTGATTCTGTTACTTCACAACTGTAATTTCCAACATCTGCTTCTGCACTGTTAAGCATTAGAGAGGCAACACCCTTGGGTAAATCTGCTTGAGATACTAAGTTAGCTGATGGAACTGTTGGATCTCTGAGAAACTTCTGGTTTGCTCCATTGAAAGAAAAAATTCTATTTCCTTGTTTTTTCCACGTAACAAACATGACATTTATATTGTTCTCCTTTAGATTAGTCACATGGCAAGGTAAAATGACAGTTTTATTACAGTCAGTTTTTTCAACAACATTTGTCCCACTAAATATCAACTGGGCAGAACCTATAAAGAAAAATGAAAATTGACACATTCAGAATTATTTCTTAATATATAAGAAAGAAAAAAGAATTACAACATGTGACTTGGGAAAACAAAACAAACTCTCCTGTAAAACCTCAAAAAGAGAACCATGCTTTAAGGGAGTAATAAAAGAAGGAAAAAGGCATTATTATCATTCTACTACAGCCCCTCTACACAGACATAGCCATTCTCACATTCATTTAATGTATACATACCATAACCACAAAAGTAATAAAACTTTGGGCTGCCACTTACTTGGACACTTCCTCTAGAATGCCATATGCAGAAATACTGCATTAAGGCCTGGTTTCTGCAAAGTATATATATAACATTAACCACAGGTTGTCCCACTGACGCTCAAATTTTTGCTGCTGATTACACAGGTATCTAAAAACAGAAGTCCAGGCATCAGTTCCACACAGGCATCCCTTACACTTCGTTAAGGACACGGAGGAGAAAAAATTCTACTTCTACACTTCTGAGAAAAGGCAGGCAGGGCAGCTTAGTCAATGAAGGTTTGTCATTTGTTCCTTCTTATCTCTGAAGGTGGAGCCACATGTCCATGGCTTTAGATTGTTTCTTGCAAATTCTCTCTTTACCCTTCCGATGGAAGAGGTGCACACACAATAGCACACACTAAATAAGATTATTACTTAGTATTTCACTGTACATACAACAGAATTGAAAATGGAGAATTCGTAACAACAAATGTCCTGTATTATAAATCATTGTGATTAACGCCACTAACAATAGCACTCAATGCAGGTAATGAAAAACCACCACCATCACACAGGACTGTACTATCATTACTGGGGTTTACCATTTCTCTCCCACATTGAATCACAGTTCTAAAACAGTAGTACTGACTGAACACTGTTTCAAGAAAGACCTAAATCCTATGTTGAGATTATATCTGAAACGAAGACCCATTCATCAGTTCTTGAGAATACCAAAAATTACAACATCAGTATTTAAATTACACCAGGAACCAGAAGAAAGAGGTTAATTACACTAACTTGACTGCAAAACATGAAGGTTTTGAATTCTGTATTTTCTGTGAAATTTTAACTTAGTTTAATAGCTGTTCTAATAGTCCTTGCTCCCCAAAGTCCCAGTGGCATTAGTCATTCAAAAGGCGTGACTATATCCACCTGACAAAACCAAATATGGGAAAAGATATGTACTGTAAAATAAGACCACAACCCCCAATACTGTAAGCACACGGACTTAGAAACTGGAGTAGCTCCAGTGACTTCAGAGGAACTACTGGTACTCACATGCCTAAACCAGCTCAAAATTGTAGTATGTATTTGATGACTAAATTCAATTAGGGGAAAGGGAGGAAGAAGGAAAAAAAAAAAGGGGAAAAAAGATCAATAGAAGTTGTGTCAGTATTTGCAGTAGCTCAATTATTTCAAAGCAACAGTCCTTGAAACACTGGTTTAATTTTCTCACACAAGTCACTGGATTACTACTGAATATCAAAAGCTTATTATAAACTGACTAAATATGCATTATGCATGACGGCACTTAACATTGAAGAAATAATTATTTTCTGGTTTACTGTGTTGCATTTTTTAAACTACCTCAAAAAATAAAAGTAACAAAAGCAGAACAAAGAGAAACCATCCCAAAACCATCTGTTTTATTTTAACAGTACCTCATGACAGAGGGTTTCTGAGTATGGGATTGTTGGGTTTCCTTTTTTGGTTTTTTTCTGGTTTTTTTTTTCTTCATTCAGAGCTAGCACGTTTACACTTTGCAGAAAGAATTTATTCTCTGCTGACTCCATCACTGAGAAAGGTGATTTTCAACTAAAGGAAGCAGCTATACTTCCAAATATTTACCAAAGCAAATAAAAACAACTATCTTGAAGGAATTAAAACAAATTGATCGTGATTTTCCCACTAGTATTAGCACAGAATGGCAGGGAGCTGGGAATTACCGATTCCACCGGTTTGCTCTTCTGTAGACTATGAGAGCTGGCATATTTTGCCTGAAGCCAATTAAGAAGTACTCATGTGAACTGCTCCACCAGCAGAGTGCTGGGGAAATAACGAGCAGGTTGCAGACAGACACCAAGAGAAGCAACAGACAAATATCTGTGGGTTTTGTCCTCTGCAAATTTGACTGCTTACTACAGATGATATTTTCCCACAATCAACTTCCAACGTTCTTCTTGTGGTACGAGGAAGTCATCAGAACCCTTCAGCAACAGTTCCCAAATCCTGCAAGCAGCAGACTACGAGGTGGGCTACTAGCCTCAAACTTTCTCACGGATTATCGTATCAGAGGTGTCACATAAGGGTGACAATTTGAGAGCCTTACATTAAGCTATATGGGGGGTGTGTGTGCTGCTTCTGAAGAATATGCAGTTGTGAAGCTGCCACAGAAAGGTTGTTTCAAATGATATATGCAGTGCAAATTCGGGAATACTGTCCCTTATGTCAAAATTGGCTAAGCTTGGTAGTTGCACCTCATGGACACCTGCATTTCTCACTGACTACAAAACATGCTAGGGCACTCGGCATTTCAGCCAATCTCCAGCTAACTCAGGAAACCAGACATAAATTCAGATACTAGCTTTAAACACACAGGTTTAGATGTGCTGTTTACTGACAGATGAACAATCTAGCATTTGCATCTCAGTGAAAAGTGTTGTAATTTTCTTAACCCTCCCTTCCCCCACGGAGTTTCTTCCTGAGGCACAGAAAAATAAGAAGTTCGATTGTGAGGTATCATTTACATATCAACGACATCCGAACTTTTTTTAAGATCAAGAAACGTCGTCAACCCTAGACTAGAAACTGTACAGCAGACGACCAGTTTGATCATCGTTATTTCTTCAAGAAAGCACGTTAAGCTAAGCTGCCCTAACGCTGCTAGGCACAACAAGACGAGGAGCTTTACGCTGGTCACGGCGTCCCTCCTCTCCCCCGCAACTTCTGCAAGAAGCAAGCCACCCCCAAACCCCGGGAGGACGAGGGAAGCGGTAGGGCGTAGGGCTGGAACAAACACACACACCCCCACACCCCCCCCGCCTTCAACGGATGGCGAGCTACACCTCAGCAGTCCGCAGTCCCACACACGCCTGCTGTCACCGTCGCTGCTCGGCGGTCACCAGTGACAGCCGGGAGCTCCGGGCAGGGGCGATATGAGCCTCCAAGCCGAGCGGAAGGACCTGCACCTTCTCCGCCACGGTGGCGGCAGGGCGGGTAGGTGCCGCGCCGCTCCGCTGGCCCCGCGGGATCGGCCCCCCCCACGTCGGATCCCCCATCGGCTCGCCGCCAGGGCGACGCCCGCCCCTTCCTCTGCCGCACGGCCAACGGCTGCGCTGGCCGGGGAAGGCGGCTCTGCCCTCCTTCCCTCACACCCGCGCACCCCCCCACCTTCGCCCCCGAGGCCTCGCCCGGGCTACTTCCGGAGCTGGCGGGACGCCCGCACCCCAACCCGTTGGTAGGCGGGGGTGGATGCAAGGTGTCTCGGACCCGGCTGCCGCGGCCCCTGCCGCAGGCGTCGGGAGGACGAGAGAGAGAGAGAGAGAGAGAGAGAGAGAGAGGAGGGCGGCGAGAACTCACCGGCGCCCACGGCACTGAGCAGCACCCAAGCGGCCAACAGCCACATGGCGGAGCGGCGGTGAGGAGCGCGGCGAGGCAGCCCGACGGCCTCCGGAGCTGGTCGCCGCAGCGGGCGGGCGAGCGGGCGGCTCCGCACAGGGGGCGGGGCGCCCGGGGGAGGAGGAGGCGTCCTCCCGCCGCTGATTGGCTGTAGCCGCTTGCGCGGGGGTGGTGACGCACGCCTCTGCTTCCTGCCTCCGCCGTGCAGTGACGAAGGAAACCGGCTGCCCGCCGCTGATGACATCCTCGGTCCCCGTCCTGCCGCCTAGCAGTTCCCGGAAGCGCAGGGTGTCGCCGCGGGGGGGCCCTCCGCCGGCGGCAGGCTTGGGGCCACGGACGGGGAGATGGCTCCGCTTCCTTCCCCCTCCCGGGGAATCCAAATAGCCCGCGGGAATAACTTCAACAAAGCTCGGGGGGGGGGGTTGTTGGTTTTGGTGGGTTTTTATTCTTTTTAAGTAATTATCAGGGCTTTTTCTTCCTTGACCGCTTGCGTTCTGGGGTCATGATCTGTTTTGTTTTTCAAACATGCGTGAACAGAGCCGAAGGTTGTGCTTCGAGTAGCGGCTGAATGAAATGGCTGACTAACATGGCCGGGGCTGCGAGGAGGAAGTTGCCGAGTCCCAGGAAAGGGGAAGCGCTGTCAGGACGGGTCCCGCTCCACTTCCCCGAGGGATTCCGCCACCGCTTTCCTGGCTTTGAACGCGGTCAGAGTCCCCTTCGGTGTCCCGTCCCGCCAGGAACGCTAACCCCCCCATTCGCCCCCTTTCTGCGGGGCTGCCTGAAGGGGGAACGGCAACGGCGGCGGGCGCTTTCGGTTTCTGTCTCGCCTCCGGTTCGTCACCTGACATTGCACTTGTAAATAGTGCAGGGGAGGAGAACGGGGGGGCGGTTCTCCGTGCTGTGAAAAGCCCCTTGGAAAACCTGCCCCAGCCAGTGGCACGTTTGCGTCTGGCAGAAGCTAAAATCTCTCTCATCCGGCTGTCCTCCCCGGCTCATTACAGCCGAAATACAAAGTTTTTACAGACAGCACAAAGCATAGAAGAATTTGTAAGTGATCTGTTGCCCTTCCGAGGAAAAATGCTCTCTTTACCTCCTTCCTACATCTGCAGTAATACACATTTGACTATTTCAGCAATGTTTCAACAAATTATTTTTTTTCCCACAAGTACCCTTCTTTAGGACTTTTTTAGTGGTCTCAAAATTTTGGATCTCTAAATACTTGCATCGTAAATGCATACGTTGTTCTCAAGAGTACGTGTTGGTGAAGCATTAAAAAAAGGACTGTTAAAAATATTTGGGGAATATGCACACATAGGTACGTATATATATGTTTTTTACAAGTCCCAAATTTCAACAGAGGGTGAAAGCAAGGGCAGAATCAAAATTCTGTGAGAAACTGAGTTTCCATATTTTTAATGTCTCATGTGGGTTTATTACGTTTTTAATTTTTTTTAGCTGCAACATTAATATTGGCTTGGGTGGTTCTTCCTTCCCACACCCCCGCTTCCTGAGTATTTTCTTAAATTCTTCCCCCAGCCCTCCTTAAGCGACTAATGGACACCAATGCCTTGACTACTGCATTTGTTTTCTGCAGATATTAATAAAGCCCTCCGACATCCTCTGGCGTTCAAATTCAGTAAAAAGCCTTGAGCAGTGGGAGCCATCTGACTCCAGAAACGATGGAGGGGGCTGGCATGAAGCAGCTGATGCTGCTCCTGCCAGACTGATTCAGATGATGTTCTCTGGAGGCCAGAAGAAAGGGGCTGGAGCGGAGGGGAGCCGGGAAGATGTGCCTGCTTGGGTTGTAGCTCATGCATCTGTGCCCGGACTGAGTGCCAGCGTGCTCAGAGCCGCAGGCAGGCGTTGGGGGACAGGGCCGGCTCTGCGGAGGGCTGCGCAGCGTGTTGCCTGTAATGAAAACTCGGGATGCTTTCCCTCTTCTCGCAAAGAGGAGAATGCTACGGCTGCAGCACGCTTCTGTGGCTGTTGCTAAGGTAGCACGTAACACACCCACACTAGCCTAAAAGCAAAACAGAGCACATGGGAAATTTCACACAGCCAGGAGTCTTATGTGAGAGAGCGTTGCTCCATGTTAGGCCCTGCCTCCTGTACTACCGAACCGGGTTTCGCAAATCCCCAAACGATACAACCCTCTGTGCATGCAGTTTCCCTGGGTTTTTTTGGAGGTAGCTGTGCCACCTAGCTAGGTGTGCATCCACAATACTTTGTCTTGTAATGCTCTGCCTTCCACGCCTCTGACAGGTCTGCCATGCCTCTGCTTGCTAATGGTTTCAGGAAGCAGGATGGCGCAGCACAAGGTAGTTCTGATGCTTCTGATGCCTACTGAGAGAAAGGTTAGGCAGTTCTGCTTTCCTCGCTGAGCCAGGTACACAAAGCAAACCCTGCTGTAATGGAAGAGCTGCGTGCTTTTAACCACTTTTTCTAACATCGTTGTGACCATTTCCCTCTTTTTTTGCCCTGCGGTACTGCGTGCCTCTCTCCACCCCGTGCAGGCACACTCTAGAAGCTTGCACAGAAACACATCTTGCAAGCTGTGAAAAAGACAGACCCATCTCTCATTTGCGTATTGGGTCCCAATGCTCCAAAAGCAATAGGTCATATATTTTGAAAACTCTGACTTCCGAGGGGTGCTTTTGGTCTTTGAATTTGTCAACTTTTATTATTACAACTAGGCACTGATCGGCCATTTTATACCAGTTTAAGTGCCATTGATCACTGTCTGGGGTCAGGAAGTAACCCTGCGACAGGCACGAATCACATACACAAGCCAAAGTACAGGAGACAGCAACTGCCATGGCTGGCAGGAAAATGCTAAGAGTGACACAAAAGCCTGCGTGCCTAAAGCAAAGGGTGCTGTAGCTGGGATTTGTCAAACTGACTATGAGAGCTGTCTCCCTCAGCAAGAAATGCAGTGGCCAGACCTTCATCTGTGTTCCTGGACTCATTTGATGTACAATTCGTAACACTGGCAGAAGTCACAGTGCAGCAGCAACGTGACGGGTAATACTTTGTCCTCCTTCAAGCTCCACAAAGCATTCACAAAGGAGCCTGTTATCCCTTTCTTATTTGCTCTGGAAACCGAGGCATGCCAAGCTTAAATGAGCTGACTAAGGTTGCATAATTAGCCAGTGGCAGAGCTGAGAATAAATTCCATATCCATTTCTCCAGGCCTAAGATCTAACTTTCAGACCCGTCTCAGGGGCATAGGCAGACTACCAAAACTATATATCACAGCTTTGTAGAATATGACATTTTTAGAACAGGCTCAACTCTGAACTTAGTATAGTTCTTAAAAAAAACCCCTAACAACAACCGAAAAAAACCAACAACCAACAGAGGAAAAGAAAAGCAACAATATTTTGTTATTATGAGAGATCCTGCCTGGGCAAGAGGGTAAAAATGGGGTTCAAGTGACATTTATAAATATTAATGGCCTTCTAAGCACTAGCACATTAAAAAAAGTTTCCAAAGACCAAAGCCTCAATTAACTTTGAGTAAATGTTCCTGGAGACCTAGTCAAAAATAAAGCAATGCTGTGGAAAAGTGCTAACCTTTCACAGTTGATAGGGCTAAAATGCAGTCATTTTTCTCCATTTCCAAACTATTTTAGGGAAATAGTGCTGCTTTCACGCTCCCCCTTCCCCTTCCTCCCTCACTCTCTACTCCTGTTGTGCATCTGAATGCATTTTTTTGCATTTCCATTTTTATTTTGTATTCTCTATTCACCTGCCGCTGTAGCTGCTGGGTATGAGGATGGT
Source organism: Balearica regulorum gibbericeps (assembly GCF_011004875.1). Taxonomy (NCBI): domain Eukaryota; kingdom Metazoa; phylum Chordata; class Aves; order Gruiformes; family Gruidae; genus Balearica; species Balearica regulorum. The sequence continues at coordinate 96,537,939 of NC_046184.1, forward strand.
ACTTATGCTTTTAATGACTTAGTGGCCACTGAAAACCCAGCCTGCGAAACACCCTCCTGCCATGAGGGCTCCTGAACTTGGTGAGAAGTTTTGCAGTTGAGGTCACCGAACACCCAGTACAGGTCACTGCCTGAGACAGTGAGGTAGAGCAACCGTCTTCAGTTTTTTGTGCAGCTGCCCTCCACCTAAATGAGACTGCTGGAGAACTGGATCAGATTATCAACAACCTTAAAGAAATTACATGTTATGGTATTAAGGTGGTGAAGATGGTGATCTGCTTTCACCCTAGGCATTTTGCCCCTTCCAAGAAAGTTCTGTAATGGTGAATCAGTACGTATGATTCCAGGGAATGATGGTTCAGTTAAGCAAAAACTGTAATTTTCTACTCAGTTCTCAAGGGCAGTTCCAGAAACCTCTCATTTCAGTCAAGATTCACACAGAGAGAGGGTCAATTCTTCTAAAATATTTAAGAAGCTTTAAAGCTGTTTGTTTAAAGATGACTTCTCGTGCAGTGTAAGTCAGAATCCCTTTTGATGTCAGCGACAATTAGGCTCTACCTATCTTCAAATATCTTGGCTCCTAAATGCACTAAAGTCACCTAAATGCATTTACAGACCTGGCCCTTAGCAGCTTTCATTAGTGCATTGGCAGGTCTCAGCACAGGAAACACGTTTTCCCCCACGTTACAAGTATTTGTTAGGCAGGCACCTATTATGTTCAGTTAGTTACAGCATGGAGCGTGTTCTGACCATGCCTTGCACATTGCCAGTCTGTCCTCCCTGGAGGCACCTACCAGCCCAGCCACCATCCAAGCTTTGCAACCCACAGGTACAGGCCCAGGGCAAAACAGTGCCACTGTCCCCATCAAACCAACACAATCTTTTCCCTCCATCACAGCTGGTAGAAAGAAGGTCTGTGCCTGCTCCTTCTCTGCACCGTGGCAGCTGCAGCCGCCGTGATGTCCCCTATGAAGTAATACCCATGGGCAGGAGGCAGTACGTCTTGTGAGCTGTCTGGAGAGGCAGCCGTGCCGACCGACTCTGCAGTGCCTGCAGACTGCCTGGCTGCCTGCCTTCGGCCAGGGTGGGCCGAGCATGAGCTGAGCCCCCCCACAATTCCTTGACACGGCATGCTCTCAGTCTGCTCTTGCGCTCTGTCCTCTCCCTCCTCCTCCCTAGCCCCAACCCAGTCCGCTGCCGTCTTTCACAAAAATCCATAGAAATACAATTATCATGGAGATTTCTGCCTCCAGCGATTTTTTTTCTTTGGAAATAATTATAATTGGCTGTGGCAGTTAAAAACTTATCGGCGCAGACAGATGACAGACAGCACAATCACATAAGCTTCCCTCTGAGAAAATAAAGTTAAAACCCATTTATCATCCTAGTTGGAACAAAGGGCCTTCCTCTGAAGAGCCAGGCTGTGAAAACACAGAGAGACGACGGTTTTATGCTCACGGTAACCGAGCAGAAGCAGTCCATTTGCAGCAGGATGGTACTGTAGTAATTACAATATCACTTCTTTCATCTGAGGAATATCTAGCTAGGGACGTATCATCCCATTCAGAGGCAGTGGCCGAGGTCCCAAGAGGTTAATGAAGTGGCTGGAAGCCACATGGGCCTGAAGAGTGAGTGCACCATAGACACAGAAAAATGTGAGTGTGTCCCCACGTTGTTTATAAGGGCTACTAGCATTGGGATCCAGAGCTGGACACAGATCGCTTATTCCTGGAGGAAGTCATTAATTGCCCTCTCCCAGAGAGCGGAAGAGGTTTGATTCCTAGGTGTATCTCCGAGGCAGAAAGTCTCCTGGAGCCATGCTTCATGTGACAGCTCGCACGCCGTGCCCTCTGCTTCCTAGTGCAGCCCGGGCAAGGACACTGCAGGCCTTGTTCTTCCTCCATCTTGGTTTGGCGGCTCTCAGTCTCCAGGGGGACAGGATGCTCCAGCCACCCTGCCCACAGTCCAAATCCACATTTTTTTCCAGATGATTTTAACATCTGGCTTCTCTTTGGGCTGAATAGGTTTCTGATGGCATGTGGGTTGGGGGCGGTTGGAGAGGTGAGTGGGAGGGCTTCTCTTGGTACTAATTTAAAACGTTTAAACAATTCATAACCATTCCTGAGATATTTTTGAGCAAAAGAAAGCTAGGTGAGGAGAATGGTTGTCCTGTGGAAGTTGGTGACTATCCAGTACGTGCAAACAGGTGATAGCCTCAAATTCTGTGAGATATGCTTGGATCTAATGGTATTTGCAGAGGCACAAAGAGAAAAAATTGTTAGCATGCAACCAGTTGCTGTATGGGGGAGGACTGAGAAATGGACAGAGAGGGAGGAGGATGGGAGATGAGGACAGAGAAATACCAGAAACAGAACTGCACAACATGTTTTCTGTAGCTGTAGTTCCCAGGATTACAAACAAATTCACTAATTGACATGCCTCATGTGCAGCCACATTAATGTCATAACTATTTCATTTGGCCCAGTGCATGCGTTTCACTGACAAACTCTTCTGCCTTTGGATGAAATTGTGGATGGTTTCTGCTTTTTGTTTTGGGTTTTTTTTTTGTTTGTTTTGTTTGTTTTTTTTAAATAGTCTTCTTGGCTCCCAACAGCTTTGCCTGGTTAGATTTCCCCTTCTAGCTAAAAAAAGAAATCAGACTGATCTCTTTTGGCAGCTGTGAAATGGTTGCATATTGTGTATGTTTTCTTGATAAGCTTGCATGAAATGGAATTTGTTTTTTTCTTTTGATGGATACACCACTTTTAGCACAGTGTCCCCACAGGATTAGCAAGTGTTTCATTTTTGGGGGGGAATTTTTATGTGCATGTAATGTCATGTATGCCATTTCTATACAGCATTATGAACAGCTGCTTAAACAGGGAAATGGAACTGATTGAGGAATGTTTCCCCAGTGAATGTGCAATATGATTTGCAATGCTATGTAGTTTGCTAATCACAAAGCTTCAGTCGATGGCAAAAATTCCATGTGATTCAGGTTTTAATTCTTACCACTGCCCAGAGCCAAATTCAGGGCTGTATAATAGACCCCTGTGCTGGGTCTGCCCAAAGAGTGATTTAGCCCCATGTCCTGTAATGACAGTGCCCAGACGTGGATGCCTGGGGGAAAGGGCAGACGCATGCAGTACTTCTTACTTCCTTGCTTCCTCAGCCTCCAGTCTTTTTTAGCTCAGACTCCCTGAGCTCCCGGTTTCTGCGTATTTTAGAGCCCACAATGGAGAGAGAGAGGAGGTGCAACTGCCACTGAAGACAGCAGATATTACACTGAAAAGCACCGTGGGTGAATATGATTGCTCTGTCTTCTTGTATGGTTGTGTGCATGAGCCTCAGTCTAGCCTGTGTTTCAGGGTAATGCTATTATTAAGAATAAAATCAGTGAATGACAAAAGAGATGTTCCGAGACAACAGGAAAAAGGCCAAAATGAGTATAAAAGCGTAATAATATTATATGAAATCTTTATTATTATAATATTATAAGATAAAGTGGCTGGCATTCTGCCATTCTTTTTCCAATGCTTAATTTAGCCCTGAAGGTCTTTTTTGAAATTATATTCAAGAGAGTCCGGAGGGGGGTGGAGGGGCAAGGAATCTATTCTCTCTTGAAATTAAAAGCTTTTGTGAGGTGGAGGTAGGATCATGTAATTGTTTTCTCTGACAGGACTTCTCAAGATATGCAAGAAAGACTAAGTACTGGAATAATTAGCAGAGTATTTTGATTTTAGGTACTGTTGGCTTGCCTGCTCGGTGAAACTCTTCAGTACTGGTAGGAGCCTTTAATGGCTAATGGGGAATCACAGACTCTGGCCTTGTAGGCTGTAGCTGGACCTCCAGCTGAAGCTGGTTTAGCTGTGGATTGGCAAAAAAACCTTCCCCATGCCTTCCTTTCCTCTGTTTCCCATTCTGTGTCTTCCCAAGGGGTGGCTGAGCCAACTGTGTGGGGTGGGTGGGCAGAGGGGGCTCCTACAGGATTAGTTTTCAGGCTGATCTGAGAGCTGTTCAGCTCATCACACTGCTGTACATTGGTGACTTGTGCGGGGAAAGTGATAGAAAGGTGCCGATGAGGAAACAAAACAGCCAACTGAACCTACGCACAGCAGCTTCTTGTTAGATCCGTTTAAGCTAGCACTGAAGCTGAAGTCCCGGGGCTGTACGTTTGGTTTTTCCTACCATGACTGCTGGCAGAGCGCTGCATCTCTGGACAGGCTTCACCCCAGTGCCTACCTGTACAGCCGAGTCGCTCTTAAAGCTGGGGCTTACGAGGCTTTCAGACCCAGTGTAGACCATCCACGAGGCATTGCCTTCTTCAGCTTGGTGGATCTCTGTGGAGCAAAGAGTCTTCCCAGGGCATGGAGACATATGGTTGGTCCATGGCTCTGGGGCAGGATGCCAGGGATGCGGGCAGTGCTCCAGCTGAACCCTAGCTTGAACTCTGCAACTGGCTGGTTTCAAGTAAAGCATTCTGGCCTCATCATGAGGGTATTTTTCTAGCTGAATTTGGTTACACAGGAGTATTTTCAATCAGGCGCCATCACAAATCTTCAGTTTGGAGTAGGGGCAGCGAAGAAGTTATTTTCTGAGTTATATGAGGCAACTTTAAATTTAGCTTACGGATCTCCTGAAGGAGCAGGTCTCCAATGGATGCTTTTCCAATCAAATTTTATTTAAATATAACTGCCTTTAAACCTGCCTGAAATGGTAATTGTGGGCTCACCCTTTGACACCAAATTTGAACTTGCAAACAGGAAAAAGGAAGTGTTCAACAGGAACTCCACTGGAGTTACCCCTGGTGAACTAAAAAAACCCTGTAAAACGTCTGTAGTTTTCTTTGAAATTTCCTTATTGCTTGTAAAAATTATATTGGATGTATAACATTCAAGAATGAATCCTGTTTAACTACTGAAAAACAGCAGATAAATGCAGTTCATCGCCAAAGAAGGAGGGAAAGAAAAAAGCAAATGGGAAAACGTAGTGTCCTGGAAAGGGTTACTGTAAGAATTTTTTTACCCTTTCCCCTCAAGGTAGTAGCCAAACAATGACAATTTTATTGACTTGCAGCTGTTACAAGTAGGGTTTTGCTTGTACTCTTGCAGCAGTTTACACTGCGCTTAACTGTTTCTTTGTGGTTGCAGCAGATCATGTAATATCTCCCTGCATAACGGCTGGAACGGCTCCAGCTATTCAGAGCCCAAAACTGGAAGAGCTGCTAACAAAGGAGGTCTATGCAAAATCCAGCATTATTTTAGCATATTGAGCATACTGGGCTCTGCCTTCCTCCTCCTCCTCCCTCCTCTTCTTCCGTTTACAATTTCCTTTGCTTGTGTATCTGTTTCTGAAGTCGCTTAGTCTCTGTCCTCACCTAACCTTTTGACTTCCCTCTGTTTTTTCACCTCTCCTTATTTCCTTTGATTTCACCTTGCGACTTTTGGACACCAAAGGTAGTTCTGGTAAACATAAGGTTGGGTTGGTTGTTTGGGGTGTTTGTGTGTGCGCATATGCTGGGGTGGGGTGTACTGTGACTTACATTAGCTTATGTTAAGGCTGTAGTGGACCCCAATTTCACACCAGTCTGTCCTCCCTACCCACAATGGCTCTCTTTCCCTCTTCCTTTAAGCGAGCTGGTCCTTTTTCTCATGAACTGTGCTTTTCTCTTGCTGCTCACTCTCATAACAAATATGCTTGCTCCAGTTCTTTTGCTTCCTTGCTGGCTTCCTGTGCAGTTGCAGCTACCTTCTGCCCCTTTACATCACAGAAACAGCCTCATCCAGCTACTGATGCCTTTTCCCACGCTGCAGCCTTCCTGTTTCTTTTCTGGGATTGTTTCTCTGCATGGGCATGTCCAATTGTTTCTTTGTGTTCAACAGCTTTTGTCCTCCAAGTCCATCCCCTCCATGGGAGTGATCACAGCTACCATATCCTTAACCTTGCCTTTCTTCACTCTGCATGCTGGTACGATCGCAGATGCCCACGGGGTCTCGGTTCCATTTTCAGCTCTCCCCAAGGCAGAGGCACTGGGTATGCAGTCTGCAATTCGGGCTGGCCACTGAGAGCAATGCCCTTCTTTGAAGTAACTTTTCATAAAAACCTGCAGTCCCTTCCTCCTGCCAGAGTGAAGTTTATGCCCAGGAATATGCTTTCTGGGTGAGAACAAGGTGCAGCTCAGCGATACGAGTGACACAACCGCCCTAGCTGGTCATGTGGTGGGACGGAAATCAGCAGGAAACACTATTGGTTCCTGGGTGTCCTGGTAAGTGTAATGCAACACAGTCCCTCAAAATAGCAATTGTCACTTGAAAAATATGACTCATTTTCAAATTCTTGGCTGTTTTTACTGTATAAACCATTTGTAAGGCTCTAATGACTCAGTGTGAATACTTGCCTGCGCAGCTTGTGAAAGGCGAGGTCAGAGCTAGAATTAGTCCCGACTGGAGTCCGCCACGACGCTTCTTGTAGGGAGGCGGCCCTGAATGAAAGGGGACCCTAGGCACTGGCAGCTGTATTCCAACACAGGGTGAAAAGCACCAAGAAGTGACTTCCAGTACTAACCTGACCGGCCGCTGAAAACAGATGCCTTTTTGTCTGGCTTTTGTTTTCAAATGGCCAATAAGAACAGATCAGCACTGGCACCATTGTCTGTAATAAATGTGTTTTCAGCCAGTGGAAGACTGCGTGGTGTTGTAAACAATTATGGCACTGAGTAAAGCATAATCGATCACAGAAGTGCCACAAAGGATACATTTGCCAAAGCATGGTTCAAAGATCAGGATCTGTATAATGGAGCTAGCACACTTCAGACAGTGTGGCAGGGGAGTTGGAACTACATGGTCTTTAAGGTCTCTTCCGACTCAAACCATTCTATGAGTCTATGAAAAGGAGCCATCGGGATTCTCTGGGATGAAATATAAAATGGAGGGTCTTTTTATGACTTCATAGCCCTTTACTGTTATTGCATTTTCTGCATCACAGCAAAGCTCTGTCTTCTGCTTGTCAGAAGGTCCCTCACTCTCCCTCACTCTGGTAAATTGGTATTTTGTATTCTGAGTAACTAAAAAATAAATGCCATGTTTCTTCTCAGATGTAGACTTAGTTTACTGTTGTGCAGTGAGAGATCTTTCTGCATGCTGTGGGTCCTATTCATTGCTATATTCTTGAAGCTTTATGTTGGGGTCACTCTGCTAAAATCAGGAATGGCAAATTCAGGTGTCCAGAGACACCCCACAACATGTGACCAAAAGATAAAAATTTGGGTCCTATAGGGAATATTATAGCTTTCTAAAGGCTACATCCTGTGGCTGTATCTTGTCACATTTCTCCTTTTCTTCTACCCCTGGGCAGAACATCTTTTTTTCACAAACGAAAGGTTCCCTCCTCCTAGCCAAACCTTGTGCTGATGTAGGTCAAGTTAAGCTGCTTGGAAACTCTGGGTATCTATACAGCTCTTCAAGATACAGATAAGAAGGCAGTTTCTTTGCAGAAGCAGGTGGTTGAAATATAAGGGGTTTTGAAAGCTGCAACACAAAGATGTCTCTCCTCCAAAGAGATAAGCAGATCCATACAGAGCTGTGAGGCTTTAGGCATAAAGGTTAGAGTGTATGGAGAGAGAGGTGGTGAAGATCTGGAAAAAAAAAAAACCACAGGTGAGGTAGGAAAGCTAATCCTGACTTAGAACATTTAGCCTGACCCCAAGAACAAGCCAAGAGATGAAGTCTACCAAGAGAAGACTTGACTTTGTGAGCAGCTTGTGTGTTTCATTTTCTGCTTTTTCTTTGATTCATTCTGGGCACAGAAGTTACCACCTGGCTCCATCACCACTTTCTCCTCCCCCCGATGAGAGCAATCAATGAGACACTGAGTTTTGATTAGCTGCTTTTAACGGAAGGGTGACAAGCACCATGGTGTTCGCCTTCCTTCTGTATGCAGCTGTAATAACAAATTCAGTCTGCCCAGCCTTCTACAGTCTCCTACAGGGTTTTCTGAAATACTCTGTAGGGAAGCTGAGGTTTACATGACAGGATAGGCGAGGCCAGCTTCCTGCTTCTGATCTCCTCCTGACATCCACACCCAACTGATGCCTGCAGGCTTCCCGGCAGTGGCTGCTTACATGTGGCGCTTGACAGGTCAGCAGAAGCTCAGACAGACTGACCGCATCAGGTATATTCAGGTCATGTTGTCAAACTTTAAAGTATTTGGAGGGAAACATCATCACAGAGGAGTACACTGTGCACCTGAGAGGGATGAGGATTAACTAGAAGCAATAAAGGGAATATAACTAAGTGAAGGCATGTTTTCTATATTTAAGCAAAGATAATATAGAAGAGCTTTTTAAAGGAAGCTTTTTCATTCTATTCATTTGAATTTATTACCAGTATATCAATCCTGCTCACAATTGAGAGAAAATCTAACTTCCAATTGTTTATCTTCTCTAACACAGTTACCTGCAATTACATTTTTCAATAGAGATCTCACAAACCCAAACACAGTATTAAGTATGTTCTTATTCAAACTGAAATGTCAAGAGTACTGGAGTACTTACAGCAAAACAACTCTCCAAATCTGCCACATCTAGACTATACCTTTCTGCCCCAGGAAAAAAGTCTTCTTAGAACAATTATTTTTTTATTCTTTATTGCCAGTATGATACAGCTGAAGATGGCAGAAAACTCCAAGTATGTTTTACTTAAGCTTTATGGGCATACTACAGAAGGCTGTAATGAAATGGCTACTAGACAGATTAGTACAAAATTAGTGAATGACATTCTTAAGATCACAGAGTTTTCATTGTTTTTACTGTTCTTTGATAGCATTTGTCAAACTCGGCAGAAATCCCTCCTGCCATCATACAGGGAACTTGAGCACTTCCCATAACAAAGGAAACAATGATCAACAGGTGCTGTCAAATCTCCTGAAACCTTCTGCACCATTTTTTGGCATTAGTTTCCAGCAAAATTTCACAAGTGGCCTGTCTCCCTTGGTCTGACTACTGGCTTGTATTCTTTCCCAAATGGATTCTTTGAAAGCAAGTAAAATGCTCATAGACCAGCAATGCTGAGAGAAGGATAGAGCAAACTCTTGACGCCCCCCTTCTCAAGATACAGGGTAGTGGTGCAAACCTCCCCCCCTACCCCGAGCCACTCAGTACTTGGTGCAATCTCTTCCCCCTTTTCTGGGCTGCATACCTGAGCAGCAGACCAGAGCGTTAAGGCACCCCCTTAATGTGCCTGGCTCTTGCTTCCTTGGGAATGGCCTGGTACATCTGTGCTCCAACCGTAACGTTCTTGTTCCCTTATTACTTGGGAACAATAGTGATAATTCATCACCTCCTGACAACCTGGCGCACCTGTGCCTAAGCCATGCCCCAAAAGGGGGGGATAACAGAAAGTTCTGAGTCTACACAACGGGTGGAAGGTACCAGAATATCTCGTCATCCAAGCTAGGCCAAACTGGAAAGGTACCTCACAAAAGTCAATTATCTCAGACCCTATAAATAGCGATTCTAAGTGAGACCTTTTGGAGCTCTCCTGGATTGCAGTAGGCTGTGACCAGTGCCCCCACCTCAACTGAGACACCTCTGAAGGCACAGACTTTGTGAGAATCATCTGCCGGGGCGAAGCCAGCCTTCTCCAGTCTCAACTATCGCTTGTTGAGGGATGCCCATGCATTGTGAGTATTTACTCTAAACTCAAAGAGGGAAATCCTAACTATAAGCTAGCTTCCTTCATCCACCTCTCTACATATACTTCTTCAAATACATGCATTTGCCTTTACGAGTGTAGGTGGCATATATCACTGGGTCCAGATATCTCTGTATCTATTTGTCTTATGTTTTATGTTTATATATATATATCTACATCTATCTATACACTTTGATTTAAGATACCTTATAGAAAGTCAGTTTGAATCTTGTCATCTTCAAATCTCTTTTTAAATCGCTGTTTTGATCATAATATATTTTACTGAATTATTTTTAAATCTTTAAAATTAGTCAATCATTGAGTGCTGCTAAAATTTAACCTTTGATTTACCTTATACTATTAATAAGTTCTGAATTGACTAAATCGTAACTGTGTCAAACACCTCCATCCGCAACATAGAGTGAGAAACTTCAGCCCTAAAACTAGAGGAGGGATGGGAAACTTTTGGTCCAGGGGATGACTACAATCTACAGTTTAATTCTTCATGTTACTACTGAGTAACACTAAGATGTCATTTGAAGTATTGCCATTCTTTGAAAGCCACAGAAACAGGAAAATATTTTGCATGAACAATTGCAATTAGTGAGTCAAGACGAATATTATTAGAAATAATTATTCTGTATTCCTGAGCTTAAAACATTCATCTTTGTTGACTTTCACAACAGGTGGCTAAGGCATGCGAGTGACTAGCATCTGTCAGCCACTTCTGGGATGGAATACTGAGATACAGCCACTCTTAATTACTTAAGACCATTAAGGAATGAAAAAGAACAGAGTAAAACTAGCTAGTAAGTGAAAGACTAGCATTATTCAGATTGTTATTTACTCTCAATAAAAATCTCAACCCTGCTCATACCAGTGTTGCCTGGGAATAACTGCAAAATGTCAGGGCTGTTACTAGGAGGCTGAAAGACAGACATTTCCAACAACACCAAGCCCTGGAGCAATAGCTACGTATTAGCTAATACCTGAGAAAGCCCTGGTAATGGTGTTTGCTGAGGAGAGGAATTCATCAAGAGGAGGAAATGGCAAACAAAAATAAATTTCGCAATCATCTCAGAGCCTCCTGTGGAAACTCCCCACTTATGAACAGTATTCCTACAGAAAAGGTCGTGCTCCTATCCTCCGTTTACTTAAGCTCACAGGCACTGATGTCATAGGCCAGGTTTTTCCCAAGTTTTATTTCAAGCCTTTGTCAGATAACACCCAGCCATTTCCTAAAACACCCAGTCATTTCCTAAAACATTAATACATCAACGTTAAAGTGGAAAGCAGTGAGGCTGCAGGAACTGGGACGGGGCACACGCAGGCACGTTGTTACACTGCTGAAGCCTACTGATAGTTTGGGCCAAACGACAGGCAGGAATACGTGTGCCGCATGTGCGCACGCACGTGCAGCTGCCTTGTGGAGGCACACTGCAGCACTGACATCCCAGGGAGCCGGCTGAGAGCCAGCGTGAAAAGAAGCAGCATCACACTAATTTCTTCTTCTTCTTTTTTTTTTTTTTAATTTAACATTTGTCAAACTTGGAGAGAAGCCCAGGCTGCAAAATTTGGATGCAAAATTCAAAGAGCTCAGAAGCTGAAAATGTTCATGTACAGGCTCTTTATTTATGCCTAGTCTTTTTTTATAGGTCATACAGAGATGACTTAATTGCTCTTACTGTAACTTACAATTAGCAATACAGTGATTTTTTTGTATGTCAGTGCACAACAGAGCTATACTCCAAAAAAAATGGCAATGTTTAAGAGTAGGTGGGCATTTGTTTTCCTTTTCAAGAAAGAATTTTCCCTGAAGTTCCTCTCTTTCAGGTAGGGGAAGAGGGGAAGAAGGCCTTTAATGCCATCAGCAGAAAAAAGTGAGTATATTTTGACCAGATCAGAGAGTTGTTTGTAATAGTGGTTTCTCAAAGTCATGTGAACTTCTGGTTCACCTTCCTGCACTGACGCCAGTGTAAATTATTAACTTGTGTCATTACCAAAATACTGAATGCTTGGCATACGATTGAAAGCCACTATTAAAGTCTTGCAATTTCAATATTAAGTCACTAACTCCATAGGAGGTTCTCTATGCAAGAATTGGATCAAGAGGTAAAATCCAGGCCTTACTTTGCACTTTTTACCAGCACAGAACATTCAGCAAATCATGCCATCTGCTGACATTAGAAGATAATGGGGATTGGAATATTACATGCATTACTGTCATACTGTAATAAATGTAACATCACTCCCAAACATCCTAAATGGCCTGTAACCAGCACCTTTAACAAGGTAGCAAACGCTAAGGCTACTTCCAGTTCCAAGGCACCTGCATCCATTACATCCTAGCCCAGAGATAAGATAGCCCAGGGAAATAAGACATGGAGTCATATTATGAAGTTCAGAGGGATTCAGAGCTGCAGAAACCCTAAGAAGTAACACCTTGCCAGTGTTCCTTTTCTGGAGCTTTGAAGAGTAGAGGCAGGAGAGCAAGCTGGCTACTGATGAGCCTTCCTCAGCTACACATTTCCAAGAGCCAAATCTCAGCTCTCCCTGGGGCCACGTATGAGACTGAACTGTTGCAGTCCTCATGCCAAGGACAAAACACGTGGCTTCTCTGACCACATTCAGAAAATGAAGCTCCTTGTTTGTCCCTCTGCACTGCTTCTGTCTGCAGCTAGCTTCTGTTTGGCTTCTAGATGATGTGTAACAGTGACGCCATGCCTCCATGCCGATGTATTTCAGAGTAGTGAAAATGTTAAGAGACTGTGGAAGAAGAGAAATCTATATAAAAGTTAACTCTTATGAATAGTCCTTTTGCCCCAAATATTCTCCAGAAGAAGAGAGACTGTTTTATAGCACAGCGCAGCTTCACGTGCATCCTGCTAACTTAGGGACACCTTCGTTTTGTTAAGTCTTCAGTTCTGACATTGCATTAGATAATGAGCAATGTATGAAATAATGTGAATCAAGTGATTTTAATGTGGCTTCTGCTTCCCTGCATTGATCCAGCAGTGGGATAATTACACAGATAATTGCCTTTTTTAGAACAGCCTTTCAGGCTGCTTGTGACAGACCTCATTGCTCTCCTCATGTTTTTAAGTAAGGTGGTGCGGCCACTTGCTGGATTAGTAAAGACTGTTTTCAAAGCAGGGTCAAGGGGTTTTACTGTCTAAATGGGCAAATGCCATTCTTGGCCAGATGACAGTTAAGGGCCACATATCACTCTTGAGACAACAACAGAAGTGTCTTGCTTAGATTAATGCACTTTCAGACAATACCGTGAAAAATAATGTAGATTAATGACATATAATTAGCACACTATTTTAGAATTACTTTGGCATAAAGGAGGCTAGCTTTTCTTCTGGAGATTTCTTCTACCACATTAGAGGGGTTTTGGCCATGCTTGTCTCAACAGATTCACTTCTAATAGAATAAGAGGCTCAATTCATAAGGGAAGGTTTTTGATTAATTGTGTTTGTTATAGTAGCATGAAGGAGGAGGGGGTTTTTTTTGAAAGTATTTACATAAACAGCATTTATACAGCACAACATTTACAATCCAAAAACGTCAGTGAGCTGCTCTGCAGGCAATGCAGAAGGGGATTGCTGTATCTTAAGTTGAAGTAAACCCGCTGTTAAAGTAAACATGCAGTAGCAACACCACCTAACAAAGGGAACATGAATAATAACTTTTCTAATTTAAGCTGAACGTGGGAGGATATAGGTAGGCAGCAAAAGAAGTTGGAAACTGATTTCCAGTGTGATTCATAGAGATTTTCAGCAGTTGCTTGCACAGGTAAATTATAAAAGTTGGCATTTACATATAGCTTTTCACTTATTAAAATCTGACGGGTTTAGGGCTTTTTCTTTTTGGCAAATGAAATTCTGAAGCACAAAGTTAAGAAACTGGCTCATGGTACTGAACGTGTCAAGTATCTTGACTTTCAGACACAAAACTGATCCACTGATTCTGCAAAATACTGCTCAACTTGAAGTGAGAGAAATTAATTGTAAGATGAATGGAATTGCCTACAGGAGTCAGAGGAGGATTTTAATAACACTGGAATTTTACCAATATTGTCTGTGGCTTATGAAAAATGGTAATCCATCCAAAATGATGTACTAGTACTTTAATAACGTTATCTCTTTGTTCTGCACTTCTTCATTACCAACAGCATCTAGAATCACTCCTTCCCTAAACATTTACCAAGACAAAGGGAGCTCCCTTGTTGCCATTACATTTCCAGCCCCTTCCTCCTACATTTTTCTCCTGATTCTGTATCACACAACTAGATTTGGCAACATTTTTCCTTAAGAGAGATAAAAATTAGGTGTTCTAACACAAGAAGAGAAAACAAGAATAATCCGAATGATATCCATGGAGCTGTACTACATACAATAAATGAAAGCAGCATTTGACCCAATGCTAATATGAAGTGACTCTGAATCAGTGATGACACATGGAGGAAAATTAGGAAGCCAACAGTAATTTCCACACAGTACTTTCCACATTCTTTGGTCTTATATAGATTTCATTACCATTGCTTCTGTTAGAGGCAATGTAAAAATAAAAATAATTTCAAAACCCATCCATACCAGTATGTCTAGAGGACCACTCCAAACCAAAAAAAAAAAAAAAAAGAACAAGGAGGAATAGGGTGATTGAAAAAGAAGGACAGTGAGGAATAGGGTGGTTGTCCATGCATAAATTTGTGTAGGGCAGATTACTAAATTACTAAATTTAATTTAATTACATTAGTTTGTTGCGTAATTCACAAATTTCAATTTGAAACAACAATTTACTTTTACTTGCAGCTGATACCAATTTTGACCCAGCCTTTTAGAAAGGGTAATGCTGTATTATTTCAATATCATCAGTACTTTACACTAATTGTATGTAAATGGCAATAATAGACATTTTAAATTCAAGGTCTTTGCAAGCATTTTCTTTCAGCACTGTAGAATATCAAGATTACAGTCTGTCAGTATCATTCTATAAACTTTCACACTACATAACAATCTCCAATGAAGCTGAGACGTTCATTAATAAGAATTTATTAGTTTATTTGGAAGGGATCTGCAGTAAATCTTTATGGGACAAAACCAAACATTGCTCCATGTTGAGTCCAATGTGTGCATGTTACTACTTACAAGTGCATGACAAGCATTTTGTTAAAAACAAAAAAGAAAAAAAAAAGCCCCCTCCCCCCAACAAAAAGGGGACCTCTAAAGTAACAAAAAAGCAAATGGTAGAAAACTGTATCTTGGGCAAACCAAGTTAGGTCCAAACAATTTTAATAGGCACCTACTGTGGCTTCTGGAATCATTGTTGCATGCATATCTCTAGTCATATTGGATTTCTCTTTCAGCTTTGACTGGAGTAATGTGTGTTCCATTACACCAATTTGTATGTCCATCTGAATGGTTTCTTGCTTCAGTTTTGTTAAGGCCTGTTTAATCTTCACTAGAGGAGCTGTTAAAAAAAAATAAAAATCAACACAACAGTTCAACTGCGCGTCAGCTACTTAACACAAAAGCATTATTTTCTATAATTCACTCCTTAAAACTGAAGACTTGAATGAACAAAAGGGCGTTCTACTCTAAAGACAGGATTGTACCGATACATCATTTTTAATATGCAAGACACTTTAAATATAGAAATAGGCGATGACAATTTTGCTGTCTTCTTGACATCTAAGATCTGCATAAAGATGCGCATCAACATTAAGATAGGTTTGTCAATGATGTGTTTTGCTGAGCTGAAAGCCTCATCCTGATAGCTGACTTGGGATTTGGTAGAGAATTGAAAAGAACTTCAACAGGAGGTCATGTTACCTGTAAAAAAACTATTAAAATGTTTTGTGCGCCATGCGTTTTTTCTAATCCCTCACTTCCCACTAATATTGCCCTAGGGATGCTGCTGCTGCATCACATTGCTCCTTATAATTCTGGGCTCTAGATCTTATCCTGAACCTTGGCCATGCCACAATACAAAAAAAAAAGGTGTTGTGAGGCAAGTGAGTAGCTCCTTCACAGTGAAGCAAGGGTACACAAAATTTCCTTATACAATAACACTTACAAGTACTTAAGGAAATTACCTGTAATGGTTACAGTTAAATATGGATACAGCTTACATATTTAGCCCTACTGTAACATGCATCAATTTATTTCCGCATTCATACTCCTTATACATTTGCAACAGAATGCATTTATCAGGAAAAATCCCAAGT
The DNA here is from genome assembly GCF_011004875.1 of Balearica regulorum gibbericeps. NCBI lineage: Eukaryota > Metazoa > Chordata > Aves > Gruiformes > Gruidae > Balearica > Balearica regulorum. The sequence goes on from NC_046184.1 coordinate 96,553,859, forward strand.
CTGACACAAACTAATTCAAACAGGTACGTAGTTTTAAATATTAAAAAAGTCCAAACATCAAAACACCAAAATGAATTTTCTCACTGACTCCAGCCAGCCTTAGTCAGAGAATCTAACAGCTACTGCCAGTAACTATTACAGAGTAAAAAGGGCTTGAACCTGTGATGGTTAATTTCTTCCAGTGAGTTGATAACTATTCAAAGCAAACACAAACACCCCCCCCCCCTTTTTTTTTTTTTAAGATTTTTACAAATAATTTACCAAAGGGGAGGAAATCCTGGAATTTCTACCTTCTGCAGACTTACGTAACCTTTTCAAAGAGGTTTAGACTCCCAATTTTCTTAGACACCTTTTAAAGTTTTAACACCAATATTTTAGACTAGTCACTCATTCTGGTCTTGTTTTATTTTTCTTTAATAAAAGACAAATTATGTACCTGTCACTGAGAAAATGGGTGTTTGGTTTGAAGTAAAAACATACTTACCACCATCGGTCATACTGCTTCCTTTCTCTTCTGTTTCCTGCTTTACTCTTTCTAATAATTCTGTAATCTTAAAATAGATATTTTTTTCTTAATTGAACCAGATGAATGTCAAGAAGTTAAAAAAAGAAAACAAAAAATTCTCTGCTGAATAACCGCATTAGTTAAAAAAAGAAATAATCTTAGTTGTTGTATATGGAGAACAATTTTTTCCCAAACATTAAGAAAATTTTAATTTGCATAAATTAATGTTGTAAAAATTACAGCAATAAAAGTAACAAGTTGGCCAAACAGCATGGCATTACTGAGAATTTGTGCATCCCAAAACAATAAAAACAACAGTGTAAGTGTTGTAGTATGATGCTGGATAAGGACCCCTATTCCCGCAGACCAAGTTTCACCACATGACCATGCCAGCTGCCCTTCTGGAAGCGTCAGGACTTAAGCAGGTGAAGTGGAAACCTGAGGAACAGCACTGCAGTGAAAGATGGTGCAGCAGTCAAGCCTGCTGGCATCGGCACGAGTATGGGTATGTAAAATGCAAGAATGAAGAATGAAAGTGCATTTCAGCATTGACTATCTGTTGACCAGTTTGCCTTTGTAGACAGTGAAGAAAAAGCAAATATGTGATTCGAAGGTACAGTCTAGGTAATTATTTAGTATTTTTGTCTAGAATAGAAAAATTGTCCTTCATTAAGGCTTCAATAAGCCTTTTCAGTAACAAAACAGAAACACTGCCGCATTGTTAATGCATACCTACAGCAGTACTGATATCACTGAGTGGGCTGAGATTTGACTGCATGCCTGAAAGCAGATCAGTAGTAATACCCAACATGTCTAGCTTATCTCAGCTATGCACCACTGCATCCACATAGGCTGCCAACTAGTAATGTATTCATCATTACTCATCGGCCAATAATTTCTGGAGTACAAACACATTATAAATCTGAAGTCTTTGTAAAGTGTTTTCTTTTTTTAAACTTACTTCCTTGAGAGTGAAATAGAAAGAAGCTCTAATTCGGCAGAATCGATACACTTGGAAATCTTTGTGAGAAAACTCTCGTTAAACTGCTGTGTTTACTACCTACTGCAGTTGGACTAGATGATCATTCTGGTCCCTTCCAACTGAACTATTCTATTCTATTCTAAAAAGTCTCAAACCTGTTTTTAAATTTCTAGCGCATTCTTATGGTGTGATATAGTTGATCTGACTATTCCAGACATTTTATTATCTTATAAATGAAGTGGGTTTTTCAAACCCAAACAACAGAGTTGTTAAAAAAAATTCTGAATTAAACAAAAGGTTGAAAAATTTGGAAATCAGGCAGTAATTCTAAATGAAATGTCATGAAGCACTCAACAAGTTGAGGCAGTTAAGAGTCTGGGGATTTTTCTTTAAATTTGTCAGAGCACTGATTTAAAAAACCAAAAAACCCCAACCAAGCAACCAAAAAAACCCCAATAGAAAACCAGTTTTAGATATTAAGATAATTTGACTGGTATGGAAAGGTTACTATTTAGTCAAATACTGCTTTTAAGTGCTTGGAAGATGAAAATTTCAAAATGTTAATTTTAACTAAAAATAAGAGTTAAGCTTTTCTTCTTCCAAAGAATTTATGGACATCATTAATCGTCAATAACTCTGGGTCACAGGATACAGAACATTTACCCTCTTTTACAAACTGGGGAAATTAAAAGCTCACAATAGTTTGCCCAAATTCACAAGTTAAAAATCAATGGCAGCCTGGGTTTAAAACTTAGGGACTGGACTAGATCACCTCCACTAAACAAACAGGTGAATCTTTAACCCAGAAAGAACTGGGTTCATCAAACTGCAAACACTAAATGCTAACTCTCTGAAGATTGTTTTAAAATAAGCAAAGGAAATTATGTGAAGATGTGTTTTACCTCAGAAAGCACTCTAATCCTCTCAGTTACTCCTCCACTTCCTTCCTGGTATTTCTCTTTAGCCTGGAAAGAAACATGGTTTTTGCTGTAATGACAAAGCTGCGGAGATGTGTGCAGATAGCTCAGACAGAACAACAAAACTTGCTCTCACACGTCCCAATTCCAGAAACTCCCACACAGCCCCAATGTCATTTACAGTGCTACATCTATAAGGACAGGCTTGAAACATCAGCCCCTGTAATGACTATCATTCAAAAATTTAAAGCAGTTTTAAGAATTTTAATAGTCCTAATACCTACACAATAAGAAGTATGTTTTCTAATCATTTACATGAGGAAATAAGCATAAAGAAAATTTGCCAGAACGCAGACAGAACTGAATCCCAAAACCCAGAATATTTATTTGTCAACAGTAAATTACTATCTTGAAGTCTCTTAAAGTTTAATAGCAAGGTAAACAGAAAGCACAGAGATCAAATCCTGTTATGTGTTGGTCTTATTTTAATGTCATGCCCATAAATAGGAAGGCTAGCCACGTGGCAGCTTATAGAGGCCTCCTAACTAGGGGATCAAAAAGCTTCACAAACAGCACTCTGTTGGCATGAAATTAAATGAAGAAGTAATCAGAGTGCTTTGTGCATGTTAGTACAAGTAATCAATATAAGAGATGAGTGCTGGACTGAGACTGTAGTTTTTCCACTCATCACAGATGCGTGAATTTCACAGGGAAAGCACAACTAGCAATTTACTAGCTGCTCAAGATTGGCAACAGATTTACATAATATTCAGGCAAAAACCCATTTACTTTCCCCTGTAGAATAGTTGAATAAAAATTGCTAGTTTAGCTTAAAAACTATATAGTTTGACAGCAAATCAGCATTTCCCCTGCTTTATATCCAACAGCAGAATTCGCAGATAACTCCTCCGAGTCTTCTTTGCCTTCACCCTTGCTTAATAGCAAGTTAATACTAGCGAAGGCAACAACAAAAGATTGGTGCATTACCTCACTCAGCAAGGCTTGCGCTGAACGGTACTCTTGAACCAAGTGCTCCAACTGACTGTTGATGTACTTTTCCCTACTATTGATCTTTTCCAATGTTCTGCTGATTTCATTATGGAGTTTGTCGAGGTAACCCTAGAAAATCGTATTCTGTGGGTTGACAGTATGCAGATAGTATGCAAAAAGTATTAAAATAGTGCTGTAATTAAGAAAGGATATGGAAGCCTACAACTGAGAGAAAAAAAATAGTACAGAAGTGCTGTGTTTGGTCAACAAAAAAAACATTCCTAATGTGTTCTGGTTTGGCCACCTCCAAAACACGTATTTCAAGCTTTACTGCTTCCACCTCTCTCCCCCTCCCCCCCAATTAATTACAAATGTCAATGTCAGTAAATTACTCTCACAACAGTATTTGACAGTATTTTGGGGTTTTTATCAGCACTTATTTTCAGATTGTATTATTGTATTATTCTATTTTGCCCTCTGTAGTCTGGATGTACTAATGGTAACGCATATGTTAATGAACCCTAATATCCCTGTTAATCCTCACATATACAACTCTTCCCCCACAAGATATTTTGCCAGTACCACTGTCCCTAATCATCATATGTTTCCCTTTTTAGTTTTACAGCATTAGCACAAATAAAAATCAAGAAAAAATAAAAACAATTTAGTTCTTGACATATATCAAATAAACAAGAAAATAAAAATGCTGACAAATCAGTGAAATATTCTGCACGTACAAGACGTACCCTAGTTTCTTTCAAAGAAGATTCAATTCCATCCTTATGCTGATGCATTTGTTCTACATGAATCCTCCAATCCTAAAAAAAATGCCATAGAGTAAAACATAGGCAAGTATAACTTTTATCTTTCTCCGGTTACTACACAAAGGCTGGTATGCAAGGCAGTGTCAGTTCTCTTTTATACTATTACCGTGTATCATTCTGCCACTGCCATGCTCAGATCCAGAGGCACTTGCATGGCATATGGCACAATTTATAAATTTCTTAAATGTCACATGTGATGCTCAGATCCACGAGCAAACACTGACACCCTCACTGATACCACCATAGCTATGCTTTTAGATTCTGTGAGATCTTCATGGAACTATTTCGGCTAGAACCATTCTGAGCACAAATACTGATAATATTGATTACAGCTGCACTAGCTCAGCTTGTTCTTAGACAAAATTAGTGCTTCAAATGCCCAACACCTACCAGTTCCAGATTATCAGATCTTCCCTTTCTGCTCAGCCCTTACTATTATCAGGAGAACAATGAAAAAAAATGAAAGAGGCAGAAATACCTAAACTTGTTTTTGATAGTGGGACAAAATTAGGAAAATTACTAGCAGCTTGTAGGTCACAGGAAACATACATAGACTCAGAGATGGGGGATGAGAAAAGGTGCTGTTTTAACTTGACAGGTAGGCATCTTTTACTTAGAAATCAATTCCATTTTCAAAGCTTTATCACAAATTTTTCCTTATCAATGCAAACTTTTTACATCTCCCAGACCCAAAGCACAGCTGCAGACAGAGCTTGAATTCAAAATGAAGCAGAGTAGCAGCACTGTGGAATTACTGCTATTTCAGTATTGTGTTTCTGAACATGCTAAAAATATTTTTAATATTTTTAAGCTTTTGCACTGTACTGGTCTAGGTGTTAAAAAAAAAGTGATGTTAATAAATCTTTATCACTTGAAATCAAACCTTAGAGACTTTCTTGTAAAATAGGTACCGTAAGAATACGTAGAAGGTGACAGTGTTTGCTTCAGTAAAATTATCTAATCAAGGACCTTATCAAAAAGAATGCTAAGCGAAACATAGAGAGGCACAAACCTGACCAACAGCAATAATAGAGGCAGTACCAAGAAACAAACCTGGACAGTTATACTAATGGATAAGGGCATGTGGAGTGTGAGAATGTTTGTATCAGTACAATTATCTGATCTAAGACCTTGTTAAAGTGGGATAAGGAAAAGGAGGGGGAAAAAACCAAAACCTACAGAGACAGACCTGCCAGACAAACACTAAGGGAGACAAGGACGAGAAACAAAGCTCATCAGTCACACTAACTTACGGGCTATCAAGAAACTGCAAGCATCACTTCAAAGAAGGTAAACCTGGCCCTTGCAACTCATAAGAATGCAAACAGGGGGGTTCTGGATATTCCAGAAGAGGGTTGGTGCAAACTGATGAAGCAACAGCAACGTGCAGGGGAAGGAGACTGGGGAGGAACAAAGTGGGCAAGAGAGAGGAGTATAAGAGGGGCTGGTCATGTGTAAACTGTTGCCAGTCAGTCCACTTGTCTGACTGAGCCCTGTGCCGGATCACTGCAGTCTGCCCTATCTTCTCAAATTCTTTTAAAATTATCTTTCTTGCTATCTCACACTCTATCCCACGCGTGTGAGTGCTGCAAAGACTAGGCGTTAGCTGCTGGTCAGAAGGGATATGGGGCCAGCAACTGAAATCAGACCAGGGCTGCAGGTGTCCCACACCTGTGGTGTATGCAGCCAGAGAGAGTGGTGGTCTCAGTGCCAGCTACAGTAGCAGGTGAGGGTCTCAGCCACCAAGGCAGGAGCAGCATGTATCCCAAAATCCAGCAACGGGGAAGGACTAGTGTGAGTAAAGCAAGTGAGGGGCTTGCTCAGTGCCAGCAGCTGAAGTGATACCGTGGGTCACAAGCCCATGTTGTTGGTGCCAGCTGCTGGGGTGAGCACAGGGAAACGTTTGCGTCTTCCCTAAAGCTGCTGTGCGTGCGTAAAATTCAACAGCAGACTTAAAAGTGAACTAGCCATCAAGTAGTAGGCCCTGGATCCAGGCCTGGGTATAAGGCAGGCAGAGGGTGTACGCTGGTATTCAGGGGCACTCACAAACGTGGAGTGCCCTTAAGACAAGCGCATGAGCGTGTGAACCTGCTTGCTGGCAAGCGTCAAGCTGAACTAGCCGGCAAGTAGAAGAGCAGTGAAACAGTGAAGAGGGCCCAGGATCCAGGCAGGGGATCAGGTAGACAGAAGGACCATGCTGACAGCTGAGGGATCCATGAATGTGCATGTGCTTGTGAATCTAGAGAGAAGGCGGTGTGTTCTTTCACTACTGAACTCCAATCTTAATTAGCTGAGGAGGAGGAAGGGGGGCCTGGCTGTCTATACTTGTATGTTATGGGACTCCTACAAGTGCTGTTGAAAACCGGGCCTTGTTTATGGCAGTTGGTGTAGCTGGCCATGTCAGGGTCTTCTCTGTGTCTGCGAGACACATGCTTCTGAACCTGCAAACAAGAAAGAAGCACCAGCTGCATCCATTAGTCTCGGATGGGGACCCGCAGGTCCCCAAGCACACAGGGCTGGGCTGCAGCACCTCAGCAAGAGGAATTCCCAATCCTGGAACTCCTGGAGGATTACAATGCCTCATAACAGGTACAAACAAATCCTGGCTTAAAACAGCTGCACACTTAAACGTGTGCCATCCTTCAGTCACAGGCAGTTCCACTAATTTGAAGTGAGGCTATCCCCCTGCATAGGACATGCACATAACTACCAAAGGACTGGTAGTTCTCCTGTCTCACTATCTCAGAAGAGCACAGCTGAGCATCTCCACTATTCTCTTCCAGAACAAAACAAAGGCTGGTAGATAAAATGCGCTTATGTTGTATGTGGGGTTTTAAGTTTGTGGAAGACTCAATTATCTTTTGTTGGCCTGGTGACAATTGTTCATGATTTGTCAAACTTTGAAGTTTAAATAAAAACAACAAACAACCCCCCCAAGCACACCTCCCACCCCTGCCCAGGACTTTACAAATATGTTCTAGTTTCTAATGCCATTGATTAAACCATTAACCCTTTCCTGGTACAATGTATATATGCACCACATAGGAAACAGAACGTTATGTTTTTCTTGTAGAATGAAAAAACACCAAACACTTCTCTCCAGTTATTTCTGAAAGCATGATAGCACAGAAGCTAGAAAAAGAAGAATCCCTGTTTTCATGTTAATTTTGAAATATTCCTTAAAGCCAAGAGATGGCCCATTAAACTGGAAGTTAGTAAAACCTCAGTTCTTACAGTGGCTTTAATTTTCCATGTATGTCTTTATTGAGTTTTAATTTCTTAGTATGAGAATCAAGCATGATGTTCTCTGTAACAGATGGGTTTGCTGAGGATCAGATAAAGATGGCTCAAACTAGGCAATTTTTCACATAAAAGAATGCAGTATAGTGCAAGACAGGCAAGCAATTTAACAGAGAGTTGAGAGCTTAGCCTATTTTTCGCAAGATAATTATCTTTCATTGAATTCTGTACCACTGTTACAGATTGCTCCAATACCCCAACTAGCTGGGTCACAACAAATGAGCAATTTCAATACCGCAATGATCTGTGTGTGCTATACAAGCTTCTAGAAGGGTTTATGGCAATGCCAGGAATAGCAGGAGTGTGTGCATGAGTCCTAGCTTTGGACTTTGACTTGCCAAAAATATATGTCTACTTCTAAGCTGCTCATTCTAGACTCCTTGGAATAGACTATAGAGAGAAATAGTCATTTCTAAGAAATGATGAATTTCATTTTGAGGTAATTATCTGGATAGGTAAGTAAAATCAGTCAAAAAAGTACTTACTTCTTTTTGCTAAACAAGGAGACCCCACGATGACTAGATCAGAGGTACAGACCTACTTTATTACTGTTTAAAGTTCAGCATGATGAATTCCATGCAATCAGCCTTTCATGTGGTTGACAAATTGAACAGTTGAAAGTTCCTCAGCTCTCTTCCAGGAAGATGTTTTAATAGCTGCTAAACTGAGGATATTATTTTTCAGAAGTATGAATGCATTGGAAATGTTTAACAGTGTAAGAGGTTTCCACTGAGTAAATACCTGGAAATAAATACCTGGAAATAAGGTGCCCTGTAAATAGCAAAAAAAATACTGGAAGAAAACCTACTGAAAATTATTGCTTCTAGGGTCAACATTAAGTGACCAAGATTCAGACAAGATAGCGTCGGAGAGCCCATTATTCACAATTCTTGGCATGACAAAAGAAAAAAAGTTGTAAATGGAAAGTAATCAACACTGATTGAAATCACACTTTAATCACCATGTATACATAACATGCAAAGCCATTCTCGCATACCTTATTGTCAGTCCTGACCGTAACTTTCAGCTGTGGAAGCACACGTTCCACTTCTAGATTCCACTCTGCTGCATCTGTTGTGGACTGTAAAATCTCTTCTTGCTTTGCAGAGTCATTCATATCCTGTGTAAAAATCACAAAGTTTATATAGAAAATATCATCATCATGCACAGCAAGACCTGTTAGAAATCATGTTACAATGGCTTACAGTGTTCATAGTCAGAAAAAAAATTTCTATCCAGAATGATCTAGACTACAGATAGAAGATTTCTTTAATGGCTTTCTCTGAATTTATAAAGACTAGAAATTAAAATAAATATATCTTATCTTCATATTTAGAATTGAAAATAAGTAAATGTATATAATAATAAATTTTACTACATTCCACAAATAGCAAGGGGGGGGAAATTGTAATACATTCGAGAAACTAATACCATGTTTCCCTAAAAGTCTCTGCAAAAGTTTCTTGGAAATGTTTCCAGCAACCTTATAGTGATAACAGTTTAGAAACTGGATGTAGATTTTTCTTTTAAAATAAGCTGATTCATTTCAGTTGGAATGTTTTTTCAAGTTTAGACTACATAAGTACTCTGACATTTAAATCCAACAGAAATAAATTGCTGCTACAGATGCAAAAATCTCTCAAGAGAGGACTGATGGGTAACAACTTACTGATCTGTATGTTTGTGCCTTCAGAACATTCAGGTCAATAAAACTGTCTTCATTGTCTGACTCTTCTTCCTTAAAGAAAGTTGCAAAGGAAGACTTCAGTAAGTATTGCACAATCTTTCTCCATAATTTTATCTTGCAGGACAAGGAGTGTTAAATTCTAAATTTCTGACATGGAGAGTTTATGATAATGGAGCTTGTGTTTACTTAAAATCTTATGAGGAGACACAGTATCTGGGACAAGCTGAAAGATGAGAGCTATCTCATATTTCCCTCAGGGTGCCACAGCATTTAAAAACTAAACAAACCCCCCCGCCCAGAACTTAAGCCCTCTCACATCACATGGGCCATTATCAACAATTGTATGGTAACTATAATTTCTTATGTGTTTCCTAAAGCTTTGCATTAAAAATAAAACCAAACAAAAAACCAAACCACCACCAGACCTGAACACAGTTTTCAAGATTATGTTTGCACTACAGATTTGGAGCTGCAGAGTGATGCCACATTTTAAAAAGCGTGCAGAATGATACGATTCAAATTGAGGCAATCAATTTGTTTTCTTGCCCATGATACTATGCACTGGCTGATGGTTTTATAGAATTATCTATTAGAGTCTCAAAATCGCATTCCTCAGTGATCATGATCAGCTCAGAGCCCATCACTGCATAAGTCAAAGATGCTTTTGCTGTGTGTTACCCTCCATTTATCTATACTGAATTTCACCTGCCATTATCACCCATACACTTCATGCTTAGACATTTTGTCCTTCTGTAGCTCTTCTAGTAGCCATCGTCTTTTCCACCAAAGTCAAATTTCATCATTCACCCCCTTCCTAGACAAATCATGAATGCTGAAATAACAGAGGTCTTAGTGTAGAACCCTTCAAGACACAGTGAAAACCTGGGAGCTTATTCCTGTACCTCACTTAGTTTTTAACTGACAGGGACCGATTTATTTTCTTCTGGCATGTTTGACACCCTAGTCCCCTGAATACTTGCAAGAAATTAATGACGACTAGATTGGGACTATCTTTTGCTAAATGGACAATGTATATTTGTACAGGACTTGGAAAAACATATTAGAACACTACCATAACAACAACAAGACTAGTTATCAGAACTGGGGAACCAAACTGTGCAGTTAGTCTCACTGACTACTGTTCACCTAGTTCTCCAAGATTAACAGAACTAGGCTTGTCTCCGTCAGCCTCATCAATTTCATTCAGAAGAATCAAAACCAGAAGAACAATCAATGAACCTCATCGTTAGCATTTAACTGCTGAAAATACTGCTAAATTCAATTATGGATACAGCTAATACATCCAGGATGTATCAATATATTGGCAGTAACAATGGACTGGGGAAAAAATAATTACATCAGCATATAATCAATCCCTGTAGAACCATTAGGGGCTCTAAAAATGGTTATCCACTTGGTATAAACCTAGCCTAATGGTTTTATTAACATACAAACTCAGAAGAGCTAATAAAATATGTTAGTTGTGAAAATCATGCCCTAAGATACTACCTGAGAGCAAATCCAGAGGTTCTTTGAAGGGTTTCAACTGTGCTTTAGTTAATTGTTTCCTCCCCACTTCCCAATTTAAACAGCTTAGACCTTAATGAGACACAGAAAAGAGCAGACAGCTGACTGTTTTCATATTTAAAGCTTTTAGCCCACAGCTTACATTTCTGAGGCTGGTCAAACATGCAACACAAAATGTCTCTTTTTGTTCTCAGAATTACTCAAGACTTTTTTCTGTGGAGACTTCAAAGCTGATAAAAATGCAACCAGACAGCCACATCACAATATCTGCATATTGTATGAAATTTAAGAATAAAAGTTTGGATTTTTTCTTGGCTAATAAAAATGAGAAAAATAACAATACTTTGGAAAACTGTGAGAAGAGGAAGAGAAGCAAACTCTTCAGCTGCTACATTCTTGTAGACTACTGTGGCATATAAATTGGGACTATGATCAAAACCATATGACAACATTACTGGCACTCTATTTCCAACTTCTATGACCTTTAATTTTTCCCAGGTACTTGAAAAACGTGAACACAAAAATGGGACAGTTGTGGCATTTTCTATCCAGTATTGCTCGGCCTTAGTACTCCAGAAAATTGTTTTCTCCTCAAGTAATTTACTGACACGGCAAGTAAGCACTTCCAGGTTCACAACTTTGGATATTTTTGTTTTGATCTACGTTTATTTTGCACAGAATCATCAGATTTTGGAGAAATCGGATGTGAAACTACATTCTTTTTGCAATTTTAATTGTCTTTGGCTAACTTCCCTCTCCAGAAAAAGTTTGTTTAAGTCATCAGTAAAAAGACCGACTTCGAGGAGACTGACAGAGGCCAGTGAAAATGACAACGTCTTGTGATAACATTATGCTACCAGAAAACAAGGAGACTTCTACTCTCATAAAAATCATCTTCTGAGACAGTCAATCAGCAAGAAGCAACTTCTGTTCAACATCCATCCATCATTAAGTCCTAAAAGCATATTTGAACTTACACGTGTATTTCATAGGCTGTTTCACAGACATGACAAGTTCACTGTAATTATTATAGTTAAAAAGCAGGATTAAATAAAACAGTTCATATGCTCAAACATTGCCATCTTGTTGGGAAAAGGTATTTCAAAACAGAAGGACTTATTATGCAGGCCGAAGGGAAGACTGGATATTACCATTTCATTCATGGAATATATAGCGATGAGCTGCTATGACCTTTCTCTACAGAAACAATTCTGCAACCTTTATTTAGGTGGTTTTAAACAAATGCTCAGTTTCCAGTTGTTCTTTTCCATCTACCCTGTTCCCAAATCTTATGATCAACTAAGTACCAAAGTTACTGTTTCCTCTTTGCAGTGAAATCCAAGTTACAGTAGTGAGCACTCCTCTTAATTAAGCACTGGGCAAATTTTAACCAGATATTAGCCAATTCTGTAAACAGGGATTGAAGTTTCTTTTAACATCAACAGCTTGTATCAGCAGAATACAAACAAGTCTGAATCTATTAAATTTTAATGAATGGTTAGATTCCACTTCACTTTAACTATAAATGCACAAAAGAACATAAGTTCTGTCCCAAAGAGTTAACAACCTTATCTGAAAGGAAACAAAAACTCTACAGAGAAGCTGACAATGCAGGAAAGGAGACGGTGGAAAAAAGTGCGATGAAACAGGTAGTAGAAAAGACTTCTTAAACAAAGCAAAACAAAATGAACAGTGAGAAAAATTTCCTCATAGCTGACCAATACTAATATAATCAAAACCAGTTAGGTAAACCTACCACAACATCCTCTTCCAGTTTATTAAGCATTAATTCTGCATCATCTGCTGTTATTTCTTCTTCTTCTAGCTCTTCCGTTGGATATGCTGGCCTGAAATTAGTTCAGAGAACAGCAGAGCTTTTAAACACAGTAAATTGGAAATACCTCTGTAAATTGCTCCTAAGCAAGCAAAGCATGAATGATGTGGAATAGGACTAGACAGTGTCTCACACACTCAAACAAATAAAATTTATACTCAGCCTTAAAAGTCTTTGTTTATCTTAAGACTGTCTTAAAAGAGAGGGTTAGTTAGTTAGTTACCAAGCAGTACAGTACATTCAGACTGCAAAGACATCGTTTTCTCTTTCGGTCTAACCTCTTAAATTTTAAGTGCAAGTTTTTGGCTTACAGTGGAATTTGTGTACTAAATAGAGGTAACAGTAAATACTTCCAAGGTAGAAATTACTTCGTTATATCCATTTCAAAACCCATCAGAGGGAAAGAATGAAATAAAGAGAACTTTTAAACAATTTTTCATATACTTGAAGTTATCTGACATCTAATTTCTCCTAAGATTTCCTTTGGATTTAATACTCAAAGTTACTGTACCCTACTTGTCACGTGATCACATACTGTGCATACGTCCAACTGAAGAGGTCAAGATTGATTGATAGGACCTAAAAGAATATTAACATGTTTGAACTCAACTGTCAGATTAACAAGCAGATATGCATAGGAAAATGAAAAAAAAAAAAAAAAAAAAAAGAGTAATCAGTCAAATCTTTATTAATTAGCTAAATCTACTACTGGCCCAAACTCATCCTTGCTGGTAATAGAGTAAATTGTGTGAAACTGCATTAGGAACTAATTTATCCCACTGCTTCATACCTAGTTGAATCTTGCATCTCATGAAACATCAAGTAAAACATTTCATTTTCGGTTATTACTATGTTTTGTCTTTACAACTTACACTTGTTTGCTGGAAAATAATGCATAAGGGAGGACCTTAAAAGCGTACTATACCTTTTCCAGCTAAAGCCAGTGTGTTTCAAGGCTTCTTCAGCTAAACAATCAAGAACATAGCATGCTTGCTCTCCGTAACCTGCCTTTAATTTTGAGGGAGGAAAATCCACGGGCCTTCCCTAAAATAAAAAGATACACTGTTTACTAATGGCCACCCATTAATCAAGCTTCCTCTTAGGGAGGTAACAAGATTTACTACACTAAAACCAAACTGTCCATTGTGTATGAAGATTTTACCAATGTTAATTCATATTCTTCCCCTATGCAGCTCCAGTCAGGCAACAGAAGGGAAGACAGAACAACCCAAGGAACAGATGCAGTGTAGAAACGCTAAAGCACCTGGTAAAAGGATATTCATGGGGAGCAGAAGAGTCAGAAGCTGCAAGGGAGCTAGATGTCAAGCACACAAGTGACATGCTGACAAGGCAAGAAGAGCTACAGAGGAACTTCATGTACTCAGACTTAACCACCAGCTTTTCAACACTGCCTTATTTGTTCCAGATTTTATTTATAAAATGTTTTATTTTTATTTATTGCTGTCCTAGAGAATATCTCAGTTTTTAATCAAGTAATTTCTTTAGAGAACAGTGTTCTTAGTATCATTCACAGCTGTACAACAGTGTTTGTGTATATATATATGTATTTATGTATATATATCTTCCATAAGATCCATACTTCCTGTAAGCTGATACACTCTCCTGACCTTCTGGTGTTGGTTTTTTTTTTTTACTATTGAAAAAAATCCAAATAGTTCCTGGCAGTTTATGCAACCTTTTACTCCTTAACGAAAAAAAATGAAGAAAACGTGAACACAATTCTACACCATTTCCTTCACTATGAATTATACCATTGACTTCAGCAGGAGCATGATCACAAGCACTAAGAAAACTTTCAAGATAAAATCTTTGTAAATTATACCACTATAAATGAGCAACATATGTGGCACTATAAAAAGTAAGCCTGATTTAATCCATTTTACGGATTGTGGAACAAAACTAAATGGAATCATATATTACATTGTAAGACCATTTTTGCAGTGCCAAAAAGTTAGCAAGTAGGTACACACAGTATAAACTTCCAATTAACTAATTACCATAGTACAAACTTCTAGATAGGAAAAGTCTGTCCAGTCCTTGGGAACATAATCAGAAAGCAGGGGAAGTGTGTCATTACTGTTATTTCTGAAGGTGGTGCACGTGCTTGAAACACACTTGGGAAAACAGCATATTCAACACTTACAAATGATCGCAATTCTGAGAGTACATTTGATATTATGGCATTGGGGTCATCATATTCTTGTGGCTGTTCGAAGGGACGTCCCGCTTTAGTGATCAGCCAAGCGGCAAGCGTGCAAAACATAAAGAACTGCTCACCAGGATTAGTGGGCAGTGCAAAGTAGTGCCTGTTTAAAAAGGGGAAAGAATGGTAAATAAAGATCTTTTGAGCTCCTGAAGCTCTTACACCATTATAGGCCAGCACAGGCTAGAAAGCAGTTTCTTTAACTGACTTTCTCAATGAGTGATCCATTTGAACTAAATTCAGACTAAATTTTCTATGTGCTGCTCATCTGTTTCCTACTTTGAGTAAGCTATTCATCAACATTAGACTTCCAAGGAATCAAATGGAAACTGGGTACTCCTCTCCCCTGCCAGCAGGATTATACAGCTTCAGTTAAACACCACCAAATTAACATTTCCACATAAACCCAAGTTACTCTTCTTATTTACCTGAGCAGTTTCAAATCACAATGAGCTCAATTCTGTTCCCATTTAATTTTATGGATACAGAGTCCATCCCATCACTCCATAAAACATCATCACTGATTAATTAAGAGCCTATACAATGGATTGATTCAAATGTCCCTTGCATAGCATAAAATACATAAAAGCTCAAAAGAATCAGAAGTCAAATATCCGCAATCACCAATAACTTGTAGGCCATAAATAAGCTAAGATTTTGCTAAATATCAGGCATTTTTCACAGGGCAAGTGATTTACAGTGCAAGACAAAATTTAAATTTGAAAACCATCCTCTGAATACTTTAGCAAAAGTGATTGATAACTACTGTCAACACCACACAGCAAACAACCTACTCCAAAACCAAAATTAAAATGATACATTGCTAAAGCTTTATACCTTTACCCATGATATTGGAAGGCAGGGTGGATTTATCTCCTCTTTCATCTACTGTAGAACACATTGAAAAATGGTTTAGAAGTGCATATTGCTCTCCATTAAAGGGACCTGACAAATAGCTCAATGAAAGGTATCTGTATTTGGGTATATGACTATACCTCTTTAAAACTAACTAGCTAACGAACTAAATATTGCACCAAATGACCACACAAAAACTTGAAAGGCACTTCCTTGAGGAGGGCAGAACAAATTTACTGAAGCCTCATTGCCTAAAGATACGTGTCCTCTGCCTGCATACTGTCCTCATCCATGGTATTATATCACAGTAACCTCACCTCCTATTCCCTCCTTAACATCCCCAAATACTCTTCCTGACAAGAGAAATACATCCAGTTCCTTTTGCTCCAAAGTTCCCCAAACCTCTTCCCCTTCCCATATTCCTCGGCTACCAGGTGGGCAAGAGGCCGGTGTACCTGAATCAGTACGTAAGCTCAGATCAAGAGCATGTTTTTGAAGCGATCCTTCCACCCATCCTCACCTACCATGCTTTGGGTCACTTTAGAGAGCACGGTACACAAACTGGATCTATCTTGGATGACACTAAATTGAAAGGTATGGTCCTAACAAGAATTCAGTCCATAAAATCAGACCACAGTTAGTCCCCCAAAAATATGTATCGTGTGCACGCTGGATACTCGGAACCAAGCGCTTCCCTGTACAGACACGGCTGCTCGCTAACGTGGACAAAGGTTTGCTTCCTTGCTCCAAACGTACCGATGGTCCAACAGCTGGCTAAAACCATCTTATGGCCACTGAGCTCATACTTGAGGGTCTCTCCCAACATGAGGATAATTTGGACTATAGTTCTCCCCGCTACTAAACTGTTGCTTATAAAAAGCTTAACTGCGTGATATGCTGCTGTGCAACCTGGCTGAAACTGATGGATGGATTTGAAAGTTATTTGGATAGATGGATAGTGGAAGCGCATTGCTCCCGTTTCCCAAGTTTCCTCTCTCCCACCATAATTAAAAAAAAAATTTGCTAACATATGAAACAAATATGTATTAGATATGAAAAGAGACTTAAAAACAATGGGTCCAAGCCCCCTTACACATATACACAGCCCCAAATAGTTGCCCCGAACACAAGAAATTCATTCAGGGCAGAATTATTTTTTTGCACAGATACACTGGCATGCAAATATTCAGTATCCGCTGGGGGCAGGAAAAGTGAAGTGATTATTTACTTATCACATCTCACCCTTTAGAGGGACCTCTCGTTTTGAAAGCTTCAAAAAATCACATGGGAAGCAATGAAGTTGACTGGTTTTTATTTGACCTAGGCATCTTGTCATCAGCCAGCAGTTCCCTTCCCTAATCCCCGACCACAGGAGCGTAACGGCCCGCTGGGATTTCTTCCTGCTAACACCCTGGGTGCGCAGCCGGACGCGCACACCCGTGCGCGGTATCACTGTCCGACGCCTCTCCCTGCAGCCCTGTCAGCTGCCCACCCTCACGCGTGGAGAGACACCCCCCGGCCCCCCGCCCGCAGCCACACGGACGCCTTCCGGGGGAGGCCGCCGCCGCCGCCGCCTCCAGCCGCCCGCAGGCCAGGGGCACCTGGAGAGCGGCCGCATGTTGTGGCGCCGTAGCGCCTCCTCCTCGTAGCTCAGCAGCTTCAGCTTGTCCAGCAGGTCCTCCATCAGCACGAACATGTGATAGGCCGCGCCCGGGCCCCGCTCCACCGCCGCCCCCTCCTCGTCCCGCTCCGCCGCCACCACCGCCGCCCCGCGCCGGGACCCGCCGCCACCCGCGGCCTCCTCCGCCATCTTTGAGCCCCTCCGTCGCCGCCTGTAACCGAGGCAACCGTCCCTACCAATCCCCGCCTGCCTCGGCTTCGAAACCCACCTCCTGCCCCAATCACACACACCCTGTCCAGCGCGGACTACCAATGGCGGCGAGGCATGCGGGGGTCAACACCCAATCACCGCTCCACGGAGGCGTGACAGGCACCACTCACCTGGGCTCTACGTACGACACGCCGCCGCCGCGAGGGAGGGATCGTAAAGCATCGTGTGTCGCTACTTCCGCCACTTCCGCCCGGGGGCGGGGAGGGATGTCTGCTTTCTCACTGCTGACTGCGGCTAAGTCCTCACGGTGTGGGGTCACCCTTCAGCATGTGGGGGGGTGGGGCGGTGGGGTGTGTTTCTTGGAGCTTGCTGATCTTCTCTGCCTGATGCATGGCTTAACCTCGGGCTTGCGTGTGTAAGCACGGGGCTTTCGTGATGGTTCCTCAGATAAACGCTTACGCGGTTTAATAGTAAGGTGTGAACACGCTACAGCATGCAAGCTGAGACGAGGCAGCGACGATACCTAGTGATAGCAAAGCTTGCGTGGCCTGAGGTGTGGTAGCTTACAGCTGGGCGTAGGGAGCAGCAAGCGTGGCAAGCAGGGGGGTTGTGGCTGGGGACGGGTTGCCCGCTGGAGCTGCTGCGGGGGGTGGGAAGGCTGCTTCGAGGCACATCCTGTGCGGGCTGCTAACACCTGCTGGGGTCTCTGAGATCAGACACCTCCTCCTCTCGATTCGTCCTGCATTTTGTTTGGGTTTTTTGTAAGCCCCCTTCCCTAAAATACTTGAGTCATTCTGTTACCGGAAAGCGGCAAAATAATTAACTCTCTAAGACTTATTTTGAAGTTTTAGAAAGCAGGCATGCTTTATTAACTCCACTTTATTAACTTTAATAACTCCACCTAACCTGCACTCCCAAAAGACAAAACTAGCAAGTATTTATACTATGTTAATATACATATTCAGTATATTTCCGAGTAGTGCTTATCACATTCATGGATGTTCCGGGAACTCGTTAGCATATGCTAATGTCTTTGGCGCATGTTTGTTGGCACCTCCGGGTGGTCGTCGGGGGTCTTCAGACTCGCTCCTGGTATCACCTATACCTTATCCCGCAAGGCTGGTTTTGTGATCACCTTGTAACTGCGCATCCATTCTTCCGAGGCCGGGCTGTTTAAAATGAGATTGTTCCAGAGCTGCTTATCTTACAACTAATTATTTTCTAAGTTACAATGGTTTCCCTTTTGTTTGGTTACACCTATTGAGCAATGGCTCTAATTGCTTGAATTGATCTTAATATTTCAATATTCACAGGTATCAATCCCTTCTTTTCTTTTTGAGGATTTGTAGCTTATATGCTACAATTTCTCACTATACAAACTTACTGTGTTTTGAACAGAAGTTAGTACAGCAGTGACAGCATTGAATCATTATGCAAGCAAGAATACAAACCACTATAATAAAAATCACTAATAAAAATAGCTTTTTTCAACCACGACCAACTAGGTAGCCAAGAATATCTCTTCAAACCCAAAAGAGGTATTATCTTTAGTAACTTCATGTAAAATTGTTGTTTGGTCATGTATGGTTTTTAAATCTTCAGATATCCTTCCACTCTCATCAACAGAGCAAGTGGAAGTGCTTGTATCCAGATCATCGAGGGTTTTTGGCAAATTTTACTCAATTGTAGTTTTAAGGTTTGATTCATGCACTCTACCCGTTTGCTAGATTGTGGATGATAGGTGGCATGCAGTTCCCATGTTATTTGTAATATTCTACTTATTTGTCAAACAATGTTTGCAACAAAATGTGGTCCCCTATCCGAAGAAATCCCAAATCATGGTATTATTTCTTTAAGCATGATCTTAACAACTTCCCTGGCTTTGTTGGTGCGACATGGGAAAGCTTCAGGCCATCCTGTAAAAGTATCCACCACTACTAAGAGATATCTCAACCTTCCTTTTCTTGGTAATTCAGTGAAATCTATCTGCCAGTGTTCTCCTGGAATATTTCCTGGTTTTGTTGATCCAAACTGAATTTTATTCTGTGTCTTTGGATTATTCCTAAGGCATGTTTCACACCTTTCAACTATGGACTTTATAATTTCTACCATATTACCTCTCACCACTGATTTTTGTAGATGTTTCAATAAATTTTCAGTTCCCCAATGAACGCTATTATGTTCTTTCTTTACTATTTCATGCATCAAAATTGGGGTTAGAATTACCTGCTCCACAGGAGTAACAGCCCATCCATTTTCCTGTATTTCAGTTTCCAGTGTTTTAATTAAATTCTTATCCCGACTGTCATAGTTGGGGAATTCTCCTAATTCTGTCTTCTTTTCAGGTATTATTGCCAATATCCCTTTACCCTTTTCTGCAACCTTACGAGCGGTCACATCAGCCAATTGATTGCCTCTTTCTTGTGGAGTTCGTCCGGTTTGGTGAGCTTTACAAAGCATGATAGCCACTTCTCTTGGTTTCTGTACACTTTCAAGTAATTTTAAAATCTGCTCCACATGCTTAATTCCAGTTCCTTGAGATGACAACAGTCCCCTTTGTTTCCAAATTGCTCTGTGTGCATGTAATACTCGAAATGCATACTTGGAATCCGTCCATATACTCCTTCACTTAGTTCGAAGGCTCTTGTTAGTGCAATCAATGCTGCTTTCTGGGCTGATGTTTTTGGTTGCAGAGCTTTTGCTTCTACAACAGTATCCACTGTGGTCACGGCATACGCTGCCATCCAGATCCCTTTTTTCACAAAGCTGCTGCCATCTGTATAAACCAGTCTGGGTTTTCCAGAGGAGTGTCTTTCAGGTCAGTTCGACTGGAATACACTTCCTCAATGGTCTGTAAACAATCATGTGTGGGTTCCTCTTCTTCCAGTTGTTGGGATGACAGGAAAACTGCCCGGTTTACGACTGCAGTGGATTTCAAAACAGCATCATCTTGCTTGAGAAGCGCCACTTCAACATCCGGCTCGGAGACAGCCAGTGTCCACCTTTCTGGTCCAGGACAGTGAGTACCATGTGTGGTACAAAACCAGCCAATCTTCTGTCCCAGTGTCAGTTTCTGGGCTTCTTGAATTAGCGGCACAGTAGCAGCCACAGCTCTCGGACATCCTGGCCATCCTTTGCTGGTATTGTCCAATTGCTTGGAGAAATAGGCCACAGCGTGTCTGTTGCCTCCCAACATCTGAGAGCGCGCCCCCAGAGCTACAGCTTGCTGCTCATGAACAAACAATTCAAAGGTTTTGGTTAGATCTGGGAGTCCTAAAGCTGGTGCTTTCATCAGAGTTCTTTTTAGTTGTTTGAAAGCATTTCTGGTCCCATTCCAAATGTTCAGATGGTGAATTTTTCCGTAGTTCATATAAAGGTTTCACAATGAGTCTATAACTGGCGATCCCCAGCCCGCACCACCCCACTATTCCAAGGAAGGTTCGCAGTTCGTGTGCATTCTGGGGCTCTGGGAGTTGACAGATAGCTTCTTTTCTGTCTGTGCTCAATCTTCTTTGTCCTTTTAAAAGTTCAAATCCCAAATATTTAACAGATTCTTGTGTGATTTGAGCTTTTTCTTTTGAAACTCAGTAACTGTTTAATCCCAGAAAATTCAAAAGATCAATGGTTAATTGTAAGTATTCTTCCTAGGTTACAGTTGCAATGAAAATATCATCAACATACTGCAACACAGTCCCTGTTCTATGTTTTCTTTTCCAGGTTTCCAATTCTTTGGCTAATTGATTTCCAAATATTGTGGGACTATTTTTAAATCCCTGTGGCAACACTGTCCAAGTGTACTGTGATTTGCAACCCGTTTCTGGGTCTTCCCACTCAAAGGCAAATATTTTTTTACTTTCACGCTCGAGAGGTATGCAGAAAAAGGCATCTTTCACATCTATAACTGTGAACCACTCTGGGTTTTAGCCCGACTCTAGCCTCTAGTTTCAAAGGATATTGTTTTTGCCTTACCGGCTTCATTCCTGCTTTGAGTTCAATCTTTACCGGTTCAGCGTTCTTAGCTTTACCAGGGACTTCTCCAGCCCATACAAGGGGTGTCACTGCATTTTCCACTTCAGTTGGAATGCCAGTTTCTAAAATTTTACCTTCCTGCAATAGGAGCACAGATGCTTGTACAAGTTTAGATTCAGGAATTCACACCTCGACCTCCCCATCTTTAAAGGTGATTTGCGCTTCCAATTTACTCAATAGGTCCCGTCTCAAGAGTGATATAGGACATTCAGGCATATATAAAAATTGGTGAGTTACTCATTGTTTTTCGAGCTTAAAATTTAAAGGATGGAAAAAGGCACGCTGTTCCGCTTTCCCTGTGGCACTCACAACGTTTACTGTATCATCGCTCAATTTTCTTTGACAAGTCATAAGTTACCCCAATATCTACAAGAAAATCTATTTTCCATTTCCCCAGCTCTACTGTGGGGTTCTGCTGGGGAGGTTTCCCCCGGTCCCCTTCAGGACCTAGTTAAGGGGAACTGACGTGGAAAAGGAGCTGCTTCTTGATTGTATCGTGCCTCCTCCAGAACCTATGGACAGATAGGAATAGGACCCCTAAAACGATCCTTAATCTTTCCAATGTCCCAATTCTTTACAATATGCACACTGATTATCTCCTAAGGTATTCCTGTTTTTTTGTGCTGGAGGGCCCTCGCCTCTCCCCCATAGTAGCTGTCCTCCCCTGAAGTTACTGTTTGCTGAGGCTCCCTGCAGCGCAGCTCTCAGGTTACCGTCTTTTCCTGTCTCTCCGTGCCTGTCTCCGCTCTCTTTCATTTTCTCGTTGCTCTTCTGTAATTTTCTTCTCTTTCTCCCTGTTATCAAAAACCATCCATGCAACCTCCAACATCTTTCATTAATTCCAAATAATCCTCCTCATACGCCCACACTTTAAACACCGTTGCCCTGTACAACAAGCAGAGCAACACCTTCACAGCCTGCCGCTACCTTTTCCTGCAACAACTTTTTCCTTTCCCCATTCTCTTTAACCACTTCTCGGTTATTACACATTTTCCCAGCCCTTTCCAACAACTTGCTCAAATTCCTCCAGTCTTCAAATATCCAGAGATGCCAGTTCCACAAAAGATAAATGCTAACTGCAAGGCATCTCCCTCCTTTTCAGGATCTTCCCTATAAATACCCACCAGCTTTTTCCACAAGCATAAATCAGTCACTGAGAAGGGTACTTTAACGGTCACTGGTCCCTCTGCCCCTCCTGCCTGTCGCAGCAGAGCTTGCACAACTCGACCTCCCAATCCTCCCCTCGTTCTCCCTGCAATAGCACTGAATTTCTCATTTCCAGCAAAAGATTCCCCTTCATCAGAAACATTCTCCTCGTCTGGTCCTCCGTATTTGAAGCACCGTTGACTGATACTACATGCCGAACAACGCTTAGAGAGTTCCTGATTATCTTTTTCCAAGGTCAGAACCAAAGGATCTCTCGGTGTTGATTTACATTCCCTGCTCCATTCAGGGTGATCTCGTAAAGCAGAGAATAAATCAACATAGGGAACTTCATGCCATTTTCCTTCCTGTCTTAAGAATAACTGTAACAGAGTATCATAAAAGTACCATTAACTGGTGACTTTTCTCCATCATTCAGTCTATACAATGGCCACCACTGATTATAATATTTGATTAGATCAACTTTCTTTGTGACTCCTCCTGGGGGTTCTGCTATTTGCTTCTACATAATAATAAAATGCACCCAAGAGGGGATTTCTTTAAGATCAATTCCCTTTTAGAAGTTCCAGTTTCCATTTTAAAAACAAAGCACAAAACAATTTAACCCCAGCTTTTTAAAACAGTAGTACGCACTTAAAAACACTATAACAACAAACACAAAACCACACAATTACGATCACGGCTGTATTCAACATTCAACAGACAAACTTACGAGCTTCGGTTTCAGGAAGGAGACTTATCCTTCAGTTTCAATCAAACGGTACTTTCCCTTTGCCCCAGGGATACAGCCCAACCCTGCGCAGCTTTTGCTACAACTGACGGGCAGGCAACAGAAAATAATACTGAAAGAATGCCTTTACCTTACTGATGGTCCTTGCTCAGAACTCTTTGGTCCGGGGATCGGAGGTTCTCCCCGAGAATCCTCGGTGCCGGCTGGAGGTCCTGCGATCCCTCAGATCCGCTGATGTTCAAGAGCAGTGTCCCATCTGGGGTGCCAAAATCTGTTACCAGAAAGCAGCAAAATAATTCATTCTCTAAGACTTATTTTGAAGTTTTAGAAAGCAGGCATTCTTTATTGCAGCACTGGGTGCACGGGCAATAACTCCACCTAACCTGCACTCCCAAAAGACAAAACTAGCAAGTATTTATACTATGTTAATATACATATTCAGTATATTTCCGAGTAGTGCTTATCACATTCATGGATGTTCCGGGAACTCGTTAGCATATGCTAATGTCTTTGGCGCATGTTTGTTGGCACCTCCGGGTGGTCGTCGGGGGTCTTCAGACTCGCTCCTGGTATCACCTATACCTTATCCCGCAAGGCTGGTTTTGTGATCACCTTGTAACTGCGCATCCGTTCTTCCGAGGCCGGGCTGTTTAAAATGAGATTGTTCCAGAGCTGCTTATCTTACAACTAATTATTTTCTAAGTTACAATGGTTTCCCTTTTGTTTGGTTACATCTATTGAGCAATGGCTCTAATTGCTTGAATTGATCTTAATATTTCAATATTCACAGGTATCAATTCTATCAGTTTCTCCTACTGGATAGCACACACGAGGCTTGAATTGTTCAGGGAAAATGAAGCACTAATGAAATTTTATTAAAGAGAAAATAGATTACCTAACCCTGCAGACAGCCTAAGGCATCTACTGTTCTTGTTTCGGATTAGCAGCTTTCTGAGAAGAGTGTCGTGATAATTTGTGGTTTAGGTTCTTTTGTCCTGTGCCTGTACAGAATTTACCTCTCTCCGTGTGTCAGGTTCCTGTGCCCTGCCTTTGGAAGAGAATTGCTGGTCTCCACTGTAACTTCAGTGCTTGTGCTCTTGTAATGGCCTAGCACAATCCCAGAGCAGGATCACCACTGCTGTAGAAATTTCTGAAAATAACTGATTGCTTTTGTTACTCAGTTACAGCTTGCTTTCGTTATCATTAAAAAATTTGTTCAACAAAGCCAGGCAAAAGAAATGGTTAAGAGAAAAAGCTTTTTAGGCCTGAAGAGGGAGAAGTGAATGCAAAAGCTGTGGAAAATGCTTCTTCACATGTGTAGACGCGGTTCACATTACAGAAACAACTGCTTTCATTCGTAGGACAAGAAGGCATTTACTGGTTAGCTGAGCTCTGGAATGTGTAGGTGTGGCTTCCAAAGAAGCAGGGAAGAGACGAAGTTCGGAACGCTGCATATTTGTTTTAGTTGTTTATACAAATATATAATTCCTGACTGCAAGAAACACCTGAAAAACAAAATTCTGATCTTTTTGGCGACTTGTGAAATCAGAAAAGGTAAAAAACCCCTGACATTCTTGTAACAGCTCTATGATGTTATAATTGTATGGGATGGGGGGGAATATATGATATGTGCATATTGAGGTAAGATACAGTGGGTTTGGTCTACTTCCTGAGACAATTTTGGATGTTTAGAATGTGGGATCCTTCTTCTTTTGGGCATATTTCTCAAAACTCATGTATGGAGTTAGCATTTAAGTTGTCGGGGTTTCAGTGACGGGAGGCAGAGAATTAATTCTCTTTTCTACTACAGAATAATCCTCATGAAGATTCAGTGGGGAAATTCTGAAAAGTTAGTATCATTGTAGCTAGTATAGGATTTTAGCAGTATGTTGAACTTTACACATTTAGTTTTCTTGTTTGCTTGTTGGTAAAATTTGAAATCCTCGGGCATTTCCAGTCCTTGTAAGTGTGTTTGTGATTACAACATGCTGTTGTTAAGTTACCTTGAAAATGAATTAATCAGAATTCTTTTTACTAAGGAATACATAACATGTTTGACAGGGTTAGGAGAACATTACAATACACATGGCTGCTCTCAAAGTGTAAAGCGTACTCACAGAGTAAAGTTCACTGAGCAGAGACTAATCCCAATGCCTGTATGCTAGGGGAGTGCCCTGATAAGGGTTTAGATTGAATGCAAAGTTCAAAGTTGATGTAGGACATGTGGTTTGGTCACTAACTAATGGAAGAAAAAGAAAGCAAGTGCTGTTTGATGTTCGTTTCCTAGAGTGGCCAAAGCAAGTGCAGTGTTGCCCCTACCACCATCTGAGCTGTTCAGTGCTTGACTTCACTGTATGTCTTGGAAGACGCATTTTAGTGCCTTGCCTTGCTCTCAAAAACCCTGGCTGACCTGCTGCCCAACTGAGCCTGTGGTGGTTCTGTATGAAATAAGTCTCCTGAAAACTAGAGCATCGGTAACTGACATGACTACAGTAATCTAGTTGTAGGCTGTCTGTATAAATAATTTCATATTGATATTTTACTACAAAGCCGTAGGGCATGATGTCTTAGTGGTGCCATTTAGGTCTGTAACAAACAGGAAAAGCAAGTTTATTCAGTACTTTGCAGTGTGACTCTAACTATCAACATACATATACTTTATGTCTGTAAGACCCTAGACCTGCTGAAGACTGGCCAGATCCTGCACTCCTCAGATTTTTTTACAGACCAGCAAACATTTTTCTCAATACACCACAATGGGAAGATCCAAAGCTAAGACTTGTGCTGAACACAAACATTTTCAGATCATAGAATAGAATCATAGAATGGTTTGGGTTGGAAGGGACCTCAAAGATCATCTGGTTCCAAGCCCCCTGCCATGGGCAAGGACACCCTCCACTAGACCACATTACCCAAAGCCTCATCCAGCCTGGTCTTAAAACACTTCCAGGGATGGGGCATCCACAACCTCTCTGGGAAACCTGTTCCAGTGCCTCACCATTTTCATAGTGAAGAATTTCTTCCTAATATCTAATCTAAATCGACGCTCCTTCAGCTTGAGACCCTTACCCCATGTGCCTGAGCATAGTTTCCAGGAGGATCTGCCCCATGATCTTGCCAGGCACGGAGGTGAGACTGACCAGCCTGTAGTTCCCTGGGTCTTCCTTTTTTCCGCTTCTTAAAAATGGGGGTTATGTTTCCCCTTTTCCAGTTGGTGGGACCTGATGAGATGCATCCGCATGTCCTGAGGGAACTGGCGGATGAAGTGGCCAAGCCACTCTCCATCATATTTGAGAAGTCATAGCAGTCCGGTGAAGTTCCCAGTGGGCCCCAGTACAAGAGAGACATGGAGCTGTTTGAGCGAATCCAGAGGAGGGCCACGAAGCTGATCGGAGGGCTGGAGCACCTCTCCTGTGAGGACAGGCTGAGAGAGTCGGGGTTGTTCAGCCTGGAGAAGAGAAGGCTCCAGGGACACCTTATTGTGGCCTTTTAGTACGTAGAACACCTACAGGAAAGATGGTGAGGGACTGTTTATGAGGGAGTGTAGTGACAGGACAAGGGGTAAGGGTCTCAAGCTGAAGGAGGGTGGATTTTGATTAGATGTTAGGAAGAAATTCTTTACTGTTAGAGTGGTGAGGTACTGGCACAGGTTGCCCAGAGAGGTTGTGGATGCCCCATCCCTGGAAGTGTTCAAGGCCAGGTTGGATGGGGCTTTGGGCAACGTGGTCTAGTGGAGGGTGTCCCTGCCCATGGCAGGGGGCTTGGAACCAGATGATCTTTGAGGTCCCTTCCAACCCAAACCATTCTATGATTCTATGATTCTATGACTTCTGATTTCTGTCAGGTTCCTTAAATGGTCTCTAACCTGGTATTCTCCTACAGGGGTGGTTCTTCATTCTCCCAGTCCCTGCCTTTGCCTTCTGTGACCTGGGCAGTGTGGCTCAAGCACTTGGTGGTGAAGACTGAGGCAAAGAAGTCGTTGCGTACCTCAGCCTTCTCCATATCCTGGGTAACCAGGTCACCTGTTGAACACTTGGCCTTGCTGCACTTCATGTAGTTCACACAGCCCCACCTCTCAAGCCTGTCAAGGTCCCTCTGGATGGCATCCCTTCCCTCCAGCATGTCCAGCTGCACCACACAGCTTGGTGTCATCAGCCAACTTGAGGGTGCACTCGATCCCACTGTCCATGTATTTCAGTATGGCTTTGTGGAGTACAGCTAGAAGATGTGAAGCAGCCTGTGCTGTCCAGGCTTCACTCCTTGATGCAGCCCCCAAAGGCATTGCAGAGGTGCTGTTGGAACCATGTTACTCTCAGAGCATCATTGCCAAACTGCACAGGCTGTCTGTTAAATGTGGCAGATCACTCACTAAGGGAGATTTAGCACTGATTGCAGTTTCTGAAATTGAAACATCAGGCACAATATACTGTATTAATCAAATTGGAAGTGATGGACAAATGAGTAAAAAGTCCAATAAATTAAAATATGATGTACGCCATTTGCCAAGGAAAAGGCGGCAGATACTGGCAATTGCTGCTAACATGGAACAAAAATATATATGATAAGTGTTAGTTTTACTCTTGCATGATCTCTGTCTCGCGTTGAATATTTTGATGCCCCTCTTTCCCCCCCCCCCCCCAATAGGAAAGTGAGAATACATAAAATAATCACAGTAGCTTTACAAAAGAAATAATGTGCAAAAATCCTTGGGACATGAGATTCAAATACAATGACACACACCCATCAAAATTATTCATTAGTATTAAAAGAGCTGGCTAGAAAACCTGGCTAAACCTGTGTCCTGTGTAAGTCAGGAATAGTACTTATGGCCATCCTTTGGGGATGGGAAAAGGAACTAGGGGAAGCTCTTTAGACTCTTTTCAAGTTATTTGATTCATGAGGTAATTTTTCCACTGTGGTATGCTGTATTTTAGAATAGTATGCCTGATGGAGTGTGTTGGGTTTGCGTGACAAGGTTTTGGTAGCGGGTGGGGGCTATGGGGGGGGGGGGGGGCTCCTGTGAGGAGCTTCTAGAAGCTTCCACAGTGTCTGACAGAGCCAATGCCAGCCAGCTCCAAGATGGGTCCACCCCGGCCAAGCCAATCAGCGCCTCTGTGATAAGAAGGGGAAAAAAAAAAAACCACAGTGGGGGGAAGATTTTGCAGCCAGAGAGAGAAGTATGAAGATGTAACACCAAGGTCAGTGCAGGAGGAGGGGAGGAGGTGCTCCAGGCACTGGAGCAGAGATTCCCTTGCAGCCCGTGGTGAAGACCATGGTGAAGCAGGCTGTCCCCCTGCAGCCCATGGAGGAAGGATGAGGGGGTGTAGGGATTCCACCTGCAGCCTGTGGAGGACCCCATGCCGGAGCAGGTGGAGGCACCCGAACGAGGCTGTGGCCTGTGGGAAGCCCAGGCTGAAGCAAGTCCCTGGCCGGACCGGTAGACCCGTGAAGAGAGGAGCCCACGCCAGGGCAGGTTTGCTGGCAGGACTTGTGACCCCGTGGGGGACCCACGCTGGAGCAGTTTTCTCCTGAAGGTCTGCACCCCATGGAAGACACCACGCCAGAGCAGCTCATGAAGGACTGTAGCCCGTGGGAGAGACTCCATTTTGGAGCAGGGGACCGTTGAGAGGAGTCCTCCCCCTGAGGACAAAGAAGCGGCAGGAACAACGTGCGCTGCACTGACTGCATTCCCCCTGCCCCATGCTGCTGAGGGGGGCGGAGGTTGAAGCCGGGAGTGAAGTTGAGCCTGGGAAGATGGGAGGGGTGGGGGGAGGTGTTTTAAGACTTGAGATTATTTTTCTCATTGCTCTATTCTGTTTTGTTTAGTAATCGATGAATCTCTTTTCTAAGTTCAGTCTGTTTTGCTCGTGATGATAATTAGTGAGTGATCTCTCCCTGTCCTTATCTCGACCCAAGTTTTTTGTTATACTTCTCCTTCCCATTGTGCTGGGGGAGGGGTGAGCGAGCGGCCGCGTGGTACCTTGCTGCCGGCTGGGCCTACACCACAACATGGAGGAAGAGTGTGGTCTATGAGCTACAATAGAATTATTCTTTTCTGTTGTGCATGAGAGCTTCTAGTTCATTGTCATTTAACTGACCAGAATATATGATGGGAGAACCTCCTCCTCCTTTGCATTCCTACCTGAGACTTCCATACACATGTTTTTGGAAGTTCAGATGCTCTTTTGATCTGGGGAAGAGTAAAGTGTGAAAATGTTCTTTGTATCATCTGCAGTATTTGCAAATGCAGGCAAATTGCCTACCTCAGTCAGACGTTGCAGTAATCAGAAATATATTTTAGGGAGTAGAAAAATGTGACTTGACAAGGGACATCTTACACCCTTTTGGAAAAGGTACTTGACCTTTTTTTCCTCAGTGTCCTGTTCCCTAGCCCTATAAGAACACTGAGGGTAAAGACTTTCTGTTTATTAAACATAAAGTATCAGTCTGCGAAGGATTACATGGTAATGAGAGGGCCTCAGCCATTACGAAATGTATAGTATTACATAATGACCTTTAGGCCAAAAATCTAGGCCAAGACTGTTGCAAACAAAAAGCATGTTACAAAGGCCCACAGTTCTTAATAAGCTGTACAAGGGAAATTATATAATTAGGGTACGTCTTTTACCTGCATTTAACCAGGTTTTCTCCCCTCCTTTTATGTTGTCAGTTTGATGTGAGTCTGCTATGAACCCAAGACGACATGAAGGGACAGAAAATACCATCTCCTCTCATCTATTTCTTTCACATAGGTGCTACACTTTGGGGTAGGTTTTAGCTCTATTGTTTATGAAAAACAATAAAGATGACCATTATTATGCATTTTTTCTTTAATAGTGGGAATGAATTCAAGCACTGTTTATTAATGGTAAATAATCGATATGGGGTAATGTAAAACACTTACGAAGCAAATGGACGACTGTTTGGAAGATGGCTGCATGGATGGCCATGGCCATCAAAAATGTTGAGTACCCAAGCTGTTACCTGCCCATGTTTCTGCCCCACGGCTTGGCTGGTGAGTGTATTGTGTTCAGAGGGCAGTAGTTGTCAGTTCGTACTGAAAATGGTTTGAAGTACATTGGTTGAATTTGCCCCATTGAGAATGCTGAGGAAAAATCATCTGGATTGCCCTGCCAGATGAGCTGGAGAGGGCATCAAAGTTTCTGAGAAGACAGCTGCAGCTGGACACTCACTACCAGCCTAACAGATTGTCTGACTTTGGCCAAGAAGGTCCGTATGATGATGCTAAGTTTATGCAGTCAGTTTAAAAAAGATTCATTTAAAATTGTTATTTTATGCCAGCAAGGCCTAAATTAAATGTTAACAGCAATCAGATGCACCTGTGTACATTAATTTCGAGGAGTCCACATCTTAATTACCTCCAGGGACTGGGGCAGAGCTCCCTGACACCCTCTGTGGTGTTGAAGCTGTTTCAAGTTCTGTCCTTCCTGTTGGTTGCACCATCATGCCCCTTTTTTTCTGTGATAGTACAACTGTGTGGTGCTATGTGAGGTTGTTGGTAACCCAGGTCATTGCAACATGGCACTATGAACGTTTTAGTGAGTAACAAACTGCAGCTCAAAAGGTTTTGAGGTTGAAGGTGGTGCTTTTGGAAATGCATTTGAAGCTCAGGTGCTAAGGTGGCGGTGTGCTGATTTGAATATGTAGGTGCTTACTCAGGATATCTACTTAAAATGATTATGAGGTCAAAGACAAGAGCTCTGCATTATAATATTAATTAAACAAAGTGAAGACCCTTGCTGTCCCAGAGACTCATGCTACAGAAAAGCCATGAAAGGGCTGTTGGCATGCTCTGTAGGAATGTGCTGCCTGCCAGGGCGGATTTTTTTGTCAGGGATAAGGAGGGGCAGAAATATGCATGTAGACTAGATTTAACTTATTCACTTGTACTTACACGCTTTAGGTTTTACAGAACAGGAAACAGTAACGGGGCTGTTTTCCAAGGATTGCATCCTCCCTTGTACTTTCCCACCTGGGGATGATGAAGTAATTTACTGGAAGAAAGGGGACAAAAATGTGCACAGCTACTACTACCAGATGGATCAGCTGGAAAGACAAGACCCAAATTACAGACATAGAACACACCTTTTCTACCAGAACATTTCTCATGGAAATGCCTCCTTGAAACTTAGTAACTTGACTGTGACTGATGAGGGCTCTTATAATTGTTATGTAGGAACGCAGCAAACTAAAACAGAAGTTGAAGTCACCCTGCGCGTAAGAGGTCAGTAAAACTTCAAAAGTGCTTGGATCACACCAGTGGAAATGCGTTTACACCAACAGATTTTCTCGTCTTATTTCTCACATGGAATCAAAATCTTCCAACCCAACAGAGTGCCTTTGGGGCCTGATGGTATTACCAGGCAATTCATTTTTTCTGGTGAGACACTGTAACATGAGTTGAAAAATTACAGTGCAGCATTTGTTCTCATAACCTACTGCACCGTGATTTCTAAAGGTTAACTAGGTAGTGTACTTGAATTTTAAAGCATTATGTGGCTTCTCAGAACAGTACAGATTCTGGCATTGGCAGTAAGTAATGATATGCTTTCTTCTGAAATCAAACACATTAAATTTTGTTCCCAGTTATGTTTATTCTCCCTAATGTTATTTCAAAAGACCAATCACTTCAAGTTAAAAAGGATTTTGAAACTAATAGGATTTTTTTTTTCTTTTTAAATCTACAGTTTGCTCTTACTATGCACTGGAATACCAAAAGACAGACACAGAAAGGACTCTGAAGTGCTATGCCTTTCTCACTTACCCAGCACCACGTATATCTTGGGCACAAGGCAATACATCCACCCAAGAAACAGGTCGGGAGGACACCAGGGATGGAGTTCTGTATTCTGTTAGAAGCGACCAGAACATTATGAACACAGCTGATCCTTACTACTGTCATATTCATCTCCCTCATGAAGAGTGGACTGGTGAATGGAAGATGCAAGGTAGGAGCGAATGGAAGTCTCTTCCTGCAGTGTTACTGAATGTAACAGCTGGTTTCAGAGCCAAATTGAATAGTTTTTCTACAGTGGGGCAACACTGGTAGGGATGGTAAAAAAAGTTGTGTCTTTCTCTTTGAAACTCATCTGTTACAAGACAGCATGTCCTAGAAGTAGGGCTAATCACACTTCTGTATGTTTGCTTTACTCTAAACATTTTTTCTGTATCAGTTTCACGTTTCAAGAGGTGTGCAATAATCAAACTTTACACTCTATCAAGAAAAGCATGAACTCGGACAAAATACATGGAAACCTTAGTGACGCTGTGGGTTATATGAGAGAGGGGAAAGTTTGCCTGCTGCTGTAGATGCATATGTTCCTTACTCAGTCCATTCCCCATCTTTTGGCAGAGTTTTATCAGTACCATTTGATTCTTTTTTTGTACTTCTCTTCACGGGAGTGGAGAGCAGCAAGCACTGTTTACATTACAGCAAAGAGCAGCTCATTTTGTTAGTTAAGGGAAAACAGGGCTATGAAATTTCAACTCTCTTTTATCCTCCTGCAATCCCAAGCTTTTACTGGAAATTCAGTTCAAGTAACTGGTACTTTTCAACCTCTCCTGTTTCTTAGGAAGTATTTTCTTAATTGGATCAATAGCAATGCGAGAGCAATTCCTTTGTGAGATGTGCACGGCTACTTCCATTGCCCTGGTTTCCCCCAAAGTATACCCAGACACTCTCAGTTCCTAATCCCCTGCATATGCTTCAGAACAAGAGTGCAGTTTTTAATTTACATACAGTAGCTTACAACTATGAAAGGTTTCAAGTATGGTATCATAGTAGGTAACAAGTCCACTGAAGTGTCTATTTTGTTAACCTGCCGTTCTGATCCACAAGAGAAAAAGGTACATGTTATTACATTTTCGTTTGAATTTCCCTGTGTCCTTCTATCCTCTCACTGGAACATTTTGAAAATACACTGCTTTTCCTTTTCCTTGTATAACAGCAATGTGGGGTATGGTTTTGTTGTGGTTTTTCAACCCAAACATCTGTTCATTTAGATCCACACATGGAAACGAAGCATGGTTATACCATGTCAAAATAACGTATTAGTTTCCTCTCCAGCAACTGCCAACCACAACAACCTCCTCTGTTTTTTCTTCCTTTGCAATAAATCCTTACTGTCAAACTGATACTTGTGCTATGATATTAATTTGTCTTATATTAGTATTTTATACATTGGTTATTAGTTCCACTTACCTGCTCTTTCCTTCCCCTTCCTTTTTTTTTTTTTTTTTAAAGCTATTAATTAATTGTAAGTGTTCCACACAGGTAAAGTACTTAAGCCCACCATAGTTGAAACGTATTTCTAAACAATTACAATCTTTTTATTCTTTTAATTAAATTATGTTGTAACAGCTTTACCCTTTTGCATTAAATGTGCAGGTATCTGTTACATTTTTTCCCTGCTCCCAACATGTGGCATTTCATGCTATTTTACACAGTAACTTAGACTAGGCTGAATCACTTTTATTAATGAGCCCCCCCAATTAGAGGAGAAATAGGCAAATGAAAACAAAATAATTTTCATAAGTATAGCTAATACCAATTAGAATTTTTGAAGTGTAAGAAAGATAGGTTTGATTTTAAAATCTTCACATGCTTCTGGAAGCACACTGCGATGTTTGAAGATGATATCAAAATAGTGAAATATGTTTTTACATTTGTTCATGAGAGTATTGGACTTAAAATTCAGAAATTGTCTAAATAACCTTCATAGTATTTTCTAAAGCAAATGGTAGAGGGTTCTTCAATTGTCTGTTTCAGACGAACTGTCTACTGTGGGAGGAAGTAGCATTGTAATTCCTTGTGAATACAGCAGTAACACTGCAAACACCGAAGGCTTCAGTGTTGTTTGGACGTTAACTAGAAATGCAGTGATCTCAGTCCTGGCCTCCTTCAATGGTACATCTCACTCTTACCAGCCTCGAGTCGAGATTAACCAAAGTGACTTTTCACTGATATTGGTTGATATTACTCCAAATGACAGCGGAGAATATCTGTGTAATATTTCAACACCTCACAACACAAAACTTACTGTGAGAACTTTGCAAGTTGGTAAGTTGCCACTCTTTCCATTTTGGAGGATGGGGACCAGTGAGGGGAATGCAGAGGCAAAGGGGTCAATCAGAAATCTGTAAAATGTTAAGAAAAATCATCTTGTGTAATTAGTACAGGTGAGTAAAAGAGATATTTTATTACTGTTGTCCCAGGGAAAAAAAAACCCAAAACCAAAAAACCCCCACCACATTACCTAAGATGTATTTATTTAAAGACTTGAAGCTTCTTTTTTTCAATCAGCAGCTCGTGTGGCAAAGGTCTCAAAATCAGTGGCTGCCCTTGGAGCTGAGGGCACAGGGAAATTCTCATAATCATGTCCTAAATGCTCTGCTGATAGCAAATACGGTCTTTTAAGGGAGCAGGCAGATGAAGGGAAGCCCAAAGATGTAGTATAAATTTGCCTGCAGAAGAAACCTTGCTGAGGAGTACACACAGTTGTTATTTTCAAAGCTTTAATTCTACACAGCAGGCCATTTTTAGACCTGGGGATATATATGTTTGTATGAATGCCTGTGTTTTTATGAACTGTAGTAAATTTCCAGCTGTGACGTCTTAGTTACAGTTATTTCATTGTCTCCAGTTTCAAGGAGACTTACTGATTAACTTTTCTATCTATTGAAAACTCTTACCAAAGGTTAAAAAAAATTTAGTCCAGCTTTCTAAAATTATAGTGCAAACAAATTATAGATTTGTTCAAAAACAGTATGCTGTTTGGGCTGCAGCTTCCTTAAATCTCAGTCCAAAGGGAGGAGAAAAAAAAAACCCATTCAAACAGTAGCACATAGGCCTTTTATGCAATTAAATGCAGTCACCTAAAAGGCTGAAAATTAATATAGGGCACCTCAGTTGGTGGTTTTTGTTTTGTTTTTTTTAAAGAAAGAAAACAACTTGAAACAAGCCAATAGGACATGAAAAATAGAGGCAACTTAGTAGAAAAGGGGCTAGAACAAGTAATTATATATTTTTTCTTCCTTTCTTCCCCCTCCTCCATGATAACTTAGTTTCAGTCTGAAAACTTGATGTTGGGTGTGTTTTAAACGGCAGTGGCTATATGCAACCTGAAGGAGGGGAGTTAGATTAAACAGTTAAGTCAGTCAAACAAACTTCCTTGCAGCTCAAATTCCAGCATGATCTTCCTTATCATATAAACCCAATGTTGTTCCTCTGCATTGAGATCATTGAACGCCTTCAAGGAGTTACACACTTAAGTGGTGCTCCTAACCTATGTGCACAAGTCCATCAGTCTCCCTGTACATTTACTGGAGACAGACACGTGCACCTGTCCAGTGCAGATACGATCTGGATCATCCTCTACAAATGCCTTTCTCTAGCTGCTTTCTGTAGATGGATCTTACAATAGCCATAGGTGACACAAATCCCCTCTTCAGTGGCTAAATTACTGTGCTGCTCACAGAATTTTCCTACAGGTGGAACAGAAATACAGAGAAGATACTTACCAGAGAGATTAGCATCCTTGCGGCAGCACAGACTGAAAGCAGATAAGCAGGTAGATACAGTAGGGCATAAGGAAATGAGCTAGATCAGTATGTTGGATAGTGGTCATAGCAAAGCAGCTGCTCAACCATCAGAAAGATTTCCATGGGCAACTGAAAAGGAGACTTTTAAGGGGAAAAGTGAGATGAATTTGCAGTCATTTCAGAGGCCTTATCCTGTGTAAAGAAAGGCCGCAGCTTAAAGCTGCTCTGTCAGACCAACTGGCAAGATGTAAACGTAAGTCTGCATGTAGAGACAGAGCCAAGCTAAAGGCGATGACTAGATTAAATGTTCTGTTTTGGCAGTTCTCTTTTTTGAACTATTTGCCAAACATCCACAGAGAGTGTCCAGAGGAGTGTAGAATTTTTCAGATTCTTTGGATGAGGTGCGGCAGTGGAAAGGAAGCCTGAAGTAGAAGAACCATACTTAAAGGAATGAGTCCTCCTGGTCTGAGTGTTGTCACATTGAAATTGGCTGGAGTAATAAGATGCTTGCTGCTGTGCAGAGATTTCTGTTAGATGGGCTATTATCTCCTGTGGAATCCGTTGTTACCACCCACCTCAGCATCTGCTGCTTCTTGTGCCCACCTGGACTGCATGGTTGCATCGTGAAGTTTAGAGAAAGTTGCAAAGATTTAGCAACAGAAATAGTGAAATCTATGGTCCAGGCTGGATAACGCTTACTGAGTTGTTCTACTGGAAATCAGCAGTACCGTTAATGGCACCAAGCACTGTACCTGGAGGCGGTGTTTACCATACTGGGCAGTTGAGCATTTTTAAATGGCGTTTGTATTAAGAAGTCATCAAATCATATTACATGAGAACTCATGGAATTTTATATCAGCACAGTTAAGTAAAATAATCTGCTTTCAGCTATTCACACTTAATTCCTTAAAGTATGACTTTGAAGTCTTATAGTATGGGTCAAATAACTTGAACATTGTTGTATTAGTAATATTAAAAGGAAACTGAGACATTCTCCCTAAATCACAGCTTTTAGCTTATAAGCGAAAAATCATAGCTCTGATATATATGTATTGAACAATAGTGAACGTTAATTTGCAATATAAAGCACTTCTGTTAAACTCTTTGGAATTTGTATTTTTAAAGAAAATTCAGGCAACACCTCGAAGATTGTGCTAAAAGTGATCATTGTACTGTTGGCGATAGCAGCACTAGCAGTAGCAGTAGCGGTCATCTCTGTCTGTATCAAGGTATGTACAATCTTTAGGGGATTTATTTTTAAAGGTACTGTTAAGCTTAAAGCCAGACCTTGAATGTTTGCCCAAAACATAATTTTGATTTTCATGGGTTAGACCATAAAAAAAGATTGAAAATGTAGGAGAAGTTTCACCATAAATTGTCCTCATTCTTGTTATTTTCTATCTCCAGAAGGCCCTCTTTAGTACATCTAGGTCCCAGATTACTATTTCAAATATAACCAGTGTCCAAGCTCACCAAAACTTCAGTGTGAAGTTATACTAATTGCTTTGTTTAGGAGACTTTTATAATTGTACGGTCCCTGATCTCATTTCTCTATACAGCTCTCCTTTTTAGTAGAGTATGGCATCTTTAAGTGGATGCATTTCGTTCTTGTGCATTTGTAATATACCGGCTCTGTCTTAGAGTATTCTGTCTCCTTCTTTTGCATTTGTGGTGAGTATCCTTAAAAAAGGAACTTTAGCTCTTAGTCCTTAGGGTACATCTTTGTGTCTGACAGTACAGCCCTATCCATGGAGAGATATACCTTTGAACTCCCTGGGCCTTAAGATTTTGCCACAGCCTAAATTTGGTAAGGTTCAGGAGACATTTTGCAATGGTTGCCATGAGGTTCAACAAGAACACACCAGAAAGGCAACTGTAAAATGACTGAGTCTCTATCTTTTTTCATTTTTCTCTCACTTAAGAGATTCACTTGCATGCTGCTTATTAGTCAATTTTAATGCTAACATGCTTTAGAGATGATAACATACTTTTGAGATGCAGCTGTTTAACTTTTTAAGCAAGATTCATTTATCTTGGGACCTGTTGAGACCTTTAACATACCATAATCAGAGGAAGTGGAACAGTTTACAGGTTAACTCAGCTCCGGTTACTTCGATGGAGGACTAGATGGAAGAAACAGGAATGTTTCTGCATGTGGATGCTTATTCTACTCAGCTGATGTTAAAATGGAAAATGCTGGTTTATCTTCATAGTGAGTGTGTCTTGTTCTGTTCCCACTAGAGGTTTAATTTTTACACATTTTTGTTCTAATGGCAATGCAGAAGAAGAGAAATGATGAGCATCCTGACATACCAGAATGTCATGGTTTAACTCCAGACAGCAGCTGAGCACCAAGAGGCCACTCACTCCCCCAGAGGAGGAGTTTTCCCCCTCCCCCCAGAGGAATGGGTAGGAGAATGGGAAGACAAAGGTAAAAGGGAGAGGGAAGTAACGACGACAGTACTTGGAATAGACACAAGGATTGATAACACAAGACAAACTGCGCCGCCCCTCCCCGACTAGCCCTCTTTTGCGCTGAGCATGACATCATATGGTATGGAATACCCCTTTGGCTAGTTTGGATCACGTGTCCTTGCTGTGTCCCATATCAGCTCATTGTGAAAGTTAACTCTACCCTAGCCAAAACCAGGACAGAGAAGAAAATCCCTCTCTGCACAGATGGATGCCAATGAGATGTGATTATCCAAGCAACAGTAACAAACAACTGAACTGACAGAAAAAAATATGTCAGTTGACACCTGTATGCGAGGAGTCGGCATGAAAAATTGGAACTTGAACATCCTAAACGGACAATGAAAAAGTTTCTACAGAAGAAGATTTAGTTTTGATGGATTTTTTTTTCAGTATGAGGAAAGGAGAAGGCTTACTGTTTTGCACTTCATTTAATTTCAAGCAAAGAAAACTTCTGTTTAAAAGTGGAAAAGATCCAAGAGAACACTCTGTTTCTGAGCCACAGGCAGTCCTGACAGGACAAATCCTTCCACAGCATCTCCTATGTCTGTCCTGCAGCTGGCAGACAAAAGTCCTTTGGCTGGTAGCAGTGGAAGCTTCTAAACTGACTGTTCATATGAAAAGAGATTAGTTTGTGCTTTCCTACAAAACTCATCCAGACCCCGACTAGCAGGACAAATGGGAGCTGGGTTATCTCTGCTTTAAGGGCTGTCCTCCTGCACAGGTTTAATCTGTGCTGCTTTAACAGTCTGCACATGAAAGTCATGAGGCTGTGAGGCGTGACTGGATTTGCCCTTGGTTTTGATTTTGTCAGAGATCTGCCAATTAGGATTTGTTCCAACATAATGAAGTCGGCTGTTGGCAAGATGTAATCTTTTATTGATCCCTGGGGCTTGGCAAAATAGAAATACAAAGAATTGAATGGAATACACTACACTACAGTCTCTTTGGATTTTCACTTGATGTTTATTTCTGTAAGTGCTTTTCTTTTCTACATCTGCTTTCAGTTGTGCCCGATTATATCAAGCATCTTCTCATATCTGTCAGCTTGGAGTGTACTTATTCCTCTTCATGAACCTGAAATACAATTGAGATAGATAGTACACAACTGTTAAAATTGGAAGTGTTGAGGGGGTTTTAGAGCAAGTTCACAAGTAAATGATAAAAGCTTATCTTCACTAATGCTTCTGCTCCCTGGTATTACCAGTTTGTATCTGAAATAGACTAGAACCAATCTAGCCAACCTTTGTGTCTTACTTCAGCTAACAATACAGGTTTCTTTTCCTCATGCTAGGCTATATATCCCTTTGATAGCAGATGACATCTATGCAACCCTGTTTCAATAGATGGTGGTGTTCGTTCTGAATCACGCACGCTTCCTAGAGTTTCCAGGAACATGGGTACTAGTAGTGGTAGACAAGGTATTTCTAATGCCACATTATTAAAGTAGTCTCTCCAGTGCTTTTCTCTCCCCAAAGGAGATGTGTCATGACTTTTGGGACAGCACTCACTGCTTGAACATGTTTGCTGGCAGCTACTGCCAATACTGCCACAAGCCCCTTTCGGTGGATATGACACCTCTGTGTGTACCATTGAGCTTGTCTTCTGACAGTGCAACACTCTGCTACAAGCCAGAGCTGCTCGTTTGCCAACACCAAATCAATCTGACTAATGAAAACAAGCATCCACTTTTCTATAACTTTGCAGATTTGAGACAGAAAGAGAGCACTAGTAAGATACAGGGAATAAACAGCACTCCTAAGACTATTTAAAAAAATAAATTACTCTTATGGTTTACCTATTTCAGTGTCTGTGTGATTCCATGGCTTTGTGAAATTGTACAAAGTGGGTTTTTTTCCTAGGTCTGAAATAATTTAAAGAAATAATTTAAAGAAATAATTTAAAGAAATAATTTAAAGAAAAATATGTAGAAATTTTTTACTCTTAAAAGCTTCAGAACTTATGAGCTTCAGATGCAATACTGCTTTCATCATGAATAAATATGTGAGGCCAGATCTTAATTTAGTTTTAACGTAGCTCTGCTCTCAGTGGTGGAGCTAAAGTAATTTATATCAGTTAAAGGTGACTTTATTGGTCCAATACAAAAGCAGAAATTGGAGTGTTTCCTCCCACAGAACGGCGGATACAGAAAAGAGCAGGAAGGTGTTGGGATCAAGTGTGATAAAAATACCAAAATTACACAGAAAAGTTTCTCTTCTCTTTCTTGACTGAGGAGCTGTCATCCCCCATAAAATTTATGTGACATTAAACATGGGAGTTTGTGTTACACTTCCAAATGAAACAGATAAAAGCAATGACCGAGTTCCTCTTTCTATCACTCCTACAAGTAACGACGCCACTCTTACTCACCCTGGTTGCCACGAGGCAAGCTTAGATAAGCAAAGGTTTCTTTCAGTTCCGCACCAAGTTCTTGGGCACCTTTTAGTTTCATCAATATTACTCTACTACCATTCTGCTCAAGTGCAAAATGCCACAAATATATTTCTAGTTACTAATGACTCCTCAGCACTTAAGTGTCTAATCACTAATATTTTCCTTTCATCCAGCTCTTCAAATCAATATAAATTCATTGAAAGAGCAATGTTAGAATATCTGGCAATCTGCTAGTGAAGTAATCCCCAGGCTGTATTACGTACATTATCAGAGGGAGAAAAAGATGGAACTCTTTAAGATCACTTGCAAAAACCCCCAAATCACCAATTCTGGAAACTTCTGGCTGCTGAGCACAGAGGTTAAACAACAACACCAAGAGGACAGAGATTTCATTTTGCCTAAGCATCAGATTGCTGTGCTAAAGGCTTATCTTACTGTTAAAATAAAGGGTAGACCAAAACTAAAAAAAAATATGTAGTAAACAACCGTTTATTCTAGTCCACATTCCTTTAAGAGATGTAAGAGATCTTCCTGCATCCACGACTGTGTATTAAACAGCCACATTTACCCCATGTGGTATAGCCATACCTTTTTCATGCCAATGTCTCTTGACTTGCTCCTCAGCTTATTAACTTGAGATTCAGCTATTTCAGCCCTTTCTTCAGCATCATCCAGATCATGTTGCTGTTTTCTGTACTTCGAAAGGTACAGGTTGGCTTGTGCTTCCTGGTGAGAGAAAACAGCACAGCTGATTTCCTACCGTCCACGTGGAAAAAAAGCTTTCCATTTCAAGCAGGAAGCAGAGTGCTCAGCATGAGTAGGTAACAGCTCTGTGGGAACCACTCGCCTCCTGGAGAACTGAGGCTGTTGTTTTACAAGGTTGATGTTGCCAGTGGCACTCTCTGTGTTAAGTGAACTGGGAGACTCTCAACATGCCTTCTGAGGGACGGAGGGAAAAAGTCTTGTTCCTTCCTTTCCCCCCTTCCCTTGCAAATTATACTGCAATCTTAAGATAAAATTGAATACTTTTTCTGATATATAATCAACACATATGCTACATATATTATTTTACTTATATTATAAATACATGTATACATACAAGGTTTATATGAATATAAGTAAAAACATTAATACACACAAAAAAATGTGTATTTGTACTAAAAGTTTCTATGGATTAAAGATTATGGGTTTAGAAATTAAATTTCTCAAAGGTAAAAAGGCCCAAATAGTTACTTACAGCTTCCTCTGCTTGGTGCTTGTAGCTCTTCACTTTTAATTGTAGCTTGTCAATCAGATCCTGCATCCTGGCCAGATTCTTCTTATCTTCTTCTGACTGTAACAAAACACCATTAATTGGGTTGGTAGTTGAAAAAGCACCTCCCACAATGCAATAGGTATGGGTGCCACATATATTATTTCAGAAACATACAGTTCAAAATACAAACAAGCCTGTGTATACAAGTGAAAAATGTCTATAGATTGATTGAAGATGTATGTAAGCCTGGAGGCTGAGGACTAAAAGAGAGTACTCTCCCCATTTATATGCATATAAATATAGATACATATAAACACAATTATATATGTGCACACACTTTCAGAGGTATACACGTACATACACACAGAGTTCCTCACTCAAGGGTGAGGAGCACTCTTGTCATTATAAAGCGTGTTACTATTTAGTGAAACAGATTTATGGGCAGGCTTAAAAATACATTATTTGCATATTTAACATCTGTTTTGGAGGCATTTCTGGTAAAAGGAGCCAGGTTTAAGCTGTCATAGTCCATAAGCAGAAGGACCACCTAATTCTGCCTGCGCGCTGTATTCTAAGTAAACAACCTTTAGGCTCTGCATACAAAAGTCAAACAACAGGTAGGAGGCTAAGTAACCTCCTACAGCAGATGGATGGGATTATCTTCTTAAAAAAGAAGATAATAATTTCTTCTTGAAAGCAAAAGGATCAGTGCTGTGTGCTGAAGACCTTTTTCAAAAGGCAAGCAGCAGCAGCTGTTAGCAGAGCTGCGGGGGGCTCAGGACTGGACCTTGCTGCTCAGCAATAGGTGACAGAGCCCTGGAACTGGGCAACCCTACACTAAATGATGCCTTAGAGTCAACTGAATCCTCCTGGCTCTTTTTAGCAACATCAGCACAGCTGAGAGACAGCTGGGGTCTTTCTTCTCTCACAGTCTGAATAGACATCTAAGCCTGCTCCATATTAATATTGTGCTGAAACTGTTCAAATCTCAGCAAGAGAGGCTTTCTAACACTAGTTACAATGAATCAGGCTGGATGATGGTAGCCCTAGGGAGATGTTCCTCTTATCCCTAAAGCTTCCTACAATCAGAAAGCTCTGGGTAATGCCATCCTTCACTGAAGTACTGAGGCAACTTAAGACACTCTTTGGGAGAACACATTTCTTTCCAGGGACCTAGTGGTTACCACAGCTCTCAGCATACCTGGTAAGTCAGCTCTTTTATGCGTCTCTCAAACTTGCGGGCTCCTTTTTGGGCATCTGAATTCCGACGGAGTTCAGTCTCAAGTTC
Source organism: Balearica regulorum gibbericeps (assembly GCF_011004875.1). Taxonomy (NCBI): domain Eukaryota; kingdom Metazoa; phylum Chordata; class Aves; order Gruiformes; family Gruidae; genus Balearica; species Balearica regulorum. The sequence continues at coordinate 96,597,228 of NC_046184.1, forward strand.
ATTCTCCAGCTCACGAACCTGCAAAAAAAGGGAAAACCCTTACCATTATGCTACATACATATGTAAAGCAGCAGATAATTTGGTTCACAGTTCAAGAAATGCTAATTTTCTCAGCACCTCCATAAAGTTGAATTTCAGGAACAGATCAAAATGTCACCTATCCATTCTGCTTTTTCATAAATGTATTTAAGCTACACCAGCAGTCAGTGGTGCAGACATATGCAAAGGCCAAAAAGGTTTAACTGAAGCAAGCAGTGAAGGGGCTTTTGCTGGGTTTAGGTGTTGTTTTTTTAAATTTTTTTTTTAATCAAGGGCTTGGTCATCTGCTGTGCTACAACAGCTCATTGTAGCTGGATGTTGAAGGGGAAGCATGCCTCCGAGAACTGCTCAACTGCATTTTGTGAAACAGAGGAAAGGCATTCATAGTATCCCTTACTGGCCTCTATGAACTTACCAGGCAGCCCTAGGGTACCTACCTGGTCCCAGGCCTGTAAGCAGGAGACAGTGGTCCGAAGCTGGATCACAAACTTACCCTGGATTCCAGTTTCTGGATCTGCTTCTTGCCGCCCTTCAGGGCTATTTGTTCTGCTTCATCCAGTCGCTTCTGGAGGTCTTTAATGGTTTGCTCCATGTTCTTCTTCATTCTCTCTAAGTGAGCACTAGTATCCTGCTCCTTTTTAAGCTCCTCAGCCATCATTGCTGCCTGAAAAACAACCACATTTTACAGCAACTCTTAAATGATGGAAAAATCGATCTTGGATTATCCCCTATTTGGATCATTCACTGTACCCAAAGCTCCAGAGAATATCTTGTGTGTGCATATCTTGCCTAGACAGAGAAACCATAGGACAGAATAGCCTTGGAGGCCTTTTTCTCCTCCCAATTCTAATGCTGTGGGGGTTTTGGGAGGAGTTGGTTTTTGGTTTTAGGTTGGTTTTTTTTTTTTTTTAGTATCTATGCTATATCATCTCCTCATTTATACTGCCTACAGGTAAGTCTGTGCCATTCACTACAGACGTTTTATATAGAATTTATCCAAAATCTAATCTTGGTGTTTGGAGCTCTTGAAAGGTTAAAACAACTGGCAGACAGATTTCCCTGCACAGCCGCAGACAAAAGCTTCCTGAGCAGCTGTAACAGCAGAGCAGTTTCTGCAGTCTGTGCTGGGATAGAAAGCTCCGTCTCAACATTTTACATAGTCCCTGGCCGTTCTGTAAGACCAGTAACAAGGGTGCCAATTAGCTCATTCCTGCTTTGATGTTTGTGCCTGCCACCAAGAGCTATTTACAGATTTTGTATCCATCACTTAGGAGTCATTGGAAGAGAGCAGCCATTGCAATCCAAGCTGGAGCTGAATCAAGGACAATCTTCTGTCTGGCAGGCAGTAATTCTGTCAGCTGAGAAGCAGTAAAGACCATGATGCAGGAATAGCTTTGTCCAGACAAGTAACTCGCAGAAACCTCCAGCTTTAGCTTGCATTTTATCTGTTGGTATGATGTGGTACATCAACTGAACTCTGAAGACATGGATTTCCCCAGGTCTGTGGGAAATGAAACTATACCTGCCCCAATTATGTCTTCCCTAGAGGAAGAGTGCACTCCGTCTCTCCTCCTGGGATCTCAGGCCTCATGTTTTTCCAATAGACAGCTAATTCTAGGGAACCTCATTTGGGATTCAGTAATTTTGTTTCTCACATCAGATTCTATGTACACGGGGAGACCGGTTAGCGCTTGTTCAGTCTGAACTGGTTTAGCCTGTCTGGGTATATGATGTACCTGATTCAAAGGTGACATGATCTGAGACTTTGAGGATCAGTGGAAATTGCATTCTTGGGGGGGGGGGAACCAAACAAGAAAACAACCAAACCTAAACATCAGGAAAATGTCCTTCCTCTCTTTTTACCTCCAGCCTGTTTTAATTTTTTAGTTTTATCAGTTACCTCCAGATAACTGTGGAGCGCTTTGGATGTATGAGCTTTGTACCAAGCACAGAAATGGTGACCTGGGAAATACTTTCTTGGCTGTCCTAAGACATTGTGGTACTGAAAAAAGTGAGCAAGGAGTCAGCCTACTTACATCTGTGATTGCTTTCTTAGCTTTTTCCTCTGCATTCCGGCACTCCTGGATCGATTCCTCCACTTCATTCTGCATCTGGGAAATGTCACCCTCCAGCTTCTTCTTTTGATTGATTAGGCTTGTGTTCTTTTATTAAGTTTTCCCCAAAGGAACAGTGGAAAAGGAAGAAAAGTGATTATTAGAGACATAACTCCTCTAAATACCATAGCACACCAAGGGTTACTGATTTTTGCAACTCCTGGATTGCACAGAGCAGTATTTGGGAAGGGAGACCCAGGTACGTGGTAAGGGCCAGCCTTGACTAGCACATGTAGCTTCAGACTGAGGAAATATTAAAAATACTCTCAGTGCTGTAAATATTCAGGTTTTGATTCAGATAAAATAAAAGAATAAGGCAGTTCATTTTGGAAAATAAATGATCCATAATTAGTTAGTCAAGGAGGTGATTAAAAAAGAAGCCCCATATCACCAATGGGCACCAACATTGCAAAAGATCACCAGCCTGTAGCACATTTTCATTTTTTTCTGATCATTACTTTGTGAAGCGAAGCTTTGGTCTTGCTGCAAAAATGCTGGCGAGTCAGGGCATGCCCCTCTATGGCCCTATAAAAACTGCAGCATGCATATTGACAAAGTCCAAAGGCTTATCTTAATGAAGACCTGTGATGTGGCAGCGAGCACTTTGATCTGGGGTAGTTTCCTGCCCTGCACAATACACCTATTGTAAGAATGCAGCCTCTGCAGTTTTCATTGCTAAGAGCAGCGCCCTGCACAAAAACAGAACCTGTGTTGTTTCTTCAAGGAAATGCTGCACCATCCCAGATATGGCTTAACTAAAGCAGGAGGCTGGTTTTACAGCATGAAAGAAGGAAACAAATATAAATTTTAATCTTGTTATCTTCCACCATTGCTCTTTCTAGAAATTGTTTAAAGCAGTTGGCTGAATCATCAGTTCCAGCTAATTTGAAGGGAGTGAGGCGGCTTATCTACAGAGTGACTTAATTCCTCTCACTCATTTTCTCACTTGAAGGAGGGCAAGGTGTGTCTGGCTTATGATGGCCATGGAGAAGCAGTGTCTGTGCTTAATAGACAAGGCTGTTTAACCCAATGAGGGACAGAGCACAGAAAAAGCCAACCTGTGTGTGAAGCAGGTTCACACGTTCAGTGGCTTCCAGCAGTTCATGCTCTGCCAGCTTCCTCGCCCGTTCAGTCTGGTCCAGCAAAGCCCTCAGCTCATCCAGCTCCGACTGGAGAAGATTGTTCCTCCTGTCAGAGACTGCCAGCTGCTCCTTCAGATCTTCATTCACGTGTCCTGAATCATCCAGCTGCACCTGAAGCTCCTACAACAAAACAGATACTTGTCTTTTTACCAGTGCAACTCCATTTCAAGCTACTGTGCTTACATAAGAGGACCCCAGATTGCAGAGGTTGTGTGGGACCCACCTCAAGAATTTCAGTGCTTCTTTATGTAAGAAAGGCTTCTTCCACAAGTTAAGCTGAATAGCTTTTGTGGTGTGTGATGCAATGGAGGGAAAACCCATGTGTTCGTATCTGTCAGAGCTCACAGTTCTGCCTGAGGCAGAACTAGCTGGTTAGGTGTGGGGGAGGTGATGACTTAAGAGGTGTCTTAGCAAAGCGCTTTTTTGTTTTTTTTTAACTATTACAGACGTCAAAGCAAATAACAAAGCTGAATATACACACACTCTGTGTAGTCCTGTCAACTGACTTGCTCTCCGCTTTTAAAGGACTTGCAAGCTCACAAGAAAATCATAGATTTTCAGTTCCTCATGCTGTAGCTTTCTGCCCCCACAGGAGGCTGTAGCCAGCAAGGGGTTTATAACTGGATGTCATCCAGCTTATATGCAAGTCTTGGAAGAAATCCATATTTCAGTATTCTCTTTTCCAGACATCATCACTAAGGTCTTTTCCTGCATGTCCTTGGCAGTAGCTCTCTCTTAATTACCATCACCATTGCTGTTTTGCTCTGTGCTGACGAAACCCAGCCCGCTCCTGCCATTGGGTGCTTGGGACTGGCAGCTCTCACGGTACCTTTATTTGAGTCTGCAAGACACGTGCTGACTTTGTTGCTTCTGCAGCATGCCTGTTAGCATGGCTGAGCTGGATTTCCATCTCGTTGAGGTCCCCTTCCATCTTCTTCTTCAGCCGGATGGCCTCATTTCTGCTCCGTGCTTCAGAATCAAGGGTGGACTGCAGTGAATCTATGGCGCGTTGCTGATTTCTCCTGAAAAGGACATGAAGGGTGAATGGAGTAATTTTCTTCTCTGCACAGGAACACAGAACTACATGCAATGGTACTTCATTTTCTGAAAGTGTCTCACTTCCACAAACAGTGTATTTCTGAATGACACACATAGTGCAGGTTTCTAGTGCCTCACTGCCATTTAACTGGCTGGTGTGCTTCACACCCTCAGCTAACTCCTGATCTGTAAGCACCTATAGCATTCTTTTCCCCGGTTTCCTTTGGTAATATTGCAGCAAGGAGTTCTCTCTGATCTCTTGTAAACTCAAGCAGGTACAGGTTTGAACCTAGCAAGAAGCACTTCAAGCTTAGCAAACACTTGCCAAGATATTTACTGAATCATTTACTGGGAGCACCTCTCCTATGAGGACAGGCTGGGAGAGTTGGGGTTGTTCAGCCTGGAGAAAAGGCAGCTCCGGGGAGATCTAATTGCGGCCTTCCAGTACCTGAAGGGGCCTACAGGAAAGCTGGAGAGGGACTGTTTATGAGGGAGTGTAGTGACAGGACAAGGGGTAATGCGTTTAAGCTGAAGGAGATATAGATTAGATGTTAGGAAGAAATTCTTTACTGTGAGGTTGGTGAGGCACTGGCACAGGTTGCCCAGAGGGGTTGTGGATGCCCCATCCCTGGAAGTGTTCAAGGCCAGGTTGGATGGGGCTTTGGGCAGTGTAGTCTAGTGGAGGGTGTCCCTGCCCATGGCAGGGGGGTTGGAACTAAATGATCTTTGAGGTCCCTTCCAACCCAAACCATTCTATGTTTTATATCTCAGCCTTTTTATGAAGGCATTAGTGGAGGAGATGATTAATCAAACTGAAGGTAAGCAGCTACATTCTAAGCTAATTACTCTAGGTGCTCTTTATAGTAAATGGCACATGTAAGCTACAATTTATTGTGTCTTAAAGTAGATGTTGAAAAACATTTCTTATGCTACTTATAAGGAGAATAATTCAGGAACAGAAATCTCTGTTACGGACATCTAAAGTCAGAAGAGGTTAAGCCCACTCAATGAAGAGCCTGGTCCCCCTGTGAAAGGCAGCTTAGTGTCAATTTAAAGATGGCAAAATATATACAGACAGGTGCTTCATTTTCTTGACTCGGTAACAGTGAAATCCTGCAATGAAAGTTTTGCTCTCTTAAAACCAGAAGGTAACTCAAAGCACACAATATGACTCTCACAGGCAAACATTTATCTTGCTGCTGGCCAAGTTTTACTGAAAATGTAGGACTTCCGGGAAAACACAGAGTCAACAAGGAAAACCTTGAGGGCCTTATTGCTTCAGCAAGATGCTGAACTGTGCCCTAGACTCCCAGGGAACAACACAGCATATCTGCTGAACAACTTTGCAGCAAACCATTCATAATGAAGCTGAGGCAGAAAGCACTGATTAGGATAGCTTGTCCTGACATCTCTGTAATCCAGACATCTGCGGGACATTAGAAGATAGTATCTGAAAGGGACGAAACATTCTTGGTTTTGGAACAATTAACATATCAATCCTTGTATCTATGCTGGCCAAGGTGGGTCTTGGACTTCCCCTCCCCTTTAACCTACCAATAAATGGTGTCATGGTTCTTGGATTAATAGTGTTGCAACACTGACTCATTCAAGGCCAGAGTTTTCTGAAGGACTGCACTCACACATATCTGAAAATCTGGCCCAGCATAGCATCATTTAAGAGTGTAACTCTTCAGACTAGCATTTGTGGTGGGTGGGAGGGGAGACACAAAAGGCATCATCCTCCTCTCATCTAACTGCTTTCCATTTTTCTTGTTTACCCCTTTCACCTGCAAGCTGCTCTTCTTTTATATTCATACTTTCTGTACCTCAGCCATTCTCACTGCTTACCCAAATGGTGTACAGATAACAGTAAGCGCCTCATGTCCTCCCACAATCAGTGCAGCTATAACTGCATAAACTAACTAAGTGCCTTGAGGTAACAGAGGTCTGAGCAACACTGAGGTAGTACTGCTGGTTTTGCCCGTGACTCCCCTTGGGAGGCAGCCATCCTAGAGGATTAGAAGAAGGCAGCTCTCTAGACCTACTTGTCTCCATGGTCTAAACATATAGACTTAGTGGCCTTTGGTCTGCTGAGACTTTGGGTGTGCCAGTCAGCTATGTTACGGCTGCTATGTGATATGTATGATGAGCTTATGTGTATATCAGCAGACAATCAACTGACAGGAATATTTGAACTAAGAAAATATAATGTGGTAGGACTACCCTTTGGCAAATAGCCAAAGCTGTCTTGGTTCCTGGTATGGACAGTATCTGCTTGTGCTGGCATAACTACCTGTGGTGCATTTGACTGGCTTGGGTCTTGAGAATATTTCTGGTCTTTTGAGACTTTCCTCTTAAAAACCATGCTGTTTCCTGCACAGTACCTTATATTTTCCATTTCTTCCTCCTTTTCTGTCAGTTTCCTTTCAAACTCTGCTTTAAGCTGAGAAAGTTCAAGCTGAAAACGAAGGGTCTTACTTTCTTCATGTTCCAAAGCTCCCTGAAATAGAAAGCACCAAGAGCTTGTAGGCCAGGAGTTGCTATTATTATTAATTTAATTTTTTTTTTAAAATCACAAACTGCTACACAAAGATGATCCCTTCACACTTTTATTCCCATTCCCAATAGCATTGTTTCCTCCTTGCCTCTCCCTCTAGGCAAGGACATGAGTGGCTTATGTGGCAAAACAATGCATTTATTTGCCTTCTAATGCAAGTTGGCAGCTGGAAAACTGAGCAGCATGTTCCTCAGAGGACAAATCGTCAAGCAGTCCACAGCTCACAAAAAAACCCAAACCTTAGGCCCTGCCTGTGTGGTTTTGATATCAACAGACGTTCCCTGCTCCTCATCCCTGTACAGACACGCTCCAGAAATTCACAGGCTTGTAAGCGATAGGCAAAAGCTAAAACAAGATTGTTGTTGGGAGGGTGAAGGGGTCCACACATCCCCCAGCTCACAAAGATCTCTCCAAATCAGGAAGTGTTGAAAGCCTCCCAGTCGTACCATCTTATTGGGCAATATGACTTCAAGGAAAGAAATAACAGACATCAGCTCTGTATGACAAAATGCAAAAATACTCTGTCCGCTCTTTCCAATTAACGTGCAGACAAGTCTATGAAACAAGGGACATTTGTTCCTGTGTCTTTGTTCTTACATTTCTCTCATGTATGGAAGTCAAGAACTAAGCTGACAACAGCCCATAGTGAAATAACACGCCTGACTTCCAGGTTTTGCATAAACCAGGCTCAGTGGCATTCTGTCTCCTTGCTGCTTGCATCAAACAGGGAAGGAAAGCACAGAACTGAACGCCATATATTTTAGAAGTGCTCTCTGAAGGGTAGAACTGGGCAGGCTTAGATATGCTTCCCTCAAGAGATGATGGAAACAGAACGGAGGTTCTGAAGACAAAGCTGTGCAAAATCCTCGCTAATCTCTGGCCATCGCACAGCAGCTACAGGTCAGTCGAACGCACACTTCATGCCAAGGAGCCACAACGTATTAATGGAAACAGCATGCAGAAGTACTGCGTCACCAGTGGTGACTGCCACAGACCCAAATTCATGAGGAAGGGAGAAAACCTGCATTAAACCATTTCTTTTACAATTAAAATAAGATACATCACCACTTTACTTTGGTTAGTTCCTATTATCACTCAGCTTTAGGAAGCCATTCCACACAGTCCAGGAAAGTAAAGCGTGCCCCTTAGATCCCTCAAGAACTGATGTATTCTTTCTATCAAGTTTATTGACAGAGCATATAATCACTCTCCACATCTCAGAGCTGTGGAAGAAAGGGATGCTCTTTCCTCTGCTCTGATCGTGACACCTGTTTGTTTGGCTGCGAAATCCCTGCAAAGTATAAAGCATCCTGTAACAGACAAAAGAAGTTGCACAGCATTTAAGGTATTAATGGATCCCTGTCACTGGGTGATGTTCATTTTAGCAGATATTATTTAGAGTACAATTCAAAAGAAATGCAGCTGTCACTTAAAAATCCCTTGGTATGTGCTGTGTTGCTTCTAGCCAGCAACACCTAGACACCTTCCTCGCTCTGCAATGCACCAAACTTTCAAAAAAACCCTTGACAACTGGGCCCTTGAAGTGAATAACCAGGATTTCCAGTTGGCTTGTTCCGTATTGTTGGTTTGTTTCTGGAAACTGGGATAAGGCATCCCTCTGGGGTACATGTGTATTTGTTACTGTAGAAATTAATGCAGTGTTGCTAAGTGTCTTTACCAAACTCCTATGGTAGTAAAAGATTTTTTAAGTAGCCTGTTTTCATTTGATTTCTGAGACTGCTACCATTTTTTTAAGCAGGCTGCATTATCCAACACACTATCTGAGACCTTATAAAATTTAGAGTCATCAGGAGGTTTGACTTCTTATTCTCAACACCAGGAAATGGTGAATTTGCTGTTGGAAACTAGACACTAGAAATATCTGATAAAATGGTATAAGACCATAATTCTCAGCAGTTCCTGTTTCCTGAAAGACTTAAATATTCTATGCCAAAGAGAGCAAAGACTTGATTTTCAGTAGGTGGACAGAAGATTTCTGAGCTTCCTGAAAGGGAAAAAAACCAAACACACCCGACAACAAAAACCAAAACCTACAAAGCACCTCCTTTGAAAGGGCCTCCACTGATGATCTTGGAGCTGACATCTCCAAAAGTCACCAGTCACTCTTGAAAACACCAGCTAGCGAGGCCGGAGGAGCTGGGTGCAGAGATGTGCTTGCTAACAATCAACACATTGGCTGTGTTGCCAAGAGGATGAAAAAGGAAGGAAAATCATGATAAAGACACTCTTTCCTCTTCCTTTGAACTTTCTTTCCTTACCTCTGCTTCTTCCAGAGCCAGCTGAACTTCTGACTTCTCTTGTTCAACCTGTTTCTTGATTTTTTCTATTTCATGGAGGCTCTTGTTTCCTTCACTAATCTGATTGGTCAGATCAGAAATCTCCTCTGAAATAAAAAGGATGGACAGATTTAGCGATCAGAGTGTCCCAAACATACTGCAATTCATGGAGCATGAGTACAGGACCTGTGCCTCAGACTACTACCTCAAGAGCTTGTCTGTATGCAAGCGCTGCCTTACTATCAATTATAGCAACTTTTTTTACCTAACTTGAAGGCACAGACTTCCTTGTAAATGCTTTTTTAAGTGGTTATAGCAGATTAGTTTTTATCTGTGATCTGCAGGCTAGCAACACTGTGCTCTGCTTTGGGAGCTGTCTAGGCTTCATCCACTGCACCTCTGCCATCTTTCTTGTTCCTCCCCTGAGACTGGCACCTCTGTCAGTGAGTTTCATTGACAGGTGAGCAAAGGGAAGCCTGTTCTCCTCTGGCCATACCAATTTCTATCGCCAGCATCAATCAGTGTCTCCAAACACATTGGAAAGCTAGGCTCAACAATGAGAGAAATGCCTTTCCCTACAGCTGTTATGGGGCACCTGCCATGCAGGTGTCCACTGGTGTGGCTCTTGCACTGGATGTGGGGCCCAAATAAAGCCTACCTTGGAGGTTCTTGTTTTCCCTTTTCAGCGTCTCCAGATGGTCCAGCGTCTCCTCATAGGCATTCTTCAGCTTGAAGAGCTCAGTGCTGAGGCCACGGGCCTCCTTCTGGGAAGCCTCCAGTTCAGCCTGTGACTCTTCATACTTCTGCTTCCAGTCATTGATGATCTTGTCAAACCCGCGCTGCTTCTTGTCCAGGGAGGCAGCTGCTGAGTTGGCCTTCTCCAGGTCAATCATCATGTCTTCCAGCTCGTTCTGCAGCCTGTGCTTTGTCTTTTCCAGAGAAGAGCACTTGGCATTGGCCGCCTCAATTGCTTCTTCAGCTTCTTGCAGGCGAGCCGCAAGCTTCTTCCTACCAGGTGGGAAGAGACAGTGAAATGACTGAGTGCCACCACTGCCATGTTATCCAGAAAATATGACACCAAAGCATTATCTCAATAAATCAGTTTGGAAAGGGAAAACTGGGGGGGGGGGGGGGGGGGGGGGGGGCAAGGGGAAGGGAGGGGGAAATCAAGCCTCTAGAGAGAAGGTACTATGACAGGCATAAAACCAGCTTAAATTATGAATGCTGACATGCGGCAGATAATTTTGTGCATCTGTGCATGCGTGTGAATATTTGAAATTGAACTTTTGAACTCTCAAGCAGCAGCTTGCTACTTGCTAGCTGTAACCAGTATTTAGACCTGGTCTAAATGAAAGTGTCATCTTCCTCCAGTTAAGAGATATGAGACAGAACCACCAATTAGGAGGCTGGTCATGCCTTGAGCTTTTGTTCATAGACTATTTAGATTGGGAAAATGGGGCTGGGAGTCCCGGCAAGAAGAGGTCCTAGAAAGAAAGGAGAGCCCAGAAAGAAGAACGTGAAGATGCTAGATGGAGAAAATATACTGGAAGTGGGGGTAAATCCTGCAGCTCAGAGATGTGTGGAGGCAGGTGCTGGAGATGCTCAGATACCTTGCCCAATAATGCCCAAGACTGGTAACTGGGAGTGGCTGCACAGCATGAGCCAGTGTGACTTTCTGCCCTCCCTTCCCAGGGCAGCCATCATCTCCTTACTGGGAAGGGAAGTCAAGACCGAGGGAACATAGCACTGGGCCAGGGCAAAGCAAGCGAGTGTGCAAGATAACTGAGTAGGGTAATCCAGTCTTGTTAGTTCTTAAATAAACCCCAGTATCCACATCCACTACTGCATGGACAAAGACTTAACAGAAGCATTGACCTGCTCAAGCAATGAAAAGAACAGAAGGACAGCCACAAATGACAGCAATGAGCCAGAGGGATTTTTCCAGCCAGGTTGCCCTATTTCCTTAGCACTATAACAAGTCCCAGGGAGCACAGTCCTGCCAGCCAAGGGCACGATGAAGTCCACATGACCCACTTACTTGGCATCTTCCAGCTCCTCAGTTCTCTGAATGGCATCGGTCTCGTACTTTGTTCTCCACTGTGCCACTTCCGCATTTCCCTTGGAGAGAGCCCGCTGCAGCTCTGCCTTGGCTTCTTGCTCCTCCTCATACTGCTCCCGCAAGAGATCACAGTCATGCCTGGCTGCTTGTAGGGCATGAGCCAGGGCGTTTTTGGACTGCAGGGATAGAAAGGTCACAGCATTGCAGGGTTACCTGCAGCAAACTCAAAACAAACAGCCCCAGAAATTCAAGAGGAGGGTTAAGCCTTTTTTTCTTTTTGCCTCTGGCCTTGACAGTCCAGGCCAAGTGAAGTAAGAAATGTTTGAAGTCATCCCTAACTGATGACATGCTGAGGAAGCTATCTAGACTGAAGATAATCTAACACCTCTGGGGAAGCATCCAAACTTTTAAAGATGCAAGATCTGTGATCTATGGAGTAAGTTTTATGTAACAATTATGGAAGCTGATTATTTTCCCATACTCTTCTCCTGTGACTTGCATCAGTCAGGGGCAGGAACTTGTATCAGTACAATTACCAAGAAGCATTCTCACTCCTCTGTCTCATTTCAGCTTTTATCCAGGCTACAAATGAATGTGAACAGTTTTCCCCTTTCCATCTCAATGAATGGGGGACAATCAAAGAATTACCTTGGTTTCCTCTTCTAGCTGTCTCCTAAGTTCTTCAATCTGTTGCGTAAATGATGTTTTCCCACGGGATAGCTGACTTATCAGTGACTCCTTCTCTTCAAGTTGTCTTATAAATTCACCTGCCACAGGATTTAACCAAAAAAAGTAAGATGATGAAATGACAAAGTCCCAGCCAAAATTAAAGTCCCACCTGTCCAATTCTGCTGAGGAAAAGAACTAACAGTGATTCTGGCTGGCCTTTTGTGAAGTTTCTTCCAAAGTTGTAACAATCAGACACTTCACTAGGATAGTTTTCCTTAGGTTGATTTGTTTGTTTGTTATGGGTTTTGTGGTTTCATACCTTGATTCGTTAATTTTAGTTCAGCTCATGGATCAGACTAGGCTGATGCTTACTTTCATGTGAAGTTGTAGCTGGTTTTGTTTATACTTTTCTTCACTACTTAACATTGCTTTTCCACAGACTTCTTTTCAGAGGGCTGCAAAGCACCCTGAGAACTTCAGAACAACCAGTGTACAGAACAGAGGGATACATAAGGAAAACTTCATTTATCACAAGAAGGGCACCACTGTGGGGTGCAAACTGCAGCTTTATAGGAGTACATAGAACTAACAAGAAAACACAAAGGAAATGAAAAATATATCTTTGAAAATACAGAGCAGTGGTATCTGATGAGGATGCAGAGATTAAATAGTACTACTCTGGCTAAAAAGATAGCAAGCTCTTAGTGGAAATGTATTTTTGGTCAGATGTGGGCATCTTCTAGAGTGCAATGCCCAAGGTCACCCTGAGGAAGATGGTATTTACACAGGCAGCAGCAGTATGCCAACTCCTTCATCTTCCCTCTAGCATTGCAAGATAGATGTACAGACCTTGTTCCTGAAACTGGGTACCTAGCGAGCACGTCCGTTTCAGCTCATGAGATGATATTTACCAGTATGCTGGTAAATATGGTTACAGATTTTGTTTTAAAAGCCAGTCTGAGGCAAAGTTCTCCCCCTCCCCCGCCCCCCCCCCCCCCCCCAAGGTTATAAAAATATTGAAGATCAGAATGTCAAAAGACACAAAGCTACTGCTCCATTCAGCAATCCTAATCCAGTCACCTTCAGGGCAGATGTCATTGCACAATATATCTCACCTATGCAGTGCTGAGGTACACCTGACAAATTACTGGGAAACAGTCTATCTGGGCTGAACATACACATACCATTCTCACTCTGGAGTTTTGTCTTCTGAGTAGTGAGGTCATTCATTAGGCGAGTCATTTCCTCCAGTTTTGTTTTTGTCTCGTTCAGATGGTCTTCATAAGTGCGACAAAGTTTCTCTGCATTTGCCTAAAGGGAATCAGGAGAAAAGACAAAAAAAGCTGTAGCCTCCAGGCAGCCATTTGGAAGCTGTAGCCTTCCAATTGTATCCTTTTTTTTGTTTATCTTTCAGAGAAACGGCAAACAGCAGACACACAAATACCACAGCAGTAGAGTGGGAATATAGTAGCCTGTGTCTACAGTCACCCAGTCTGATGGGTCTCCCCATCAGACCACCTTCCGCATTTGTTTTCCCTGAACTGTGTTCTGAATGGAAGCACCAGCGTAAAAATACTCTGCAAGAACTTCAAAAGCAATCACATGCCTATGAAGTTCAGGCATAGCCTCCTTATAATTGCTAGATGGGAAAATCGCCTCCAATGAAGAGTGCTTTACTGATTCTGCTTTAATTGCCATTTATCACAAATTGAGTTTGATGACAGCTTTCTAACTCTCAGAATACTGAAATTTCTTTTCTTCGCTTACACGGAAATAACTCTTTAGAGTGCTCTGAAAGCTATCAATACTATCTACTCAGGAAACAAAATCTACAATTCAGACATGAGAAGTAAAAATGCACATGATGGCCATTCAAGCCTTTGCTTTGCACCCTTTGCTAACATTGGTCAAAACTGTGAACCAAGGGCAGGATCTGAGAGGACTCTGCTTAGGATGAGAGATATCCAGCCTTGGATGCCATCACCCTAGTCATCACCAGCCTAGGGGAGCACAATTTAAGTGACACAGTTTTGTGCTCTGAGATATATGGGTAAACAATATACCTGGAACTGGGGATGCACTATGTGTTTTAGACAGGCCATCTTAATTGCTGTCCCATCTCCAGGTGAGAAGGGTTATAGCATCAGCTGAGGAGGGGGGGAACACTGTGCACATAAGCACCCTCAGTGTCCTGGGAAACCTTCAGACCAGCCTTAGCTACACATGACCTCTGGGAGTTTGGGAAGCCTTAGGACCCTTACTTTTCCCTTGACCATCTGCTCCATGTTGGATGACAAATCATCCACTTCCATCTTCAGCTCGCTTTTCTCCTTTTCCAGTTTCTGCTTGACCCGCTGCAGGTTGTCCAATTGCTCTCCCATCTCGGCCACACTGTCTGCATGCTTCTTCCTCAGGGTGGCGGCTGTGGCTTCATAGTGCAGTGTGGCCTCCTCGAGGTCCCGTCGCAGCTTCAGGAACTCTGCCTCACGTTTCTTGTTCATCTCCAGCTGGGCAGCTGTGGCTCCCCCAGCCTCCTCAAGTCGCTCACTTAATTCCTCCAGCTCTCGGGCCAAATCTGATCTCTGCTTTTCCACCTTGGCTCGAGCAGCTCTTTCTGCTTCCAACTCCTCTTCTAGTTCTTCTATACGAGCCTACCAAAAAGACATGAGCACCTTTGGATCACCTTCATGATGATTCCCACCAGAAGACCATGAAGCACCTTAAAAATTGTTAAACCCTCTGCCAGCCCACACTTTACAACACAGGTGGAAGCACAACAGTTAAAGGACTTGCCCATTTGTGCCAGTAAATCAGGTCTTGATCGAGTCACATCTTTCTCACAGTAGATATTGCTCTACAAGCTCAAGTTCAAGACATTTAGGTCAAATATATTGACCTTATAGTCATGTTACTTGACATTCAGCTGAAGTACATGAGAGAAGTTACTTGATAGTAGGAGTTGCAGCAAGAAATAGTGATTGAAGGGGACTCTGTTCCCATTTTAAAAGCTCTGTGACTTAAGTAACTTCTCTCTAGGACTGTTAAGTCAAAATTTCAAATACAACTGTGTAGAATTGCATGAAAAACAAATATTCACTGGGAGCAGTCTTTTTTATGCAACAGTTATTTTGACCAACCTGCCCTTCATGTCCAAGTTATGCAAATGTTCTTTATTTACAAAAAAGTGGAGCTGATAGTTTGGGTCAAGACATTTTGTTTGGACTGTGCTGACTTTCTTTGGCCTTTTCATTTCTGTTGAAAATTTCCTGTGCATTTGGACCCTTCCTCTAAATTTCAAATCCATGCTTATCACTGCTGAACTCCTCCCCAGCAACCATCCTCAGCTCCTTGGTTTGGAACAATATTGTTTCTTAAAATAAAATACCAGACACTTTCTGCCTTGCATTCTGTGGTCATATGTCCTACTACTGGGAAGGAACCACTGTAGAGCAGCACCCTGAGGGGAAAAGGGATCAGTCTGGGAAGCTACGATGGAGTTGCACCACTTTGGATCTCAAAGCCAAGCTGCAGTTAGCCATGAAAAGTCCCTGCAAAGCCCTTCAGTGAGGCACAAAGAAAAACTCATCCTAAGATATGAGAAAGAAGCAAGCTGACCTGAAGCTCCTTGATCTTCTTCTGCAGCTGCATCACTATAGCTTGTTCATCTTCTATCTTGGAATTCAGCTGGCTCATTTCAAATTCTTTCCTGCCATGGAAAGAAAAATCCTACTATGACAATTTTCCCTGTAGCTTCAAGTTAGGCTTTTGCAATTTTTGAAGGGTTGTTCAATAAAACTAATGTATCTAAAAATGAAACCAATCCTCCTGTATTGCTATTTGCATGAAAACACATCTTCCTCTGAGCAGCAGTTTCCAAGTCAAGATTCTGCATGCATTTGTGCAATTATACTTCTGGATCTTTGTGTCATAGAAAAGTAACGTTATTTTCAGACTCGGTGGAAAAATATATCTAACAGAGTCAGGTCTTTCAACAATACCGTCATAGCTAGTTAGGATGAGCAACTTTTTAGAGACTTTCTTCAGCTTTCTCCTCTGAGCAATGAAAAACATAAATAACTTTTTTTTTTTTTTTTTTAAAATGCTGGAAAGTGTAATGAATTCTAGTGTTTCAGGAATACCGTGCACAAGTAAGAGTGATTTTCCCTCCCTCCTTGGCTACACACTCTCTCCTCATGAAATTGCCTTTTAGCCACCATCAGAGCAGGATGACACATCTGAAGGCTCTGAAATGACATTGGTAACTGTGCTGCTTTATTTTGTACAACAGAATCAGTCTCTTACTTTTTTAGCTTTTCTTCCATCTGGAGCTTATCATTCTCCAAGTCCATGACACTCTCTTGGGTCAGCTTCAAATCCCCTTCTAGTTTGCGTTTTGCCCTTTCTAGATCCATCCTCACTTTCTTCTCTTGTTCAAGCGAGCCCTCAAGCTTTAGGAACAAAATCATTTATCAAATATGTTGAACACAGATGGTTTACAACAGTCAGATGTACGCTAAGCCCAGCTTTGTGCTGAACTCTAGCAAGTGGCGAAGCAGAAGTACTTAAGTACAAGCATCCTATTTTACTTTTTTTTTGTTTTCTAGCAGTCGGTGGGCATATGGGCTATAGAAATACAACATAAGGGCTAGTCTACGCTTTACATTTGTACAAGCATTACAGTTATCTTAGTAGCAAAATTCTGTTTGACTTCATGCCAATTACACTGCAACTGTAAACTGAGTGTATTTTCCCTTGTTATTACACTCCTTTCAAAGGCTGAACTACACAGGTAAGTTTTTATAGTGTTCCTGTAATTATACCTTTCACAGACAATACAAGGACTGCATTTCTAAATCCCTGATCATTTCTAAAAGGACAGGAATACATTTCAAAGCTTTGCAACATTTCAGACACATGCAAACTGTAAGTGGTGGACAAACAAGCCTGGGGAAACATGAAGGTAGAGCCACCTTACATCATCCACTTGCTGTTCCAGTTTCACTTTAGCTTTGCTCAGTGTGTTGACCTTGTCCTCCTCTGCTTGTAGGTCATCCAGAACTTGCTGATGAGCTTCTTGCAATGACTTTTTCTCCTTAGTAAGTTTGCTGATATTCTCATCAAGAGCTGCCATTTCTTCTGTCAGATTTTTGACCTGTTTGAGAAAGAAAGATATATTTGTAAGACTTTGAAGCAAGGGATCATCATAACCTGGCTCAAATGACTGTACTGAACTTGTGTGCAGGAAGACGATGGAAAGAAAGGGACCTCTCAAATGTACTAGATTCTTTCAGTGTCACTCTCATTGTGGTGGACTCCAGCTTCTGATTCTCTCTGGCAGAAGTAGGAG
This sequence comes from Balearica regulorum gibbericeps, assembly GCF_011004875.1. Classification (NCBI taxonomy): domain Eukaryota; kingdom Metazoa; phylum Chordata; class Aves; order Gruiformes; family Gruidae; genus Balearica; species Balearica regulorum. Next base: position 96,614,490 of record NC_046184.1, read on the forward strand.
ATGAGCTTTACATTTACAGGCTCTAAGAACTCATGGCCACAGTAGAAAATTGTTTACTTAAAAATGCCCAAACTAGACATAATTATTTAGCTGACTTGCAGCAAAACTCACTTCAGTAAAAGGGAAACAGGCTTATAGTTAACACTTTTTCCTTCATAAGGTCAAATAACTGTATATACTGATCCTTCAGTGTGCCCTGTGTAACAGACAGTGTAAAACCATCAAAAGACCAGTAGCCCTTGTCATAAAGGTAATCTATGCCTAACCTCTTCTGAATACATGGTAGAGTTCTAAAGGTACCTTGTTTTCAGTAGCATGCTTCTCTTTCTCTACTTTTGCAAGTGTTATTTCAAGATCATCAATATCCTTCTTGAGCTCAGAGCACTCATCTTCCAATTTTCTCTTCTTGGAAGTCAGCTCAGAATTCATCTCTTCCTCGTCCTCAACCCGCTCTGTCAGTTCTTTGACTTTGGCCTCCAGCTGAATCTTGGATTTAATCAACAAGTCGCATCTTTCCTCGGCATCTGCCAGAGTGTCTTGCTCCTGGTGTCGCACAAAGAAGAGCACAGCAATGACTGCCTGGCCTTTTTATTTCCTCACTTGTCCCCTATCCTGTAAGTGGTCAGAGAGCCTGATCCAATGCTACAGAGCAGCATAAGGAAAATTTCCTACTCCTCATTTCAGAAGACAAGACCAACAAGTAATTAAAGGAGCGGGATGAGACAGTGGTGAGCATGGCTAGTAACATATAAGATTACTTCCACATCTAACTGCCACGGACATTGCCTTGGACAGGACCTGTTAAGACTTGCATTGCTAGAACATGAGAATTTCTATCTGTTCTAATTTTTGGCAAGACTCTGGCAGGACCAACAGCTTATTTTAATTGAATTGTACTAACACTCCAGTCTGTAAGCCTTTTTGTTTCAAAGAACATCTAATAAATATATGAATGTGTGTGTCTACTCACAGCTTGGAGCTGGAGCAGCAAATCATTTTTTTCCTGAACTAGAGAGACTTGCTTTTCTTCAAGTTCCTTTCTCCTGGCTTCAGATTTTTCCAGGGCCTCCTTCAGTTTCAAGAACTCTTCCTTCATATTGGCCATCTCCTTTTCAGTTTCTGCAGACTTCAGAAGAGGTTTGATCTTAAAGAAAAGCTTCATCCAGGGCCAGTTCTTCACAGCCATAAAAGCACGGATGTTCCACTGAATTACAAGAAGGGCATCCCTGGTTTATGAAGAAAACAAACAAAATTCCCTACAGCTTAGCCTGAATTGAGAAAGTGAGAATGGTTAGGGTTGTTTTTTGTTGGTGTTTTTTTTTCATTCTTAGTTAGTTTTATGTCTTTGTTCTCAGTAATATTGGGAACTTGTACTAGGTTCCAAGATATACAAGAAACTTCCTCCCTATCTCTTGATTTTCCAGGACAAGAAAAATTTCCAAATCTGATTTTTACCAGAGCTGCAGGCAACTAATATACAGTTGCTATTATTTTTATCATACATCTTTAAACCTTTAATATATTGTTACAGCCTTAGGGACTGTAATAATGGCTCTATTCAACATATAATTTAATGGCAATGATTATTATGGAAGTGTTCAAGGCCAGGTTGGATGGGGCTTTGGGCAACCTGGTCTAGTGGAGGATGTCCCTGCCCATGGCAGGGGGGGTTGGAACTAAATAATCTTTGAGGTCCTGTCCAACCCAAACCATTCTGTGATTATCTGCTAAGTTTTAAGGGGACGCCTTCATACCTGCGTTCCACTATCTTCTGAAACTCAATCCGCATCAATCTGCCACGTGCTCTTGCCTGGATCATTGTTAAGATTTTCGCAAGTCTCTCATCCCTCATTTCTTCTAGATGGCCCAGGAGACCAGCCTTGAAGAACACCTGGAACATGCACAGATGTCATTTCACCATAACAAATGATTTTATTCCAGAGTTACAGACTTTAATGAAATCATTCAGAATATTATTTTTATTGGCATAAAGTGAAAGAGTACAGAGGGCCAAATACTACTTGCATCAGGGACTGCACTGTACAGTTCCAAAGTTATTTTAAAACCAGGTCTCATGTCCCCAGTTTTGAATAGGCCAAACTATTTTATTGCCGTATTTTAATTGCCACAGCACTTTTCAGCTGTGGCAGGGTTCAAAGCAGGTCAACTGAACTGCAAGTCTCAACTCCCATATCCCTGCTAATGGGATCATGTCATAATTGCACATGGCCTCATTTCAAAAGCTGCAGCTGATTCTGTGATCCATATATGTTTGAGTTTACCTATATTATATTAAATAAGCTATTGTTTTACTTGGGGGCATGGAGCATCAGCTGCTGCTGTGTCCAGTTGTAGTGTTGCTATGATAAAAGTTTTGTGGGAGCTTGAGACAGATAAATAAAATTCTTCTAGCACGGGTTAGAAATTAATATCACTTTGCTGCTATATGGCTGGTTCCTTGTATTACTAACTCTTCATTAATCACCACCACCAGAAATTGCATAATGTCCTATTCTGCAAATTAGATATTAGATACATCACTTTACTCTTTACATAAGCAGTGATGGTCTTTTCTGGTTACCTTGGTGTGTCCAAAACGATATTGGTTATGGTCAACATCTAAAGATGCCAGCAGTTTTTCAGCAGCTTTTCTGCTATCCACAAACTTATCCTCTGGGATCGCGCCTGGATTCAGAATGCGGTACCTGTTAATAACAGAAAAGCAATGAGTAAAATTGGCCTAGATTCTGCTTTTCCCCCCTCCTCCTTTTCCCCCAAAACTTAAAAAAAAAAAAAAAAATCACCTAGGGTAATTTCCTACTTTGCATCTACACAGACACAAGCAAGAGCAGAATTCTGCCTTCCATGTTCAGGCAAACTGAATGGAAAATAGACTTGAATTGACTAAAATAGCTCAAATAAAAATGAGAAGACATGCTTTGCTTATTTTGATTGATGGGTTAGGACGAGAGATGACACAGCTCTGCCTTACCTTTGTTTAAAGTCAGCATAAAGCACCCTGTTTGGGAAACCCTTACGGCAAATGCGAATGCCTTCCAGGACGCCATTACAGCGGAGCTGATGCAAGACAAGGAAAGCATCCATTGCACCTACAGGGGAAAACCAAGGCTAAATTAAATGGAGCTTCTCCATAGGGCTTAATCTTCATTTCACCAAGGAAACTGGAAAATGTGAGGTGTCATCTCCTGAAAGAGCAACACCATTGGAAAAGGTGAAAAACACAGACAGTATTAAAGTATAGTCTGGTGACTTGGAAGTAAGTATTGGAATGACATAGTTCAAATATACCAAAATTTTAAGACTGTTATGTTTTCCATACCTGGAGTTTTTGATTCATTGGGAATAATGCATCGTACAAAGTGAGGGGCTGTAGATCTTAGGTTAGTCATCAGCTTATTTAAATTTTCCTAGAACAGACATATTAAAAAAACAATTAGCTTTAGTAGTTTAGTGGAATTTCAATCACTTATTTCTTTGGTTTGTTGGTTGTTGAGTTTATTAAGGTCATCTCTCTAAATAGTCTCCAACAAAATTATAAGCTTACCAAAATTATTACAGATAAATGTGTTCAAATGAACCAAAGTAAAAATTAACTTTATTATTGGAATCCACATCAGTTTTAGCAAAGTTTTAAGATGACACGTGTTTTACTTACAACCCCAGAAGTGTCAGAAACAAGACGAGCAAGCAAGATGCTGTGTCATCCTGCAGAGCATTTCTGTAAAGCCAACTGCATTTTTGCCTATTCACTTCCCCACTCAGTGAGGATAGTTCACCTTTCCCATCTGTTCCTCATAAAAGCTAGGTTTTTGTCCTCCTGGCCAAACATTTCCCCTTTATTGATCTTAATCTGGTATCTCCTAGGCAGGCAGCAAGCTGGCTGGGAAGAAGCCAACCATTCAGTGCCTACCAGTGATGACCAAGCTCTGAAGGAAAGTGTTTTGTCTAGTAAGCAGAAAATAGAGACCATTGGAGGTGGAATAGAATGTCATCAGCACAACAGTTCAAATGGAAAATTCCTCATTCGCCAGGCAGGATGATAAATGAGAACCTGAGCTGGGTACTTAGCAGCTCTTTGTGTGCTGGAAAGCGGGCTTCTATTTGTGGATAATTAAATTACTGAGTGATCTTTCAGCTGTCTTTATGATTCTTCACCTGGTAAGACACAAGTCTCAATTTCCTGTGATTTCCCTGCATGAGGTGTACCTCCAAACAAGATAAAATGACATCACTGGTGGGAGATAACTACTTCCTTCCCTACCTGAGGTATGCCTACATTACAGCTTCCTCAGTGTTACCCAGAAGAAATTGTACTAATGGTAAATTACAGGTCCCATTTTTCCCCAGGGATGATCCTGGTGACAACTTCTACCAGGAGCACATGCCAGTCCCAGCAGAAGGGAATTGCTCAGGAAAAAAGGCTATATGACATTCCACTCAACAACTTTTGTTTTCCATGACTGCTCTAACCCTGGGATCCAATTACAAACAGTAATCAGATAGGAACTAGCAAATTACTTGTGATCAGCTCCTGTTCCACAGACATGCATGAAGCAATAAGCCACAAAATAAGTGATAAATGTTGTTCACAAGATTTTGTGATACTTTCTCATATAGAATAGGAAACTCTTAATCTCCTGAATGCTCAAAGATGACAAAATGGATCAGTCCCTCACACATGTGGTTTTAATAACAATATATTCACTTAGCCAAGGGCAATAACCCAGGTCTAAATCAAATTCTGATGTTGGATTTCAATTTTTTTTGCCCATTACAATCCTTAACATTCCTCTTCAATGTATTGTCTTAACTCAGACCATCAGGTGGGGCGAAGAAAACAAACCTTGTGCAATGAGGACACCGTTTGAAAAGAAGCACCTTTCTTGCGTTTCTTTTCTCCACCTTGGTCAGCTAAGGAAAAAAAAAAAGAAAAAAGAAAGAAAAATCATAATCTGTATCTTGTATCTCAGTAAGGGGTGCAGGCAGGGCATGGGAGATGGATGAACTGTTCTGATAGTGCAACTCTCTTTGAATGGAAGGCATAGCTAATGACTTGATGGCTCTGATTGCTCAAATCTTATACAAAACATCCTGAACATCAAGTATGATATATCACAAGTTTGCAGCTCTCTGTCCATACTTAGGATTTTTGTCAAAGACCACTGGAAGCTTTCTGGATTGTGTTTGCATTTCAGACCTACACAACATGACTTGTTATGCAGAAAGTCCATAAATATGACTAAGGAAGAGAAATAACTTTTAACTGAATAGAGTCACCTGTAGTTCATTTAAAAGCCTATAGGGTGAGACGATGCAGAAAAGTAACGCTTAGGGAAAATTTATACTTTATATTGTACTGTATAGACACTGGTTGTCCTGTGACTGCTATGCGGACACTGAACATGCACAAGTAACATTGGTCCAGAATAGAGGGAAACGAATATTTATTTTGTAATTTTAGATGTAGTAGCTTTACATCCCCTGAATTTTGCTTAAAGCTTCAGAGTCAAAACCACTCAGATCCTCCAAAGGAATGCTGGTTTCTGACATGCCCTTTACGAAGTTTCACAAGAGCCAAACTTGACGCAAAAACATACAGCAATTGTGGTAGCTTTCTAAACACTGAACTATTAGATCATTCCCAGGAGGTCTGGCATTCTGTCACCTGTCAACAACAGTTAACATAAAAGGAGAAGTGAAGAGTGCAATATGCTTGATGCAATTATCCACAGCCTTTCCCCCTTTTGAAAGTGACACTGCCGAGACTGGAAGAGGCTAATCTGGACAGGCTGTTCTTTTCTCCTGATGCTGAGGAAAAACAAGGTAGTATTCTGACAGACAGGAATATCCACAGGCAAATAGGCAGTTAGTAACTTGCAAGAATTTGCTAGTGGCAGGATTTTTGTTATTTACATTCAGCTCTGCCTCATTCACATTATGAAGTTTGCAGCCTGCTTGCTCCCTCAGAAAGTGTCTTATGATTCATGACAACAACCTCCATAGAAATGAGGTTACTAATAAATAGGCTGTAAGTGATTGCAACTTCAGGATGTAAGAGCTACATCTTTGTAATGAATGCCAGTCTTATTTACTTAAGATCAATTTTCTGGATGCTTGCTATTTGTCTTCTCACAAATAAAACAGTTCTGTGTAATGCATACAGCTTAAGTTCTCAGACATACATTAATCTTGTCAAACAAAAAACAACAGCAAGCAAAAAGGAAGACATATTGGCAAAATCTTCTACTTTGGCCAGTGTGGAATGGTGTTCAGGTACCTTCAATGTCTACTTGCCACTAATCCAACAAAATATTCCAGACCTCCCTCTTAAACTTTGTATTTCTTATTTAATACAGAGTGGCAAACAAGGAAGACTACAGCATGGGAAACAAGAGCTGTTCTTGTTCATAGGCATTTATGTACAAAATTATTTGTGCAACACTTGACTGCATATCTGAACACTTGCATGCTCAACCTCCCACTGGAGTGTTCACAACACACAGATTTCCTTGCCAAAATTGCTCAGAGGTATTACACATTCAAACTAGCTGAGTTAATGGCCTCCTTGGTATAACTGGCAAACTCCTACAGATGCTGTGCACATCTAAATAATTAGTCACTGCCTCATTTAGCACTGAGTCAATTGCAGTTGAGAGAATTGTTTTTTCTTGAATTTATTCCCAAGCACACATCCCAGAAATGAAAGAAAGCCCATGTGAGCTGATTCTGCTTACCGCTGTCAGCGCCAACGTAGCTTTCAAACAAGCTTGCCAGGAGTTTGTTGGATGATTTTTGGAAAATACCTACTACCGTTTCATTAAGCGGGTCTTTGTTCTTCTCAAGCCACCCGATGATGTTATAGGGAACCTGCAGCAAGGCAATGAACACAAACCAGAGGCTGCAAATGTTCTCCCTCAGAGTAGCCAGTAGCTCCTTATGGTTTGGCTTGAGGCCAATGACCTTTTGTGAGATGCTACTCTCAGAGCAGTACCAGCCACCCGATTTTTCATCATTTCCCCTCCAAATTTCTGCTTCTTAATTCCCAAACCTCTCTTCCTAATAATTACCATCTGAATCCTACACACCCCTTCCAAACTATCTGGTCCCTACATCTTCTCATGGACTCCATGTGGTTGGCTGTAGAGGTACCACATGATATCAGTGTCCCAGGAACCCTACTAATAAGTGCTGAACTATAAAATGCACAAGTAATAATTTCACCTCACAACAGCATGCTACACCAGAATAATCAAGATCTTTTGACAGGAATTCAATGATTAAAAATCTAACTCCTGGACTGTTCCACAGCTCTGTTTAGTGGGAAAATAGGCTCTGTTATTAGTACCACAAGGGGATAGAAATTCTAATTTTCTTCACTGAGTACCTTAACAATGACAAATAAAGAGCAAGATGGGCATTATTTTTCTTAATGAATACAAAATTAGTTTAATGTTCAATTATAATTTGAAATTAACAACATCAAGTATGTTCCAGCTCTGCTGTGCTGAGACTTCATATCAACTCTAGTTTGATGAAAAATTTCCCGGGTCCCTCTCAAATTCTTTCTGCCTATCTGGTCTGTAAACTGAACTCTGACACTGGGCAAGTTTTGGCTCAGGTATCACAGTACTGGATTGTATTCTCATTCACCCTATCATCAATGGACCTGTTAACTAAAAACCTTCACAGCAGAATTAAACACATTTCCTTTTGCTACTTTGACACACCAGTCCTAACACGAGTTAAAAGGGATGTCAAATCTTTTTTTTTTTTTTTTTTTAAACATCCCTGAAGTTAGGCAGAGATGACTCAGTCCATTTGTTCAGGGAACCAAAATGGAAAGTTGGATGCTGCTGATGTTTAATCACTAGTCTGAATCTGATTACAGGAAAAGTGATAAAACCAAGGCAAGGCATATTTTCAGCAAAAGCACTGTTAGCTTTCCCTAGGTTGTTTCATTTTATTTGTGTATCCAAGGACCGGATGTCCTGGCGTCTGGTGACATCTTATTTTGGTGCACTACTTGTGCAGAGTGAGTAGACATCTGCTTTTACTCCTCACTGTACCCTCTTCATCCTTCCCACCCTCCCTCATTGTGTGCTACGGACTTCCCACCTGGAAGACCTCTAATACAAAGTCTAGCCACCAGCAGAGGAACTTACTGCACCGGCATAATGGAGAAGTTCAAAGTGAGCTTCATATTTCCTTTTCTTATCAGGCCTGGGCTTCTGTAAGTTAGGTGACTTGCCAAGATGATTGTCATAGAGTTTGGCTTTGAATGTCATATCTGTAGCTTTTGGGAACATACATTCCTCTTCAAGGATAGACAGGATTCCCAACGGCTGTGGATTTAAGAAGATCTTTGTTGGAAAATGCTTTGGGTGCCTGCTTTCAGTAGCTCTGCAGCCTTTAAGTTTGATCTGATGGAATTTTAAGCCTGCAAAATTTCTTCTCATCTTGAGGAGGAAACCTTTGCCTATTCTGTTAAAATAGTAACTGCACCTTTGGCTATTCAGTATGTCACTTCTGCCTTAGGAGGCTTTCTGATGACTTCAGAAAGGATTTGATTTACCTTTCAAGGCAGTTGGACCAACTACCATTTTAGCGTCCGTCTCTCTGGGAAAGATGAGCCAACTTCCTAGCACTGGACAGATTGAGGGATTAGGATCATGTATATAGATATCTTACCCCTGGAGAAAAAAGTGATCAAGTACAAAGGTGCCTAATAATCAGCTTTTCTACTCCCAACTGTTCCAAATGTCCTGCTAAGGCAAGACTCAAAATTTCATTTTTCCTCACAGATCAGCAGGATTAGATGGATGCCATAAGACATGGCAGAAAGAGAGACACAACAAGGGACAGCTGTCCTCACCAGGACCACATTATACTCACAAAGAAGGGAAAAGGAAAGGCATATCCCACGCTGCGGAAGCAGTGAGAAGGAAGCTATAGTTCCAGGCTAGGAAGAGCATGAAGGACTGTGCACATCAACATGCAATGTAATGTAACATAAGAAACAAGGGCCTCACGGGAGAGGTACAGGGCATGGGATTGAAACATGGCATTTGCCTTGAAAAGCTGACAAGTATGTTCTACATATGCTTAACGTCAAACTAAGTAAATGGAAAAACAATAGGGCCAGAGAAAGACAAAAGTAAAACCTGAGGAAGATTATACAGCCACACAAATTAACATTAACAGCTTATTGTCACTCTTGGCTCTGTAAGGCAAACTTAAGGGGTAAAGCCAAATAGCCATAAATGCTATAAATACTGATTTTCATTTGATTCTACGTATCGCACGTAGAAAGGCAAGAAACTTGTCCTGCTGTTTATCTTGCTCTGTTCTCTGGTACTTAAGGACATCACCAAGGGAGCATCATGAATAAAACCAATTCAGTAAGCACACCTTAGCACTCCTGTACATACCTTCTCAATGAGATCAATGCAGGCCTGCAGGTCCATGCCAAAATCAATGAATACCCATTCAATCCCTTCCTTCTTATATTCTTCTTGCTCCAGGACAAACATGTGGTGATTGAAAAACTGTTGCAGTTTCTCATTAGTGTAATTGATGCAAAGTTGCTCAAAGCTGTTAAACTGCAGAAGGAGATAAAAAAGAAGCATTTGCACCACAGTTAACCTATGGCAAGGGCTTGATGGAACAGCAAGAAGGAAACTGTTTACATCTAAAACCTTCTAAACAGTAACTGGTTGAGAAACTACAGAGCATCGCACTGAAGGCAAAGGAGGGGGAAGTCAGTAGCAGGCTGCTGGCTGCCTCATGTACTGTCCCCCACAGCGTGAGGATGCCCAGATTTGTTCAGGTCACTCAGGACACATGTGCCTTTCCTTCAGGAGCACGCCACCCCAGTCCTGTAAAGTAGAACCGACACGCTTTTTGCTCCACTCTGCATGGAGAGCAATACATAGCAACAACAGCATTAAGCACTTATCTTCAGGAATGGATTCTGAAAAACAGAAGTTGTGATGTGCTTTTCTCACATGCACTTGTTTACAACGATGACAGAATAACAGAACAGCCCAGGTTGGAAGGGACCTCGAAAGATCATCTGGTCCAACCTTTCATGAGAAAAGGAGCCTAGATGAGATTATCTAGCACCCTGTCCAATTGCATCTTGAAAACCTCCAGTGATGGGGACTCTACCAAGTCCCTGGGGAGGTTGTTCCAGTGAATGATTGTGCACACTGTAAAAAAATTCTTTCTTACATCAAGATGAAGATAGATCTCCTACACTGAGATACAAAGGGGAAGAAATATCACACCCTATAAAAGATGCTTTGTCTCAAAGAGAAAGAGAATGCATTCTCCTAAAACATAGCCCAAAGCATGTGAGATGCTGTCTTTGCTAAGGGTTGCCACCCTCTTCCTCCCCAGGAACTGTCAGCCTGTCCAGCTGTGTTAGATGTTGAGTGTTTTCTACATCTATTCATGGCAAAACCTTGTAAAATTGTATACATTATTTCCTTTGTGGCTTTCTCAACACTTTGCTTCTGTTCATTTAGAAAAACAAACACCCACTCAAGAGCTATCGCTTGGTCTCTTTTATGTCCTTCCACCAAGTCCTCACACATTAATACTCACATCAAAGATTTCAAACCCGGCAATATCCAGGACTCCAATGAAGAATTGTCTTGGCAGCTTAGTGTCCAAAGTCTTGTTGATACGGACCACCAGCCATTTGAACATTCGGTCATACACTGCCTTGGATAAGGCCCCAACAGCATACAAAACCTAAAATACATGTTTCAAAATACCACTATGTGGAACAGAATTCACTTTGGAACAAAAGAATTTCAGTACAGTAGCCTATTTCAGTCCCTGCTTATGGTTTAAATGATATTTCACAATGATTCTTGGAATCACCAAGGCATACTTAATACAACACACAGCTTCTCCCATTATCTATACTGACTTTTCTTCAAATTATTGTTATGTATATGTATGTATACTAACACGTACATAAAGTGCTAGTAAAGTACCTCTTGGGAAAGAGGTAGACAGCAAGTTGCAAATGTTTTAATCCCTTACATTGCTGTGGAAGTTAGGTACCAGAAAGCTCACGGGCTGGATGCCAGCCATGATGCCCAGAGCTACTGCCAGAATAGGAAAGGTCTCTGCTCAAGTTGCTCATTGCCATTTGCTTCTAATTTTTGAGGGATGCTATGGCATAAGCAGGTGAATGGAAAGGTTGTCAAAAGTCTCTTTAGCCTATGAACGGCTGCACCAATAGGATGGACACCTCTCCAGCAATTTTCTTGTCTCTGAGCCTGTCCCACAGCCTCTCTTCAAACAATAATTTTCATCGTAACCAAATGCTGCAGCGTCTTCTACTACACTGCTACAGCTGCAGCAGTGCTAAACCAAGGACTTTTGTTTCCTAAATTGAGAGATACCTTTAAGTAGATATTGCTTTTAGCTGATTGAGGTCACACAGAGCTTAAAATTATATGAATAATGAATGAGTGATGAGTGAATAAATAATCCATGGCTCAACTCTTCTAGGTAACTATTCTCATCCAGAATTAGATACCAATCCCCATGTAGTTTTACTGCACCTAGTTTCCTTGGGCAGCTGCTACTAACACATCAGAAAAACAATCTTATCAAAGGCAGTGCTAGCCACTATTCCTTTGTCAGTCTCTTTACCAGTTTCCTGCGCTTTCACTGTCTATTTCCCCAAGTTTGGGCATATAAAATGAGAACAGGTACCAGAGGTAGATGTTAATATTTCTAGCAGCTGTCTGTCTCTCTGAGACGTTACAGATGAATCCTCAAGGCTTACGGGACAGGTATCCAAATACCCTGAAAGCTTCGCCTTACCTGTTCAACACTTTGACCTTTGGTCACATACTCGTTGCCAACTTTCACTCTAGGGTGCAATAAGCCCTTAATCAAATCAGAGGAGTTGATTCCCATTAGGTAGGCAGCTTTGTCAGCACCTGATCAAGAGAAATGAGGTTTCAACTGGCTTTGAACTTCTACACGGAAACATGCCTAGCCAAGAAAAAAAGTACTAAGTATATCCACTGCTTCTTCCTCACAGTGCATGATACCTGCCAGACTTTTGAAGGTAAGGAGCAATTTTAGGTGTTATTCTTACTTTCAGTGCCATCGGCCTCTGCCTGCTCTTCTCTGGGTCTTTGTTTGAATTTCATGTTCCCAAAGTGCATGATGGCACCTGTGAGCTTGTAGGAACCAGACTTCTCATCTGGCACAAATCCCAAGATGTCCATGGCTTGCTGTGAAAAGGAAATGCAGATATTTTGTCACTTCCCTATTCAAAAGCAATGGGATTTTGCAGCTCAGCAATCTACCTGTGCATGGCAGGTATTACTAACCTGCCAAGGGGTGTTATCTCACAAAGCAGCCACTGTAACACCCTGGAGACCCAGCAGTGGCTGGGAGACAGGAGGAGAGCTCCCTTTTTTAGGATTTTATATATCAAAATTACAAGAACATTGTGCCCATGGGCATTACATGGAGCAAGGTCAGATTCAAAAGTATAATAGTTTATCAGGCCTTGTGCTTCATAGTATGAATGCAATTAAGACCCATTTCTGTTTTCACTTTAGTCCAATAATTTCAGTGACAGAGGTTAGGCTCCTGCCAGCACTTTTCCTCCCCACATACACCTAATCTATGAAGCACAAAGTCAAATCAATACAGGCTTACATCCGTCGCCATCAATTCTTCTCCATCATCCAAGTTGTCCACCGTAACTACTCCTTGTGAGCAAAAGTGGTAGTCGTATGGGTTGGTAGATACCAGTAGCATATCTGTAAAAGAATTGCTAAGGTCAAAACTGCTATCTATTCAGGATATCCCCAAAAAATGGTGATTGAAAGATCAACTCTGACATACATTTGTTTCTGCACAACTGTGTATAAAGTTGTTGGTGGGTTTTGGGGTTTCGTTTGTTTGGTTGTTTTTTTACAACTGCAGGGCAGTAACGGAGCAACCAACTCTCATTCTACTATTCTAATCTGAAGACCAAGATTTAGAGAAAGCGTGAATAAAAAAAATATGGGAACACTGCATACGCATCTATTAAGCATGTTTTGCAGCTGAGTTCATCATTTCCCATGTAGCCCTACTTTCCGCCTTGCATGCCTGTAGGGGTAAAAATCCCATCTAAGTACAGAGGAGAAAAAAGATTTTAATATTATCCAAGACAAGGACAATGAGCACAGTTCCTCTCTTTTATAACAGTCTCACAAAACAGCAACTTCCAGGACTTTTTGCAGAAGACAGTTGGCTCTTGATGAACAAAAGTCTGAATATGGTGCTCTCTTTCTCTCGTCTTGCCTTTTCCTTCACATCAAAACCCCAAAATGTAGAGTTGTTTTCTAGAAAGCTAGCTCACTCCAAAACTACAGGGAGAGCCCTGCTTCAAGAGCCTGCAGACAAGCTTGTGCTGGCCAGAAAAGTGTGTGCTGTTGTGGAGTATACAGACAGAGCGTTTATGAGAAAGAGCGTATTTTCCCAGCACAGGGATTCACGCAGGAATCTCAGTGCAATGCTTCCTTGAAATCTTTCCTGTAATTGTCATTAATTAGGCTAGTAAAAGCTAAGAGGGTTAGGGACTTGGCCACGCACTGTCAGGATAATAAGACTTCAAAACAGATTATGAATGCTATGGCTTAGTAGCAGTTTAGTGCAGCAATAAAGTGACTTTTCAATGTATTTTATAAAATATGTATCTTCAGAGCAGAAATTAAATTCAGCAAACCACATCACTTAAATAACTAGTGAAGGTTTTATTCAAAGCATTAGGAGATGGGAGCAGAGACACCTCATCTGCTCTCCGCTCCTCTCCAGCAGGTCTACGGGACCCAATTCAGCCAGGGAAAACTTGAAAGGGGTAATCGCCACGCAATCAGCAACAGGCAGCTTTGCTTATTCCCTCTTGCTACACAACATGCCAGGATGCCTGTATTGGCACTTGGGCTGAAAGAGGAAACTAGCTTTTCTTCATGGACCTACAAGCAAATCTCCTCATATGTGAAAATATGAATAATTGAAGTTTTATCACCACAAATGCTTTAGAGGTGTAGCATTTTCGAGGTGTTTCGAGACCTTGGATTACACAAATTCAGTGTGACATTTTTTTGCCTTTATAATGCTACGTTTTAAAAGTCCTGTCTGAGTCTTATTCCCTTAGATGAATCTGTAATATCACTTCACTTTATAGGGTACCTGCATCAGTATATCACAGAAAAATGGTCGCTGTTGCTGCCATTGGAAGGGCATCTTTAAAAGAGTGTATTTGCCAATGGAAGTTTGGTTTCGTCAAGTGGAAGCGTAAGGGCCTTTCTGCACGTGAGTTTGCCCCCTGATCCCTCCTCAGCCACTCTCTATTCAGCTGAAGGTTGGTTCTTAAAAGCTGTGGATCCACGTAATGCTTACCCAGTAACTCTGGTTTCTTTCCTGATAGGATTTGGTAGAAGATGTGGTAGTCTCTTTCGCCCGGTTGCTGGAAAATCACTCGGGATTTCTCCAATAAATCTAGTCACACAAAGGAAAATTCAGTGAGAAAGAAAGGCTCTCCAAGCTTTCAAATGAGCAATTGTATTTTTTAAAAGGAGAGAGTTTGCTGCTTACAAATCTCAATATCAGCAGATGACAGCTTGCCTGTGGTTCCAAAATGGATTCGGATAAATTTACCCTAATTCACACAGAAGAATATTCTAATTAGTGCATATAGTATACACAGGTAAACAAAGGCTACTGTTTGAAGGCAATCATTTAACCCAAAGAATCAGTTTATGCTAACTCCTTGGCTTAGCACAGGCAGATTTTGAATGAGAAATATCGAACAATGATATTACACTTTTCCAAGCCTAAATCTGTAGACGCAGCTATGTAATCAGCTTGTGGGGAAAGGATAACAGTGTACTTATCTGACAGGCTAAGACAGGGGAATGCACGTAGCTTCCAGTTTCATGATGCAGGTTTACTGTAATGCAGGACTCAGAGCAATAAGCCCGGGCATGAGACACACAGGCTCCTTTTTTTGACTCCTCCTCATTTGCAGTCCTAACTGACACGCAACTACTTACGTCAAAAGAGTGCTGTGATTTTACACTGCTTTACCCATTAAATTTGCATATTTATCCTCCAAAATTCCTAAAAATTGACTAGTTTTCATTTAATTTATCATATTCAAATACATCCACTTTTTTAAATAATTAATTTCTGTTCCAGCTGACAAACTCCTTATACAATTGTTTAGCTTTTCACAGATGCTTACAACCGTTGACCCTCTCCACCCCTTCCAAATTCATTTTTAACTGGATTTGTTAGGGAAGCATGGGCTATAAACTCAGTCATGCTCATGCCATTCCTTTTGGATGTCTGAGCCAATGTCAACCAGATGGGGCAGAGGCAGAGCTCCCAAGGGGATTGCTCTCCTGCAAGCCTGATGGAAATGAGGAGAGGCCCAAGGTCACATCAGCACTGAGGGACAAGGAGGGGCAGCTTACTCAGCCAAAAAGGTAAATGGTATGGCTGAAAGGCAGATGTGTGGGTCTGCAGAGGGGTAAGTTGTGGGAGGGAGCAGGGACCTTGGTGCATTTCTGACACTTCATGACAAAGTAGAGCTAATACAGGGAGAGGGAATGACTTAGGTTGGTGGAAGACATGGTAGAAAAATAAGGCTATGCAGCAGAGGCAGTCCGGCGGAAGATCTGCCATTACTATTCAAAGGGCTTCATAAACCCAGACTTTGCTTGTCTCCTGATCATGTACAGTTTAAACAATTATTCAGGGTGGATCTTTCTTTGTTTCTTGTTATCTTTTCAGTAGTTTTTCCTGGTTAGATCCTACTTTGTTATTCTTCCTCTGTGTGGAAATCCAGCCATTTTAGTGGACAAAATGAGAAGCAACTTATGAAGGGATTACTACAGAGATGTTATTAACTGGCCATTGTTGAAGAGGACATCATTACGCTGTGTTACAGACTTACAAAACGTGAGGAGTTATCGTTTCTCAGGGTTTTGGCATTTCCAAAAGCTTCTAGGGCTGGGTTTGCTTGAATGATTTGATCCTCCAAGGTTCCCTAGAAATCAAGGTTGAAATATTGTTGAAGAAACCTACTGTCCACAAACTCAGCTGTCAACTATAACTCAGCCATGCTTTCACTTACAGACAAGACAGGGTAGCAAAGTGATTTAGCTCCACCCCAGGGGTGGCACAGTGTGAATGGTATAACAGCAAGATCATCAGTCAATTATGAGTGCTTAAAAGGCCTCAAACATTCTGCTGCTCACTACTGTTTTGCTTTGTAGATTTTATATTTTATGCCATCTGCCTATGAAAGAAATCACCATATCTTCCCATGTACTGTGAAGCATGTGGGGACATCCAAGTGAGTATGTGTAGAAGAGGGGCTATCGAAGACAGTGACAAGCACTAAAATGGGTTAGATTTGAAAGCATTCAGAGCTTGTAATATTTGGGATTTTGGAGATGAGAAAAGCATTGTCTGTCACTCACACAAACTTCAGTTTGCTGAAGCAAACTACTTTAACTGCCTGGACTTCAGGGATCCTTCATGAGGGGAACCACACAAAGTGAAATGCTGAGGTTCGAGACACGGACTGACAGATCCTGGTACCATTTTCACATGGAAAATATAAAATAGCAAAGCTGATGACTTACCCCAGTTCTGGTAGCTGGTTGCTGTTGAAAGAGGAACACAATAGAGAAAAAAAAAAAAAAAGAGAGAGAGAATGTCAGTACTAAGATGAAGGACATCACAAAAGATAAAGATTAGCAAGGTTAGACGTCTATGGGCACCAACACACCAGTAGGACTTTTTGAAGCCTTCCTTCAAAAAGCATGTGCGACTGTTGTTTTGTGTTCACCATACATCACAAAACAGCCGAGTGCTGTTTGTACCAAGCTTGTTGTTTTAACCGCTGCTCCAAACATCTACCTGGTTTTGCTCTGGAGATGTTCCACAATGAACCAAAAGGCTAACTAACTGGACAGAAAAAAGAGACTGGTGCCAGGTAGTAAGAATAAAAGGATGTAAATGCAAACAGACAAGTTTTAGACAATTAGCTCGTGCTGCATTTAAACTCTTGGATATTTGAAAAAAAAGGAGGTTATGATAATGAAAATAAAATGTGACCTGGGTTGATAAATTACATGGAATATCTTCCAGCTGCAATATCTGTTATGTGCACAATTTTTCCATGACCACGCCAGGCTTCAGACACCATTATGAGCTCGCAGAAAGCTGGCTCTGGACCACTCAATCATTTGTTAAGAGACCCTTGCTGGCCTCAGATGAATGTATGTTAGATTTTGGTGACATGAATTATGCGTACAGAATCCAAGCCTAGCTGAAACTTTGGCCTTATAAATATAGTTCATAGGAATCAGTTAATTCACCACAAAAGAGCGTTGAGCCTTCAAGTGCAGTGAAGCTTGTAGTGAATAAGCTCAGAGCAACACAAGATAAAAGCAGCGTGAATATGGTATTCACAGTAACCTTAGAGAGCACTTATAAGCAGAACAGCACTTATCCAAAGAGAAATATAGAAAAGCTGATTGAAAAAAAATACTTGTCAAAACATTCTTTTTTTGTGGACAAAAAAAGCTTTCAACAAAACAGACGTTTTGATGAGAAATGATAATCCTAGTCCTTTTGAAGTCTATTTTCCTTGTGAAAAGAACCAGATTTCTTAATCTTCACAGTCTCCCCATCTTTTGACCAGCTTTAACACAATCAGAAACATTTAACACACTGTCCTGGTTTCAGCTGAGAGGGTGAATTTTTGTTGTAGTAGCTAGTATGGGGCTATGTTTTGGATTTGCTGTCCTCTCTGTGTCCCCTCCCAACTTCTTGTGCACCCCCTGCCAACCCACTGGCAGGGCCTATAAATTCAAACTAGCACATTCCAATCAAATCTGTCGTTATCTCGAACCCTTTGAGACACACACAAATGCTAAAACTCCTAGAAAAAAGCAGCAGCAACAAACAGCTGTTCAGAACCAGGAGAGGTTTTGCTGCTGCATCTGGAGCGTGGCAAGTTCAGGGGAGCACTGCCCTCCTGCCTTCAGAACAGCATGCTCTCAGTAACGCTCTGTAGAAGCGTCAGTATCTTTTTCCAACAGTTTTTCTTCCTAACTGTGCCTGTTGAGGTCTAGCGCATGGTCTAGTGCTCGGGATGCGGACTTGTGAGGTTAGTTGTACACAACAGGAAAACCTTGGGAGTGTGAAATGAAACAGCCACCAGCAGACTTACGCTCTTTTTACCAGGTTCACCCAGGGCTGCCACGGTGGCAAAGTACTGGATGACACGTTTCGTGTTGACAGTCTTGCCAGCACCGGATTCTCCACTAAAGGAAGGAGGGAGATAACATAGGCATTTCTCAAACAGTTGTAACTCATCCTTTCACCCTCCTGTCCTGCCAGCTCCTCCCCACACACAGGCTGTTCTTGGAATCACTGACTCCGATTTCTGCAGCCTGTCATTTGGCCACGTCAATGGAAACCATATTAAAGTGACTGAATGAAGAGGTGAATGCCTATGATAGCAGCAATTAATTTTTCACGTGACTGGACTCAGAAATCTAGTACAAACCCATGCTATACTGAGCTTCTTTTAAGGGCATGAAGTTTTATTACAGACATCCAGACTGAGGATCTGAGGTATACCTATATATAGCTAATGAATTAGAAAACATACAGAAAAGCTGCAGTAATTTGCTGGCGTTATCCAGGAAGCACATATGAACTATACAGAGAGATACCCAACTCTCCATCTTTCATGCTTGCCAGTAAATGACGTGCCTGTTCTTTTCTGCCTTGGTCATCTCCCTCCATTTAGATGTGTCTACACAACATTCTTAAATATAATTTGCAGCAGGAGCAACCACATTGAAAAGAATTGTAGAATCATAGAATGCCACGTTGGAAGGGACCTCAAGGATCATCTGGTCCTACCTTTTTTGGAAAAAACTCTGTCTAGACAAAAGCAATGTCTAGACAAGATGGCCCAGCACCCCATCCAGCCGAATCTTAACAGCATCCAATGTTGGGGAATCCACCACTTCCCTGGGCAGATTATTCCAGTGGTTAATTGTTCTCATTGTGAAAGGAGTCTTCCGTGTCCAAAGAGGGCAGCCACAGCAAGGCTAACCCTGGAAGAAGCTTATTTAACTGCCTGCTGAGTTATTTTCATGCCTACTTGGAATGAACACCACATGGGGATCAGAAACGGGCCAGAGTCCATCAAATCCTTAGCTACTCGTTGCCCATGGGGCTCAAGGCAGCCATCAGATGGCCAAATAGCCAGTTAGTTGGCTTGAATCAAGTTCCAGGCAATTTAGCTGAGCTTTCAAGGGACGACTTGTATTTCAGTACGATTTTTTTGTCTTCTAAGTTTTTCACAGCAACAGAGTCTCAAATCAGTTAAAAAAGAAGCACTTACGTGATCAGCATAGACTGATTCTCCCGATCTGTGGGGGGGGGGGGAAAGAGGAACTTAGTAGGTTGTACAAATCACTTTTGTTATAATTGCAAAGAAGTACCAACTATTCCATAATCAGTCCTGCAAAGACAGAGGAAAATCACATGAAGCAGAGACGGAAAGATAATAACTAGTATCACCTAGTCCGACCTCCAGCAGTGCAAGTTCTAGCCCTGCCCTGAATCCTCCTCTTGTGTTTTGTTCAAGTTGATATTAAAGACCTGTCAGTCATGCACGTTCCCTCTGTGTCTGGGAAACTATAATAGACTAATTTCCTGTCATCAAAATGCTTCTTTTCTTACTCTTGAGTAAGTCTTTGCTTGCACCTGGCCCTTCTGCTCCTGCAATACTAGACCAGCCTAAGTAATTTTGCTGTTTGTTCACAGGCTGTTCCTTACTATGCATACATACTCTTCTTCAGCTGGCCATGCTGCTGGAATGGAGTTTTATAATTTCCCTACTGTCAATGGCCTGACCAGAAATAAGTATTTATTAGAACACTTTGCAACTTTAATATATTATCAACCAAGTTCAGCAAATGCTAAATCATAGGACGTTCCCAAGCCATTGAGCCTAAATTGCTCTTTTCTTTTTTAATTCCAGTCATCATGACAGGCTACATATTGGGCAGCCTGGCCATATTTCACCCTTATCTGATAAAAGAGCATCTCTTTGCAGCCACACACACATCGCCACTGCACAGCACCTTCTGTCCTCTCACAGCTGTGGCACTTTCCATTTTATTAAAACCAGGTGACAGCAGGATGTGTTCCCACCAAGTCTCTTTGGGATTTACCCTGCTGTCTTACAGAACCTGAGGGGAACACTTCACTGCTGCCCTCCGCTGATAAACTCTTTTTTTTCCAGTAACTTGAGGGTCAGGGTGAGAAAATTTCACAGGAAAATCTGGAGTTCTTTGCTGCAGCATTGGTGTCCAGACCCACGGCAGTCAGTGCAACACTGACCTATGGCAGGTTCATGCAAGCGATGTGCACGCAACACCGTAGATAACTGGCTTCACTAACCTTTGAATGCATACATCTTATAGGCACTTGAATACTGAGCATAAACTGATTGTAAGTTTATTTTTGAGGTTGGGAAAACACTTACAGACCTTTGGGGCATGGCCCCATTTCTGTTACAAACAGATGGGTTCACCCAGTTCAGACAGCTAAAGTTGTGCACCTTGTAGATAATCCATATACAGAGCCTACTGTTACCATAAGTACCACAGGGACATTCAAGGAAGTTTAAAAAAAAAATAAAAATTTGATGCAGACTGCCAAGCCAAGCCCCTTGTTGTTGCTTGTAGGGTATTTGCATGTTTGTTACACATTGCAAAAGGTCTCACAAACTTCCATCACTTCGGCTAGATAAAATGAAATGAAATTTGAAAGTGAACAGTGCCACTTACTACGCAGCATGTCATGGTACGCGTTGTCAGCAATGGAGAAGATGTGGGGAGGAGCCTCTGAGCGCCTCTTGCCTTTGTATGCAGCAACGACCTCTGGCTTGTAGACAGGCAACCACTTGTAGGGATTTATAGTCACACAGAATAAACCAGAATAGGTCTAGAGAGGAACACAAAACCAAGAGAAACATCACTCAAGGAATAAGAAAAAAGTCTTAGTTAACCAAGCAGGACCTGGTGTTGCCAGCTTCTGATTTGAGTTTGAATTCTGACTTGAATTTCAGCCTTTGATCTGAATTTCTAAAGCTACTGGTCCGCTAAGTGACTTCCTATTGGCAATTGACATAAAAACTACAGATATTAAACAGTTTTCCAGAGGGGCAAAAGTATTTTTAAGGTGACAACCAGAAACAGAAAGAGCCCCTTCAACAAAACAAAGGAGCAGCAAATAGACCTACCTCTGACTTTCTGCCTTGCTACCCCATGAGAGTTCTTTCCTCTTGACAACAGTCATTTACGAAGGAAAGAAAAGTTACAGCTTTCCTCTTTGAACTCCATTCTCACAAGGAGAAACATTCTCCCGTTGTCAATTTGATGTGAGCACCTTGGGGCAATTTCTGGTGGGTGTTCAAAGAGAAAACAACTTCATAGTGTTATTCCCCAAAGCTGTGGAGGTTTTTTTCAGCTTTTGGAGAAAGAGAGTTGGTAAAAAATCTATCTTTATAGTCGCTCTTTGGGCTATCTACATCAGGTAGCTGGGGCTTGGTCATTCTGAGGAAGAATGAGTTTGCAGTTGTTAGCCCAGGGAATCGGTGCTAGCTGGTAACTTTTCACGTACTTAGTCCAGGTTGAAGCAAAAATCTTCAAAGAAACCCTGTTATTATATGGCCACAAGCACTATGTGCATATAGATTTATGAGCCCAGTTACGTTCAGGTGATATCCAGGTGTCTTCCCCTAAAAAATTAGGACCTGCTCCGGACTGGTCTTGGCACGAGTCCTCAGTCCTATTTTCCACAAGGAAAAGAAAAACCCCAGCCAGCAAGATGATAAATTTAATTTGCTACCTATATTGACCTGCAAGAAAAGCTATGCTTTAGGCCATACATGTCCATACAGAGGTTATTAGAGAAACGCAGAAAACTATTAACAATCACAATTTGAATAAGAAAAAGTTGGATTTGCTCTTCTGATGAACACCAAAACCCAGAACAGAGATTGGCTAGAAAAAGATGTATAGATTCCCCTGACTGATTTCAGACACAATTGAATGCAGCAAACTGAGAGCAAAAGTTTGGCCTCATAAAATTAGATGCTACTGAAGCTTGTTCTGGTGCTGACAGGAATTATGTTAATGATGTCACGGGGAAGATACAGAGCAAGGGAAAAGGCCAGAGTGAAACAAGAGAGATGTCAGCACTGAAAATGAAGGGAATAATATTACTGAACTAAAGATAGAAAGGCTCATACTTAAAACAAGTTATGTGTGTGCTCTAAGCTTGAGGCATTGTTTCTTAACAAGGAAATCCTCTTGACGGGTATTGACATGGATTAATATTAGGAGAGGAAAAATAAACTAGGTCTCCCCAGTGCCTTGATTGCTGAAAACATGTCCCTTAACACCCCTCCCCAAGGCAAGCAAGCAAAACCAAAGAATTTTATTTACACCATCTTATTCATTCAGTTTTGTCTGTCTGTATTCACACACAAGCCAGCTCCAAGCAACTTCTTTACTGAAAACATGAGCTAGACCCTCAGTTTTGTGACTTATCAAAGTTGTAAACTGAATATGAAGAACATAACATGTTCAAACATGAAATCTGCACTTGAAAGAGAGATTTCTAAATATACCCTTGTAAAGACCCTTACATAGATCATCCAGTTGCTGTAGCGCTTTCTCAGATTGTACAACACAGATGCCTCGTTCAGATGGGTCAGCATAGCCATGTCCTCGATCATGTCAAATTTGGGAGGGTTCATTGACTGCAAGTCATCTTCTTTTATAGTCATGGTCTGCAAAGACAAATAAGTACAGCAACACTGGAAAACACTGGGATTTTCTGTTGCTTCACACACCTTATAGGAAACTATATTTTTTTCCCCTGCAGAGAGAAGTCCTTCAGCTCAGACCCAGTCTATGTATGTAACACCATTTGTTTTCACAGCTATCGTACGAATGGAAGGCTGAGATAATAGTAAGGGGCGCGGTGCTGTGGCTGTGAAAGGAGCCGTGCGATTTAGCTACAGCCTAGGCTTTTAACTCTGCTGTCCAAACCAGAACCGGCTGGTTGCGTATCTGCTCACAGACTGCCCGAGCTGACGCTCGCTCACCCACCGCCACATCGCTGGTTTTCCCTTGGTGGTTTTACATGTGTCGTTTTGATACGGCATCAGTTACCGGGGCTTCCTATTCGCAGCCTGTTTCACGAAACAGGAAACTGAGCTTAAGGTGGGACAGGTAATTTCTGGAGCTTGCTACTCCGGTCTTGTTAGCCATGGATCAGACAAAAACAATTCTGTACCCTTCCATCTGTCGTCTCCACGGTCACTTTGCCACCGCTGGTTTCTGTAATTTCAGCTTCAACGTAAGCTTTCTTTTCGTCAGGAACCCAACATTTCTTCTTCCCTGTGAAATTAAGGAGACTGAGGCTTCACAGCCTTGCATCAAACAGTAACACCCTGCCTAGCTAAGCGAGATTGCTGGGTTGCTTTTTCTGTGCAAGCGACACAAAACCTCTGGGACCACAGCAGATCGGCAGTGCTGGAGAGCTGCCTGCCAGAGCAGAAGGCATAGGGCTCCCAAATGTTGTCTCCCCTTTGAAACTACCACTTGGCTTCCTCTAGATCCTTCCAGCACAAGGTGTCAAAATATTTCACAAATGCTAGCTAAGCCTCAGCCTCCACGGGAAATCCATAATCACTATCACTAGAGTGCAGATGGAGGAACTGAGATCCAAGCCCAAATTAAGGCAGTTGCTAAAAAGTCACACAGAAAATTGCAATCTGAGTGAGGACTTCAGCCCACGTTATTTGCCTGCCAGTTATCAGATTCAACCTTATTCCTGCACATTCTGCTGAGGTTTGTCTTGAAAAACAGCAATATTAATAACCCACATTGAGTTATGTATGTAGCTTCTTAGAGTTTGGTGCAGCTGCACTAGACTTCAGGTGATTAGTTACAGCAACTATTCTGAATAGCGAAATGCTGTGGTTATTGGTGTATTTATACTTAGTACTACACCTCAGGGCTCATATAAATCCATTTCATGGAAAATAAGTTATGGGAAAGTAAAAGCTAACATAAGATTGTCATACAGCCTGCAAATCAAACAGATGAACAGGTACAACATAATGAGACACGTAGTCAGGCCACAGAATCTCTCCCATTACAGGAACAACAACGTGTGACATTTTTCTTTCAGATGGACAAAGAAGTGGTTCATCTTTTAGCAGGGCAGTAGAAATACGCCTTGCTTCTAAATCTAGTTAATTACTTACTTACCATAAATGGATAGATTATTTCTATTTAGTACTACCTGGGGTTTTTTAAGAGCTTTGCAGAATAAAGGAACCAGAACCAGCTTGAACCAGCTTCCTCAAGCAGCAGCAGCAGCCCAGCAGCAACAACGGAAGCTCTGCATCCCGCTTTGCTCTGCATTCCCACCGCTACACTTAGACGTAACCACTATCCCTCTTAACTGGCCACTGGCAGCATAAAGGGTCCTGCAACTCACCATCGAAGGCGACAGTCTGTGCCATCATCAGCTCCTTCTCACTCTTTCGGAGGAAGGGAGCAGCCTCCCCGAATTCCGACATGTCCATCATCTTGGCAAGGGTTCAAGGTGGCACAGCTCAAAGAAGAAAAAGAGAGGGACCTGGTCTACCAAAGAAAAGGAGGGGAATAAGTCTATTTCATGGATGATCTGAGGAAATACAAAACACTTAGCACAATGTGGCAGGCGGCTGATCAAAGTGATGATTAATTTGAATCGCAAATACCTAACAGAGATTTGGAGCTATACTACACCCTTAGTTAAACCCTTCCCTGGCTCAGCTTATTTAAAGCCAGCCAGATCCTGCGTAGTTCAAAACCTGGACATGGGTCGCAATTATCTCCGCAGGAGAATTTAATCTCTTCTTTGTGGCACGAATGGTGCTTAAAGTGCAGGAGATAAATTGGACCACTTGAAGCTGTGATTTTAAAAACCACTTAGCTGGAGGGGGGTCTGTTCTGGCCCCTTTCAAATTCACCCAGAGCAGGCATGCAGCATGTCTCCAGCACGTCTCCCTGGGACCATGCCACTCAGACACTTCAAGCATTATCTCAGGCAGGCGTTTTCTGGGAATCATGGAGCAAGACTTCACTGCTGCAAACTGAGAACTGCTGCAAGGGTGTGCGTTACAGCCTTGGTGCGGCTCCAGGGATGTGTGCCCACGCTTGTGCTGGAGAAAGCCAGCACTGAAGCTGGAAACAGCTCTGCTACCTGCAGCATGCTCCTCTGGTTGCACGAATTAGCACGTTAGTAAAACCGAGACTAACACGGCTCAGGCAGGTCCTGTGCTGGTGCAGCTTCCCAAGTTGCTGGTACCTCCGAATTCACCATTTGGGGTATCCCCCTGCAGCAAGGCATGGCAGAGGGCACATGTATCTGCCATGTTGCAGATGGTGCAAGGGCTTCATGTTTTTTTTAGATTGATTTGAGCATATTAGTCTGGTTTATTAGTCCAGCTTAATACCTACACTTGTTTCCTCAAACGACAAGGCCACGATGTTTAGGAGCCTTTTATCATGAAAGAGATGGCAGGGGACATGGGTGTAAGTGAGACTGATTTGCTGCATTTGTACTGCCAAGCAACTATTTGATTGTTATGTACTCCCCAAAGTAATCGTACAGGTATGTTTGGTTTGTTTTTTTGGGTTTTTTTGTTTGGTTTTTTTTTTAAATACACAAATACATACACACACAGCACAGGGTGCTGTCCAGAAAAGGTCTAAAAGAAGTTCCACTGCTAAAAGGTGTACACACACACACACACACACAAATTTAAGAATTTGAGATTTTTTTTTTCTTTAAAGTCAAGACACCATTTGATTATTATTCGGAGCTGTACAAGTGACCCTCAGATATTAGCTCTTCCCTTATTTTATTTACTGTGCAATATCCTGAGCAGCTGGACAAATTTTCAAGAGCCCTATCAAGACAGACACTGTAATCTTTCAAAATTTAATTCAATTTCTTTCTAACAAAATTCTGGTAGGGATAAAAACTCTTCATCAACCAAGGCAGATTTTTTTCAACACATTCCTCCTGGGGAATGTAAAGCCCTAAGACAGCAGAGCTGCCAAACGTTTTACACTCAGCCCTCTCCTGTTGCTGCAGTACAAGCTTGAGACCTTCTGTCTTGTTGCTGTAGAGCAAAAACTGTCTTCCTCAGACCTAGCCTCAACTTTTTTTCCTTTTTAAAGATTAAGGTCCTACATAAGCACAACTATCGCCAATTATTTTAACATCATCTGAGCTGACCGAAATTCCCAACTGGAGGCAAACCTCAAAACTAGTGTGGCAAAGTCTCTCTCCCACGGGGAGTCTGTCTTAACTCTAGTGGAGCAATAAAATTACATCAGTTCATACATTTAAACAGAACAGTATTAGAGCATGTAAGTGTCATTTCACATTAAACGTGCAAATGCCAGAGGAGCCACTCCAGTGTTAATCTCTGGGACTCAGGACAGATTCTCACAAGTCCTAACACACACCGAAGTACTCTAAACCACTTCTGTGCAACCTAGCTCCATATGCAGACCTCTTAGGGACAGTCACTCAGCTATCACCTTATTTTATTTCTTTAATATATTTTTTTAATGTGTATTCAGGACCAACCACTACAGCAAACATGTTACGGTGTAAAAGAGCACTACAGCAGCTGGGAGAGAATCCCTTTTTCTTCAGCAGTCTGATGTGCTTGGAGTTATGACAGAGGTCAGAGCCCAGGCAGCACACCCCTGGCGGGTGCAGAGAATTCAGTGAGGCAAATCCATTGCCAGAGATGAGAAATTGGAAATGTTGTTTGGTTTATGGTCATAGGATTATTTTTCAAAGGCAGTATAACTGGGAAAGACAAGGCAGAGCTAAAGACGTTCACTTTCCTTTCAGTCTGTTCTAGCTAACAACAGAGCCAGCCCTCGTATATGAATGTTGGAAGATCCTTGAAAACACCTACACTCTGTAGAAAGCCAATATTGTTACACAAAGTTAAGTGGCATGCCCAGGACCACCAACAATTTGGTGGCGTGTTCAGACTTGGAAAGAAGGGACCTGGTCAGTCTTCGCTGGGGCTGTTGGAAGAGCGACCGCAGTTCTAACGGCTTGCCTGCAGTAGCGATGACAGCAGGCATCACCTGTCTCTGAAAGGGAACCCAGTAATCCTCCAAGGGTTGTAACTCAGGCTGGATTAAAGAACCCCTTGGACCAACGAGCTGCTTAAAATTGCAAACTGCATAAGCCACCACCTCTTGCAGATGACAGAGAAGACAGAAGATATGACTTGCAGGTACTGGCTAATCAGTCCACCCAGACGCATAATTACGAGGGACTTGACACTTTGTTAAGTGGTTATTCTAGCTGGCTAAATGAATGCGCTGATATTAGAGAAGAAACATGTATTTGCCATCCTAGCATTCAGGCAGCATCCTAGGATGACTAACATAGTCATCCTATGTTTAGTGATATTATGACAAAAACCTTAAGCCACATGAAAACCTTAGTCACATCAAACCCACGGTGCAGTGTTAGAGCCCAGCTGGCTACCCGCATTTAGAAGTGATAGAGGTTGGTACTCACCCTGGAGAGCACACAGAAAGTGTCACGACTCTGTTTGGTCCAGACTTTATATGCTCCTATCTCAAGGTCATTGGTGATAACTGTTTAAAGGCATCATCAGTTTTCTTCCATGCCTATATTTGTCCGTCGGATCCCGGGTGAGGAGACAATGCCCGAGGAGGGGACACGTGTGGCTGCGCCCTGGTGAAGAGGGGAAGGGGGGGCAGGAATGTCAGTGGGGAGCGGCGTGCTCCTCGCCGCACCATTCTTGCTCCATGACTTCATGGAAGAAGCTTTTCCTGCCTCTGTGTTTTCACAGGGGCAGGTATTGCTTTTCTAAGTGCCTCAGAACTTAATTACCATGGACTTGGGGGAGGGTGGGATGGAAATTAAGACCATTCAGACATAACTCCTGTAGAATAGGAAAATCAAAACTTCTTGCACAAGGGACAAGTGATTTTAAAGGGAATTTGGTTATGTGAGCCAAACTGCCTTCAAGGAACAAAGTTAGGATGTGAGTTCTCACATCCCAGTCAAGGACTTTAAATCCCCTTCTTCAGGGGAATAAAAGCCAAGCCTATAGGCTCAGATTTGGGATACATGGGTATTCCTCAGTTTATGAACAAGGCGAGACGATGAAGAAATTTAAGAATATATTGATTCTGCCTGGAAAGTGAACCACAGATACCGAATGAAGTAGGCATCAATTTTAGTGAGTGCTTTGCCTCAGAAAACTCATTTATGAGACCGAATTTAGGCACTATCTGGCCTTCTTACTATAAACTCATTTTTCCTGTAAAGCAAGTGCCATAAGTAACTCAGGTCTCATTTCACTTCAACCCATAAATAACAAAACAACTGACACATCCAGACTGATTTGTTTTTACCAGCATTGGGTAGATATATAGGTTTCTCTTGGTTCCAGTAAAAACTCAATCTAAAAGCACAAAGGAAAAAAATAAATATTGTGGATATTGCTTGTTTGCCATAAGAAAAGACAATATATTAGTGCTTGAGAAAACTCATTCCCAAGGCAGCAAGGGGGAGCAGGGAGGGAGCTTATCCGCAGCTTCATTGAATTCCTAGATACCCGCAGAGCAAGTGGTTTGGTTTGTGACCAGGCAAGAAGAAAAACATTTGCGCACTGAGTCGGCTATTTTTAAAGCTGTTGTCCTGATGACTGGACAGTGACAGGTTGCACAGACAAAGTAGGTTTGTAAGAAACAGCGGGATTTATGGAAGTGATAGACTCAGAGATAGGAGATTGATGTGGCAGGCTTTAGTGGCCTGGTATTTTTAGCGTTTGGGGAATGCAACCAAGAGACAGAGAATCCCTGTCTGAGGAGAAGGACTTGGGGGTATTGATTGATGAGAAGCTCAACATGAGCCGGCAGTGTGCGCTTGCAGCCCAGAAAGCCAACCGTGTCCTGGGCTGCATCCAAAGAGGTGTGACCAGCAGGTCGAGGGAGGTGATCCTGCCCCTCTACTCTGCTCTTGTGAGACCCCACCTGGAGTACTGCATCCCGCTCTGGGGGCCCTGGTACAGCAGAGACATGGAGCTGCTGGAGCGAGTCCAGAGGAGGGCCACGAAGCTGATCGGAGGGCTGGAGCACCTCTCCTATGAGGACAGGCTGAGAGAGTTGGGGTTGTTCAGCCTGGAGAAAAGGCAGCTCCGGGGAGATCTAATTGCGGCCTTCCAGTACCTGAAGGGGCCTACAGGAAAGCTGGAGAGGGACTGTTTATCAGGGAGTGTAGTGACAGGACAAGGGGTAATGGGTTTAAGCTGAAGGAGGGTGGATTTTGATTAGATGTTAGGAAGAAATTCTTTACTGAGAGGGTGATGAGGCGCTGGCACAGGTTGCCCAGAGGGGTTGTGGATGCCCCATCCCTGGAAGTGTTCAAGGCCAGGTTGGATGGGGCTTTGGGCACCGTGGTCTAGTGGAGGGTGTCCCTGCCCATGGCAGGGGGGTTGGAACTAGATGATCTTTGAGGTCCCTTCCAACCCAAACCATTCTATGATCCTGTGAATCGCTACTGCTTTGCTAGAGGCATGCCCACTTCCAGACTGACTTAAGTTGAGGAGAGGGCCGTCTGTTAAAGCTAGGGGTGGGGCTTTCAGTCCTGACCTGGATACATCTGTGAAAGGAACCTGTGCTTGAGCTGAAAAGGAGCAGCGTGTGTCACACTCCAGCACTCAACTGGTTGTCGTCGTCTTCTCACTCCTTTCCTTAAACCAGAATCATTTCCCACCCTTCCCCGCCTGCTGCTTTAGAGGTGCTCAGTGCCCTGCAGCAGGGATGTATGTTGATGTCAGATCTAAATCATCACCTTTTTGTTTCATATCTGGCAAAAAAGAAAATAGAGCTAGCGATCTCAGCTGCTTAGCTGAACAGTGACTGACTGTGCAAAGCTCAAGCAGATGCTCCCAATAGTGTGATCTGAAACAAGGTAAATTGCATGCATCATCAAAATTTATGGATGCTGTTAATCTGCTGTGAAGACTGAGAGTATGATTATTTCATGCCATGAGGGTATAACGCGCTGCTGCTCTCTCCCTCCTGCTCCTCTCTCACGTTGCCAGTAGCTTTACTTCTAAACACAATATTCCCATTACCATCTACTTTGCTTAGAAGGCGGCATCTTTTTACAAATACGCTGTTATCACTTACATTTTATCTGTTCTGCAAATATTCTGCTTTCATCGGTCCTGCATGAACACTACAATCTCGCTCCCACACCTCCCTTTTTCTGTTTTGGGGCTGCAAACAACTGTTTGTGTAGCTGATGCCAATGCAATTTCAATGCCTGTGTCACTTAAAAAGGGACATAGCCGCCACTGGTTCAAACATGATGAATTTATTGTATTGCAAGCCTATGTGAATTGATACCACACATGTTATTCCTGCCTTTCTAGAGTTTATTTGCTTTCTTTTAATATGAACCAGAATTTGCAGCACATTTCCCCTAGATTAAATTTGTAACAGTGAAACCCAAAGACATTTGTCTCTGGCAGGGACTACTTTTAGAAAGGTTAATGCTGGTCACCGTTTCTAGGGAAACAAGGGACTTTGATAAGAAGCCCTTGTGACTAGCCTATTTTTAATAACATTACATATTGGAAAGGAATGCAAAAACGTTTATCAGCTCAAGGCACAGATAGTGTCAATATTGTGGTCTTATATAGAAAAGCTGGCATCTGGGATCTGCAAAAGCCCAGTTATGAACCCTCTCTATTTTCTTAGGGGGAGGGGAAAAAAAAAAATAATCGACCAGCCAGCTGTGTTTTGACAAAAGCTGGCCTTTCGACGACTCTTAATAAAATGTGCGCTGTAATAATCTGGCACTCCTGAAAAGCAAGATCAATGAGATAGAAGGACACTAGTTCAAGATAGAGATGCTTGGAGAAAACGTCTTCCGAGTCAGGATCCTCTGGACTGCTCCATAAGCAGGCAGAAAGACTATCCCTTCACGAGATGCATCTAAGTGACTGTATCTAAAGAGATTGAAAACCTATTATTTACCTCAGGGTTGGTTGGGGTTTTTTTTCTGGCTAATGGTCCCTGCTGCTGTTGCAGTCTCCATTTAAAGGACAAATGGGAAAGAGCCAAAATGACCTAGTCAGATGCTCTTTGGAAGAAAAAGGTCATCCACGTGGGAACAGTTTCAGCAGAAGAAAAATGCGAATGTAGTACCCAGCAGCAAATCCTGGTCCATTCTGTAGGAGTGGATGTACTTTCTCTTGTGAGGAATTATGGTTTAATTCTTCAAGCCATTGATGTCCCAAAGCAAAACCAGAGTGGGGAAGAGAAGCTTAGCTTTAAAAATAGTTGCATTCTGCTACACCTCTAAAGGATGAGAAAATTGGCACTAAACAGTACATTTAAAGTGTGCTTACAACAGCTAGATTTGCTTATTAGAACTGGAGATTTTCAGGTTTCTGCAAGCCTTTGTGCTCCCCCTGCTGCAGTGCACATGCAGGGCAGTGGACACAAGCATCTGCAACCTGAGGAGGTATCCGGAGCTTCTGTTCATGCTCCTTTCAGAATCATCATTTTTAAGTAGTTTCCTCCACTTAATTCTTTGCTGATAGCTACTGCATGGAGTGATAGTCTAAAGGAAATTTACATTTCGCTAGGGAAAGCATCTGCTTTCATGCAAACATGCCTGGGGAAATAATTTCTAAGCCACCAAAAATGTTTTAAGTGCTTTTTAAGCCACTGAAATCCATGATCTATTGCTATCAGCACGCAGACCCCTGAAATGGAATACCTCTTCCCACTTTGAACGGCTTGACATCACCAGTGACTGTGGAGAATTAATGCACAAAACCACAAGAGCAGCCGATCTTATTAGCTCGGTAGCACACAGCAGCGTCCGTCCCTCGGCCACGCTGCCAGCAGGCCCCTGCCTCTCATCCCGTGCCAAGCATTGAGCTCCAGGCTGCATCGGCACGCTCCCCTCCTAACCCGCGCTAGGATAATAAACATTTTAGAGCTGTCATTGCTGCCTCTCCCCTGCTGACATTCGATCATTACGGTATCTTAAGAACGTTTAAATAGGTCAGGGTTTTAATGGGAGAGCTCGGCTTCTGGGAGTGAGACTGACGGTGCTTTGAGAGCAGATTAGCAGCGCTGATAAATCAATCTCAAACTGACACACAGCCCTAAGAAAAATAGGAAGGTGAAAACAGTAAGAAATATGCCTAATTAAATAAATGGTCTCAGCTCTTCTGCCCTGAAGATGGGGAAGGGAAGGGAAGGGAAGGGAAGGGAAGGGAAGGGAAGGGAAGGGAAGGGAAGGGAAGGGAAGGGAAGGGAAGGGAAGGGAAGGGAAGGGAAGGGAAGGGAAGGGAAGGGAAGGGAAGGGAAGGGAAGGGAAGGGAAGGGAAGGGAAGGGAAGGGAAGGGAAGGGAAGGGAAGGGAAGGGAAGGGAAGGGAAGGGAAGGGAAGGGAAGGGAAGGGAAGGGAAGGGAAGGGAAGGGAAGGGAAGGGAAGGGAAAGAAGGTTTTTGTCATGTGCCTTCTCACTCTTCTCTCTCCAAAAGCTGACGTGCCCCATCACCTCCAAGAAGTTTTCAGTCTTCAATAATCTTGAGCATCCCACCTTGCCAGTCAGGCCAGACAGTACATAATGGCATGTTTTCAGAAATGCTGTGCATCCTTTTCCCGACTTTCACATTTCCTAATTGCCACTAGTGAGTTTTGTTGGTTTTTTTCCCCCACCTTAAACTGCTCTGCATTTTCCATAACCACTGAGGGAAGGCAGGGAGTTAAAAGCCCTAATAATGCATGTAAGTAGTTCAGGTCAATCTTTTCAGTATTCATTAATTAAGCATTTATTTGCACAGTACGTCACTAGAATTACTGTAGCCCATTCACCAACTTTATTATGCTCTTCTGAAGTTAATCATTAGAAGTACTTTAGCCTTGATCATTGCAGAAAAAAAAAAAAAATCCATAAATGTCTCTCTAGGGTTTGTATTACACAATCTGGTTTCAAAGACAGGGTACTTCATTACCCCTACTTCAGCCTGTGACTATGATGCACACTCTCTGCTCAAGCAGCCTGAAAACCACATTTCCATTTCAATAAGCAGCACTGCCCTAAAATACTCCTGGGCCTTCAGACATGACATATTCTAGGCTCCCGGTGCCAAGCTCCTGCAAGACAACTTGCCTTTTGTTGCCTTTTTTACATTTCAGCTTCAAGGATTCAGAGCCTGCCTTTCAGGTATGGGCAGAGGGGGGTACAGTCCTTGCTGATCCCCTGGTTTTGCTGCTGTGGAGGTTTATTTTTCAGAGAACGTGAGGGGGGAAAGAAAGGAAAATTCATGCCTTTTTAGACAAGCAATTTTTCAATATTTGCTTCTGTAACTCTGAATCATAACTTGAGTTTCTGTCAAGGATTGTTCGCTATCTTGTGTTTACCTTATGCCAGCTGCAAACTATACTAAAAAAATGCGGTGACAGTTTAATTGGTGAAATAATTGCCATGGGGGGGATACTTTATTAAAATTACAAGTGCCAACAGAATAAACCCAATGTGATTGACATGACACTAAATAGCAAGAAGACACTGCAGGAAGCAGACTCTGAGTTTTTCGACATTTACATTCTGTAAGCAAAGACACGACGCTATTTCTTTCCAAGCACAGCTATGCTGAGCTGATCAACTCAAGCAGGAAACTCAGTCAGCAAAGCTCCTTGAGTAAATAAGGCCAGTTTTTAAAGAAAAATCTATTTCCAGAGGTATTACTTTCTACCACGAACTTGAAAAAGCACAAGTCTATGCTTCTCACGTGGTCTAATGACTTGATGCTTCTTGTCAGTCAAATTTGAACACCTCCAAAAATGGACATGACATCCTTCTCTCCAGCAGCAACATTCTGGAGTGACTGGCTGGTGTGTGCACATAAAATATATATCTATAAACACACACATATATATTTATCTAAACATATATATACACACATATATTTATAAATGTGAAAACGAGTTTATTTTCTAACCTCTCCCCTCCTAGCTATGATGCTCCTCACAGCTTAACATGAGATAAAATGAACTTTTCCCTTGGAAAGCTGCAGAACCGATCCTGCAAATTGGTGCTGTACCACAGCCAAACTGTGGTGGACTCCCCCACCGCCGCACTCCCCCCTTTCCCTGTGCCAGGCTCCTGCTACCCAGGCTCAGCACCAGCAAGACACAGAGGCTGACGCTACAGCTGAAATCCTGCCACCAGCAAAAACCCCTGCAGCGCTTCAGGCTCAGACTCTTTTGTGCAGAGGGCATTTCTGTTTTGCTGAATGAGCACATCACGTCTATACCCAGATGAGTTTCTGAAAAGGCACGGCAGGGCAATATCAGAAAGGGGTGAGCTGCAGCACGCCGGGCTGCTGCGCTCCCCCTGCTTCAGCGCAGTTTGGGAAGGGCAGGCAGGACTGCTGAGGTGCCAGGAGTTACAGGAGAGGGGGTCCAGGAGACTGCAGTGAGAAAAGACCATGCTGGACCACTCAGAGAAACCCCACAGAGCCCTTTGAAGATAGGCCACGCTGCATGTCTAGACCAAAACCCACCAAGAGACCATTGCCAAGATTGGCCAGGCACTGCCTTTGCGGAGGAGGACTGCCTTTGCCACAACAGCGAGCAGCAGCTGAGATGTGTGAGGTTACAGGCACAACTCCCTTCACAACTCCTGCTGCTCCCCAGCAGCAGCTAATCCTGTTGTAACAGAATTGATCCTAAATGTCTTTTTTTGCAATTGAAATAATTTTTTCACCTATAAAGAGAAAATGTGTGAGAACATGGGGGAAAAAATAAAATAAAATTATACGCTTCCACAGAGCATATTGCATAATCCAAAGTACCTGCCACAAACATATTTTTTGGTCTTACACAATGGTCTAAAAAAGAAAAGGGAAGAAGAAATGAAATAATGCATCTGGTATGATGATGCAAAACTAGATTGCTGTAAAAACACCGAGCAAGAACGGGAAATGTGCCCTGTCTCACGGGGGGCCTCAAGCTTCACTTTAACTACCAGTAGCTCAGCAGCACGAAAACACTAAACAGCTCGTTTGACAGGACCATCAGCCCTGCTAAGTAACTTGTTAAATTTTCATCACAACTCACTCAACAGAAAACCTCAGGTTTTGATCTTTCCAGCCCGTCCCACAGAAACTTCTCACCAGCAGCTCCATCTATTCAAACCTATTCACCAAAAGAGCATTTTGGAACAATCTTGATTGAAGAGCTGTTGCTGTACTGCCCTGTGGATGCAGATGGTTATTCATCTTGTCTCTCCAGATGCTGTTCTGCAGGTCCAGTGCCTGTGCCTTGCCTCTGCTAGAGGAGAGAATGGGATCTTAACAATCACTGCTGCAGGGCAACAAAATAACATTTTTATTCATATAGCTATAGAAAGATGTATTTTTTTTTAAATCATCACTAATGTTTTTCAAAAAAATCCAAATTTACAGCAGAAGGCTTAGCTGCAAAATTTGACACAGAACTTTGACAAAAATGTGGGCTTTTTGGGGTATGAAAATATACTATGGGAAAAGAG
Source organism: Balearica regulorum gibbericeps (assembly GCF_011004875.1). Classification (NCBI taxonomy): domain Eukaryota; kingdom Metazoa; phylum Chordata; class Aves; order Gruiformes; family Gruidae; genus Balearica; species Balearica regulorum. The sequence goes on from NC_046184.1 coordinate 96,650,306, forward strand.
AAAAGGAACTTTATTTTTTAAGTTGAATTATTCTGCCTCTTGCCTGTCAGGATATATTGGTGGAAACTCCGGTTCTTCTTGTTGTACTGCAGTTGATGCACAAGGATTTTCCACAGCAGAAAAATCTCCCCTCCCATCCTCACCCAAATGTGCACCAGAACCGCAGAGAAGGAATTGCAGAGCTTAAGTGCAGATGATTTCCACTGCATTGCCAGCATGGTCTGGATACCTACTTTCATCCAGTACTGACACACTTTTCATACTTCAAGATCTACAATGTATCCATCCTAAAAAAAAAAAAAAAAAAAGGAGAGAAATAAATAAAAAAATAATCACTGTGATATAGAAACTACTGACACCTTTCTAGGAAAGGGAAGGGGATCAAGGCAAGGGTATGGGCTACATACATATACACAATGAGGCATTTAATTCCCCCCGCTTTCTCTGTGTGGAGTTACAAAACTGATTACTTTCAAAGAAAAGGGACTGAGCAGTCTGATCGTGATCACCCTGTTGGACCAGGAAAAATTACCAGGCAATAGGGCTGTAAGAATTTGACAGACCCCTGAGAGCTGGAGTCTCACCGTTCTCCATGGGGAGATCAGCTGCTCACTAGACAGGTCATCTCTTTCACATTTGGTTTAAAAAGTAGGAATTTTACTCATGTAAAAACTAATGGCAAGCTGTTCTTGCCCAACCAGTTTATTCTGAATTAAGAACAAGAGGGGCAGATTTTAGATACTGGGAGTATAAGGAACAGTAGCACTAAGTGGCGCTATTCAAAATAGAACAGGTAGATATGTTCAAAGATAATAGCAATGCCCATTACGTTTCAAGTTACATCTCGGGGAAATTTGGCTCACTCTCCATTGGACACACAGACTTGATTTTTAGCTACTTGCAGCAATCAGAAAACTGTCCCGAATACACCTGAACTAACAGTTTTCTATTGCCATACAAGGTGCCTGTGTCTTGGTGTGAAAGAAGCATGGAAATTGGAGTACCAATCAGTAGAATTTATGTCAATAGGAGAAAGAATCAGAAAACAGACATATAGATCCATTCCCCACGAATAATAAACCACATGTCATTTAAGACTGAGTCCAACAGCGGGCACCAATTCTATCCCATACCCATGCAATACAGGCAGGTCTGATTTGATCACAGCACATGCATAAAGTTCAAAGGGAAAAACCACCCAAATACTCCCTTAACCAGAAAGGACACGGTCTTTCAGACTGCGGCTTCAAGACGTATTTTAATGAACATTAAAAAAAAAAAAAAAAGCCAAGTATGAATGAGCCCTTTTGTACAGCTTATAGAAAGGAGATTCTAACAAAACAAAATCTTCCAGTCTCTTCCTATTTCCCATACCACAGCCTGTTTGTTAGCAGTAACAACGTGTGGCATGTCACACGGGGCTCTGCTGAGCTGAGCTCCAGACCTCTGACACTAAATCACTGATAAAGTTATAACATGGAAAAAAGGGCCATCCAAGTCCCCTCACAATAGCCAAGCTCTGGGAGTCAGCAATGCCTGCCTTAATCCAGCTATCTCCATTAAGCGTCTCCCACCACCATTATCAGAACCAGAAGTGACAAGGTATTAGCAAAGGAAAGATAATTTGCACAGTGCTCTTTCACTGGATGGGGTTCGTATCTGACTGCCACTGTTCAGCAGCAATGGGCTGAGCGGGGAGAGCGCGTGTGTGCGAGGGCGTGCGTAAGGACCTCCACCAGTCACGAAGGCTGCTCGTAACAGCGTGCGTTCAAGGAGCAAGCCAAATGACAACCATTCAGCTGTGCCTTAACATATACCATTTTATATAAATACTATATATATCTATCTATCTCTATATATATCTATATCATTTAGTTTTCCTTAGCATCACCTCCTTTCTCTCCCTTCCTAAGGACGAGATGATCTAGGAGCCAACCTGTAACCTCCCTCCACGCCATTCTTTTTGGACTTGGGGAAGGCACGTGGCAGAAGGAGAGCACCAGGAGAGCCCATCGCTTGAGGCTCTGCATTTACAAAACAGACAACAATCATACATGGGCAAGAAAGAATAATTAGCAGATATTGTTTCAATCTTACTCCTCCTTTGTTCATTACTGTCTTCAAAGACATCCCCGTCCTACCCCAAAATAACCCCCTCATTGAAACAAGAGGATGGACACATCACCTTGGATAGTTTTACAACCTGGCAAAACATATTAAGCACTGACATCTAATTCATCATTCTCAAGACTCAGCACTTTCTTTAGAATTTCTTTGGAAGTCCAGCACTTGCTAAAAGAGTATCTTCCTAGCTGTAAAGGATTAGGGCCATTAAAAGAAAAGCTGAAAATTCTGCATGAACTGACGATTAAAAATGCAAATACACAGAAAATATACCATCCTCCCGCACCAACAGTATTTCTGATCAGCCAGTCTAAGTAAATCCAACCTGGTATTTATGTATTCAGTTTGAAGAAAAATACATATTAAGGACAGAATGCTGCCATTAGCCTCCAACCTAGTACCACTGATCCAGGAAATTAAGAGATTAGATAAAAAGAACCCCAACTAAATTGAAATTGGAGACATATACTTAGGGAGTTCAGAAAGTCTTAATGTTGCTCTATAGTAAGGACAGACTGTGACTAAAGCATCTGAGTGTTTGTATTCCTACAAGCTTTTTTTAAGCTGATTCCACCTTTCTGAAGTCATTGAATGAGTAATCACTAGCATTCATTCATTTTAACAAGCTTTTTTTCTTTTCCCCCATTCAGGAAGTTCCCATTTCAAAATGCCTACGTGGAGACTGAGCGAGGAGCGCCAGCTGGGGCTCCTCCACAAGACTTCTGGCCTTCTGGAGGAGCAGAGCACCGAACAGCAGAGCGCTATTTTAAGGGCCGAGATACTGGGGAAGCATAAGACAACCAGTGGTCTCCAGTCCTCTAAAGAGGCTTGCACCTATTTTGCGCAACTGGAGCCTCACAAAGCAGCCAATTCCATTCACAGGTTTGGCTTTTTTTTTTTTTTTTTTTTTTTTTAAGTGAGAACACACAAAGAGATGGTGTGAAGATCCTACTTTGAGTCCTGTGAGCACCAAACTTCTGATGTTCTCTGTGGCTCTCCCTCATTCTCACCAGCAGGCAAGGTTTCAGTGGTATGGGGGACATTTCAAGCAGAAATATGCAAGCCACTCAACTATTAAGTCATTCAACCTTTGAAGACTAAAGCTAAGTGGCACCATCAATCCACTAGTGAAAGTCTGTGTGTGCCCTGTCCCCCATAATGGTGGCATTTCAGCCAGTAAAGTGCTTGCCTGCAAATTATCTGCATGTCCTGGTTTCAGCTGGGATAGAGTGAACTTCCTAGCAGCTGGTATAGTGCTGTGTTTTGGATTTAGGATGAAAATAATGTTGATAACACACCGATGATTTTAGTTATTGCCAAGCAGTCAAGGACTTTTCAGCTTCATATACTGGCCTGCCCATGAGAAGGACAGCTGACCCAAACTAGTCAAAGGGATATTCCATACCATATGACATCATGCTCCATATATAACTAAGGGGATTTGGCTGGGAGGCACCACGGCTCAGGAACTAGCTGAGTATCGGTTCCGCATGGTGAGCAATTGTGCTGTGCATGACTTGGTTTGTATATTCTTTTATCATCATCATTGTTCTCTTCCTTTTCTGTTCTATTAAACTGTCTTTATCTCAACCCATGAGGCTTACCTTTTTCTTCTCGATTCTCTCCCCCACCCCACTGGGGCTGGGGGGGACTGAGCGAATGGCTGTGTAGTTGTTTTAGCTGCCTGCCACGTTAAATGACAATGCTGCAGAAGACCAATAATAAGTTGCAGTATCTCTGATGTCACAGTGGACCTATTTAAGAATTTTTAGCCTGGCTGTACTCTATATGTAACATTAAATACAGCCATTGTTAATAACTTGGCTTAATTATTAGCTGATTTCTTCATATACATGCAGGCAAGATATTTCAATTATGTTTAATTATATGGAAAGTTCTAAGTGTCTGTTTTATTTCATTAAGATAATTCAGAACTCAGTAAAATGCGCAAATGCTTCATTCTTTAAATGACAGTTTTTAATTAATTTGAACTCAGGCTAATTAAAAGATTTGCAGATTGCAACAGGCTAGTCCATTTTCAAAAGGCAAGTCTTTTACATCTGCAGAAAATATACTCTATTTTCTGCTCAGATTAAAGGTTCAGCCCCTACTTTAAGTGCAAAAACCTCTTCGGCCTTAACAGTGGAGTTACAACTGACAGCAGGTGATAGAAATGCTCCGTCGGTTCAGGCTCTAAGCTACAAATCGTGTCTCAAGAACACCTGAGTCCGCTGCTCCCACTTGCTTGAAAATCTAGGCACTGAAGACAGAAACAAGAGCTTCAGCCAGAGCCTGTGGTGGTAACAGCCTCAGCTTCATCCCCCTCACCCACCAAACGCTTACCTACCTGTTTGTGCGGCACTGCATAAAGGGGGGAACCAATGCCCAGCTCTGACAGTCACCCTGCAATAAAATAAGGGAACCGCATTTGCCAGAAACACCGGCTTCAGTGGATAATGTCAAAAAGAAAAGGTAAAATATTTTATTTTAAGCTTGTAGCCAATGAAAATAAGGCTTGTGGTTGCGCTATAGATCTCTCCTCACCCACAGTTACTTTTACCCTCACTGATCACTTCCAATAATAGTTGACGAAGGGAAAGTGACTCTGGTGACACTCCTACAAGTCAGTAGCTGGCTAGAAGCTGGACTCTGAAGCCAACATGGGCAGAAGTTGGTTTTTCCTCATATTCTGTGCACCTGAGCCTGGGCCAGCTAGCACCTTTGTAATTTGCAAGGCAGCATCATGACATGCCATTTCCCCCCTGCAGTGAAACAACCCCCCTCCAGAGACGTAGTAGAGCCCCTGTCACTGCAAGCTTTCCAAATGTGATTGGACAGGGTGCTAGATAATCTCATCTATGCTCTGTCTCCCACAGAAGGATGAACCAGATGATCTTTCAAGGGCCCCTCCAACCTGGGCTGTTCTAGGATCACTAGGGGCACAGAGGTGAGGAAACCGAGGTCACTTTTGCATAGAGCAAAACAAGAGCTTATGGAGGACAAGGACCCAATCCCCCAGTGCATAAGTTTTGCTGCTTTCAGTATACACTGCTTTAAATGCATGAAAGTCACTAAGTCCTTGACTGGCATGAACAAAGTTGGATTTTCAGCATGACACCTTCACACAGCTGCTGGCAATGAGCTTCCTTCATATACGAATATAGTTAATGTATACAATGATTGTTGGCTTGATTTCTCCATCAAGAGTGACTAATGCATATAGCCATAGTAACCAGCTCCTGCCACTGAGTCTTCCTTCTCTTCTGAAGTCAATCTATTTATGCATGGATCTGAAGAGGAGTTTGTATTTCTCTTGGTTGGAAGAGCAGGTGAGGGAGACCTGGCTCTTCAGTTCTGTGACACGCTGCAGAAATGACATGGACTGACCTTGGCTATTGTTCTGTAAGTGGTTTTCCAGCATGTCACATGCATCTGTTACCCACTTATCGACCCACTTGAGTCTATATAAACCAGCCAATATTCTCTTTGCTAACCAGGGTTATTAAAAATGCAACATCAATGTGTAGTAATATCCCCAAACAATTTTCCAGCTAAAGGTATTAATAGTTTTAAGGTGTTGGAAAACCATTTTCAATGAGTTCATGGAGTTTCAGAACAAAATACCTTCGTGGCTAGCATTCACATCAGCATTTTGCCTGCCTAAAGGCTCTTGAATCGGAGGACGTTTAGCTTCTAGTGTTTTAAAGATATAAGCAAGTCAGAGCCTTTAACACAAGATAGCAAAATCCAATTTTACTTGCCTAGATCAGCCTTTGTAAGTGTTGCTACCCGAGTGCTGAACTCGAGCCCCAGATCTGATCTAAGCATTATCCCTTTCTAAATGGGTAAAAATAAACACATCCTTTCTTACCCTTTATGGAGACGAAAACATTGCAGAGAAGGAAGTACATGTGCACTGTGAAGAACTGAGCCAAGCAGCAAAGATTACCCCAAAAGGACATGTAGCAAGTACTACTGTAGTTGTTGAGCTCTCTGTAGTAAATAGTGGTGTTTATATATATATAGTTAATGATTCAGATGTAGCTTAGACTACAGACCTGTTCCTGGAAGAAGGGAAAATCCTGCCTCCTTCCCCAGAAACCACTAAAGAGATTACAGAGACCTTTGCATAGAGGAATAATACATAGAGACTAAACAAAAGCTCAAAGCTATTGTGATGCTTTTAATTGTTACACCGTACCTTACTCCACGTGCATGAACTGTGGAAAGCAACTTATTTTAGACAGCAGTAAAACAGGTTTGACCTAAATTGCTGAGCTTAACTTTACCTTGGGCAATGCACAAGTGCAGAAGTTACCAGAGCCCAGCTGGCATCAGTAGCTCACTGAATCCCTCAGCTCATCCCTAAGTTGTGAGGCATCTTTGTAACTATCCAACAAAAAAATTACCAGTTTGTATCAGTGGTATGAATGGTCATTGTTTAATATTTCAGTCCAGCAGAGTTCTCATCCAAGCACACGTCCTTGTCAGATTTGCCTGGGACTGACAATGTTTAATGAGTCTGGGGAAATCCAGGAAAATGTTATCACCAATCAACAGAGACTAATGCCAGACTTCAGCTATCTGATTTAAACATTTTATCACACTTCCACACTGCGATGAATGGTAAATGCTTCCCAAAGATTAGCACCACTCCTCCTATCTCTCCTCTAATCATTCTCTACCTTAAGTTCTAAGAAATGGAAGAATTTTGGGGAGGTGATGGTGGAGGGGATGCTCCAGTTTCCGTAATGTAAGCCATCCCATGCTTCTTAGCTTGTGGAGCAAAAACCACTCCTATGGCCTGCCTATCTATGGCTGTAGTGTAATAGTTTTTTAAACTGCACACATCACATATGATGGTAAAATTCTTACCTAATTTAAACACTGATGTTTTAAACACTGTCCCTCTAACCTGAGACATTGACACAAATCATCAGTTTTATCTCAACAGGATATTAAGAAAAGATAGAGGAGACTTAACAAGCATCACCCTATCAAACAGTGAAGTTGTCTCCTGGAGAACCATACCTTGGGACTTGCACTTGCTTGGGCTCAGCCAAAAGGCTTTTTACCATCTAGCAATGATCATTTGCAATCCTCCTTGTGTGCAGACTTGGTAAGCTAATAAAACTGTATCTGCAGTTTAGGTCTAACTTCTATCCTTTCTTCTCACCAACTCATGAATAAACATGACAGTTTATCATCAGGGGCCTTGAGTAGTTAGATTTATAATAAACAAGTCTTGGGAGCAGGAGGGAAAGGGGGAAGGAAAAGTGTCATTTGAGTACTCCAGGCTTCAGAAATAGAACTAAAATTGGAGGCTGCGTGACCTCGCTTCAGCACCTGCGTGCGTAAGCACTCTGCTTCCAGTGATGTGATTAGATGCTATTTTTCCCCTGGGGGCTCTGCCTCATTCTGCATATGAGATAGGCATGTGTGGGGAGGAAGGCAAAGTCAGGTGGTGAAGGAGACTCTGCTGTCTGCATGTCCCTTTTCATTCTGTTGCAGAAGCTGCCTTCTATATGAGTCAGAAGTGGGAAACGAGAGATGATTTTACAATTCAAGTAATTGCTTGCTGAATTACAATATCAGGAGTCTTCACCACAAAGTACCTGTGTGGTGGCAAGCAAACCATTTACACCAACCTTTAGACTGGGAACCACCATAACTGGTTTTATCTTCTATGCAACTAGGCTGAAATTGCCTGATTTGCATGAAAACTCTGAGTGGAAGTGCATGAAAGTACTGCGTGCCAGGGCTGAGCCAAAGCTACCTTCTTTGGAGCTATAGAAAGCACATCTGTGCATGCGTGTATAAAGTGTTATGGACTAACAAATGGAGGCTTTCAACTCTTCACATAAGGAGCCCCAAATTAGCAGTTTACCCCAATTTGCATCTTGATTCTCTGTTGGTAGCATAAAGGTAATTGTTTGTAGATACCATAATAAGTACCATATAGAAATGAATGGGTGAGAAAGCAGCTGCAAGTTCGATATTTTATCTTCATCTGTTTAATAGCTACATACTGGCAAAGGTTCTTCGCACATACACAAATGTTCGACCACAGTCTAAGGAGCAGCACGTGTCTGAGCTGTTACAAGCTGCAGCCATGTTCTGCTCACGCAGGGAGAGGTAGGAGCAACCTCTATTCTGGCAGTCCACAGAGTCAAATAGCCTGTTACCTCTCTGGGGGAAAACAGTCACCTTGGAGGGCAGCGTGCATTAGCCAGCCCAAAGATTGCACCCACACCTAAAAATATACAGCACTTCAAGCCACAGACGTTAAACAGGTGAAGAAGTGACAACAGCGTCATGCAGACAGGGTGCTGTACCCCACCACATTAACACTCCCAGGCCCCCAGTTAAAATGATTTCTGCTCTTGCCAATAAGAGGCATAAAGGCATTTACTTGGTCTTTGCAGAACACAAGCAAGGCAACAGTACAACACCTTGAAGCATATTCTGAGGAGCTTTTTGGTGTTGAAGCAAACCGTTAAACTGATACTGAAACGAACACAACAGCTCTCAGAGATTTCCTGCTGCCTTAGAAAGCCACAACAAAAGTTATATTCAGGATTAGGTGGATCAATATAAGAAAATTAAAGGCTTCTTTTAAAACCTAGATTCACTTCTAATTGCTAGATACATGATAAAAATAAACCAAAGATATTTTTCTAAGCTTTATCCTCAAGAGATAAAAAGAGAAACAATTAAGGTACTTGATATGACACATAAGCAAGCAGAAATGGCTCTTGATCATGGTCCCAGTATATTGTTACTGAGCAGCACTGGATTTTTTTTTTTTCCCCTGGGGCTTATCATAAGCCTCTGGATTTTTAAATCACAATAGCCTTATATTTCCTTCAAAGGTTATAGGACATTCTGGCTGTACTGTAAAACACAACTGAAACACAACACTTGAGTATCAATATAAGCAAATAATACACCCAGATAGACTATTCTGAAGTAAAATTGAGCCAAAACAACAGCTGCTTAATTACAAAATTAGTTTTTAATAACTTAATACAGTGCAAATCCCTAAAACATATTGATAGCTCAATTACTCTGATGAAAAAAATAACTAATACAGTATTTGCTCTCTCTTGTAAAGACTTAGCTACATATGGGGAAATCAAGGGCTAGCCATCCCTGCTATGTGGGAGATCCCAGCAGTATGGGTTGCTCATTCTCCATGCAGAGATAATCTTTTCAAAGATGTACTTCAGCCCAAAGGAACAGGATCCTACAGAATTTAATCAGCATGTATTGAGTGACAACCCACAGGCTGGGGTTAGAACAGAGACTCTGTATCACGAGCCAACCACATTAAAAGAAAACTGCAGTTAACTATTATACTCAGTAGCTTAGTCAAGGAAATCTGGTATTTTTCCACTCCTATCAATTTCTTTAGGATCTGGTGACACAGTCCTTCCCTTTCCCTGCCTTCTCTTTTCCTTATCCCAGAGCATAAGCAGTGCTGGAAACTTCCCACAGAAAAAAAAAAAAAACCAACCCAAAACCAAAACAAACCAATTGCAGAGGCCATCTCCCTAGGCTCCCCATGTTGCAATGAGGAATGTGTAAGCCACCCTCATCACATTTCTCAAACACTGAGGAGTTCATTTCTGATGCAGAGCTTTAGAAGATGATGTTTTAAAGCCCTGTAATCAAGCAGTGTTTTCACAGTCCATCTCAGCAACAAGAGCTACAATGCCCACTCCTGCGTAATGTACTTTGGCCTTGATTTTACCTCTCCTTTCTTTAAGGGTCACAGAGGTTTGCATCACACACACAGAGTATGCTGTGTTCAGGACTGGGATTGTGTACTGACTGAAAAGATCCTTCAGATCATTCCCAAATACGCTTCAAGGTCCTTTGTACCTTCTTCCTTCCTGCCCCCATAAAGTTTTCCATTACCTGTTTTCTATTACCAGCCCAACAATAATGGGTTAGGAAGACAGACTGTAAACACGTCAATGGTAGCAACGTATCTTATAAGGGCTCCCATAATTCCTGAGCTTTCATTTTCAGGCAAAAGCTAATGGCCATAAAACTCCCCAACCAAAAAACCTCATTCCAAAACCACCCCCACCTTCTAGACTCAAACCCACATTTTTAGTTGTTAGAAGCCATGCAGGCTTAAGAGGAGATATAGAGAGTTTCTAATCACATATATATGACACTAATGACAAGTGTGAAACACATGCATGGATCCAGCTGCTCTTACTAACTCCCCTTTACGAGAATCATTCATAATAAGACAAGATATTCCAGCTCTTCAGTCAAGACCATCAGTGACCATCCCAGGTGAAAGGGCAACATGCCAGAAGGGACGTGAGGTTGTTCCTTAGGAAGTTTAACATACTGTAACTACGAGAACCTTGGGCATAGCAGATTCAAACAGAAGCTGGACATAAAAAAAAAGAGGATCATACTACTTTGGGGGTTTTTTGTCCTGAAGTGTATGCCTTATTTGATAAAAGGTACCTAATTTTTCCAGCAGCGACCAGAACGTTCCAGGCTGCCGTTCAGCAGGTGGGGAAGTACCTTGCCCTGGTTGTCGGGCATGGTCTGGGACTACCAGGATATTTACATCAACAGCTCTACACAGTTTTCAGTGTGGCATGATTCAGCCTAACTAGTTATCCCTCATTTCTATGTACTCCTAGGAAAGTAGCCAATTAAGACTGGACTGGGGTAGAGAAACATGAATGTGTCACTGGGGATATAAAGCTAGCAGACTGTTCCCAATTTCATCACGCTGCAGAATGGAAATTGGTGAGAAAGAGTTGGAAAGGAAGCTTGTTTCAGACAGTGAACAAATCTGAAGATTTCAGAAGTAACCAGATGGGAATACATGGAGGAGTTTATATATAAATCAACTTTGCAAGGTTGAAAGCATTTTTTGTGAAATAAGTACTTAACTAAAAATACTTGATCTTTAGCTGCTAACAATAAACGCTAAGAAAAAGGAGCGGAGGACCTCTCCTTACATCTTCACAAGAACACTTAAACCAAATCTGTAAAGCTGGGTGTCACAGTTTCAGTGGCGTTTGTCCCATTTTTTGACCTGCGCTTATTCCAGGAAAGCACACTGCTAGAGAATTCCTTGAGAACTAGGCACGTACCTCTGAATCAAGCAAATTGCAAGCATAAAAAAGACATAAACCCTGGCCAGCAGTGAATACTTTTAGCACTGCTGAATCCGTAACATAAACTTTTTTTTTTTTTTTAGACTTTAGTCGGAAGTTTATATTCTGTTTACACCATCTCTAAATAAATCCTACTACTCACAATTAGTACTAAATACTTACTGAAAAAAAAAAATCTATCAGAGATTGTATCAGCTGTTCATTATATTGCTTGTTTTAAACAGCCTTACTTACCAGCACTTACATTTAGGATCACTTCCTACAGCAAGGCCATGCTTTCAGTTTGTAAGGCTCAAAAGTCCTACCTACCGTTTGTGCAGGATGTTAACTTCATCCTGAAGTTAAGAAAATTCCAGGCAAAGTCTCACAAGCCTAGGAGGAAAGGGTTTTTTTACCTACATTAAGTTGCACAAGCTAGCACAAATACCACAGCATAGATATTTTGACCATACCAATAAAAAAAACCAAACATGCTCTGTCTTGTTTATAGCGGGGATAAGGATAGCAGGAGGACAATGACAACATGGGAATAGATTCAGGAAAATCTTCACGTTCCATCTTCTGTGCAGGCAAGGATGATCAATTGCACTTAATTCAGAGTTCAATTCCACAGCCTGTTTTATCCCAGAGGTAGGAAAGACTCTACTACTAGATCCAAACAGCACCCAAGAAAAGCTTCCTAATTTGAACACAAGACAAAAGACTTCAGCAGGGAAGAGGAAGCAGTAGGCGCTGTGCTTGGAATCAGTGGCAAAAGAGAGGTGGAGCGATGCAGAAGTAGGGGAAAGTGAAAGCCTAAATAAACCACTAGCACTAAGTGGAAAAAGATCAAAGAATGCAGAATCAAGACCACAGAGAAGGGGAGTGGTAAGATGACGACAACAGATGCTGAATTGAAGAGCGTCAACTCCAAACTGTTTACCATCTCAGTATCCCCCCCCCAAAGTACACCAAAAACTAGGCAGCACAGAAAATACACTAGAGAAGGAGAAATACTGTTTTTACAGCAGGATGGAAATAATTTGCAAAGCTGTATAGAATCACATGCTGAATGGAAAACTTTCCCCAGATTACGTAGAATAAAAGGCAGCTACTTTCAGATAAGAAGTACTCGAGTGTCTGACATTGAGACGTGAGGTTGCTCTGAACTAAGACAGCTCAAGAGTCTTTGCACTTGTAAAACAGGCAACTGACAACCTGACATAACACACAGATAATTAAAAATCGACTCTATTGAAGAGCTATTTGTCATGCTGGTGCCAACTACTCTCTGCATTAAATAAGGGACCCTCTGGGGAAAGAAAAAAATCCAATAGCATATTTGATACAGCATGTAACAAGAATATGAAAAGTGCACAGGGAATCTTATTACAGAACCGTTTTCAACACTGATCATACCAAGATGCCTGAAAGCAAAACCCTACAACACAGCTATTTCTCCGCGTGAATTAAGTGTAGAAAAACCTGTAGATCTCTACAGTGAAAAATGCTATATGCTTTGAACAAAATTTTAAACAGATATCAATGTATTTGCTAGTTCCATTAGCCACTACTCATTACCAATTGGAAAAGCACTGCCAGAAAAGAACACAGAAATGCTGTCAAAGTAGCTTGACACGTCCATGCATTTATCTGCTATGCAACCCAGAGTTCAGCAACACTTGGCTTAAAGCAGCATACTGAAGCAGCACATTTTTCCAGGGGAAAAAAAAACAACCACCAAATCAATATTTATACATCATGCTTATTACTGTGGATTCTACCATATAAACTCCAAAGATTCATTTACCATTTTCTGGTGATATGAACCTTATTACTGCATAACCTTACCATCGTGAGCAGCTTGACTTTTTGCCCTCCCATTCCACCATTTGAAAACAAAGTCAGACCAGCATTTATCAGTTTAATTAGTAACATGCTTGACATTTCCTGCTTGAATTTCTTTACACGAGCAGTTTCTGACAGAAAGGGAACACCCCCCTCCCAACCCATTTACTTACCCTTTCCCCATGACCAAAAGACTTACATAGAAATGAACCCGTGTCTACAAATCTACTTTGACACTCAAAATTTAACCCATTAGACTGAAGTAAAAACGTATGGTTAATGAAACTTTCTTTCCCAACCGAGCTTGCAAAACTAACAAAACCCGTCACCCTCAGCAATTCAGATAACACTTTTTTTGACCTTCCTAAGCAATAACTGCATTTTACGCAAAAAGGCAACCAAACTGCATGTATTGTGCACAAAGCTGGCAATCATCCCTATAATTTACATAAGAGACTACATAAACCACAGAAAATAGAGCAATTATTTTTTTTTTATTCTCCTAGTCTTCACAGAGACCAGAACGATGTCTATAAATCTTACCTGTGGTTAAGTTATATAAAAAAAAAATATTTCAGGAACAGAATAAAATTCATCTGATGTTGTATAATTGCAACAGAATGTACAAGGCTGTACTTAGACATGAGTGGAACAGATTCATTAAGACACATCTATTACACAGCTGAAAAAAACAAGAATCTCAATATTTTAAAATCTAGCCATTACAAACTCAATACAAATAAAGGCTGTAATGCTACAGAAAAAGATATATATTAGATCACCCAAAACTCTGGTAGTTCTATCGAGATACAGATACTAATGAAATAATTCTGCCAACTGCTAAAAGACACGTTATTTGTGCCACATATAAACTAAGGACAGTATTCTCCCACTCAAAAACATGCATCAAATTCTAGTACTAGTCTTTCATATGAAAGTACATTTAAAAAAAAAATTATCTAAATAGTTATCTATGAACAATATATGAAATCCTGCTGATGTACAGGAGAAAGTGACAATGCTGACAATAGTTACCATGCACCACACAGGACTGTCAAAAGAGTGCAGATCTTTTTTCAAGAATGAAAGGAAGTGTTGTAGGATCAGGAAAGCATTAGGAAAGTATTATCTAGTATTTAAGAAATATTTGTAGATTCATGTATTTCATTTTAGCATGCTTTCCCTAATTGATGCTCTTTGCTGAAAAGTCATTCAGATGTGGTGTTCTACTTGCTCAAATTCATATCTCCTCATAATTAGAAACACCTCCACATGAAACACTTGCACCAATACGCTGATAAATACAGCTTTCAATGTAACATGTTCTAATTGATATAATCCATTTTATTTTTATGTTTGTACCTTAGACATCAGGAAGCAACACTGCACAAATAATAATGGTATTCAGAATAGTCAGAATTAACAAGATTAAATTATAAGAGTGCTTAACCTACAAAGCACGCTGATTACCAGACAGCCATTAGAAGAATATACAGACAAAATGTTGACCGTGACTCCTATTTTGCTGTACATTTCCCTACATATATTTAGGAAGGTTAGCCACCAACAAAAGTTGCATTCAGCTCCCAATACAGATAATAGTTCTACCAAGACCATCAGAAGACCTATTTGCTATACAGTAGCTCAGTTTTGTTTTTTTTTAGAACAAAGCTTCCACAATTACTACTTTTTCTTCCCAACTGATAGTTAAGCTACTTTAATTTTAGATTTTTTTTTAGCCAGGTAGTATGCTAGCTACAAGTTTAAAAATCTTTACATGTATTCATACATATGTATAAAATACTAAAACCTTAACAACAGAGCCCTACAAAGTGAGGTTCACTGTTTCTGCACTTAACTTGCCACCACTTAGACTGTGAATCATTGCAATCATATTGGAGTGTTTGTTCAATTCTTCCTTCTGTAGTTTTACAAGTGCTTCTTTTTCTTCCAAGCGTCCTTCCAACTGGGATTTTTGAACTTCCAGAGAAGATGCCTGCAGAAACAACCAAAACGTTATCATTTCATCCATTATCAACCGAAAAACATACACAATACAGTGAAAGCCAAGTGGCTTGGTGGTGAATTTAAGCAAGTAATTAAAAAGCACAGTTTTAAAATTACAAGCTTGTTTCAGAAATCTCTCTCTCAGCTATACATTTGGTGCACATGAATAATTACAGCTACTGCCACACTTCAAAACGTTAGATACCATGGGAAAGCACCAAATATCCCCCCCTGCCATGTTATCATTGCCCTGTTTAAGCAGAAGTGTTCACAGTTAAGCCATCCACATTTCATTTCAAGCCCTACACCAGCAAATATTTACCGAGAACAAGGGAAATATTTGCTATATACTGGATAATATTGCCTGGAGAGATTAGACTTTGCTTCCAGAGAATGGATGCCAGACTGCACACTTTGGGATTACTGGTCAGTTTGCATGTAAAATGAATCTCTGACTTCTGAGTTTATAGGGAGCCTTAACTAGAGGCAAGGACATATAATCTGCACTGAAGTTTTGAGGATTTTGTTTTGTTTTTTAAACATCACCTGGTTAACTTGGTGTAGCCAAACTGGTCTCTATTTTGAAAAAAAGACACTATTTTTCTTAGAGATAAAAATGAGTATTTCATTAGAATTTCAAAGATCAAAAAAAGAAAATCAGATGCATTTTGGTCCGTACATATGTAGCATACGTACCTTAATTCAGGATGTGAGAAAGGGGAGAGTAAGCCAATTCACATTTTACAGCAGTCAAAACTACTGAAGAGGAGTGTGATACATTCTCTTATTTAATATTGCACTACAGGTGTTCTGGTTTTCTTCCAAACATTATGCACTCTCACACCATGCACCATATAGCCTCATTAGAACCTAACCTTGACTGCTTTCCTCTTAAATTCAAGCCCAGCTACTCAAAAGGTATACAATTAAAGCTAGGATAAATTTGTTCTTGTCCACTAGATAGACTGCTCTAGTTTCTTTAGCTACTTTACCACTGAAATATTGATTCACCAACTCTATCAGTTATACAGGGATCCAAAATTCCGATCTCTAGAATGCAGGTGCAAATAATTCCTTACCTTGATACTCAGTTCTTTCCTTGCTTGTTCCGTTTTACTTAATTCCTTTCTAAGAATATCTACAGTTTGTTCCATATCTGATTTTTCTTTCTGTTGCATTTTCAGTTTTTCTTCCAGAACTTTTATTTTCTGTTGCAAGGCTTAAGAAAATGAACACATTAAAGATGGGTTGCTAAACTTAGAAAAAAAGAGATACTGCATTGCCTGGGAAACAAGCATTTTAGACTCAATATGGCCGCTAATAATTGCGTTACTGAGTAGTGCCACCTACTGCTAGGTTTTAGTGGCTGCTACCAGTCATTTGCAGAAGAGTTAAATTAAGCTCTCATAATTTGCAGCTCCTACAGAAAAATAGTTCTAATGGACATGCTGTAAAAAGATCCTGAAGGGACACATGATGCTGTGCAGAGATTCAGTGAAGTCCATATAGTCTGAGAAATCACATTTATGTATCCTTTCAAAAAAATAAAAATCTATGTTTGTTTCGTTCAATTGTTAAATTATGTATCCCTGTCTCACTTTAAGATTTGTATATTACTTAGTAAGATATAGCTGCTTATCTAGGGCATTTAATAACAACATCTAGTTAATCCAGTTAGTTCTCTATGTTCAGTGACCTTTAGGTACGTTACTTACTTGCTATTTTGCCATCTCTCTCCTGTAGCTGTTGCTGTAATTCTTTTCTGTGATCTTCGGTTTCCATCAACTGTGCAGCAGTCCTAAAATTGCAGAGAAACACATTTTCATGATCAAAGTGAGGTACGCCACCATTTCTTTATCCTATGAAGCTAGAATTATTTTTGTATCATTTCCGATTGCTGTCAGGAGCTTTAAATCAACAAACCTATGAATTTGCAGGGTGAGAGTACAGAGAGATTTCATTTCCTTTTTTCCTCCCTACGAAACAGGCATTTCCCTTCTCTGATCGTGGACACATGGTAGATACTACTGAAAAGGTTCATACCTGGAGCTTAAACACCAGAAACTTGCCTTAGATTACAACAAAGCATTCAAAATACCATGGTGGAACCGAAATTGTCTTTCAATCCAAGTCAAAATTTACTGACGTTGGTGATTAAGGATACTGGCCTTTTAGCTCTTAGTATGCTTCTGAATCGACAATACCATTAGTAAAACCTGTTTCAGTTATTATCCATGCAAGCACATCTATACATAAAGATTTTCCAATACCATTCTGAACATCTTCCAGATTGTCACACAACACTCAGCAAAAACGACCATTTCTTAAGATATCACTGTAGCCCATATATAGGTCTGCTGCAGTCCTCACTAGTTAGGATAATATTTGATTTCCATGATCATTTAATATATAGGTACTGTCATCTATCAGCAACATAGCTGTAACCTGAGCATTTTGTACTCTGTGAAGCTAATCTACTTTTTCTGTTACTAGTTAGCCTAATTTCTAAGGCATATTCTAACTACCACTTGCCTTGCCTAGATGGCATCTACTGTCATTTTTGTTTACTGGTTTATCCACTTACTATCTACCAGTTCCTAAGCTGCAGCCTCTAGCAATAGAGAGGGAGAGTGTATTTCCATGGTCTCCGTTGTGTTCGTGGCAGTTCAAGGAATAACTGCTCCCGTGACCTGCCTTTAAAAAGGGCCACCTTTCATCGGAATATTTCCCCAATTACACTGAGCTGTGTACTGCACCAGTGAAAGTAAGTGTCCAAATTTATACAGCAGCAAACTAATGGAAAAATTTTCACGTTGATACATTTGAATCAGAACTCAAGGCAGTGATTTGGACTGCTCTGATTAATGATAAGGCAAGAGTCTGGAAGGATGAAGTCAACTTTGCAAGTAAAACCAAGAATAGCGTTTTATTTCTAAACTGAATACGAGGCCTGCCTATGAGCATATTTTAAAGATATCTTCTGCAAAATTAAGTATTAAATAAAATGTCTCAAATAGGAACCCCATTTCCTTAGTTACATTGGTGAAAGGTACATCAGACCTCTATTTTAAGGAAAAGGAAAAAAAGGAAAAAAATCAAAAAGGAAAAAAAAATAATTAGTCCTCAAGAAGACATAAGTAATGTTAGTTTTATGGTTGAGGAATGAAGTTTTATACCACAACAGAATACCAACCTATTTCTAATATAATTTTTAAATGTATTAGTTTAGTAGGGTAAACGTTTTTTTCTTATCTGAAAACACTGCAGAGAAGCCTTGCAGGCTAAAAAGGGAATACATGGAAGTCTTTGAATGATAACAGCCTTTAAGAACTCAAGAACCACCGAAAAGACACCTCCCCACCCCCACAAGTGCACCCAAGAATTGGATTGTTTTCAATACTCTCTAATACCTAGTATTGCTGAAGTCTGTGGCTATTCCACCCTGCCTCCAACCAATACAGGAGAAAAGTAAGCCACCAAAGTCACTACTACGGGTTTTCATCTAGCATACACATATAAAGCAACTCTGAAGACTCTTTTGCTTTCTCTAACTCCACTTCTCAGATGTTACTTTAATCTCAATTTTTCAATTGTGCTCTAAGTGCTATTTAATTTTATCATTTAGCTTTTGTTTGCTTCAAGATGACTGAATTGAACTTACCTGTCGTTCTGCTGCTTGAGTGATTCATTTAGTTTCTTCATTGCTTCCATTTGTTTATTTAGTGAATCACATGTATTTTGTAGATCTTTATATTGTCTTTCAGTTGTTTCATACCTACAAATGAATTAGGGGGGGTTATGGTTGAAGAGTGTAAGTGCTTTTGAAGAGCTTTTACTTTAATAGTTTGTCAAATAATATTTGACCTCACCTGTGCAATCATCCCATTCAAGCTAAAAGCCAGGTGGTTTGGGGGGTAGTGTTTGGTTGAGGATTTTTTGGTGGTAATTTGTTGTTTGTTTGGGTGGAGTTTTTTTGTTTGTTTTTTAAATAAACATACTTGGAGGAAGGAAAACAACCAAACCAAGCTTCAGTGGATCCCTTGCATATCCTTAATGATTAACGATCAGGAAGCAACCTTCCTCCAGTAGAAAACTCTTAGGAACTAACAAAAACATACAGATGCCTTTAAAAATTTGACATACACAAACTGTTATAAATTAACTACTTGCAGTCACTTTTTAAGGGACCCTCTGAGTCAGTCTTTGACCTGCAGTTGTCTGGTGATACTAAAAACTGAACGTACTGAAGACAATGCAATGTGCAATTAATGCAAGTTTATGAGGCACGTCTCCTGCTCTAAGCAAATGTCTTCCTATCAAAAGGAAAATTCTCTCCCCAATGTCAGTTATCTGATTGTTCTTAAGGAACAGTATATTTAAATGTGTGCAGACTGTTTAGAAAGCAAGTTTTTGCTTTATAAACACATTGTAAAGATCAGAAAACTATTTTATTTCCACTTTACAACTGTTAGATACTAGAGCGAAGCTGTTTCATTTCAGTGAAATTAGTCAAATGCATGTTCACAGAGTGTATGGCTGCATATAATTCAAGCAACAAAGGAGGCACTTCCACAGTGACCATACTAGATACTTAATCAAGAAACCCCACAATGGACTGAAGTTTTATACATTTTTTTCCTCCCTCAATGACTCCTTCATTGGCAGCAGTGTGCCTTCACAATTGTCTGATATAACGCCTGCTCCCATTATTAAGCAAGAAACTTGCTTTCAGTTTTATCAGCTGCTTTGCCTTGCTGACACCTAGTGACGAGACCAATTCATGCGAGTTGAAAAGCCAAAGCTCTTTTAAGCCTTTATTCTTCCAAAGCATATTCTATTTTCATAAATAGTTTCTATCCTTACGTACTTTTTGTGTCTCACATTTCTGTGTCCTTTTTTAGCTTAAGATCCTAAAGAAATAATGCTTATAAGTAGTTCGGGACACACAAGATGCTTCCTTCCTCCCTACCTCACTTTTACCTGATTTCAGTCAAATTTGCTATAGAAGTGGTCAAAGATGCAAACTCCTATCTTAAGCAGACATACTGTATTGGTTGCTTCTCCAGACTATTTATAGTATTTCGTCAAGACAGCATATAAGATCAAAGAAAAAAACCTGAGAGTATGGTATAATACTAACAGAAACTACCCATTGTCAATTCTGTGTCTTAAAGAATGATGCTCCCTTTTATACAAAGTTCATGCTATTTCCTGAACTGGACCTTCAACATCTACAACTTTAGTTCTCATTCCATTTACCGTATTAACTTCTTGAATGACTTAAGCTAACCTCATCGACAAGCACATAGGAAAAAAAAAAAGAATTTTTCACTTAAAAACATGAAGTTCCATGTAGTGTTGCCCTTCTAATGTACTTAGTCCAATAAAGGGCTTCATCACTCTTTGAATATGAAGTATTTGCTTAGAAATCTTACGCGCCTTACCTTTGAAGAAGATCAACAGAGGATTTTTTCAGTATTTCATGTTCTTCAGCAACTGTTTGTAATTTCCTGTTGTGCTGAAAGAGCTGTTCAATATCAGTCTGTGCTTTTTCAGATTCTACTTGCTGAGCTTTCAGCAAATCATTAAGTTCTTCATTTTTTCGTTCTGCATCCTTCAACATTGCAGCAAGAGTTCTTGCCTTTGAGTGGAAAGACCCCCCACCAAAAAAACCAACACATAATTACAAGCAATTCTGTTTCACAAGTCACTTTGTACTAGGCATATTTGAAGCCACAGATCTAACACTAAAATGCCATCAGCTACATTAGGAAATGGGTTTCTCTCACCTAATATTAACTACAGATTAATTTGTTCACTCTAAGTTCCTTTAGCTCCCTTTATAGACAGTGTGAGGCGGGGAGGGAAGAAAAAAAGTAAAAGATGATTCATTTTAGCTATGGATTAGTAATCCACAGCCCAATCTTTATTACAACCTTTAAAGAATAGAAATTATTCAGTTTTCACCTCAAATACGTACCCCATGGAAACATGCTTTTTTGAAAGTTCGTCTTTGACAAGTGATTAAAAGGCACAAACAGAAAAGAGTTCTTCGTATACCAGCAAATTCTATATAGAATTCTAGTAAGTGGCTTTATTAATTTTCAAGATTACTACCATTAAATTAACACTAATGGTTAACAAACAATAATCAGTACTGTAGGTTAATTCTGTTGACTTCCTGTAAGGGAAAGGACATTAAAGAAAACTGTTGCAAAGAACAATCCAAAAGAAAACAGGATGTTTATGATGAAAATTAAGACCACTCTAACTTGCAAGCATAGCTTACAGCTAAACAGTATAGTTTCCACACATGGAATCACAGTTAAAGCTGCCAACTACTACTCAGTCCCATCCCAGAGTCCCAGAAGGAAGACCCTGCTACTTACCTCAGACTCAGCCTGGGCTCTCTGACATCGGTATTGAGCCATCAGCCTATCCGCCTGAGCCAGAGCTAGTGCCTTTGCTTCCAAAAAGCCTTGCAGCCTACTTTCTTTAGACTGTACATAGGAAGAATGGTTTTTATTAACATTTTTTGAATGTCCAGACAGCAGCGTACCCACACACGTTAGGTTGTACTCACTGCTAATGCTGACAGCTTCTGCTCATAGACATCCATTATGTCAGAGATCCTCATATCAGTGAATGGCTCCTTCATCTGTGGAAATGTTTTCCAATTATTGCCACTGTAAATTTGTATTTACTTAGATAGGTAACGTGTCCCTAAAGAGCTCAGTAGTTTTGTGAATTCCACCTGTCCACCAGCTTTTTGAGTTCTTATCGATATTTCTGATACTGCCTGCTCAAATGCATCCACCTGACTCCTGTGGAAAGTTTGTGAATAATTGAACTATTTAGGCTGAGAAGGATTCATATGCAGAAGATTATCAGTCCAGCACTATGAAAAGGGAACATCACCACTCTAAACTGGTTCCCCTTAGTCTAATCTTTGCTGGAGAATTAGCAGCCCTCTCATAGGACACAAAGTAATTTGCCCTAATAATAACAGCACAAAATACACATGGCTAAAAATCCTCGCTCATACTCAAGGCCTTCTCGACATACAGACTATCAGAAAAGGCCCAGGAAAGTTGTTCTCAAAGGATGCTATACAAGCTATCCCAGCTGTTCATACAATGAACACCTACTGAAAAGTTACTATCTCTGCACCACTTTGAAACATTATGCAAGAAGTTTTTTACATATTAACAATAGCCCTTGCCTGGCTCCAGTTCTCAGCTCATTTTCCTGTCCCTAAAGTACAAAACAAGTAGTTTCTTTTCCTGCTTGCAAAGTTGTCATCTCTCTGTCCTTTTAAATGTTACTACTATAAGGAAAGCTTCTGTAAGTTCTATTCACTCTCTCTGTACAGTAATACTATTAAAAGCGTTCTCTTAATTATGTTTTTACACACACTTGAGCTTCACACAACATATGGAACGCACACAGAGATGAAGTACCGGATATTTTAAGTGAATATGTATATTGATTTTTAAAGGGAAGTTCTACTAATGAGAAGGTCTAAGAAAAGATTCGCTCAACAATTCATCAACAACTTTCTCCCCTCAAAAATCGAAGGAGCTTTACAACCTGTCACATTACTGAAGCTGCTGCACTAGTGCTTTTAGGCACCTGTGGCTGCTTTGACTTATGTTAATATATACACAGCAAAGCACCTACAGACTGTCATGTGCAATCCTGAAAAGAATGATCAATGGGAGAATCCAGTGGCAGCGTACAAAGTAAGCCAACGAAGACTCAACTTGACCTTTTTCACTATTATTCTGACTGCTGTCTGGAGCTGGTAGCTTGCTGAGTTTCATTATCACTTACAACAAAGAGAGGAGGGTTGCAAACCTAAGGCTGGAGGCAATGCCATTAATGCAGATATCAAGCAGTTATAGGGCACTTTCGGTTCATTTTGCCAATTTGCATACTGTTCTTTTAAGCCAAAAGAAAGTAGAAGCAACAATCCCTCACTCTAAAGCAGCTAAAAAGCTACTTGCTTGGAACAGAAGAGAGAGGAAATATATTCATTACCTGACAGTATGGCCTGCAAAGAAACACACTGTATGTAGTGCCTGTTTGAGTGTCTCATTCACAATGCATGTTGCCGCAGAGGGAAGCAAAAATCTTTCTTCTGAAGTAATAATAGTGCCTTTCCAAGAAGGCAACAAAAATTGAACTGCAAATGCTAAAGTCAGCCACATGTGAGAAAAGGAAAATGTCTGTATGTGTGTTTAGGCACACAAGGGATGCACCATACTCTAAAGCAGCATATCATCCTAATTTATTACAGGCTATTTCTTAGGAAGTAGGGGGAGGAGGCTCCTTGTAAGTGTCCCAGCAAGTCTAGGCAGTTGCAACTATATCTGACACCTGCCTCCACATCTGACAACCCTACTGGAGAAAGGGATCTCAATAATGAGTCCAGCTTCTGATGTAGCACAAAGAATCATCATTAAATTCTACTCAGGAGCTCAGTAAAAAGAGTACATTCTAAATAGGTAGAAATCTAAACTGAACTCAACTGATACATGTGCTATAGCCTGACATTTGGATTTTAATTTGGGTCCCCCCCAGTATAAAAGAGTCAAACATTAACAAGGATATATAAATTCTACTAACCTCTAGTCCAGAATGAAGTTTTTGTATTAGTTCCTGAATATTTGAAGCTGTGGATTCATCACTTGAAGGACAGGATGAAGAACACCTCACCGAAGTAACATTGGTCACAGGTGACTGCATTTGGATTCTTTTCGATGCGTGCTCCATTTCTTGTTGTCTGTAAGCGTTATTTGCCGCAATACTTTCACCAAGCCTGTATAAGCATAAAGGTTATTATTAATGAGACAACCTGCTACAAATATCATTGCAAGGATTGAAGACAAGAACTATTTCATAACATAATTAACTTCTCTTTCATTGAAGAGATTACAGAGCAGTCACATTTGCATTATCACGCAACATTAAGATGTAGTATCAGACACATGCCCAAACTATCCAGAGACAGAAAAAGTAGGAAAGCCTGTCACAGCTAGCCTTTAGAAACAAATGCAGTATCTTGCCAGAAAGGGCATGGTGTTCAGCTCTTCTTGAGCAGAAGAGATCATCTGTCTTATTAGCCTGAGAAACACACTATTTCACATGTCATTATTCAATTTAACTAGGCCACTGTTTGTGAGTAAGAAGGTTGAGAAGGTATTTAGTAAGAATTTTTATTAGACATAAAAATAAGAAGATTGAATCACAAAAAGGCAGAGTGCTACCAATACACTTTAGTTTTTCCTTGTCTGTGATGCTATTTTACAATATTATATTGAGTACACCACATTGCATTTTCTAAGTTTCAACCAAAATATAAGTATACAGATAAAAGTGCAATTGGTTAAAATTTGTACAGAGAAAAAGAACACAAAAGGTAAGACAGAAATAATTATAGTACCTATATTCCATTGTCTGTATGCAATTTGTGGTTGGTATTTTCAAGGCAGCTACTAACGACATGTTCGAAATCAGAGAGAATAGGAAGTCAAAAGAGCTGATTTTTGAGGAACCAGTCAAAAATCTTTTCCTCTCAATAAATTCCTTAATTACTAAGTTATCCCTACCACTTCACTGAAGTGCTGTCTCAATTGCTTCCTAAGTGAACAAAGACAATTTTTAACTTGCATTTATAGACATATTATTTGGCTATTCCACTGTACAACTCCAGGCATATCAGATTGTACAGATCCTTCATTCTTCCAGTCAGACTATTTGTTACTGGCCATTATAAAAATGTTTCCTATATCCACAAAAATCACATGATCATAGAATAGCTGAAGTTGAAAGAGACCTCCACAGATCATCCAGTTCAACTCTCCTGCTCTAAGCAGGTTGCCCAGGACTATGTTCAGTAGTTTTGACTGTCTCAAAAGATGAAGACTCCACAACTTCTCTGGCCAACTTTTTCCAGTGTTTGACTCTCCCTATAGTAAAGTGGTTTGGTTCCCCCCCCTTACATTTAAAGAAATTAAATTTTTTTTTTCCTTATATTTCAGTTTGTGACTACCTCTTGTCCTATTGATAGATATCACTGAGAAGACTCTCGCTCAATCTTCTTTGTTCCTTTCCATTAGACATTTATACACATAGATAAGACTCCCCCCAAGTCTTCTCAAAATTAAACAATCACAGCTTGCTGTCTCACCTTATATGACACATGCTCCTCCCTCAAACTTCTTAATGGCCCTTCACTAGACTCCTCTAGTATGTTTGTATCTCTTTCATGCTGGCGAGCGCAGACCTGGACACACCACTCCAGATGTGATTGCACCAGGGCTGAGCAGAGGGGAACAATCCCCTCCTTTGACCTGCCAGCAGTACTCTTCCTAATGCAGTCCAAGGTGCTATTGATAGTCTTTGCCATTCCTGAAGACAGAAGTCACATTTGCTTTCTTCCAGTCCTCAGGAACCTCTCCCAATCACCATGACTTTTCAAAGATAATCTAGGGTGGCCTTGTAATGACATCAGCCAACTCCCTAAGCACTCATGGGTGCATCCTGTCAGGTCTCATGGACTTCTGTATGTCCAGTTTGTTTAAATGTTCCATAACATCATCCTCTGCTACCCAGGGTAAGTCTTCTTTCCTCTATACTTTCCCATTGTTCTCAGGGGCCTAGCATTCCCAAAGGCAAATCGGTGAAGACCAAGGTGAACAAGGCATCGAGTATGTCAACCTTTTCCATGTCCTTTGTCACCAGGTCCCCTGCCCCATTCAGCAGAAAAGCACACATTTCTCATAGTATGTCTTTTGCTGCTGATGTACTGATAGAAATCTTTCTTGTTGCCCTTCACATCCGTCACCAGGTTCAACTCCAGGTGAGCTCTGGCTTTTCTAAACCTATCTCTGTATACTTGAATACTTTCTCTATATTCCTCCCAGGTCATCTGTCTCTGCTTCCACCTCTTGCACGCTTCCTTTTTATATTTGAGTTTTGTCAGGAGCTCCTTGCAGGTCTCCCACCATGTTTGTTTGATTTTCTGCTCATTGGGATGGACCATTAAGGCCTTGAAGAAAATAATCCTTTGGGGAGGAAGGGTGAAAGGGATGGGGCAGGAGAGGAAAAAAAAAGTAAAAAAAGTTAACCAACCAGCTCTCCTTGACCCCTCTTCTCCTCGGGGCTGTATCCCATGGGATTCTTCCAAGCAGATCATGAAAGAGGTAAAGATCTGCTCTCCTGAAGGCCAGGGTTGTGATCCTACTTTTTGCCCTGTTCTGTCCTCTCAGGAACTTAAGCATCACCATCTCATGGTCACTGCAGTCAAGGACGTCACTGACCTTCACATCCCAAAACAGTTCCTTGTTTGTAAGTAATAGAAGTGAGCAGGATGTCTCCTATCATCAGCTCTTCAGTTCTCTGTGTTAGGAAGTGGTCATCAATGTGCTCCAGAAGCCTCCTGTATTGTTTGTGGCCTACTGTGTTACCTCTTCAGCAAATACCAAGGTGGTTAAAGTCTTCTACAAGGACCACAGCCTGTGAATGTGAGGCTTCTTCCAGCTGTCTAAAGGCTTCATCTACTACTTCTTTCTGATGTGGCAGTCTGTAGCAGACACCCACTATGACATGGCCCATTTTGGTCTGCCTCCTAATCCTAACTCAAATTCTCAGCTGGTTTATCTGTCCCAAGGCAGAATTCCATGCATTCCCTCTGTGCTCTCATAAAAACGGTGACTCTCCTTCCTCACTTTCTGGCTCAACCTTCCTAAAGGGCCTGTATCCATCCACTGCAGCACTCCAGTGATGTGAGCCATCCCACCACAGCTCTGCGATTCCATAGCCTTGTTAACTGCATGCAGACTTCCAGTTTCTCCTGTTTTTTCCCAATGCTGTGTGTATTATTTTGCAGGCATTTCAGAGCGTTACCCCACTTTGCTGATTTCCCAGGAAGAGTATGAGGACTTTCCCCTTACAATACTGTCCTGAAGGAAATCTCTTATTTATGTGCATATTGGGGTGACCCAGCTTTAGTCTTATGGTGTTGAATGTAAGGTTCCTCCTGTTCACATAAACACAAACCCCTTTGTTTTCCAACCCAGTCTACCACTTCCTCACTTGATTGTTGGTCATCTTTTCCCCTCTCTTGTAGCTTTTAGGTCTCATCAGGTTGGCCAGTCCTTGATCCTCATTGTCATGGAAACCAAACTAAAACTGTTTCTGACACTGGTTATACAACTAATTGTTGACCTATAGAACCTGTCCACAGCTCCTCAAGTCCTTCCCCTTTCCCTGGCAGAATTGAGGGGAACATCACCTGTTGCCCCATGGCTTCCAGGTATCGCCATCATGGGAGTCTCTGTTTCCCAACCCGATATGCATAGACTCTGTCTGCCCCTCCTTTGGTACATCTGGGGTGTCAGGCACTTGAAATTGCAAGGTCTCGAAGATCTGGTCAATCTCTTCCTCATTACCTCCAATATTCACAGGCTGCTGACCTCCCACAGCTCCTTTATTTGGCCACAGATCCTCAGCAACTGCACACCTCCTGCAGGCTAGCAGACCACCTCCTGCTGGTCCAGCTTTACTAAGTTGTCCCAAGCGCTCCCTGCAACCTGAGACCTCCACAGCTGCATACCTCTTCCAAAACTATATTTGGGTTGGCGCTTCAGCTTTCAGAATTTATTTTGTACTCGTTCTGATGGTTTTACAGACATTCCTCTAAATACATATCACCCCCTCACCCCCTCCCATATTTCCCTCCTGAAGTCTACAGATAACTAGATATATTGATACATAGCACTACTTGGTAATCACAAAAACAGCACTGATGTTTTCAGTATGAACACAGTTTTGGACTCTTATTATTGTGTTCTTATCACTAGTCTATTTTTGGGTTATGATAGAGAAGAGTATGATTCCTTAGGTGTGGGGAATTTTTTTGTTTGTTTTTTGAAGTTCATGCCACTAACCTCACAAGCTTTCTGAAAAACAACCAAACCAACCCACAAATGAGGCAAATTACCATGATTTGGTTAGGTCACCTTCCTTTACTTCCCCCCCCCCCCATATAAGTAATAATTCAGTCACTGTTCCAAGATAAACTAGTTACGTTACAAATCTTTCACTCAAGAAAAGAAGCTCAAATGTCAAAAAGGCATCCAATCTGGAAGTCCTTTCAAACAATTTCCCCTTTGCTAACAAAAAGGGAAGAAGTTTCAGATTGGTTTTCTAGGTTGCAAAGACCATGATACAACTTAAGATCGTTTTTTCCTATTTTGTGACATCTACGGAAATAAGGACTCCATCAAATAGGAGAAAGACATTGAGAAACTCTATTTAGACCACCTTAAATACTACCTGAACTGCCATCTGCCCATGTCTTATCCTATTCTGTTCTTTCTTGGAAGCTACTGCAAAAGGGTAAGCAAAGCTTTAGAAACTGAAGAGTGACATGCGTGACAAAGTTCAGTAGAGAGAGAAATCTGACAGTCAGACTAGACTATTAGATGCACTCCAAATAGAAAGTTCCAAGCACAGACTCCAGGCAAATGAATCTTGAGGGACAGAAGTCAGTCACTACCATGCTTTCTAGAATCTGATGTTAATTGAATACCATCAACATTTGAACTACTTCCTCAGGCCTCCAAGATCACTACTGTCTCTTAACTGCAGATAAAGAAGAAACAAGATAATTTTTCTAAAGTTTCTGTCTCTGATGAACTGAAGGTAATATGCCAAGAAATATAAATATCACTAAGCCCATAAAAATGTCAAACCCTACCAGACTTACATAAAAATAAACTTACACTATGGCAGGAAAATCTGGTAAGGGTGCAGCCTCAAACAGTATTCTAAGTCCCACTTGGACTTGCTCTCTATGATCTGATGTTAAAGCAAACGTCAAAGGCATAATCAAGCGTTGATCCTAAGGAAGAAACCACTTTGGTCAAAACAGGATATAACAGTCAACAACAAATAAAAAACCAAAACCACTCAGACATCACAATATCAAGGCCCATGAGCACAGAAATGTTTTAATCAAAACTTAAACTACCTTCTTAAAGTTTGCCCTTCTAAGTTTCTGAGTCTGAAGTCAATGGAAAACAAATGATTTTAAAAATAGTTTATACTTCAGAGTATTTAGAAGTGTATTTTGCCATTAAAGCCAATGCAACAGGTCAAGAGACTACTTAAATCCTTCAAATTTTCAAGTACTTGATTTCCATCATAAAGGGTCACAAGCTTAAGTTCGATAAGGGCTTTCCTCGAGGACTGTGAAACTCTCATTGCTACGCATTAAATTACACAATTCCCATGTTTGAAAGAAAACTGTCCAAAACAGCATGAAGTGTTTGACTGTCTGCATTACTTTTCCATCTACAAAGTAAATTGTTAAGGTACAATCTGAACAATAGTTACCAGAAACTGTTTTGACTATATAAAGTCACAAATTAGATGTCTACATTTAACAGTAATGAACCCCGCTAATAATTATACAATTGTGATACTTTTTTCTAGTTTGCTACCTTTAAACTGCAGTCTAACACAGTCTTAAAAGAATAATTCTTACCAGGTAGCTGAAATATGATTTTACATGCATTACTGAAATAAATGATCGTAGTAAAAGCAATTACTCTTATTTTAGAAGAATTAACAATAAAACAAACTTTAAGAATTGTGCCCAGGGGACTGTATTTTCCTACAGGTTTTACCACTTCAGAGATAAACATGCCATACATTTAGAACTAAACCCACTGTAGTGCAGTGACACTTTGCTTCAGAGATACTTTACAGAAGATATTTTAAAATATCATACCTGTAAAATTTTGTAGAAGCTGACCTCCATACCAGGTACATCCTGCTTCAGTCTGCTCATAAGATCAAGCATTTTCAAAATAATATCAGCAGCAAGTTTGCTTTTAAACATACAAATAGAAAAGCAAAGTGGGTGGAAAAACAAAAGGCAGAGCAAGAGTTGTCAAATCAGCACAGATAAATAAATTCAATCAATTAAAAAAACAAAACAAAACAACCTTCATAAAGAAATTAAATATGGCTAGCAAGGCAACAATGCCAACACCAAGAGATCACTGAGTTCCTTGGTCATGCTGCTGAGTTTCTCCAGCATGCTAAGGATGGCAACAGTGAAGACCAAAAAACCCACCCACTTTCAAGTTGAAAGCGAGGAGGGTTTAATTGTAGGTCCAGTTATATTTCACTGGTTTTTGGCCATATAAGTCTTAGTTATATTGACATTCAGGTTAATGACACTAAGCTGAAGGAAGGTATATTCCATTTTCAGTGCAGAAATTCCCTCCCATACTGAATTGTGGTACTTTTTGAACTCTAGTTCCATAAAATTAAAATGAAAAATTAGGTGCCATGGGCAGTTCTGGTAAGCTTCAACTTTGATAAGCTTGAACAACTGCATGAGGTTTAAGGTCATTATTCCACATAAGTGGATCTCCAGCTTAAGCCAAAAACAATATCTGAATGTTTAAGCTAGGTTTTACTTATTGAACTGACCAGCAACATTACTTTTGATTGTCACAAAAATACTAAGTTTGATTTAAAAACAGTATTGATTTACACACATTTAAATGGTGCTTTCAACTACAACATACTTTCCATTGGAACAATATCACAACTCTCATACAAGTCCTGCTAAATTAAGATTTTAGATAAATTTGCGTGCTTACCACATTTTAGAGTCCACTACTTTCGTCCCCAAACCAGCATCAATCCCACTATAGGTAAATTGGTGTTCTATTAGAGAGGTGCATTGGCTGGCAGTCAGTACCGTCGAGGTACGCATTTTCAGTATGTCATCTCTACAGAGCAGTAGACTGAGAGTTAAGAATAAACTTAATATACTTATGCTGAGGTACTGGCACCAAAAGGCAACACTTTCTAATAATAAAGGACACAAAAGTTAGTGTATCAAAGCACAAGAGCCTCCAAAAATGCTTTTAACACTCAACTACATAAACCACTTAAATCATGCCTAACTCACAAGCCAAGTAAGCTTCACTTTTCAATTAAAATGCACATTTACTTGGAAACAGACAGCTAAGGGAAACCACACTGGAATGAGTGGCATAAAGAAAGATGATGAACAAAAGGCAATGAACAATCAGTCCCTAATACAAGAACTAGCAAACAGACTTCTTCACAGAACTCAGCTTAGATGCAGAACTGTATCCTGCAGTCATGTCCTCCTTACTACATGACACTGTGGACACTAAGGACTCCAAGAGGAGCGTAAAACTTAATAATTCCACACTATTCCTCCTTGTTTCACTGATCTAAATTTGTATCACATTTGGCTAGGAGCTGCACTTAGCTAGGCAAAACCACTATACTGATCAAGAAGATGGCCACCCAAACTCTCCTTCAACAGAAAACACTCATCATTTTTGATCTGCAAAGTGTTTCTACACTGTTGAATAGCCATCACATTTTATCCTGTACCACTGTATTACAAAATAATTTCACAGCAATTAGAAAGCTACTTAAGGTCTTTCAAGATGATAGTCCAAAGTAAAATCAAGGTAGTTATCATTAGAAGCTATTAAAGTGTCCCAAGATGGACTTTTCTTCTAACAGAGCAAATCATGGTGGAGGAATAATAAATTAACTGCCAACAGGCACATAAAAAGGATATTTGTCAGGACATTAATAGCCTTGACTACTCTTTCACACTTTTTCTTCACTAATAGCTCATCCACAATCTGTTCCGGCATCTGAAGATGATCAAGAAGAACAGGCAGCAAAAGATCCACAAAGTGTTCGGCTGAGGCACTATTCCCACTGTTAATAATATCCTGTAATAAACACGTTATGTTAATATTTAAAACTACAGAACAAGGAAGCCAAGCTTATTCTACCCCTTCCTCCACTAGCCTCTTCCAGCTTTCCCAGCCTCTTGCTCTTTCAGACTGCTGCTCCAGTATCATACTGGAGGAGGAAGTTTAACACCACCGAAACAGCAGAAGCTTTCTCATTCTACAAGTCCTAGAAAGCAATTCATTGATAGCTTTGTATCTACCTCACGACTTCATGAACTGCCATATCTTCCACTTAACTTTCAACACAGACACATTTGTAAAGTACAGCATGTCTTTAAAAGAAAAGGTGTTTTACCAAGTATGGAATTCTAGAACAGGAAGAATTTTATTTCAAGTATATTTTTACATGCCATTTTTCAAGTAAAATGCTAACAGTTATTAAAAAAAAAAAATCGATTAAAAACATAGCTGTTAGGAAGCTCTTCAAACTCAATTATCAGTCTTGGTACCTCAAAAATCTCTTTGAATAGTTGCAATGCTAGAACTGAACAGTCTTCAGAGCCTTCCAATGGTTGGTTTGACAAGTGCACCAATGCAACAGATGGTTCAAAAGTCTTTGAGCGAGTCACAAATCTAGTATTTCCAGAGACTGGCAAGCCAGATGGTTCCAGTATTGCCTGCCGCAGGGTATGACGCAGTTCTATCACAGAACAGAAGGCAAGCAGCAGCTCTAAGATCTGTGTGAAGTGAATGAGAGTTCAAATGCTTTAAAATCAAGTACTTACACAGAAATTGCAACTCCCATAGCACAAGTCTAAAGAGATGTGTAAGTTCTGTGCAACTCCTTTTAGCACTTTAAAGTTTTCTGAGTAATAGTTTTCTTTCCTTAAAGCCAAGTCAGCAGCAGAAACACAGTTCATTTGACTGGTGAAGGCTTGTGACAGTTGGTATTCAGTGTACTGCTTTCCCTTCCTTTTTAAAAATCATGACTGCTGGATAGTGATCTAATAAGCAGTAGAAATGCATATACACTCAGAATGAAGAAAGCTATGGAAGGAAAAATATTGAGACAAATGGATGCACATGTGCGTACTCAGGGATGAAGAGGAAAGCACCCTGGACAGCTCCTTGTCAATATGTCTTTCTAAATAAAACCAATAAACACAAAACCCAACATACTCAGAAACATTAGCATTTGTTATTCACAATGATGTGAAACATTCATTTTAAAAACAGCTTAAGATTTGTTTCACAGATGTATTTAGCCCTAAAATTTTCACAACATTTCATGTTTCAGCCTTTAGCAACAGATAACCAAGGTTTCATTTACATAAGGTGGTAGCGAGACAAAGTAGAATGCAACAGTTAACTGCTTAACCAAATGTGGCATCAATTTGTTCAACTAATATGAAAAAAATTTATTCCTAAATCTTTGAAATCAGCATCATAGCTCTCTAATCATCAGTTCGAAGTCTGAGTAATTCAAGTTTTAGCCAGTGAAGCGGGGTACACCCTCCATTTCTGGTAGATCCCAAAATTGCTTATTAGCCAAAGCACAAAAGGTGTTTACGTTGGCTTTTTGCCTTTATATCTGTTGCCTGAAACCAGACACACATAATCTGGCAAAAAACCCCAACCATTACAAATTCAACCTGACAGTCTTTTAAACAACTAGAAAATACAAACTTGGTGAATACCATAGGTCACTTGAGTCCTGAAGTCAATGTATTTCATTATAAAGTTTGTACACAAGGAACCTACTTATGACTACAAAAGTGAAACTAGATTAGGAGTTGTACCCTCATAGCCTTAAAAAGTATAAATACCTTAGATGATGAATCAGGATCCCTTCCATGAAGAAGATCTAATACTTGACCAAGGCATGAGGTAAAGTGCTCATACCTACACACATAGAGAAGAAAGAAAAAAAAAAATTAATTTCACCACTCAGACATTTATGCCAAGTGATGGATGCAAGTGCTCTATTCTCCTTCTTACCCCCAAACACTTCAAGCACAGGAATAGTTTTGATAATGTAATTTCTATTTAAAATAGACTAAGCTTTAAAAATATTCTAAGAATGAAAGCAAATTCCTTAAAACAAGCCAAGATTTTCCAACCATTTTTACTGCTAGGTTTAGATTGAAATTCAGCAACTAAATTCTTCTAGCCAAATTTGCAGAACCACTAGTCAAGCTCTCCAGAGCTACTCTGTAATGCCCTCCAGTAAATGATTACAACTGCAACTGTGCTATTCCACTTCAGGATAATAGCATAATGTCTATAAGAGGCAAAATAGCTACTCCTCAAGTTATCTGACTACTGATACTGTCCAGACAAAGAGTTACTGAACACAACTATTAAATATTCCTGAAGTGACAATGAAAAAACAGATTTTGATTCACACTTCTGTGTGAAACTAGTAACACAAGAATCCTTTAGTTTCAGGTACAGCAGTTATAATCAACTAGCAACATTCAAAAAGCATCTAGGGAATTTTTTTTCCAATGTTTTGTTCAGAATATAAATAGCGTACAGCACAGGCATTGAACAACAGCTTATAAAAAATATCCTGTACTTTTATGAAGTGAAGCCATACCTGGTAAGATAATCTGCAACTTTGGGGTTCTTCAGAAGATCCATGAGTAAATCAACAGAGTATTTTCTTGTTAGAGTACCGTCTCCATTTACAACAATATTGAATATTAACTGAAATGTCTGATGGATATTTCGAGCATGAAAGAGCTGAAAGAAAGAAGAAAGTTACATATGGGCACATACTTTGCTGGGTCTCTTGCTTATTAAAACTAGCTGGAATTAGAATTTTATTTTGACAGTGTGACTATTAGTTTTAACTACAACTTAAGAATAGAACAGACTTCAAAGTATCACTTACTTTTTCTCCTACTTCCTCATTTAAAGTAAGGCTTGATAATACTGAAAGTGCAAACACAACCATAGTCAAACTACTATGGGCCAGGAAACTTATTAAGGTACGATAGAAACTCTTCACATTATTCTAAAGCAAAAAGGAGAAACATAGGTATTAAAAATTTTATTCTGTTCTATAAAAACACCGAATTTACAGATTGTACATATTTATAAGCCATACAAATAATGAATAATAATACAAAAAAATATATTAGAACAACAACTCTTCTCTAGGCAATCTATTTTCATGTTCTGCTGCACAATACTGGTGTTGATGTCAATGACTAAATTCTCTATTGAATTTGTATGAAGAAAAATGAAATCAAAACATCACCAAAAAACCAAACAAAAAACCCCAAGGAAGAAACGCCATCATTATTTTAAAAAGAGAGATGAGAAAGTCATTTTGCTAAAGTCTCTAATAGAAAATAACCATTGAAAATTGACCCCCATCCCTCCTCTGCTCAGTGATCAGATCTGACAATTGCTGCTCCCTTCCCCCCTGCCTTTCTTCCAAAGTAAACAGTACAACATTCACTGCCATGTAGATGAATTTGACCTTCTGAATTAAAAAATAAGTCATGTTTGCACTGATTTATGAAGAGACAGGAATGGCGTGGCTCAGATATGGATGCGTATTTGAGGATTCGAGGGCCTTGACCTGACATCAAGATCAGTGGTTTTTTACTGATTTATCTTTTAAAAGGCAAATCTCTTCCTTGGCCAAAGTTGATGCAGCTTACTAAAAAACCAACTACACGCTTTATATGTTAATGACATTTAGTTTTTCTAAGGCAGAATACTCAAATTTTAAATTCATCTTTCATCTGCAGAGAACAGTTGCAGAAACTGAATACATAATGCAAGCTAGTGCAACAATACAGCAATACAGAGAAGGAAAGAGAATACCCAACTTCCTGTTCTATTGGTTATTTTCTCCAATAAGGGAGAAACAACCGCCAACTCTGCAGTACAGGTCAGGGTTATCATTGCCGCAAAAAAAGCACATAAGAGATACTAAGGTAATGCCCCAAAGTGAAGTAACTCTCTTTTGCCCTCAAGCCAGAGAATCATGCCACAAAAACCAAAACTCTTACCAAAGATTTTATCTGAGTTTGAATAGATAAGTTGTGACGACAGAGATTTGCCAGGAGTCCTAAACACGGTATCGTTAACTCATCTTCGGTGGATTGACTTAAAAGAAAAGTCCAGAAATTTAAACAAAGATGTTTTTATTAAAGCATCCAAAATCTAGTTGCAAGAATTTGTGGGTTGGGGGGTCAGAGGACTTTTTATTTTGTTTTGGGGTTTTTTTTTGTTTCGTTTTTTAATTAGACACCATTCCACCAAGCAAAGCAAAATCAGATTGCAATCCCCATAGCAAGCACAGTTTTTAACTGAGCACATGTGTAAAAAAAAAAAAATCAGTATCAGAAATGAGTGCTATCAAAGGTCCTTTATTGCAGGTACTTTTAATAGTCATTAGACCTCTTACAAGGACACTTGCACAAAATTCATATTAATCTAACTTAAGTCTGCTCCTAATGACAAGTAAGGGTTTTCTTCTGGCTTTTCTCTTTGTTAGATCCCTGCTTCCTAGGGTGTGGGGGTGAGCTAAGAGGCCAATTAATATTCAATCACCCAAAGTCGCACAATCACTGCATTTGACAATCTGTAACAACATGGTTTTCAAAGAAAAATCTCTGATAACTTCAGAGCAAAAATGCCACAGTTGACTCTGGAGACCAGGTTAGTGCATATGCTAGTGGCCTTCAGAAAGTTTAGAAACTTAGCTAGATGTTTCCCATAAGAAAAGACAACTGAGTACACACTTACACATGATGCATTAGAAATGAAATTAATTCATCGATGTTGGCACCAGTGCAAAAGACCGGAACATTGTAGGTTAGCCTCTGCAGCAACTGAATACTCTGAGGAAATAAAAAGCTATTCACATATGTCTTTCCTATAGCATCTCACTGAAGAATGTTACAAGTTACAAAAGCTGAAACTGAAAGGACAAATAACAAGACACCACAACTGAATCATTTTTCAGACTCTGTAACATAACAATTACACGAGCTGCTGCAAGCACGAGTAATGTCCTACCATGCTGATGTACTTATTAAAAGCCCAAAAAGATGAATAAGGTTTTATTTTGACAGGAGAGTTACCATTTTAGCCCATCCAATTCTCCCCTTTGCCTTATCAGCGAGTTCTCCATTCTGTCAGTGAGAAGGGGGCTTTGCCCTATTGAAAGATCTAGAAGTTTCACCAAAATCCAAAAAGCACTCTGCAACTTCTTGCAAAAAGTTTTTTATAGGAAAACAGGTCTGCTGTAAAGACTGCCAACAGATCTAATGGTAGTAAAGTTCTTCATACGGCATTCTTTTGGCACATAACGTAACTGAGTTAATGTAAAGTTAATATACTCAAACATGACACATATCACAGCATAGGATAGCAGCTGAAACAAAATCTCACTATGTAAACAACTGATATAAGAGCTTAAAGGTCTTATAATTGGATCTATCTGGTAACTACAAAATCTCTCTCATGGACTGGCAAGTCACCTGGATCCCTAAGTTTTCTAGTACTCCTAGTGCTTTGAGAAATACACAAACCATGAGAAAAAAAACTTGTTCTTTACTGAATGCTTGACTCATTTTCCACAGATCAAGGGCGACAGAACTGCTAGCAAATTCATTTTCTGTGTGACCACAGGTAGCCAGCAAGTACTTGCTGGAACCTCAGTCACGTATAAGAAAAGCTGTGCATGGTTGGAAAAAAAAAAAAAAGAAAAAAAGAGAGAGATTTTGCCCAACTTTACTGTTCAATGCACAGAAAGGACAGGTTAAAATAGGTGAAGTCTGACCATGAAATATCACGTGGTCACCAAAAAAAAAAAAGAAAAAGAAAGAAAATAAATTAAAAATCAATAATGTCTGCACTCAGCTATGAAAAAATAAACTTCCATTAGCACAGCTCCCTCGCATTCACTGGCAGATAGCCCTGACCAGAGGGAAGTAAGCATACACGCCTTGAAAACCTTCCATGAGAACCAGCAGCCACAGCTTTCCTTTCACTCTTTCACAATTACTTGTCAAAGTATTGATTAGATAAAAATCTGCAGGCTTTTGTTGTGAACATCAGGAGAAATAAATAAATACCTTACCTGGAAAATAACTTTCCAAGCTCTCAAGCAGTGATTTCTTGAAATAATTTTAAAAACAGCTTTTTTGTCTGTTGTTTGTATTAATTAGAGCAGGTGAGAAGCACAAGAAAGATTAAAGAGAGAATACAAAGAACTCTATGCAATGTTAAAACCCTGTCATACTAGCCTCATACAGCAAATAAAATATGCAGATCAGCTTTTCCTCAACACAGTATTTCAGATAGAGCTTTTAAAGGGTTATTACATGCATACGGTGTAATGTATACTATGTAACAGCAACCAAATATTATTATGCCTTAGTTCTGGTTACCTGTAGTAAGACTGGGTCACTAAGGTTCGTAGAACTTCGATGAACCACTCCTGCCAGCACACTGGTCAGACTGTAGGTATCCTGAAGAGCTTCTCTAGTCTCATTGTCTAAAGCTAGAATTTAAGATATTTTAACAAAGACACCTATGTAATAGCAAAAGCAACTGTTGGATTAGCTACCAATCTAAGCAGAAGCCAAAGTCTTTGATCAGTTTTTCATGTATATTTCACCAATAACAAGAAATAAATCACAGCTCCTATGCACTTGCATCTGTACCTTACTTCTGAACTTACAGTTAATTGAAACACTAATCCTTTCCTTAAAGATGCTTGGACACTGAAGGAACGGTCGACCTCTTACCTACAAAGTTTTAGCTCTATTTGAGATCTTGAATCCTGCACTTAAAAGGCTTTAAAGCTTAAAAATCAATGATCTCAGTTTCTGGCTTCATGCTATGAGTGGGCAAATGGACTAAAACTGATACTTTGATAGGATTATCTAGCAATAGTTAAATACAAAATGCCAATTCCGCTTAGGCAGACCTGGAAAAGATGTAGCAAACATGGATGATGGGTAAAGTAACAGATCAGTTGAAGGAAAACTCCAATTCTTAGAGTTTTCCAGACCCAACAGGTTGGAAGAAATAGTTAAGAACCCAAGCAACCAATATAATTTTACAGTAACCATTTCAGAAAACTAAAAGGAAGCTCAAAGAGGCTAAAACCTCCAAGAATCAGAGAAGATTAACAAAGGGTCATCATGAAGGACTCAAATCTCAAATAACCACTCATGCATGATGAAAACCTAAGTAGTGAAGGGATATTTTTTTTCTATATATGTAACCTACATGTGTAGGTTATGGTGAGTACAGAGCTGCCTTGATAACCAAGTCTCACTTCTGTGAAGCAGAAAAAAATAATAAATCCAACCCAAGAAACAAGTAAGAGGCAGTACAACCAATTTTCTGATCAGGAAACTTGAAGCACACAGGTCCAGGCCATTGGAGAGTCCAAACTGCCACCCAACAAGCACTCCAGTGGGAGAAATTAACTGAGGTGACAACAATTCTTGATGTAGTGTGGTTTCTCCCTATCTTTGCATCCTCTAGACAGGTTTCTTCATTAAAAAAGGTAGTCAAGTTCCAGAAATCAAGGACCCAACGAGAGAATAATTCCTCATCCTGCCCAGTGAAAAAAAATTCTGTCAGGCATGATCACTGTCATTTCTCAGTGATGACCTCAAATCTGTTTCTCATGGTGATTTAGCATCTTATCTGGCCTTGTACTTATAGTCAGGTGACTAGGCCAAGCACTCCACTACAACAAAAAAAACCACTTCATCTTTCACATCTTAAGCTTTTTCCAAAAAGTTCATCACCCACAGAATCAGCACCTGTCTTGTCTTCCCTCTCCCAGACCCAAGATGTAAAGTTCAGACTCAAACCTTACCTAGCTGTGACAGCAAAGTAACCACAGACAAGGTTAGAGATGGGCTTATATTAGTGTCCTCAAGGAGTTCTACTAGGCAACTGAGACATTCACTTGGTAGAATCTGGTTTGAAGCAAATAATCTTGTAAGCTTCAGTCCAGAGATAACCTGGAAATGAAGGGAGAAAAACCTCAATTACTCAACTGCAACAAAGTAACACAGAAGTCAAAGGACACAGAGTTGTATTAAATAGATTTGGTCATCTTTGACAAACCGAGAATGTAAGTGCCACTCTAATAGGACATTTGTATTCATGTTTGCTGCCAAAAAAAAAAAGTTTTCAAAAAAAATATCTGTTTTTCATTCCTGTGTGTGTTCCCTTTACTCTTGGAAAGTACCGAGTTGATGTTGTGATCATTTATAAACATATTGGGGCTTCTTTTGTTTGTTTCATGACAGCATTCATAGTAACAGCATCCTTTTTAAACTCACAGCTGTAGCAGAGCAACACTTTGTATTTCTTCACACATTGAACAGAATTAATACCAGGTTATTCTTCCTACATATGTTTCAGTATAGATAAAAGATAGGGTTTGTTTATTTATTTTGAAAGAACAGATTGCTCAAGACAAACATTGAGTAATCAGCCTTCGGCTTTCTAAAGATGTGGACAGGCAACCAAAGGTGGCACTCTGCAGGAAGGATAAGCAGTAACAGGTAGTGAGTGCTGCTTTGGGAGCACTCTGTGCTTGAGATGAAAAAATGGAACCAGAGTTCAGGAAATGAAAATGATACACCTGCATATCAATACAGGCAGACACAAATTATACTTGCATAATAGAGAAATAATGTTGGTTTTGTCTATTCCCTGTATACCCTTTTACAATGGATACAGAGAAGAAAGCTAAGCTGAATACTAACTCTAATATTAATGGTTTAGCAAATAAGAAAATAAATATATCTGCATTTGAAAAGGTACCTTGCAGATTAAGTAACTCAGTCAGTGTGTTAATCTCTCAGCACACCAGTGTGCCCAGCATATAGGTTGTGCAGAAGGCTCTCCTGGGAGGCCAGGGAAATGAACAGGCCTACTACCCCTTAGCAGCGAGCACCTTTGATTAGATCTTCCATGAAGGCGGCAAACTCCAGATACAAGCCCAGCTGATCAACTCTATTTTGAAGTTGTGAAAATAAATAATCCTTGTGGGTCAAAATTTAGGAGATATGAAAACCAGAAAGTACCTCATAAGGCACATTGCATACTTTGCCTATGTGCATATAAACATACTTCACATATCTATAGATACACAAAACCACCATAAATATAATAAAGGACATAGCAATAATCAGAGGATATTGCTAAAAATTGTAACGTTTCTTCAGCCTGATGGGCTCACTCAGCCGCCAGCTCCCCCAGCAACCGATCATCGGGCAGGTCTCCCCGTCTCCGGCTGCCGAGCCACGGAGGAGCCCCCGCTGCGGCCGCCCAGGGCGATGACGGCGGAGAGGAGCCAGCCGAGGCCAGGCCCCGAGAAGAGTCATCCGTGCCCCCAAGCCCGAGGAGACACCACAGCCACCCCCTCACTCCCGGCCGCGCCACCCCCCTCCCACCGCGGCCCGGGGGCCCAGGCCGGGGTCCGCTCTCACCTCCAGGCTGCGCTGCAGGAGCGCTGCATTGGGCGGTGTCTTAGCGGCCCGGTACTGCGTGGCTGCTAGGAGCAGGGACTTCATACAGCCTAAGACATCCATAGCGTCTCAACTACCCTCTCAGACGTGCTAGCGACAAACCCCACTCATATTTCCCGCCGCGGCCGCCATTTTGATAGTAGCGTCCACTGAAGGGGTGCGGCCGCAGCCACCTAGGGGCATGACGGGAGACGTCGCCTTCGCCATCTTGGTTTGAGGAGAACGGAAGTGAGGAGGAGCTTCGGCCATCGGTAACAGAGAGATCGGCGCTAGGAGAGCAGTGGGAGCTGGTCCTTTACCCTCTGAGGGAGAACTGGGGGAAATCCAGGAGCTGCAGCTGCTTGGCTTCGTGCCTCCGGTTTCAGGGTTCACGTACGGCTGAGGCGATGCAGAAAGTTAGGGAAAGAGATTTTTTCCTCAGAGGAGGCGTGTGTGCTTGGTTGGGGCGTCCTGAGCCTGCCAGCCCCCCTGTCCGTGGAAGGCAGCCTCGGCCGGGTTGGAGCTGCTGCAGGTTTCCTTCCAGCTGCGCCCACGGGCAGCCCGGCTTGGCCTTGCGCTGCCTTTCTCGCCTACGCCAGCCTTGCCGAGCCCTTTGCTGCAGCCCAGGGTTGAGCCCGGCCAGCAGCCAGGCGCCCCTCCTGCCTGTGCCTCCCTGCCCTCTCCCGTGGCAAGGGCCCGAAAGAGCAAGAGGGCAGCGAGCCTCCCGGCTCCCCATCAGGATCTGTCAAGGAGGGAAGCCAAAGCTGCCCGTGCACTGCTAGCACAGGCGGGGCCGAGGCGGTGCCGGAGGACAAGAGACAAAACAAGGTGCGCGGGGCCCTCTTGGCGGCCGGGCGGGCAAAAACGGGGGGTGGGGAATCGAACTCGCCGCCCTTCGCACCAGCGTCCCGCGACCTGGCCTCTGCTCCGATCCATCCCCACCCCGACGGCACAGCGCACAGCGCCCCCTACAGCCCTCACACTGCCCTGCGCCCCACCGCTCGCACCCGCGCCCTGCGCCAACCCCTCCCAATACCACACCGCCCGCCTCGCTCCTGACGCGCGCACACACACAGACACTCACTCTCTCACGCGCGCACACCAGCCCGCACCTCCCCGCGCACACCGGGCTCTCGCCCCCCGCCTGTGCTGCTCCCGCTCTGCGCAGGACCTCGAGCCGCGCACCGACCCCACCAATCTCCAGCTACAGCCTGGCAGGACCACCACGGCCCCTCACCTTCTCAACGCTTCCCTGCCCGCTGCATCCCCTCTGGCAAACTTCTCCGCTGCCAGAGCGGAAGACTTCCTGCTGCTGCCAGGTACCTGCTCGGGGCCTTGCAGCATCACCAACGTCTCACAGCCGGTCTGTGCCGACCCAGCAGAGAGGCCACAACGCAAAGGATAGCCCGACAAGAGCAATTTGTTTGTCATGGGCACAAGGTGGTCCCTTCCAGTTGGGGCACCCCAAGGCGCTTTGACAGCTTGCTACTTAGACCTTGCCGGTGGTCAGGTACAACAGGATTTGACCCCTCCCTCGGGGCTCAACCCACGCGCGGACATGCACACACGCGTATGGCTGTTCACAATGTCAGAAAGTAGCTGCTGGTGTCTGAGGATTTTGAACATACTTCTTGGAACCTCATGCACAGATTTTTTTCTAATGTATGAGGGCTGTGAAGGCGTGTGGGAACATCTATATTAACCTCTTTTCCTTGTACTGTTAACAAATATATTTCTATAAATTACAGCGGAATATTGTAAATTAGTTTCTTTTCATTCTGGGTCCTTGCTTCCTCCTTTAAATCCTTGATCCTTCTCATGCTCTGTGCTTCAGCTGACTGCCTTGGAGGTATTGCCTGAGGAGTCATGGGAGTGTGGGCTTGGATGCACCTTTGGATCTCAATG
Organism: Balearica regulorum gibbericeps; assembly: GCF_011004875.1. Lineage (NCBI taxonomy): Eukaryota > Metazoa > Chordata > Aves > Gruiformes > Gruidae > Balearica > Balearica regulorum. Next base: position 96,693,605 of record NC_046184.1, read on the forward strand.
CAGCATCTGGAGCTGCAGCCATCGTGGCATTGTAAATCCCGTTCCAAAGCATGGCTGCCTGCAGTGTAGCACGTTTACCAGAGCAACTGCCAGCTAGAAGGCACCACAGCCCACTCCCTTGTCCCCATCAGCTGTGAGTAATAGTCTGTTCAGCCACCATGAATCACACATTCGGGGTCATGAGGCATGACCCAGGATCCCTTGTCACTCGGTCTTTTCCTAAGGTTGAACTTCAGTCTGACTGACTAAGCACGTTAGGGACTGCTGAGACTCTCATTTCAGAAATCCTGCCGTGTCCTGTACTGTTAAAGACCTGGCTGCTGGGGTTGGGATGTCTCAGCACAGCAGCTACTGAGTCTGATACATGTGATAACCAGCTATCAGGCAGGCTGCTGAGCTGTGCAAGTAGAGACACATCAGCGTAACCGCTTCTACAGGGCAAGGGTTGCTTTTTGTCTCTCCAATAGTATAATTTTCAATGGACATCTACTTTCTTTTCAATTAATGATTTTTGGACATGTACATTAGTATTTTTGGCAATGCCAGATTTAATATTCTTATTTGTCTCCTTCATGCTACAAATACCATTTGAACTTGGCACCAAAACCTGTTAGCACTGTTAAATTCATAATGAAGTCCAAAGCACTGAAAGATCTAAAAGTCCTTTAACAAATGCTAGCGTGAAAGAAACATAACAAGACAGAAATGTAACTAGTATTACCCACAAAAATGCATAAATAATTTGTGAAAGATCTTAAAACAAATACACAACCAGTATAAATGTCTTCCTCAAGATCACAAACGGAGAGGGACTTTGTACTAGTGACTGAGAGAATCAGGAAATATATTCCAGTTCTGGCTTAGGCTGCTAGTTGTAGGCCACCATCAGAACAAAAGTGTATATTTAATATTTCAAATGAGAGGTAAGATTAAAGCAAATTCTTACATTAAAAAATAGTAAACCCCATATACATTACAATACAGAGCTAATGACAGTAGCAAATGAAATGTAGTAAGCATTCTTATTTGAACAGTATCTATTAAAAAAATGTTCATACCAACATGCATGTAGAACTTGCACTCCTGTTGCAATCTACCAGAACCATTCATTGATATTAAAAGTATTTCAAACCATTTTCATGTTGTTGCATAATTCTTCCCCCACATGGATTTAATACAACCTTTTTGTTTTAATTTAGATTATTCCAAACTGCAGGATAATGCTAGTATTCGTTGACATAGCTGAAATACTATCCACTTACTCAACGATGAGGTAACATGAATCATGCACAAAATAAGAGAGTTTAGAGGTTTTTAAGCTTCATTTGATGCCAATAGAATTTTTATCATTGTCCTGTTTTTTGGCTGGGATAGAGTTAATTTTCACAAGAAGCTGGAAGGGGGCACAGCCAGGACAGCTGACCCAAACTAGCTAAAGGGGTATTCCATACCATATGACCTCATGCTCAGTATATAAGGGGAGGAGCTGGCAGGGGGGAGGGATCGCTGCTCTGGGACAGGCTGGGCATCGAGCTCTGGGTGATGAGCAAATTGCATTTTGTAGCACCTGCTTTGTATAGTCTTCTGTTTGTTATTGTCCTCTTCCTTTGCTGTCCCAGTAAACTGTCCTTATCCCAATCCATGAGTTTTACTTCGTTCTTCTGATTCTGCTCCCCATCTCAACGGGGGGACAAGGAGTAAGTAAGTGAACGGCCACATGATGCTCAGCTGTCATCTGGGGCTAAACCATGACAATCGTGTATCTTTTTAGCAACGTACATCAGTTCTGGCATAAACTACTGCTTTATGCATATTCATTTATTGTACTTATCGCTGCTTTTTAACAGATTATTCATTTTAGCAGTAGATATCTTGGAGAGTTTGCTGACTAAAAAACCAAAATACACATACGTGTACACAGATACCCTTCCCCCTCTCATATATATGTATGAATGTGTCTTACAAAAATTAATTATTACTGAACAAAAATATATATAGCTTATACTGGATCTACCGGGAGAAAATATTTCTGCTTTGATAGTCTGCAAAAGGTGCTGTAATTCCAGAGGTACAGATCCACAGCGAAGAATGCCCAGCTGGCAGCTCTCCCCGGCTGGTCCGTTGTGCTGTGGCACAGCCCCAAAGGGCAGCTTCCCAAATCATCAGGTTGCAGATTGTTCACGGTAAGACAGTGATGTAATCGCTTTCATAAACTTCTGTAAAGAAATCAATAAAAAAACCCAAACAGATTTTTTCATTGCAAATGGCTTCTCTGAAAGCCCATGGTGAGCAGGATGGCCTGTGGCTGTGTTGCTGGGCAGGTGTCAATAACTCAATTTTTTTTTTTCTCGGTATTGTCTCTGCTATTTCAGGGCCAATGTTAGGCCCCGTGTCCTATGGACCGGTCTTCCCGGAGCCCATACGGAGGCAAAGCCTGCACTGTCTTTTCTGAGCCAGCAAGCTCTGTTATTGAACAGCTGTTATCCACATGAGACCCCTTCTTCCTGAGGAAGAGTCAAATGCCAGAAGTCATCCATACTTAGTAAATCAGATCAATAGCTGAGATGATAGCTATGACTATAGCATAACAAACCCTTTCTTCTCTAAATAAATACCCAACAGAAAAACTCTCCTCCCAACTAAGGGAGGAGAGCCTGAAAACAAAAGAGCCTGAAAAAGTTCTTTCTCTCTTAGACCTTGTTAGATTTATCATGTGTTTTGAGAAGATAGCAGAAAGGCAGAAATTGAATGCTTAGGACTCCATCTCCACTATGGAAAACTACTGTCTCTTCGAGCAGCCACCCTCAGACAAGCTGTTCTGGGCTAGAAAACAATGCTCAAAAATATCCAGCAACCAGTATCGTGACCCCAGTCCCATTAATTGTTCCACTGGTCACCCTGGAGTGCTCAGTCCCACACGTGCCGCAAAGCCAGCTGCCAGTGCAACATGAGGGACTGGGCTGGAAAAAAAAGGTGCTTGCTTTAGGGAGCACTGTGGTGTTTTATGTGATGCCTGCATTTCAGAGACATAGCCATCATGACATTAACTTAAACCCCCGCTGTAAGCACGTAACAAAGCATGTCTGAGGGGGAAGTTTGGACTGCTGTATAAGTGAAATTTAAATTAAAATTGAACAGCAACGATTCCAAACTGATTTAATTATTTCTAAAAGCCTCCATTTTGATGAAAGCCACAAACATTTTGATAGTGAAGTGAAAGGGTTTGTTTTCCTCCCTGTGAGTCCACACCAAGTGAATTGTACAACTTCTAGAAAAGTCCATGTTGCAGGACAAGACAATAAAATATGTATTATATCTGATTTTTCCTAAAAGTATATCCATGCTACTGCAGTATTTTCCATCTCCCTGGAGCGGCAATGACAAGATACCATAAAACCCCTTTTTAGAGCAAATGTGGCACATCTGCCTTAGTGATACTAGTGATAATGTAATGTTTGGGACACCAGAAATGTCTCTTTGCTACTGTTTCTGCCAGCAAGATTGTTGCTGCAATGGCCCCTAAAAACGCAGCTTAAGTGCATGAAGTGGTGGGGAGACCTCACCCCTTCCTGTCCTGTCTGCTTGATGCAGGGAGCTGTTGCACTGCTGTTCTCTGCAAAAAACCAGCATCTGATGTACAGACAGGAGGTATGACTGCAGCACAGAGGCTGGCCCGCACGACTGCATTTTAGCTAGCGTTACTCGTGAGATACAAATCACACAGGAGATTGGATACTCCAAGAATTTTTCCTTTTCAATAACTGTACTTAATGAAAGGATTGCCCTTGCTCGTTACGCTTAGTCTTCTAGTCAGAGGACCTAGAAGAGCGTCAAGGTTATTTTGCAGCCTGTGACCTGATGGATACTGCAGCTGAGCATCGTACAGCAGTGATACAAAAAGTGGCTTTCAAAAGCATGTGAGGGATGCTGGCAAGGTACCAGTTGTATCTCTATTCATCCTCCCCAAAACACAGACATAAAGATGACACAGAACTATGAAACATGCTCTACCACTTTGTGAAAACCTCCATCTTTACTGTATCCATTTGCATCAGATTTCTGTCAGGTAGGGACGTTGTATCCTTATCTTATACCTGGAACTTGTGAGCATAAATTAGCAGATCATCAATCAGAGTCTGAACCCTGGTTCCAAAGCTGTGATCCTGAGCACAAGGCTATATGCTTCTTATTTTCAACATACTAACTTAAAATAGGCATGTTTTAACACAAATTGCAACAAGCCATGAGTTGGCTAGCTTTTTTTTATCCTTTTTTTTTTTTTTTTTTTTTTTTCCCCTCTAGCATCTCAAAAATAACTGAGATTTTGGTACAAAAATAGCTTTCAACCTGGCCAACAGAGGTAAAGGACAGCCTCAACTCCCAGTGAAGTGCAGGAGTCTGGCAGCTTGGCAGAACCACGTTGGGTAAAACTGGTCCTCAGCCTTCCCTAGCCTAGAAGCATCAACACTCATGAAGGAGTGAGCTGTGGGCAACATCATGCTTTCCCTTCTGTACCTCTTTCAATTTTAACTTGTTAATTTGTGGTGGATGGAGGTGTGTAACCTGTGAGCTAGAATTTTTCCAGTGAACATAAGAGAGAAGGAAGAACATTGAACTTCTGTCCATGCAAGTTGGTCTCAGAGGACACATAGCAACTATTCACCACAAACCTTTCAATGCAGTCGTCTCTAGAAAACCACAAAGAAAGAGCTAAATTTCTCACCATCATAAACGTCATCCTTTCCTGACTTGAACCTCTGGCTTCTTTGTGAGGCCTTTGGTTTCTTTACTGGGTAGCGAAGGTTTGTAATTAGTCCTTGATTTGGCTTTTCATAATTGTATATTAGGTCCTTTAACGTTCCGAATATCCTCTGGGGAACACCTTCAGAAGTCTGCAAGAAAAGGAAAATAAAGCTTGTTTGCAATTGCCTTTCACATAGAGTTCCCTAAGTGAGAGGAAGGATACCTACTTTCTTGTTTACTGAGGATTTGGTGACAGAATGTTGTACTGTCCTTAAAACACGTTTGGTGGCATGGCTATGGCACTAACCTCCCTTACCATCTTTTTTTATTTGAAAAAAGAACACAAGTTTAGGGACAACGTATTTAGTTCTCACTTAAAATGTTGGATTTAAGCAAGTATGTGACAAGCAGAAGCCATACGTTTTACAAAATCAGCAAAGGACACCTGCAGAGGCAGCGGACACGTCTGAGGATCCATATGAACGTCCCTGGCACCACCTTTCACTTTTAGGCAGAAGTTTATTATTTCTCTCAGGTTTGTAACTTGTGTTGGAGACTCCTGAGGCCAAGCAGGGACCACGGCACACCTAAGCGGGGGAACAGCGTTCTCACAAGCTGCTTTTTAACGTGTGGGTTCGCACAGCCGGACTGAACTGCTTCCATGGCACAGCCCCTGGTGATCGGTACAGAGACCGTGCAACGCCGGTGACAGACAGTAAGCACATTAATCGGCTCTAATCACAGCGAGGGTTCTACTACTAGTCATCAAAAGTGAATGGGGCTTTGGTTTTGCTTTATTTGCCATCTAACAGAGAAACATGTCTTTATTTTATTTGTTTTTCTGCATCCTTTATCTTCCCTTCAGCCGTGTCTGGACTGAGTGCTACTGCCTCTTTGTACTGGATCTGGCTGGGATGGAGTTAACTTTCTTCGTAGCAGCCTGTACAGTGCTATAATTTGAATTTGTGACTGTAACAGCGTTGATAACACACCCGTGTTTTGGCTGTTGCTGAACAGTGCTCACACAGCCCTTTTAGGTTGTCTCTTTTTCCCGCTCTGCTTCCCCGGTGAGGAGGCTGGGGGTGCGCAAGATGCTGGAGGGGACACGGCCAGGAAAGCGGACCTGAATTGACCAAAGGGATATCCCATCCCATATGACATTGTGCTCGGCAATAAAAGCTTGGGGAAGGGGGGGACATTCTTGGTTACAGCATTTGTCTTCCCAAGTAACCATAACGTGTGCTGAGGCTCCGCTTTCCAGGAGGTGGCTAAGCATTTGCCTCCCTATGGAAAGTAGCGGCTAAACTCCTTTGCTTTGCTTGCGTGCACAACTTTGCTTCATCTATTAAACTACCTTTTATCTTCATCCAGGAGTTTCCTTACTTTTGCTCTTTCTGTTCTCTTCCCCCACCTTGTCCTGCTAAGGAGGGGAGTGACCGAGCAGCTGTGTGGGTGCTTAGCTGTTGGCCGGCGTCAGCCTACTCCACTCTAGAAAGTTCATGGCTGAATCTGGCCCTTAAAAAACCCCAATCAATCTCCCCTCCACCATTAATATATTATTTCAGCCTATTATTTTTAGAAGCCAAAACAATTTGACTTAAAAAATTGAACAACTGAACTGTCCTGTCACATTCTTGGCAAAACCTTGTAAGAAAAAATTGATTTGAAAAAACTAAAAGTGTTTGAGTTATCTGCTGATAGACATGACAGCAAACCCCAGCAGAGTGGCTATAGTACAAAATAGATTACTTTTGTCAACAAACCATTCTTCTTCATGGCAAATTGTCTTTCGTACTCAATCCAAACCACTAATAAGCAAGAAATTACCAGCGTGTGTCCTTTACGGAGCGAGTTCCTCATTCCACGGAACTGCCACTTAATTGTTGGCAGTCCTGTTGGCTGTCCTACTACAAGCAGAGGAGTGAGCCAGCTTTTTAAGTGTCCTCTCACCCTGCCTAGGGATTTGATTGATGCAGTCTGCTCTTACAGTTATTCAAGCAATGAGCAGCATTATCTGGGGTCATCACTTCAGGTGCCTCAGAATCGCACAGAATTATAGATAGGTCTCTCTGAATCAAAAATATCATTGCAACATTCCAAATCCCTACAAGATGCTGGGTGTGATGGCAGAGCTTTCAAGTAGAAAAAGCTTATTAGGAACAGGAGCAAATAATGACAGTGATAGATTTTTCTTCAACGCCATCAAAAAGAAATGGTCAAATCAGAAAGCAGCTAGTCCACAAATAACAGATCCGCTTAGGTTATAAGGGAATTCTACAAAGATAATAGCTACTTCTGAGTTCATATGTAATAATAAGTATAATATTAAAAAAGTCAAGAATTGAGAAGAGAAGAAAACAAACTTGGAAATATTTTCTAAGATAATGTGTTCATGTATATTCATTTTTTAAATCAAGACGATAATCTTTAGTGCAATCTTTACAGATGAAATAGAGTTACTCACCTGTATTCTAAAATATCCGCTGCGTTCCCTGAAGATACGATAAGTGTAGATGATTTCTTCAAAGCTGTGAAAAACATTATTGTATACATTATTCTTTTTATCAACTGCTTGACCACTGCAACTTGCTTAGACTGCTACAGCTGATCTCAACAGCCAGCTTTTGGTTTTGTTTGTTTGCTCGTATCTTAAAGTAAACTACAATACAAAGAAAGACTAAAACCAAAGAAACAAATCTAAAGGAATGCCTAATGCTAAATAGCATCATATATATATATAACATATATATATGCAGTTACTTTTCCATTTGATTCATATATCAGAGCTTTCAAAATACTTGAGATTCTCCAAGTCAAACGTTTAATTGTCTGTTAGCCAAAATTAGTAATGCATGTTTTCTTAAGCCTCAGAAACCCAAATATTACTTTATCATGCCTTGCCAATTCAGTTCTAACCCCCTGTATGTCGTTATACAGATCTGTTTGATTTTGGACCAAATTTATGGCACTCTTTTTTGCCCTGCAGACTTAGGCCAGGTACGTTAAACATAGCTAAGAGTGCTGCGTGCATTCTGCAAAGTGCTTTAGCATAGATCTTGATAAAGCATGTCCAGCTAGCTCACCTCCACATCAGCTAACCGCCTGAGCTTTTCTCCAGCTTCTTAGGTGCATTTCCTGTGCTGAGTTTTGTACTACTACAGCTCCAATAAAATAGATCCAATAAGTCAAAGCAGTGAAAATGCTTCAAGTTTATACGTCCAGAAAGGGCTGGATGTCATTCAGAATTTGTATTACTTGTTCTGTGGCAGTAAAACACAAAAATAGACCCTGAATTCCACTGTGGGTGCCGTGTAAGAGACGAGTCCTTGTTTCCATAGGGTGCCTCAGTCCTTGCTCACCACCAGCAGGATTGCTGCATGGCACGAGAAACCAATTTGTGCAAATGTCAACATGGGAATAAACTGCAAGCAAGGGGGTGGCACACATGCCATCGAGGACTGCAATATCTTCCTCAGCAGTGAGGAGAAGGGGAGCCGCAGCCTGGCCGACTCTCAGACTTTACACCGGGTTGGACTAATCATCAGACAACCTTTTCACGCTGGAAGGACATGTTCCCGTCCTTCACAAATGGAGCTATAAGGAAGACCTAAATAGCTACAAAGACAAAAGTGAGGTGCCCTTCTTTCCCTGAAGTCATACTCTAGGGGAAAACGGGCTGGTTTCCAACTAATTACCACATCTGTAAGAGAAGCAGTCACCTTTCAGAAGACCAATCTAGAGCAGATAACAAGGATGAGGGATTCACCTGGGATGTGACATAAGACTGCAATGCTGTATGGAAACAAGCACATTGGCATGGAGTGATGCTCTGAAAGATTGTCTTTGTGAATGTCTTCTATCATATTGATGGAAGTTGGGAAGGATGTGAGGGGGGAGAGAGAGAAAGAAAACCATATTAATCTTAGTAGTGGTAAAGAATGATTCTGTAGGAAACTTGCAGTTCACCTTTCGCATGAGATCTGCTGGCATTCCTCTGAAGAAAACAAGTGGGGAGGTTTCCACAGAACACACAGGAGTGTGAAGTTGCAGAATGTTTTTCATGTAATCTGCTTTCCTTGTGGGAGCCCTCAAGTAATTGCAGCACCACAAATTCGTACTGTTATTTCCCCCCACGCTGCCCTACACAGTCACCCCCTTGAGCTGTCTGTACCTTCGTGTGTTCCAGATGTGATCATGTACTTCAACCTAGAATATGTTTCATTTGACCAGAGTATAGATAGAGATGTATATGATACTGGACATATACTCAAGGGTGTGATATTAGAGGCTTATCAGTGGGCAGAGTCTCTGACCCCTGCTGCTGAAAAAAGACACTGTGGTGGAAGGAAGAGACACCACATTTTTAACAAAGTGTGAGCCTGGAAATATCTGCAGACAGCAGGTAGTATTAAAGACATGAGAGGTTGTGCAGTAAAATTGAATGAGACAGAGAGAGAAAAGCAAACCAGAAGGGACTCGGGAGTTTGCAAAATGAAAGAAAGTTTCGTATCCTGAAATATAAGATTACTCTAATGAGGAGTTTCATTGAACTTATGAACTAAACATAACACAGGCCTTTACATAAGACTAATGATTCCACAGACCTCCCACCCTCTGATCTATCTTCTTAGCCTCCTCATGTGTGATACCTCCCTAAACTTCATTTTGCAGTTGTATCACAACAAGACTGTTTAATTCCTGGAGTGATGTTAGCAGAAAATGGTCTCCAGTCACCAGTATCCAGAAAATGACTGAGCAGGTCCTATGTCTAAGAAAATTATACTTCCTTTGCATTTCCCAGTTTTTTAATTATTAGTATTTTTAATAACAGGCAGGCATTTGAACACTCAGGCTACTGACAGCTTTGGATATATTTTGTCAACAGAAATAAAAGCTCTATCAAATACTGCAATGGCAGATATTCAGAAGATGAACTGAAGATCATGACCGTGATCAAAAAAGGCAGTAAAGTTGCAAAGATACATAAACCACAAATAACGGGGGGGGGGGGGGGGGCAGGGAAGCAGTATTTGAAAACACGGTCTTTTAACTGGTACGCATGTTCATGAGAAGGATTTCAGCTGTAGCTACATTAATTGAGCTGTCATGAGAGGGAGAATCTTAGGGCGAAAACCCAGCTCGGGGGACTAACATATAAATGAAAAGTTACTCTGGAAATAAACTGCTTTGTTCTGCAAAAATGTTACTACGGACTGCGATCAGGGTAAGACTTCCAGCTAGAACAGATTCCCTTTGATTCAAAGAGTTACATGACAGGGGTGCATCTTCTGTTTTTTTCCTCCTTGAGATATCCGTGGAAATTCACATGTTCCTGGCTTAAGAGTATTTTCTAAATGTGAGTGTTCATTCTTTAAACATAGACATAAAAGTGAGGAAAAAAAACCTACCAGAAACTGATCATTTTCGAAACTTGTTCTTTACCTATCATCCAAATTTTGAAAGGTAACTGCCTGGGCATTATTTGGCTACTGTAATTTTTACAGCATAAACATGGAACTACCATTAAAATGAAAACTTCTGTTTCCACATTAGCTACTAAATGCTTACCGACCGCTGCGTATGGTACAAATTAATGAAGTGCCTGGTCTGGGCACAGGGGAGATCCAGTGGCAGAAAAGCAGGATGAGAGGAGCGGTTTTTTTGGAGAATGACGTGTTGAGCCATAAGGAGAACAGCAGCAAGAGCAGTCTGGGCTGAGGCACTGTCAGAGACCTGGGACAGCTTTGGATGAAAGCAGCAGTGTGCCTTGGAGGAAGATGTATCAGCAGAGCTGCGCACCATGCCTGATTAGAGAATAGATGCTTTTGAACCATTCTGACTCCCAGATCCTCCATGGGAGTGCCCTCCTCCTATACCGCCCCACTCAGTAGAAGACAAAAAAAAAAAAAAGTTGTTTTCTGTAGCAAGTGGATCAGTATCTCTGCCCACGGATCAGCTGGTCTGAGAGGTGTACATCAGTTTGTCCATCAACCATGTTAGGTGCTAAGCAATGCTTTAAGATGCAATTCTAATCCGAAAGCTTCAGTGTTGATTGCCTCCAGCTTTAGGACAGCTTTCCTCTGCCTAGTCAACCACTGACAGACAGTCCAGTCTCCGAGGCAATTCTGAGCCAGTTACGCTACTACCATCCATCCCATTTGCTATCTGAAGACAACCCTTGCTTTCACCTCTGCAAGCCAGTATCTGTTACGCCATTGCTGCCAGCCCTACAGTTTAACTATTACATTTGTTAATGCACAAGTTAAAGTCAAATACAGTAAACACTAAAGTTTTTAAGAGTTTTTAATGCTAAAGCCCCACAGAGGCTAGCTGGAAGCTTTTTCATAAGCCTGCCCAGAACACTGTTGACAGACCAAAGCATGTCTGCAAGCTATCACGAGGTAGATCTGCTTTGCCCATTAGGGAAGGATAAAGAAAAGGGAAGGATAAAGAAAAGGGAAGAAGGATAAAGAAAAGGGAAGGATAAGGAAAAGAGGGTGCCACACTAACTTGGTGTTAGTGTGGCACCAAGCTTAACCTTTATGTCAGCTTGCATCTGCCCACAATGTACTCTGTAGAGGTCCTCTCTCTTACATCAGTAGTTCAAACTCATTGCACACATCTAAGCACCCCTTCACTTTCTCATCTGCCTCTACTGCATGAGATCTCAACAGCCATCTTCCCATGTCAGGGACTAATATTGTCATTCTTCCTCGGTGCCAGGATCCCCCTTTGTCCCTTCTGACAGGGTAAGTACGCCCATGCCCTTTCCCTTTCCCTCCCACGCTCCCTGCCCTCCCCACACCCCCTACGCTGTGTCCTTCCACACCGCACTGAAGGCAGGTTCCCACAGCTCCCTCCCCGAGGGCTTTCTTTGTTCCCCCACTTGCGATTTCTGTTTTCCTTACTCCATCGTCTCACAAACCTCCTTTCTTCTACCCACCAACCCCATAGTACTCCATTTCCCTCTCCCTTTTTCTCCTTTTCCTTTGATTCGTTTCAAAAGAAATGCATTTTTTTATTATTGATAAAAATATTTTCTGATATTTTCGAATTAATTTGATGTAGCGTTAAAAATTTTTCATGTCACACACAAACACATCCTCAAGGAGTGTGTAAAACCTCACAGGGACAAACAACGAAAGACTCAGAATTATTAATTTATAAACTGAACAAATTAGGAACAGATCAATTACATATGAAAAGTATAAAACTGACTTCTTCAAAGGGAAATAAAAGTGCTATTCCCTACAGGAAAAGAAAATAATAAAATTTCAATTGCAGTAACTAAAGTTAATGCCTAGAAGTAGCAATTTTCTATGCCCATCATGTTCATGGACCCGTCATATGAATTCAAACAGGACATTATATCTTTCTGTTTCAGCTTATTTTGTTAAATCAGCTAAAATTCATTTGAAGCACAAGGTCAAGCTTTCGTCAGACAGCAAGCCTATGAAAAGGGAAATGTTTTGTAATCTACCATGAGACTTTTCAGTGTCTCAACATTGCTAAAATGTTATTTACTGATCGTTACAGAGGCAGCACTGTTGAGTAAAGTTCTTACCGTGTTTTGGCAGGCTAAGCTATTTTCTCCGAGCTCCCCTTACTGTCTGCAGAGAGAGACCGGCATCAACGGATTACAGTTCATCTATCCTCTGTTGCATAAAATGTCTTTTGCAAATGCCGCCCTCTCACCACTCACTATAAAGGCAGCCTAAGGCAACCAGCAGCACTTGAATACATATACACCCCCCTCTTGGAGTTTGTTAATATTAAGGAAGAACTATTAACATTAGGGAAGATGAACACTTGTCTTTGGATCTATTTGAAAACCCATAAAAAAATTAGTATTAGAGTACTTACAAAACACAGAGACACAAGGCTCCTTCCACGCTTTCACTCTCTCGTATTAAATAGCTACCATTCTTTCTGTTCTTGCTCAGCAGTTCTTCACAGGTTTTTTTTGTTATCTTTCCATGGAAAAATGGGAACTCCATCGGCAAAAGGAAATAAGGTCTCTCACCTTTCAGACTAATTCCAGAGAAAGTCAGAAGCCTGGCATTAAAAGAAGACCTTACTGCAAATGCAGCTGTCTGCAGACAACTGAAATTGGAGGTGCTAAGTACACACGAGTGTTCATCTGTGCTGTTATCACTGACCCGCTGTAGTGAAGTCGGCTGTCAGCCCGTGCTGACTGCTCATGAATGCAGTGAGGGCAGGAAAAGGGAGATGGTTTGTCTACACTGGTCACACCTACATCAAAAAGGAAGAGTCTTTTGTCACATTATATCAGCAGACATTTGAGTTGTGTATCTCACTTCTAAGTTATGTATTAGTGAAGTTGACACCTAAGTATAATTATTTAAGTTATTTTTTATGTTTAAAATTGCTGAAAGCCCTGCAAATAGGGTTCTTGCTCATAGTTTTGAAAAATGCTGCTTAGTTTGATTCCTTTCCTTGCCAGACTTTCCTTCTAACACTGTTTTTGGGTTTTGTTGTGGGTGTTTTTTTGGTTTTTTGGTTTTTGGTTTTTTGGTTTTTTTTTTTTTGAGTTTACTTGACTTTTCATGTTTTGGTGAAAGTTGGTCAGCAATATTTGAAAATGAGATTTTTCAAAACAGAGCATTCTCCTTCCCACCCCCGCCCCCCCATATTTTTAAAGTAAAGCTATTTTATCAAGAAATTCTGCTTTCTCTGTGCCATGATTTAGGAAACACGGCAGAAAGGAGAAGGGGGCCAGACAGTGCCTTTTGCCATCACTGGGAAGCTGCTGTCAATTCAACAAGGACAGGATACAGCCACGTGTAGAACTGCTGCTCCCCGATGGAGGAGATTCCACGGGAGAGGCTCTCCCAGGCAATTTGTACTTTCCCTGCTGGAAGCCAAGGGCCAGAGGAGGAGCACAGAGACCCGGAGAAGCAGAAGATAAGACCCAGGCTGAGCAGTGTTTGTGAGGGAGAGCAAGTTGAGGGAGGACCTAAAGATGTGGAGGAGCAGTGATTCAGATGGGGAGAATGGCAGGAGAGACAGAGTCCTCAAAGGAGGGGAGAAGGATCTGGGACCCCTGCAATACCGCCTACTCTCAAGGTCAAAATGGAGTCCAGATACACGAGTGTTGGCACTGACAAGGGTCTTCCTGATTTCAAAACAGGCTGTTTGAAGGTTCACCTCCCAGCTCTGACACGTAGGGCCAATTCTTTCTGAACTGTGAAGTTCTCATGATGTGCCATGATTTCCCAGTTGCCAAGCCATGCCTGTGACCCCCTTGCACCAAGGCAATGATCCCCTGCAATTTCAGTTCAAGATGGCAATGTCCGGCACCCTACTGCCACTTACCCCACTAGTACCCGTGACACTGAACTTGTGTGGTGCAATTCCAGGATCCACCTTGCTGATGATCCACACAGAAGACAAGGGAATACCAAAAGATGACATTTGGATATTTCCCCTGTTGTGGTTTAGCCCCAGCCAGCAGCTGAGTGCCGTGTGGCCACTTGCTCACTCCTCATCCCCTGGCAGGATGGGGAGGAGAATCGGAAGAAGAAGGTAAAACCTGTGGGTTGGAATAAGGACAGTTTACTGGGACAGCAAAAAGGAAAATAACAACAACAATACTTACAAAAGACTATACAGAGTGGGTGATGACAATGCAATTTGCTCACCGCCCCAAAACCCAATTCCCAACCCATCCCAAAGCAGCGATCCTTCCTCTTCGCCAGCTCCCCCCTTATATACTGAGCATGATGTCATATGGTATAGAATACCTCTTTGGCTAGTTTGGGTCAGCTGTGTCCCCTCCAGCTTCTTGTGAAAATTAACTCTATCCCAGCCGAAAACCAGGACACCTTCTTCTTTTTCACAAATCCTCCCCCATTTCACAAACCTCCAAGAAACTTGTGATGGCAAGCATTCCACAGTTAGGATATGCCACAGTTACAGCATGCTGCTGGCAAAATCTGATTTCTCCTCCCTTAGTGCAAAGTGTGGTAAAAGATCAGGTGTGATGGTGGGGATGGTCAAAAATATGAGTTAACTATTTTTCTGTGTGTTGTCCACCTCACTAAAGCCATAGATTGGGCTATATTACAGCAATAAGTCAGGACTGTATAGGGAAGGAGGAGATTATCTGTAGGGACTCATTGTTCCAAATTAATAGCTGAATTTGAGGAAAGAAAATGAGTGTTTGTGATGTTCTGATCAGCCTCAATCATGAAGTCATGGAAAGCTCCAGAAAAGACTTGGCAATTCTCTGTTCATGCAGAGTTTTAAACAGAGTTCATCAAAATAAGCTGTAGAACTACACAAGGGTTTTAATAGAGAAACAAAGTGTGAGATACAGTGACCACTGGCATCTTGACCACAGAGTGGGGAAAACATCCTGTGGAAAAAAACAAGGCTAATACTGACTGAACACTAGCCATCTATGTTGCACTTGCAGCTGTTACTTTCATGTTTCTTACTCTGACAACTTTATACACACAAAAATCTTATATTAACATTAGTGTGTCTAACTGCAAGTTAATCATGCGTGACACTAAGAATGTTTCCAGACAGCATCTTAGTTAGTCCAGGAATAAACCAAAAAGCTTTGTGTCAAAGAAATTTAGGAAGTTAGAAAAAAGATTCTCCTAAGAGAGAAACCTAGACATGGTAAGTCCAAGGTGAAGCTAAAGCTGAGTTCTGTACTGCAGTGACCATCACTTACCAATAAAACAAGTCCCCATTACCAAGGGAATAGCGGAAATGTGGGGGAAATACCCTTCCTTGCCTTGCAAGCCTCCTCAAGACCATGTCACAAAGGTTCTTAGTGATATCAGACACACCTGTATTTTCCTATGGATTAAAACTCTTTGAGGCTTTTGTCTACACATCTTATAAATAAAATAGTTTCATGAGGTATTGCAGGGTGAACGGCTCTTCCAGAAGCCCCGTCCTGGCAAGCGAAGGCTGCAGCTGCTCAGCGCTGCCCTGCTTCAGGCGGGTTCTCTCTCCTCTGCATTGAAAAGAAAGCAGATAGGGAACAACTGCAAATTCCTCTTTCAGGAAGGTAATGACAACATGTTCTTCACGATTTTCCCTAAAGACCTTATTAGCTAGGCACAGAAACAGAAGACAGCAATTTCAGTAGATCTTGCAGATCTGAGTCTAGAAGCTACTCACCAGAAATGGCAGCCATACGTTATCTACTGACCGCTTAGTAGAGTTCTTCTCTGACGACAAAAAAACCAAAAAAACAACCCATGAAGAGAAAGCGCTTTAGGAGAAATGGGGGCTGGGGGTTCCTTTCAGCAGCAGTCACCTTCCACAGCCTGGACCACCTTCCTCCTCAGGCAACATCAGGAGCAGCAAGTTCACTCTTGCCCAGACTTTTCCTTTTCTTGCCAATGGCAGGTGTAGTGTTGGCACCAGTCCTTAAGTTGGCAAATTTCAGTTTCATTGACGCTCTTCAGAAGCCTCAAACTAGCTCTGGGAAAGATACGGTGAGGTTTGAGATGACACCAAGGCCCAGGCAAAGAGTATCAGGTGAGGGGAAGCAGAGAGCAGGGCTTGGATGGAGAAAACACACCAGTGGCAGAAAGACAATGTGTGGAAAGGGGATTCTGCAGCAACTGGGGTGACTGGGAGAAATGGAACAAGGAGCAAGACGATGGAGTGACAGGGAGGATTTGGAAAAAAACATCAAAAGGGAAGAAGCAATGGACCTCAAAAAAAAAGTGAAAAAAATGCTTAAGTGGATTTTGGACATAAAGGAGAGTTTAAATCAAGGGACTTGAATGATAGTGAATTTATCAGAGAGACCTTGCAACAATTTAATAGGCTCAATGGATGAGAAAGTTTGGAATAGCAATCAGGAGCTTCAGCTGAAGGAAGGGCTAATATTGTAGTGGTATAACAGCTAAGGATTATTAAAAATTAATGAAAACAATTTCATTTGTGTAATATTTGTAGGACTAAAAAAAAAGACGGGGACATGTGGACAGGACTTTTAGAATACTGATAAAGAAGATTTTAAAAGGAAAAACTCAGGTTAAAGGGAGAAAGGAGTTAGCCTTTGATCAAATAATTCAGTACTCCAAATAAAAAAGCTTTTAAAGAAAAAGAAACAAGGACAGCAAAAGGGGAGAAGGCCTTAGCAAAAGTAAAAGGGGCTGGAATAGACACCAAAGATTAGTAGTTTGATAATAAATAACTGAATGTATTGGAAGATACTATTAGCCATGATCACTGATACAGGCAACCTCCTTCCTTATTTCAAGGTCTGGGTAGTTACTGAGCTCACATAGTATCAGAGAAATGGTGCTTACACTGGTGAAAATGTCAAATTTTGAGCTTAGTACTCAACTCTGGATACTACTATTGACGATATTCCGCTCAGTCTTCTTAGTTTTTAAGTCTGAAAACCACTGAACTGAATAATCTCTAAAGTTCTCTGAGTGTGGATTCGGGTGCCAAAAAGAGTGCCTAGTGCCGTAGCAGGCGTCCTAGGACCTCGGAGATAGCCACACAGGGCTGCAAGTGTGACGCTGGGCTGGCGTGGGCAGACCCATGACCTTCTGGAGTGGCAGACAAGGGTGAGTCAGGATACCTACAGCATCTCAAGCAGCATTAGATGATGACAAATTGCTCCTGTTGTGTCTAAGGAAGCCAACACCTTTACCTGCTTCTTAAAGAATTTGTTTCTGCTCTGGACACAGAAAAGTGAAATCACAAAGAGAAAGCACAGTGGGCTCAATAGCTTTCTCATCTGAGAAAGATTTGCTTTCCTCGCTATGTTTGCTCACATCTCCAGCAATTCCCTACTACAAAACCAGGTATTGTCTCCATTCCTCTTTAGAAGCACTTCCGTTGTGCTTTCCCTGAGAAAAAGAAACTCAAGCTGGTTCTGTCCCATTGTCTACAGCACTGACTCAGTGTTAAACTTCAGCAACAACTCAAATTTTCCAAGCATCATGGTAAGTTCATGTCTGGAAGAGAAGAAATTTCCTATGTCACAGGGTAGGTGGTCTACTTTGTGTAACACTATTTGTTCACAAGTATGGTCACATATCCAATCTATTTCTGTCAGCTGGAGGCAGGGGCAATGACGTGTTTGATGTGGCAAGATTAGAGTTCTGCTCTGGTTAATCTAAGATCATGGTTTTAAAAATACCTCCCCTTAGAAAGTATCATGAGATGAAGAGTGAGGAGTTGTGCAGTACTGGATTTTTAGTTCCTATTAAGGTTTCCAGTTCTTTATTCAAACGAAAGAGTGATATTCCTAGGCAGAAGTTCTGACTGTAAAACTGAAACTCCAGACACAGAAAGCCTTCCTGTCCTGTAGTTCACCGTGCACTGTGTGTGATGCAAGCACAGCTCTGGCAGAGTTAAGAATTTAAAGGATACGCCAAGGCAATATAGTTCCCACAGCTCCCTGACAGTGTTTGATAGGAGGGGACACCCAGGAATTAATATGATCTTTTTACCTTACCTTACCTATCTGTAGTATTCAAGGAGAGCTGAGAATAGGAGCTTGGTTTAAAAGCAGAAATCATAGAAATATACCACAGAAAGAGGTCTGGGAGGGAGAAAGACAAGAGAGGCTGTAAATATGGTCTGGTCTGTCACTAAACCACAAACATGATTCAGTGGCCGGATGCAGAAACTCTACATTGTCTTTTGTATGCATACATGTACATATATAGGCTTTGCTCTGGCACTGGTGGGCTAGCCGAGGGCAAAAACACTAGGCTCTGGCAAAGACAAAACAGGACTTGCAGATCACAGCCTGGGATACCTGTTGATGGACACTGTAAATACCTGGAAGGTGGTGGGAGATGTCCTTGGCAGCCACCACAGAGCTGCGCCATGAGCCTCACTGTGACTTGTACCACACAGCATCGAATCTTTACCAGGCACGTTGAGATCATGTAACAATATATCTCTGTTGCCCAAATTTAGCTGTAAACTCTGAGCAAGCATTTTCTAACAAATATTTCTGGCTTAACATATTTAGCAAGTATTTTTGGCTTATGCAAACCTGTATACCCAGGCTGCTGTCTCAGCTGAGTCTGAGGAGCGGTCAGAAATACGAGCTGTGATGAAATCTGTGCATATTTCAGTTTACGGGCTAGGGGGATGCAGGGAGGGAGCAACACCTGTATTTCTTCACCACTGTTCACTGACAGAAATTTCTGGACTGTTTGATGTCTGTCCGTCCGAGAGGCTCTCGTTCGAATAGAATGGAAAGGGGTGTTGCCCACACCACAGGTAGGAGCGCAGTCTTTCTCGGTGAATTCAGGATACTGCATGACACAATAATTTTTGTGCATCCAGAGTGGAGCCAGGGCTTCTGGTAAGTGCGGAGAAGCGCTTTCCTGGAAGCTGCTGTAACACCTCCTGGTGAAAACCACAGTGGGTGAGCCTGGTCTCATTTCTCACATGCAGCTTGTTCTCATTTTGGCCATGCTGGTAGCGGTGACAGGGTCTGAATCCACTCTAATTCATGCTGTGGATGGTTTGTGACAATAAGGGCGTTTTGTTTCAGAGGCAAAAAAAAGACCAACTCCAAGTTGGTCCAAGTTCTGTGTAGTTCATGATGAGAAGCCTGTGAAGGTGAAATGGCAGTGATGCCCCAAAGCAGTGGGGCTTGGGTGGTTGAGGCAGTCACGCCAGGCTGAGCCTCTGGGCATTAGCGCTCAAATCTTAGCTACACCAAACCAAGCTGTGGCTGTTGTGAATCTGCTCTTAAAATCATCTTACTCTGCTCCAGAATAGGATTAGGTTTTTGTTTTCTCCTCATCCATAGTTCCTAGGATAGCCTCCCACAGTGACTAACTAGCCTTTCAGATGTTAGAGATGTTAGTGAAGCTCTTTTTCCTGAGGGACTGCCTCTTGGCCTGCTTCTACCCCTACATAGAAAAAAAAAATCGCTAGATTTTCACTTCCTAAAAATCTTCTATACATGAGAACACATTCTTTAGTCAGTCTTGTGTTTTCTTACCCGTGTGCAATCACTTCCTTCAGTCTTTCCCAGAAGTCACATTTTCTTGCAATTGTTCTCTTTGTTTTTCTCTGACACCACTCTGGCTAGTACTTCTATAAAATGTGATGCCTCTAAGTGAAGAAATGTTTTGATTAGAAGAGCAAGATAGTTGGCTACTCTTCCTTATGCAGAACAGCTGTTACAGAAGCAAGACCTGCAACGTTTTTTGCAGCAACACCAAGACCTGGGTGACAATAACGCTAATTTGTTTCCTGCCATATTGCTGCCTTTACCCATTTTCAGTTTTTCCTTCTGTTAGTTTAAAACTTAGTGGAGCCTTTTCATAGTGACATTTCACGTTATCGAGCACATTTGGAGCTCTGGTTCTATCATCTCTCCTGGCTGCAGCTCTAACACAGCAAAACTCTTGCTAGCGCCTCTTGTAAGAATAGGAAATCTGAGGAAGGGCTGGGTTGCTTGACAACATCAAGAGTTAAGGGTTCAGTGAATAATTAGGGAGGGTGTGGGACATCAAGGTTAAATTGAAAGTTGTGGTCAAAAGTGGCTAAAAGCAAAAGCAGTGTGCGTGACAGCTGGTGTGAATAAGCAGGAGGATGAATGGTCCTTTGCTGTTTGACCAGATAGCAAAAAACACAATATAAGAAAACAGAAAGAAAGCTGAATTCTAGCTAAGTCTCCTGAAAATTTGAGTTCTTATTGAGCTTTGTCTCTAGGCAGTCAAAATACTGTGTTTTACTGTACAAACGGAACCAATATAGGTTTTTGCAAGAAGTACCATTATAGTAACAAATTACATTTGATTTTGCAAAATTCACAACTGTAGCATGGTATCTACATCAGTCTGTACTTTTGTAATGTATTGTGCCTAGGTACAAAGGTTTGGGGTTTTTATATTTGTTTTTTAGCAAGATTTACTTTAGACCAAAAGAAAAATCATTATGATGTAAATTCAAGAAGAAAATTTTAGTGTGTCTATTACTTACGGATTGCTGCTAGAGCTGTCTGTGCAGTGCCAGAATAATTCCCCAAGGCTCCAGAATTCTACTGTTAGCTTTCTAATAAAATGTAAACGTAGGAAGAAAAGCCTGACTTATAACCCTCTTATTTGAGGGTTGAAAATGATCCTTCGAAATGCAAACTTCTCTGTGCTAAAATTGGAATTAAAAAGTCATAGAACCACACAATTAAAAAAGGCTACATATCTATAAAATACATGCGTATAAGTAGTGGGTTTTGGTCTTCAAATTGTCTAGAATTTTGCCTAAAAATTTACTTGCAAGGTAGAGTCACAAATTAACACTTTCCTTCTCACTGGCAACCCTGTTGTCAGGGTTCTCAGTGATTCATATTCAATTACTCCCTGAGCATATAATATTCCCAATTTTTGTATTTAAAAAAAAAAAAGAAAGAAAAATCAGAGGAACTGAGAGATGAAAAAAAAAATTCCATTGACATAGGAGTTTTCATTGTCTTTAAACGGAAGAAACTGATGGCATAAAGTGGCCCCTCAGAGAGACCTTGGTGCCTCCTGAAAGACTTTGGCCAGCCAAAAGTCGTCTGGGAACAGATCCTCGAGGGATGTGGAATCCCACTGGCACTGGAGCACTTCAGCTGCTGCGCAAATGCAGAGGAAAAATTCCGCCTGACTGGAAACACATTCCAGGTGCTAGATGCCACCAAAATTCCTCTGTAGACTTCAGTGAAACACCAGTTCCACCAAGAAAATTATTTACATGAAGTTCATTCAACCCATCCTAAACAGCACAGCTCTTTGTAAGAAGTACGCTTAGACATTCTTGTAACAAATCTACACTGGTACAATAACATGGTCTTCAAGACCTAGAAAGCACATTCTTCAGCTTTGTTTTCACAAAAGCAGCTCCCTCCAGTTTGACAGATTCATGTTAACTGTTATGCACCCTGAAAATTCAGCTCCTAAGACATCACTGGTCTCAAATATCAGATAAAACAATGAAATGCAGTAAGAAGTCAGTTCACATCACAACGTCCCCAAAGCCTTCCTGTTAAGAAATGGGCAAATAAGCTGTGGGAGATGACAAAACCCACTTACACTTAATCGCATTTCTATACTTCTGCATACTACATCCAATATAACTTCACCATAAAACTCTCTTTTGTAGCTTTTGTCTTACTATTTGACAACAAGACTCTGACTAGGGTGTTCATCTGTCCTTCACATCTAGTGCAATATCAACAGTGACATCTTTTTTACCTTCTCATTTACTCTTACTAATAGATATTTTTACCCTTACTAATATTTTCCTAGTCACTAAGTTGCCACTGTCCTGTCCAGAGCGCTGTGTACCTGGCAACTACGGCTTGCCACTTTGGAAGTGCCTTGTCATAGTGCTGCTGGTGTCTCATCATTGCATAATCTTGAAAACAACACTTTTTCCTGTAGTAGTTAGGCACTGCATATTGTAAAGCAAAACAAACAGGATGACAACAAGCAAACTTCAGAGGGCTTTTGCATAATTTTCTGAACCACTTTGATGCCAGCATTTAATTATTATCCTTCAACTACCAAACTTCCTTCACATATTCCTATTCCTTTACTGATTGTCTGGGCACCACTATGGAGAGGTGATCAGAGAACCAGGCTCTCCAAGTACGTGATGCAGTGCATGCCCAGGACAAAATGATGGTCTGAACTCTCAAGAGTTTACAAGACAAACTGACATGGAGCCTGGGCTTGAATCCATGTCTTCAAGCAAAGCAGGCAGACTTGAATCCCCATACGGAGGCTTACACTTGAGAGTATCAACTAGGCTAAAACTCAAATGGGAGCTCTAAATCTTAGACATAGAAATAATGAAGTCAAAAGAATAGGCTAGGAGAACGGTTTAAAGCAGAATGTGTGGAACATATCAAAGGCAAAGAAAGCATTAAAACTGCTCACTTGATTTGAACCAAAGTCATTTTTATATCCCACCTCCAACAATGGCCACTAGCAGATAGGAAAAAAAAAAAAGAAAGTGTAGCAAGTACACTTCTTTGTACAAAAGTAAATACACTTTTTGTACAAGAGAGGATAAAAACCATGGAAGGACAGCTAGGATGATCCGTGAAGATGAGCAGGAAAGGACATGCCCTGGGGTTGGTAGACAGAATCTGCAAAGTTCAGATGAAGACTAAATATAAGAGCCCAGAGATGCCCCACTGAAGGCAGCATTCAGCTTTGTGTCCCTTTTGTTGTGCTCCATGCTGGAGAACATAAGGGGAGGAATGGTTGTAAGGAAGGCTGGTTTGATAGCCAGAGATTCCAGAGAATGCATCAATTAACTTAGAAGGATTTAATCTGTGAGAGTCTGCCAGCGAGTTGTTAACAACTTGTGGATGCATTTGTGACTGCAGCAAAAAGAAGCAGGAGAAAAATCTCAGTCAGAATCCGTTGGGATTCCTCAAAGAAAAGCCAGATAGAGGCAAAGGGAATCCCTTGAGAAGAGCGCAAATCACAACAGAGCAAATCACAGGATAGAAGGAACAGATTGACAAAAGGGGCACAGAAGGAACAGGATGCAATTGGAAGCATAAGTGAGATCCTGGGAGAAGTCCTGAAGGTAGGGGACACTACAACCATGGAAAGAGAGACACGTGGCTCAAAGACAGCTACAGCCATGTAACAGGTCAGTGGATAAGGTAAGCCACAGGTGAAGGGAAAGGTGGAGGCAAGCCACTAGAGGAGGAAAAGGAGGGGAACTAGGAAAAAAGTATGTGTGAGTGAGACAAAATCCAATTTTCCTTAAAACCAATCAAAGGCTGAAGAGAATAAGATAAAGGGGGAAAATATCTAAAGACCATTTAACCTTATTTTGTTTAAAGACTTATGAGTAGACACTGATCATTCAACAAGTGATTCATTAGAGCAGTATGAAGTGTTAGAACTATGACTTTCATGTGAACATAACCCATGAGCTGCACTGCAATATGGTTTTCCTGCACTGTTTCAACTTCTCTGATCAAATTCTCTTGGCTAGTTTTGATCTTTTCCAGCACAGCTGTATTTGAGCAGGGGAACTTTTCTCTTTTTCAAGGACAGTTTCTAGGTGTGACCTGAGCAGAGGCTATGTGAGGGTTCCCACCTGTTTTGTGGATTTCAGAGCCTAAGAGCATCATATTGGCAGCTTACTGTTCACCTGCGAAGGCAGCTCCCTGTCTCACTGAGAAACATTCTAACC
This sequence comes from Balearica regulorum gibbericeps, assembly GCF_011004875.1. Taxonomy (NCBI): domain Eukaryota; kingdom Metazoa; phylum Chordata; class Aves; order Gruiformes; family Gruidae; genus Balearica; species Balearica regulorum. Next base: position 96,717,530 of record NC_046184.1, read on the forward strand.
CCTAACTGGTCTTCTACTAGTTTTCATTATTTTGCAAAGAATTAGACTGTGATTTCAGAAACTAGATTATAGTTTAGCTCTTCAGCCAAAATTAGCTCTTTTAGATCCTCAGGCTAGTTAGGGAGCTGTGTTGGTTTTTCGTGGCAAGGTTTTGGTAGCAGGGGGGCTACAGGGGTGGCTTCTGTGAGAAGCTGCTAGAAGCTTCCCCTGTGTCTGACACGGCCAATGCCAGCCAGCTCCAAGACGGACCCGCTGCTGGCCAAGGCCAAGCCAATCAGCACCTCTGTGATAACATATTTAAGAAGAAAAAAAACAGTTAGAGAGAGCTTTTGCAGCCAGAGAGAGGAGTGAGAAGATGTAAGAAACTCTGCAGACACCAAGGTCAGTGCAGAAGGAGGGGCAGGAGGTGCTCCAGGCACCAGAGCAGAGATCCCCCTGCAGCCCGTGGTGAAGACCATGGTGAAGCAGGCTGTCCCCCTGCAGCCCATGGAGGGAGGATGAGGGGGTGTAGGGATTCCACCTGCAGCCCGTGGAGGACCCCATGCTGGAGCAGGTGGAGGCACCTGAAGGAGGCTGTGACCCCGTGGGAAGCCCACGCTGGAGCAAGCTCCTGGCAGGACCTGTGGCCCCGTGGAGAGAGGAGCCCACACCAGAGCAGGTTTGCTGACAGGACTTGTGACCCCGTGGGGGACCCACGCTGGAGCAGTTTTCTCCTGAAGGTCTGCACCCCGTGGAGGAGACTCACGTTGGAGAAGTTCGTGAAGGACTGTCTCCCGTGAGAGGGACCCCACGCTGGAGCAGGGGAACAATGAGAGGAGTCCTCCCCCTGAGGATGAAGAAGCGGCAGAAACACCGTGTGATGAACTGACCGTAACCCCCACTCCCCGTCCCCCTGTGCCACTGAGGGGGGCGGAGGTTGAAGCTGGGAGTGAAGTTGAGCCTGGGAAGATGGGAGGGGTGGGGGGAGGTGTTTTAAGATTTGGTTTTATTTCTCATTCCTCTACTCTGTTTTGCTTAGTAATAAATTAGATGAATTCCCTCTCTAAGTTCGGTCTGTTTTGCTCGTGATGATAATTAGAGAATGATCTCTCCCTGTCCTTATCTCGACCCGTAAGTTTTTTTTTTCATTGTACCTTTTCTCCCCTGTCTAGTGAAGGAGGGGAGTGATAGAGCGGCTCTGGTGGGCACCTGGCCCTCAGCCAGGGTCAACCCACCACACGAGCCTCTGTTCTTTTTGACACAAATTAGTAGAGGCCAACATTTATCAAGGGCTTTACGTTTTTACAGCATGCTTGGATTAGAACTGCTGAGCCAGACAGGAACACATTTTCTGTCGCTTGATTAAGTGGGGAGGAGGAAGGGACTTGAACTATGGCAGCACAGCTATTACTCACTGACTCTCGCTGATGGAGTTCCCAGTTCTGGTTCATTTTGACTCCCTTTGGCAGATAAAGCTTCCCGCTGCTACTGTTGCTACTATCAAATTCATATTCAAACCCAAATGCTCCATCTCACAGCGTGAAAGCTGTGTGAAATGATTCTCTGACTTGCTGTCTCTGAAAATAACTCCACTGCACTGGTTAAATTAATCATAAAGAAGGAAGTAGGAATGAAAATTAGCGGCATGAACACTTCCATTTTTCTTTGGAAATCTGGGAGTTTATCAACAAAGCTCACTTAAGTCCTGTAGAGGAGAGAAGGATAAGAATATGTGATCACATAAAGACTGTTGTAATCTATGTATACAGATGTGGTCCATTAAAAAGCAGCAAAATAAACCTTGCTGTACAGTTCTCCCAGCGTCTCAGCTCTTAGCTCTGCAACCTGACATGCTGGTACTAAAAGCGTGGCAAGCGCTCACTGTTTTGTTGAGTCTGTCCTACTTGCAGCTCACTGCCTCCTTTCTGTGATCTAGAGAAGACACATGTTTGGAAATGAATTCACACGGACCTTATTTCTCACCTGCCAAGAAAAAGCTTGTTATAGGACAGCACTTAAAATACACACACAAAAAAAATCTCCAAACGCTGTCACCATTAATTAGGACAAAGAGAAAGAAAATGCAATGCAGAAACTCTTTGGTTACAAACTGCAAGGACCCCGAGCGCAGCGCCCCATGGGGGCAGCTGGCATGGCTGCGGGGGGCCCTGGGTGCCCCCAGGGGGGTGCGACCTCAACCCAGGAGCTGCTTTCAGTCAAGGCCCTGCAGGAAACCCTGGTCCCAGCAGGATCTGCCTGATCCCAGCTGTGGATCCCAGCCCATCCCTGTCCCCACAGAGAAAGCCCTGGACATGACTGTAAAACCATACAAGTGGAACATCTGGATTTACAGCAAAAAACCAGGTTTTACCCACAGGCTTCCTTGCAAATTTGAAGGTTATTTATCTCAAACTAAAAAGCTACTTTTAACAGAGCTATCAGCAAACTAGTAGATCTGGTTTCAGCACCCTCCGAGAGAGCCCGATTAGACCCCTCTGCTCCACAGCCCTCGCTCTTTACTACATGCTGGCCATTTTGTATTAGCTTGGAGTTATTTTCTGACTGCTGAAAAATATGGAAGGTCTGTCATGCTGATTTGTCACGTTGAAGTGATTTAACAACTTGTCCTGTCAAACTGAAAGGACCTCTGTAGGTTTCCTCAACAACTAACTTAAAATAGCATCTCACTTGGCTTGTTACAAATACGCAATGGTTATGTTTAATATTGGGCAAGCAGCAGGTAGACTTTGGCTTTAGAAAGGTGCTGAACTGTTATACTTTAGACCCCCAAAACATGCGAGAAATTCCTCTCATTGTAGGAAAGAAAACAGATTTCTGGGTTATGTTACAGAATTTGTCCAGTTCTAAACTATGACTAAATTATGTATATAAACTAAGAAGGAACCAACAAAGTAACTGGTATAAACCAACAAAACAAAGAGATCCTCTGCCTGTATTACTCTATTATAATTAAGCATTACACATCTATCTATGTAGCTATCTAAAGAAAGGCAGAAGGGGGTTTTCTGCCATTCTATGACAGGTCCTATGAAGGAGTGTGAGGAAATGGGATCTGTAATCTAGACTGAGCTCAAGAGACTTCCTCAGGGTTCCCTTGCGTAAATACTTTTGATTGGGACATGCTGTTGTTTTCTTTCCCCTTTTTACATTTCACTCAGCTGAGTCAGAATAAAAAAGGAAGGCTCTTTTTCCTCATCATGGGAAAGAGTCAGGCTGATGGGTGCACGGCACTATGTGTCCCATGGGGACTTACCGCCCTAAATACACTGCATCCCTTTCGCTTTGACTTTACTTCCTGGATTGAGGCCTGCAGCAGGATCCTGAGGCCAGCCCACAAGTTTTAATGATGTGCCCCATTTTCACGGACCCATACCACTCCTGTATAAGGTGAAAAAAAATTTAAATAATTTCTTATGTGTTAAAGAACAGAAACAGAAGGCAGAGTTGTGCACATCCACCTCAGCATGGGTCTACCCCACTTTCTTCAGAGCCATCACTGTGAGGGTGCAGGAGCCGCAGGGCTGCCCCATGGGCTACACACCAACTGCATGAGCAAAAAGCAGTGGCGTGTCCTTTCTCAAGGACTTCCCTTGGCTCCAAAATCCTAGATGCTCCCAACACAGACACTATCAGCTGTCTCAGGAAGGGTTGAGACTTAGCGTAGTGATCACCTGGCAGACCCTGGATGCAGATATGCACAATTGCTCTTCCTGCCGAAGGGTAATCCAGGATTGATTGTGAAAGTCATGAAGCTTCTCTCACCGTTTTGTCTTCATTTCCAGAAGAGAAAAAACCCTTTCATGAGACAAAAACAACATAGTGATATCCAGATACGATGGCTAAACACTGTCACATGCTCAGCCCTGAGCAACAAAAAGCAGGGTCTCCTTCTGCCAGTGTGTGGTGGGTTGACCCTGTTTGGAGGCCAGGTGCCCACCAGAGCCGCTCTATCACTCCCCTCCTTCACTAGACAGGGGAGAAAAGGTGTAATGAAAAGCTTGTGGGTCGAGATAAGGACACGGGGAGATCACTCGCCAATTATCTTCATGGGCAAACCAGACTCAACTTAGCGAGAAAATTCATCTAATTCATTACCAAGCAAAACAGAATAGAGCAATGAGAAATAAAATCAACTCTTAAAACACCTCCCCCCACCCCTCCCATCTTCCCAGGCTCAACTTCACTCCTGGCTTCAAACCTCCGCCCCCCTCAGCAGCACAGGGGGACGGGGAATGGGGGTTACGGTCAGTTCCTCACGCGGTGTTTCTGCCGCTTCTTCATCCTCAGGGGGAGGACTCCTCACACTCTTCCCCTGCTCCAGCGTGGGGTCCCTCTCACGGGAGACAGTCCTTCACGAACTTCTCCAATGTGAGTCTCCTCCACGGGCTACAGTCCTTCACGAACTGCTCCAGCGTGGGTCTCTCCCACGGGGTGCAGACCTTCAGGAGAAAACTGCTCCAGCATGGGGTCCCCCATGGGGTCACAAGTCCTGTCAGCAAACCTGCTCTGGTGTGGGCTCCTCTCTCCACGGATCCACAGGTCCTGCCAGGAGCTTGCTCCAGCGTGGGCTTCCCACGGGGTCACAGCCTCCTTCAGGTGCCTCCACCTGCTCCAGCATGGGGTCCTCCACGGGCTGCAGGTGGAATCCCTACACCCCCTCATCCTTCCTCCATGGGCTGCAGGGGGACAGCCTGCTTCACCATGGTCTTCACCACGGGCTGCAGGGGGATCTCTGCTCCGGTGCCTGGAGCACCTCCTCCCCTCCTTCTGCATTGACCTTGGTGTCTGCAGATGTTCTTACATCTTCTCACTCCTCTCTCTGGCTGCAAAAGCGCTCCCTAACTGTTTTTTTCCTTTCTTAAATATGTTATCCCAGAGGCGCTGATTGGCTTGGCCTTGGCCAGCGGTGGGTCCGTCTTGGAGCCGGCTGGCATTGGCCGTGTCAGACACAGGGGAAGCTTCTAGAAGCTTCTTGCAGAAGCCACCCCAGTAGCCGCTGCCCCATTACCAAAACCTTGCCACGCAAACCCAATACACAGGGGAAGAGCAATTTCTTCAAGAAGATGTAGAGACATTTAGGAGGTATAAGGGTCCAGATAGGCACAGAGTTGCCTGCCAGTGATTTTTCTGCAACCCACACAGTATTTTATTGTTGTCATTCAGTTATCCAACCTCTATTTACACCCTGCTTGGAGAGAAAGAAAAAAAAAAAGTTTAAACGTGCATGGTATTCAAAGACGACACATGTATTCAAGCATCTAGTGCAAAGTAACAAGTTGGGAGGTAGCTATCATCTCAGCTTTGGAATAGCTTTACAGTCACTGAGAAGGGCTGAGTGTGGGATTTCCAGTAGAGTGGAGTAGCTGGACTTCCCTAAATTATCCATAAAGCACCCCCAAGCCTCAAACTTTCCTCTCCCTTCTCCTTCAAAGCACCAGTGTGCTTTGTACACATATGAAGTGTAAGCACAAATGACAGCACCTCTGTGGGTCCTGACTGCCCTTCCGAGGTTTACATGAATTGTTTGTATCTTCTCCACAGAGGCAGGAGATGTAACCCAAGCAGTTTTGGATGCCTGACCGAATTACACAAACTATGGCCATGGAAGATCTACAGAGCCACATTTCCCAGCTCCTCACACTAGCTCTTCACCCTGGGGCCACCTGAATCCCAAAGTTTCCATCACAGCTGCAGGTGATTACGTTCAGGTCTCGTGAAAATTCAGACTGGCTCCTTTTCATTACAGGACATGAATTACATCTCTTGGGTTTAACTGAAAAGAATAGAATATGTTACTTCTCTGTATTGCTCATCCCAGATTGTTTACCTTGGTCCTTCTGGTGAGTGGCTTTTGCCAAGCATTTGTTCCCCATGGATTATGGAGCGGAGCACAAGTGTTGCTCCCCAGACACTCACCCCGCCATGCCTGCAGCGTTCCCTTCCTTGTAGCTGTGAAGCCCCAAGCTTGAAAACGGTGCGTTAGCCAGTGCTGAGCAGACAGGCTTCCCAACACAACCCTTACAGGGAAGGATGGAAATGCAAAGTACTTCCTATCTGAACCTTACCCCTCCACCCCGACAACTACGTCAAGGGAAGGCATATGCCACCTGCATTAGCTTGGAAGTTCACAAGGATTATCTTGCGAGTGCATAGTGCCTTCTGGTGTGTCTTTACACAGGTGCAGTTCAGGTTGCAAATACTTCAGGGGCTGGGTTTGATCGTTGGGTTAGTTTTGTTCAAGCCTACTTCCACCAGCCCCCAGTCATCTTTGGACTTTCATATTTAAGATCAGATTTAAAAAAAACCCAAAAACCAAAAACAAAAATCACAAAGACAAGTGATAAGCCCATGTTCAAAACTGAATAATAATAACCACAAAGCAAGCCATTGTCTCAGTGAAAAGCACTGCTCTCAAGGAGTAATGTATTAAACCTAAGTAGGCTAACAAAGGCTTCTCTGTTCCTCTAAAACCAGATCTGAAAGCGTCTCAGAATCTGTATGCGGTCTCTGGATGGCACTGTGACTCTATATAACAATTAATCTAAAATGAACAGCCCTGTTAATAAAGCATTTGCATTGCCAATTGGGTAAGAATTCGCAGCTGCCAAGTGACTAGCTTCCAGTTCTTTATATATCAGACATGTAATAATAGCTGTATTTATAGTGCTTAATTACTTCTTGGGTCACAACACAAGCTTGTGCTTCACAAGATATCCTCTTCAGTTCGTTCACAGTTAATACTGCAAACACAGCCAGCTGGGTACTGTTACATGTCCTTTCCTAAGTAAAGTGAATTAGCTAATTAGGGACTCACTTGACTACCATTCAGTCTCTGTACTCTCAGGATGTAGTATCTATAGCCAGGTTGTTATGTCTGATTAGAAACACTTAACTGAAGGGTTAATTGGCTGTTCACAACTGTTGGGTATCTGTGTGATCAATCATTGTGCTAGCCATCATCTTGCTAAAGGCATAGACAGATACACAATCCAATGTCTTAAATCAGTAGAGATAATTTTTCTGCTTCCAGAGTGGAAATGAACATCTTTTAAAAGTGGAAAAAGATAAATCAACTTTCCAATCTATATTACTATTCAGAATTGCTACTTGCAGAAACACTGGTGTAGGTAGTGGGTGATGCACAAACTAAGAGCAGGTACAAGATCACAGGCATCTCCTATATTATCAGAGAGACTGGAATTGTCACCCTCTGATTTATATTGATAAAAACTTCTAACATCATTTCCTTAATGAAAAGCAGCATGATAGCTGTCATAATGAAAGATCAAGCTTAGCATTTTGGATAATTATTCTGTGTGTTTGGGCTGCAGTTGGATATCAGCTCTAAGGATGTTGCAGAATTAGGATGAGAGAAGAACACAGTTTTCTACAAAGAAACTTAACCTGTTCCAATTCACTGAGAAGACCAGTGCATTATATAATCCTTTCTCATTTGTAATAAATACAATGTTTAAGTAGTGGTACATGTTATCATTAGGTGAGCGCGCTATGTTTCAACAGGAGATATAGACAAATGTTGTAATAAAGACACAACAGTAGGAATAAAGTTATCAAGTAAAAATAACAAATTCTTTGTGGTGACATACCGAAGAGTCCTAAGCTGTTCTGCCACTCACCACCAGACTGTGAAGCTGTGCGGCTGTCCTAACTTCACGTTAAATGTTTCCCATTTGCACAAGGATGATTTCAGATCTCATCAAGAACAAAGTATCATTAGTTGTTTTTTATATTACTAATAGTCAGGGGCAAACTTAACTTGCATGCTTGTCATCTTTAAGAGTAGTTGGGCTTTTTCTTCAGTGAAAGGGGAGATTTTTCAGGATTCTTATATCACAAGTTTGTTTGTTTATTAGCAGAAGTCATTAGGCTAGTTGAATGCTCCTGATCAATGTGGTATATTTAAACTTTGAGAATAATAGACTGAGAAGACTTGATGTTTCATGAGATTGATCATATAAAAATATTATCAAAGCTAAACAATTTTTTATAAAACAAAGCCTGATACTGTAGTTGATTAAAGACTTGCCTAACGTTTTGTCTGAAAAATGTTTCCCCTTTCACTTTTTTGAGGAAGATAATGTTTTTAGAATGAAGTAAATATTTTGCTGTGAATTGCGTGCAAGTCAAGAATAGAAACAAACTTTACCGATTCACAAAGAATAGAACGAGTTCTTTAAGAGAAATACAGTGATTAGTAGTGACATGCTAACAGAAGAAAATCTATCCAGATTTAGGTGGGTCAGGATGGTGGCTGGAGACACCTTCATTTAGGTAACAGTGATCTTTTAATCCAGCTCTCAAGGAACTGGTCCAAGTCTGGTCATACATATGCATTTGTTTAGAATAATTCTCTCTGTTCTCAACACTAGGTGGATTTCAGTAGGTAGAAAGTTTTCTTTTGAAATTAATCTTTATTGTAGCAACATTCAAGACTGAGAATTAAGTGGTTAGTTGTATGGCACTGTTCTGTACATAAACACTCCCCTGTTTAAGTACATATTTATAGCCTGGGATGAACACTCGTAACTGAACTGTGGTTATATGTATGTAGTTACTCTGGTGGTTTCTGAAGAGTAAAACAATGCTTTCCAGAGTGACCTGAGTGTTTCAGTATTGCAAAATCTGCTACATTATTTGCAGTAAACGGGACCTTGACAGGTCAGAATCGCTCTGAATCTAATCCAGCAGAGTGCTCAATGCAACCTTACCTTTAAATATGCAAATACTCCTGCTGAGATCAATACATGCATGTAAAACAAAATATATGCTACTAAGTGCTTTGCTGAATCATGACCAGAATGCATGAAACCTGCAGGATTACATCACTCAGGGCTTATTTCCATTGCCCTTAATACTTCTACTGATAATTATGGGAATATCACTTTTAAGGCCATTACAGGCTGAAAAGTATAACAATTTAGTCTAAGAAATTACGTAATATAAAATTTCAACAGACTGTATCTTGCATGTTTTGCCACTAGGAAACATACATAGAGAAAGTGGGATTTTACATTTTAGAACAACAATCCCAGACAGAAAATTGCTTTTACATGCAGCTGGATAGTATTCTTTCCAACTTGAACTTTTATTTTGTTTTTTTGGTGATCTCTACAGAAATAGCATAGTCAGAGATCTACTTGTACTTGACAAACCAAATTATAGTCATTTGTTTGACAAGTGCATCTATTACAGACTTGATATGGTTATAGAACTATGACAGAATTCATTTCACTATTGATTCAGAAATACACATCTACTCTCTCTTCTTCTGGTACTCACAACTTTAAAACCAAGAAGAACGCCATAGCAGATAGGAACCTGTCCAGCCTGTTTTAGACTCTTCCAGTGCAGTAGTCAGTGACCGTTTCAAAAGAAAAGGATTTCAGGCTCCTGTCACAAGACAGACATAGGGCTGAAAGCAAGATCTTGATGTGGCCAGGCTCTTGCATCACCTTCTCTGCAGCAAGTGCATTCCCCACAAAGAGCCTATCTGGATCCTTGAGATTCAATAATTACCAAATCAATCCCCATGGCTACAGTCACAGATGGGCCTTAATTTTAAGTACTTCTCATGGCTCAACTTGGAAGGTAAAGAGCATAATTACAACTACTTCAGTGGTTCAAAGTGTTTTCACATGTGCAACTATTTGCAGAGCCATTTGTATTGGCACAAACACTGCCCATCATATTCTGTGTCTCAGTGGGAGCTGGGATATACTTTTGTATCCAGCTGTAAGTCAGAGATTCTGCAGTTAGTCCAGTAAATAGAAGAGATTTATTTGGTCTAAACTGTCCCTCAATTTTCCAATACCTTTGCCATCCCTTACATGTTCTGAGGGTCTCTACTGCTTACACAGTAGTTTTCCTTTTCTCTTCTGGGCTTTTGCAGGAGTGCAGAAGAGAAATTCATCAGTTGAGGTGGGTGGGAAGAGACTGAACAAGATTTTAGGCAAGAAAGAGTAGAGGTGCAATTAGACAGGCATAAATTGGACTCCTAATCCCTGCTGCAGCTTTTGCAGAGACACCCCAAAACCCCTGCACAGCCCAGCCTACCCTGTCTTTGGAATTTCCTTCCAGTCAGAGGTAGCTTGACTGAATTGTGTCATTAACAAAGATGTCTGGATCCACTCAGATCGGGTGCCAGACAGACAGGTTCCTGTGCTGAGGTGGCCATCATGAGTCCTAGGTGGAAAAGCATGTATGTTGGAGAAAAGGCTCTAAAGGTCTTCTGGTCTCTCAGCAAGACAAAGTGGGAAAAGATGGCCTTACCAAAGGGAACTCTTAACATTTCCATCCACCAGTACCTTATGTCTCCTGTTCTTCCCTTTGGCCTTCTTCCCTCAGTTAAGGGTGGTCTAGAGATTTTGGCAAGAGAGAACTGAAACTGATAAATGAGCTTAACTTACCATGGGAACACTCAAACCTTTCTTCTGCTCATTTACTGAAACATGGTTAGGGTTTCAGTGAATTCATTTGTCTTGCTTTTGTAATGACTTGACACCTCAGCTGCCAATTTGCTCTTTCATATTTTCCTGGGCATGAGAAAATTTGCTACTGAGAAAAAAAGAAAGAAAAAAAACCCAACCAAAAACCCCCCCCAAAAAGGCAAAGCTATTTGGTGAAGCAGTCTGAAGTATCTTGAGGTTGGTGGAGAGAGACGGGAATTAAGATGTATTGAAGCGGTGAGATGCAACAAGATGCACACTGCTTGGTTCCAGGCATGCTTTCTTTCAGCCAAGAAGCGCACACTAGCCAGGAAATGAACTTTTTAAAATCCTGCTGCTTCTAGGAGATAATCAACAAGATGATACCTCAAAACATTCATACAGGTTAACTTCCCCACTAACGAAAATAGTTTTACTCTGTGGAAAAGAGGATTTCATACCACCTAGTTTAGAGAGTTTTCTTCTCTGAGGATGGAGAGAAGTAAATAGGTAGGTATTTATTTCCCTTCACTATGCTATATTGATGGAATAGCCCAGCACAAGCCATAGCACATAAAAGCACTCCAGCGCTGACCACTGAAGTCTGTGGTGGGTTGACCCTGTCTGGAGGCCATGTGCCCACCAAGCCGCTCTATCACTCCCCTCCTCAGCAGGACAGGGAAGGGAGAAAAATAAGAAAAACCCACAACAAAACTTATGGGTCAAGATAAAGGCAGTTTAATAAAGCAAAAGAAAAGAAGTAAAAGGCCATGCATGGAAGCAAGGGCGGTGGGGTGGGGAAGAAAGTATTTATTCTCTACTTCCCATCAGCAGACGATATCCAGCCACTTCCCGGGAAGCAGGGCTTCAGTACTCCTCACAGCGGTTACTCCGGAAGACAAATGTAAACAACAAAAGCCGACCCTTCTTCCTCCTTTCTCTTAGCCTTTACTGCTGAGCAGACGTGATATGGTATGGAATATCCCTGTGGTCGGTTGGGGTCGGCTGTCCTGGCTGTGTCCCCTCCCAAGACCTTGCCCACCCCCAGCCTGCTGGTGAGGGGGCTGTTGGAGAGACACAGCCGTGGTGCTGTGCCAGCGCTGCTCAGCAGCACCCAAAACACCGGTGTGTTACCAACGCCTTGCTGGTGCCCGTACGCAGCACAGCGCTGCGAGGGCTGCTGTGGGGAAATTGACCCCACCTCAGCCAGACCCAGTGCAGTGCAATATACTTACCAAGGTTGAAGCAAGCATGGTTATTTACGAGTTGCTCAAATGGAGTCAGCACTGGTTTGTTCTGGTGTCCTAGGCTAACATTAGCTCAAGCAACAGTCAACGAAACAGACAGAGGCTAGAGCAATCATGTGTAGTCTCAGGAGCTGATAGCAGTGCTGATACAAAAGTTACTGGCCATTTGCTTTGCTGGGTAGGGGTGAATATCAGAATAGAAGTGACAGATCAGGTGACACTAAGCAAACAGCTTGCTGATGGGAGCTAAACCACATACAGCCAGCCGCTCTCTTACTCACCTCATAACCCTAACAAGTCTATAAAGAGGGCAGGAGATAAGCTAAAGAAGAGCCAAGACATGCAGGGTATAATTTACCAAACCTGAGGGCTCTCCAACTTAAAGAAATCTTTGTTCTTTAGGAAGCCAGAGAGGTCTGCCCCAAATCTCTGCAGTTCATACTACACCTCTACTTCCAAAGTCCCGTTTGAAGGCTGTGGCTCCCAAAGGTCCCTTACAGAGAACAGCTCGCAGGAGCAGCGCTCTTTACAGCGGAGCAGGAAATGCCACAGCATTTACAGCAGTCTGGCCTTTTTACTGAAGCTTCTTGATCGCTGGTTTAAGGCAGCCACGCTGCGTTTCTCTGGCCCAGCAGCAGGCCAGCATGACACGGGAGGCAAGATGCAGCAGGCAAGGTGAAGTATCCATCACCCAGACCACCAAGGCTGTAGTGCAATCACTTGCAGAAGTGCAAGACAGCTTCAGTCCCTCCAGCTGCAAATCTCCCACTAGCTGCTATGCTGTCACTCAGGGGATGTTTACAAGCATCTCTCAGTCATTTTTAATTAACGAGGCTTTAGTTAAATTTAATAGAAGTTATCATGCTCTATAGGAAAGACAGCTGCCAGGACACACCTATTACATCAAATCCTCAGGGGACTGCAGTAGAGGAACACACTATGTGTCATGTATATCTTTAGACACAGGAATTACATTCAGTTAATACTCTAATTCAAGACTGCAGTCCTCAAAACATACCCTCACATCTCACTGACACTATTAAGAGCTGAAATTTCTGCCGTATTTCTTGAAAAATCTAAAATCAATTCTCAGCCTTCTCACACACTCAGAGATGCTGCTATTTGAGGTATGAGGTATAGCAGGGTTGAACCTAGGCTCTGAAGGCATTTGTTAGCGGTGGAGTGAGCAGAAAACTATTCTGCATTTCAGTTTCTATCTATAAAACAGAGATGCTGTCTCTTCTGTATCATAAGAACATCATATCTGTATACACACTTTAAGACCTGGATACTGCAGTGAAAAAAGACCAAACCCATAGTCCTTGGTATGTGTAGGACTTGGGAGGTAACCTGCTTCATGCATGGACTGCAATCTGTCCTTTCAACTCTGTCTGCATAACAGCCCCTGACATGGCTCTGAACCATCTCCATCACTGTCAGATTTCAGGGACAGGCCCCATTTCTAGTCATTAAGTCATACTTCCTTAGTAGTTTATATTAAAGTACCATATGCAAAGCACGAAACACACAAGGCTCCTCCTGAACAGCTTGCCCATCTGCTGTAGGCAGGCAACGCTCAAAGTCTATACCTCCATACCAGCTTGCTCCTTTTTCTCTTTGATTTAGTGAAACGTGGGATGCATTAGTCTTCAACTGAATATGTTTCACTTGCTCCTACCTCCTCCCTACCCCCCTCCCTGCCAAATTGTCTTACTACTTACTATGCGTACAAAATTACAGCAAATTGATCTCATCTGACTTTGAAATAATCTCTGCATTAGCCTTGCTTTCTTAAAAACTTTAGTTTTCGACAACACCTTTTATGATCTCAAACTTAGTCTGAGATTCTGCATTTCAGTCTTCAAGGAATCTTCACATTTTTCCTGTTATGCTGCTAGGAGGTTGTGCTTTCTCCATGTCCAGACCTGAAATTAAAGAAAAGCACTTTTTCATTTATAATAGGAAAGACTGGCCTTTCTTTATAAAAACAACTGCAATATCGATACATTTTATGTTCTGAAGATGAGGCACATTTGAACTTGCAGAATTCTTGATGAACATCTGCATTTGTCCCAGTTTTATGCAAAATGCTTGTTCTTAACCAGACGTTCAATTTTGTAAGAGGAATCTGAAATTTGGTAACCCTTCCATAGTTTCACAGGCCAAATCAAGACTTCTTGTTACCTTTGGAGTCTATTTAATTATAATCAGCTTGGCTTTTGGTCTTTCTGCCTCTGAAGGAGAACAGATACTTATTAAAATTGATTTGTGCATAAGAGTGCCTCCATCAGGTCACTGCTTGTGGCTTGTGGTTCTGCTTAGTAAACCTCCTGCTATTTCAGAAGACTCTAATGACTTCCAAGACTTTTGATCATTTCCATACACATTTTGCAGAGTGTTGAACAGCTACCCCTTCCCACCTTCCCAGAAGCACATTGTTATTCCATGTAGGAGTAATGCAGTGCAATGGAGGAAGCCAAACACCAGAAATAATCAAAAAGTAAATCGTTTACATATTACCAATGGGATGCAGATTCTTTCTCACCACCTAGGAAAATAAATGGTGGTTTTTTTCGTTTTTTTTGTTGTTTTGTTTTTTTTCCCACAGGCTGTTTGCAACATCAGAGAAAACCCACAGTTTTATGGGTCACAGGAAATGTTTAACAGCTCTTGGAACATTTAATATTGGCTGTCTTCAGACACAGCACTTCAATAATTAAAAAAATTAATTTAGCAGCTCAAAAGGCAATGTGGCATCACAAGCACCTTCTACTGAATAACAGCATACTGTATCCTTGCTGCTACCACAGGCCGTACATTTTCTGGGAAGCTATTTTAGACTTGGAGCAAATTAAGGCAGTTTACCTCTGAATTTTTGTCTCAAATCTTTTAAAAACTCCATTTACACTTTGTTTTGTTGTTTCTGTTTGTTTTGGGTTTTTTTTTCCTAATACTGAGGATAAAACACAGTCCAATTTAACCATGAGAGTGCAGGAGCTGGGTGGGATTCCTGGGCTCGATCTGAACCCCCTGTACTTCAAGCCATTCCCTGGCAGCAAGGCATTTTCTATAAACTTCAAGTACTTACCAAGTATATTGTTTCTAGGGCATAAACTCAGTTCTATCATAACAGCTAAAATTATAGTTACAAACTACTTTCCAAATTTCGTGTGTGTGAGCTTTTAATTTATGCTGAATGCTTGACTCTATTTCACCAGCTTGTTTTTCAGAAAAAGAAATGGAAGCAGAACCTTCTGGAACACTCCTCCTCACTCATCCACAAAGTAATTTGCAGACATCCATAATAAGAGAGCATAGAAACCAAAACAAATTGATTGAAAAATAATTGAAAAGCCATTAAAGTGATCTGCAGAACCTTATAAATAAAAGGCAATTTAAAAAATGGAAGCATGACATTTGTAATTAAATATTATATGATAAAAGTTTACATTTCTTATTCCATAAAGCTTTCAGGTTAATTATGATGCCCGGTTTTTGAGAAGCGTACCGATTAAAAAGGGAAGAAGAAAGAAATCTTGTTTTCCTCTTAGGAAATATACCCGTCTGGATTATGAAAGCAAGAATTTACATTTAAACCTCAATTCTCGTAAGTTAGCTGAAATGCTCCATCTTTTCTCCGCCTACTTCTTCTTCAATGCCTCTTGCACAATAATGTGGTGATTGTTTTGACTATGAACATTAAGAGAGCAAATTGAATTTTATCTGTTCTGCACAAGTATTAATATGCTCTTAGGCCTGTTCCACATCCAGCCAGCTGCTTTCCACAGTCCTAACCTAAAAATCACCTGTCGTTCATTGCAGTGATTATTATGGATAAACTTGCAAAAAGAGAGTGATTTTGATCCCCTTCCTTGGTTGCGTGTTCTCCCAAGATACCTGAATTACCGCTCAGATAGTTCTGTAGGCTCTCAAATTTTGGTGAAGAAATCTTTAGCTATTTTTCAATTAAAAATGTGCTGGAAAGACAGGCACTAATATGTAAACTGTATTTCTGCATTAACATTGTCTCCTTGAGTGCAATTCATTCCTCTCTTCTCTGCCTCAGTTTCCTGTGTGGAATGAGAGGCAGAAATGACAGCTTTGCAAATACATGCAGTATTTGCATGAACAAATACTTTGAACTGCATGAACAGAGAAGCATCAAATTAAAAAAGAAAACCAAGAAAACCCCAGCAGTTACCAGGATACTCACCAGAGCATTCTGCTGCACAGGGTGTTCCAAGGAACGGGGGCACCCAGGTAACAGCAGCACCTCACCACCTCCTCCTTCTTGCCTAGTGAATTACAGGACACATTGAAAAACAGAGATATGCACTCAGGTGATCATATTACTTGAAAAAGTATTCAAATTGCAGAGCTCAGATGCTTTTCTTCATTTAGCTGAGAAAGAAACATCATCAAAATACTGAAAGAAAGCAGAAATTCTTAAAAACTTTCATGCAAAATGATACCCAGATCAAAAAATCTTCAGTGGATTTAGTACCATTGGGAGACTCTTCCCAAGTCTAAAGCGGACATGTTTGAGTGATGGCCATTGTGAAGAAGAACAGAGGTGATACACTCCCAGCTTCTTGTCCCACTCTCAGTGCTTTATATCCATCTCAAGTTTTTTTGTTCATACTTTTGAAAGCAGTTCAAAAGCATTTTTTTTAGCATTTTTTTATTGTGACAGCTGCTTATTCCTGGTGTTATCTAATAGGATTAGGGGGATGCAGAAGGTGAGGATGCATCGCTCCTGTAATACTTTGGGAGATTAAATGTTTTCTTTGTAACATTTTAAAGTCTTATTTCATTTTGCACCAATTTATAATAGAATGATTTCTCCCCTCCCTTCCTTCCCCACCTCCTCCTATGTTTGAAGAGCAGTGTGTCACCTTGAAAAACAGCATGTGGGATCTAGATGAGAGAGGCGGGAGAGAAAAGCTTTCAGGAGCGGATTTGTGGTCCTGTGGGAATCAAAAGTGTAAATCTGAAAAGCACAGGATTAACTATAATCTCAGATTTCAATGTGAGAAGTAATGAAACTGTATGCTCTTCTACATTCTTGTTAAAAGTAAAACTAGTTTTCTCCTTAAAAAGATAGCGGCAAAAACATCAGGTAAGATTTATTATTGTATCTCAGAAACAATTCAAAAGGAACCTGATACCTTTGCAAGAATTCTGCGGGTTTTGTAACTACTTTCCTTTATTCTAAGAATAAGTAGTTTCCAACAAGTTGAATAGTGAGATATTAAGAAACCCCACTGCCTTCCAGTTAATTAGAAGCATACCAGCACAGGAGGCCATAGATCCATCTACACAACCTTATATAGAAATTAAGATGTATTACCTAACAATCCTGTTACAGCCTTGTTCATGTTCCTATGTCTGAATGCAACTTAAATGACAGCAGATATAAGATATTGCTCTAGGTAAGGACATACTGCTGTAACAGATACCTCTGAAAGCCTTCATCCCTTCCCTGAGCAGAGCATTTGGAGAGAAAGAAGGATCAGGGAGTGGAATATTTAAATAGACATAAAGGCAATGGCAGGTGCACTTCACAGGAGGCATTGCTTACTTTAATTTTGTCTCAGCTGCTTTCAGATACAAAACAGAGTGCATTTACTTAGGAAAGTGGCTAGGCTTCAGTTGGCTTTCACACGGGCTAGCAACTAAATAGCTTGATCTTGTATGGGCTCTTTAGGAAGGACAGGCAGGGCAGATGGGGAGGGGGTGCTGCCCTCAACATCAATGACCAGCTGGAGTGCATAGAGCTCCACCTGGGGATGGATGAGGAGCTGACCAAGAGCTTATGGGTCTGGATTAAAGGGAGTGCTGGGGCAGGGGACACCATAGCAGGGGTCTGCTACAGGCCACCTGACTAGGGAGACCAAGCAGATAAGGGCCTTTATAGACAGATAGAAGCAGCCTCACGTTCACAAGCCCTGGTCCTTGTGGGGGACTTCAGCCACTCTAATATGTGATAGAAGGACAACGCAGCAGAGCACAAGCAATCCAGGAAGTTCCTGGAATGTGTTGATGACAACTTTCTCCTCCAAATGATAGAGGAGCCCATGAGGAGAGGGGCCATGCTGGACCTTGTTCTCACCAGTAAGGAGGGCCTGGTAGGGGATGTGAAGCTCAAGGGCAGCCTTGGCTGCAGTGACCACAAAATGGTGGAGGTCAAGATCCTCAGGGCAGCGAGGAGGGCATGCAGCAAGCTCACTACCCTGGACTTCAGGAGAGCAGACTTTGGACTCTTCAGGGATCTGCTTGGTAGAGTACCATGGGACAAAGCTCCAGAGGGAAGAGGGGCCCAAGACAGCTGGCTAAAATTCAAGGGTCACCTCCTCCAAGCTCAGGGGCAATGCATCCCAACAAAGAAGAAGTCAGTCAAAACCACCAAGAGGCCCCCATGGACAAACAAGGAGCTCCTGAGCAAAGTCAATCAAAAAAAGGAAGCTTTCAGAGGGTGGAAGCAAGGGCAGTTAGCCTGGGAGGAGTACAGGGAAATTGTCCAAACAGCCAGGGATCAGGTTAGGAAAGCCAAAGCCCTGACAGAATTAAATGTGGCCAGGGATGTTAAGGACAACAAGAAAAGTTTCTATAGGTACGTTAGTGATAAAAGGAGGATGAAGGAAAATGTGGGTCCCCTCCGGAATGAAACGGGTGAGCTGGTTACCCAGGATATGGAGAAGGCTGAGGTACTCAATGACTTCTTTGCCTCAGTCTTCACTGGCAAGTGCTCAAGCCACACTGCCCAGGTCACAGAAGGCAAAGGCAGGGACTGGGAGAATGAAGAACCACCCACTGTAGGAGAAGATCAGGTTCGAGGCCATCTAAGGAACCTGAAGGTGCACAAGTCCATGGGACCTGATGAGTTGCATCCGTGGGTCTTAAGGGAACTGGCGGATGAAGTGGCCAGGCTGCTCTCCATCATCTTTGAGAAGTCCTGGCAGTCTGGTGAAGTTCCCGCCGACTGGAAGAGGGGAAACATAACCCCTATTTTTAAGAAGGGAAAAAAGGAAGACCCAGGGAACTACAGGCTGGTCAGTCTCACCTCCGTGCCTGGCAAGATTA
Organism: Balearica regulorum gibbericeps; assembly: GCF_011004875.1. NCBI lineage: Eukaryota > Metazoa > Chordata > Aves > Gruiformes > Gruidae > Balearica > Balearica regulorum. Next base: position 96,736,305 of record NC_046184.1, read on the forward strand.
TGGAGCAGACCCTCCTGGAGACTATGCTCAGCCACATGGAAAATAAGGAGGTGATTGGTGACAGCCAACATGGCTTCACTGAAGGCAAATTGTGCCTGACAAATTTGGTGGCCTTCTATGATGGGGTTACGGCATTGGTGGACAAGGGAAGGGCAACCGACATCATCTACCTGGACTAGTGCAATGCATTTGACACTATTCCGCACGACATCCTTGTCTCTAAATTGGAGAGACAGGGATTCGATGGATGGACCACTCAGAGGATAAGGAATTGGCTGGAGGGTTGCACACAAAGAGTTGTGGTCAACGGCTCAATGTCCAAGTAGAGAACAGTGACGAGTGGCGTTTCTCAGGGGTCAGTACTGGGACCAGTACTGTTTAATATCTTTGTCGGCGACATGGACAGCGGGATCGAGTGCACGATCAGCAAGTTTGCTGACGACACCAAGCTGTGTGGTGTCGTCGACACGCTGGAGGGAAGGGATGCCATCCAGAGGGACCTTGACAGGCTTGAGAGGTGGGCCTGTGCGAACTGCATGAAGTTCAACAAGGCCAAGTGCAAGGTCCTGCATGTGGGTCTGCGCAATCCCAAGCACAGCTATAGGCTGGGCGAGGAATGGATTGAAAGCAGCCCTGAGGAGAAGGACTTGGGGGTATTGATTGATGGGAAGCTCAACATGAGCCAGCAGTGCGCGCTTGCAGCCCAGAAAGCCACCCGTGTCCTGGGCTGCATCAAAAGAGGTGTGACCAGCAGGTTGAGGGAGGTGATCCTGCCCCTCTACTCCACTCTGGTGAGACCCCACCTGGAGTACTGCGTCCAGCTCTGGGGGCCCCAGTACAGGAGAGACATGGAGCTGTTGGAGCGAGTCCAGAGGAGGGCCACGAAGCTGATCGGAGGGCTGGAGCACCTCTCCTATGAGGACAGGCTGAGAGAGTTGGGGTTGTTCAGCCTGGAGAAGAGGCAGCTCCGGGGAGATCTAATTGTGGCCTTCCAGTACCTGAAGGGGCCTACAGGAAAGCTGGAGAGGGACTGTTTATGAGGGAGTGTAGTGACAGGACAAGGGGTAATGGGTTTAAGCTGAAGGAGGGTCGATTTAGATTAGATGTTAGGAAGAAATTCTTTACTGTGAGGGTGGTGAGGCACTGGCACAGGTTGCCCAGAGGGGTTGTGGATGCCCCATCCCTGGAAGTGTTCAAGGCCAGGTTGGATGGGGCTTTGGGCAACGTGGTCTAGTGGAGGGTGTCCCTGCCCATGGCAGGGGGGTTGGAACTAGATGATCTTTGAGGTCCCTTCCAACCCAAATCATTGTATGATTCTACTGCATGCAGGAGGGTCTTACTGTTACATGACACAAGTCAGTACTATCAGGAAGCAGTGTTATTCCCACGCTGCAGACACATACCAAGAGCTCTTAAAGAAGTGAAACTAAACCTCAAGTGCTTGGTCAGAAGAGTTCCAGGTCCAGGTTGTGTTCAAGAAGGCTTAACTCTTTACCCTCTAAGTCAGTGAATCTGTTAATGCACACACCAATTACTGTAAGAGAAAAAGAGCAGCCTTCAGTTATATGGGCTGGTTTGCATTTTAGCTTTAAATTTATCCTCCTTAGACTTTTCTGAATCCTGGCTCTTTCACCGTTTCTTTCCTGTTCTCTACCTTGTTTCACCTTTCCTTCCAAATGTGCATTCTGCTGGATTTTAACTTCTTACTTTCCCAGTTATAATTTTGATCTACATGTGGGGAAATTTAATGTTGAGAACAGCAACTAGTGAAAAGTCAAAGCTGCTGGAATGAGCAGAGTTGTGCAAGCTGACAGTTAGGTAAGAAACCTGCCTTTCACCTATTTACTTCAGCAGCTCCCACAGCAGATAGCTCAATTTGCTATCGGTAGGAAGACACTCAGTGTCACTCTAAAGTAGAGATTCCCATCAATCCTCCTCCACTAATCTTTGGGAGCATTTGGCTTGAAAGAGTCATTACATCTCGAATCCATCTCGCTGAGCCTCTCTATTATGCCGTATATCTTATTAGCATCTGTGACATGACTGAAGCATTCCTGGTTTCATTCATAACCTCTACAAAACCCAGCTACAGACATTGCTGATAAATGAAGCTCCAAGTTCTACGTGAAACATTATGACATAATACATCAGTTCTATGTCAGAGCCACTGATGTTTTTATGGCCTCTCTGTTCAGAGTAATGGGCCTGCACTCACATAGCCTTCATAATTTGAATGGCAAGCATCTTTTAGATTGACAAAGTCATTTATAAAACCTGCAACATGAGTCAAGGCTAGTTATGTAAATCAGAAGTTTTTCTTGAAGTGAGAATTGCCGTTGCTTTCTGTTGATGGATGTGGTCTGCGTGTTCTCTGAAGAAACTCCTAATCCCTAACAGTATCCTGGAAATAGCATTATGCTAATGAAAGCCGTTTTTAACTAGTAATCCTACCCAATTAAATTTGAGCAATGGCTTTTTTTATATGGACATACGTAGCTTAATTTCCAGAGCAATTCCTTTCTCATGCCGTAACGGATGTTAAGATCCCACAAATTCTGAGGCACAGCACCTGCAACAGCTGTTCTGAATCATGACAAAATGCACGCTCCTTACTTTGCCCAAAATAGTCTGAAAAATAAAGGTTGAGATAAAGAAAAGAGTCTTTAACAAAGTATTTCTGAACCTTCTTGGTAGACCTGAACAATACTTTTTTAAGCTGAAGAAAACAAGTTGTGTGAGCCAACACAGGCAGCATGCAGGAACAACCACAAAGCAATGGATGAAATGCAAAGAGGAAATTTATTTTCGTTACCTTGCCAACTGGGAGATCTCAGAAGCAGCACCCGGGCAGAGGCACACAAGCGGGAACATGGCTATGGCAGAGCTCGGTCCTCGCTAGAGAGAGTTTTCGAACCTATGGCTTTTGCCTGTGTATCAGGGATTCACGCAGGCACGTTTTGCCATTGTGCTTTGATCTTTCCCACGGCAGGAATCTCAAGCATGTTCGATAGGGTGCCTGTGAGTCTATCACAGGCCTATGTTATCTAAACACAGATGTTCTACTCATCAAGCACACAAGACTAAAACAATGATTAGTATGATATATGTGTTTTTCTACACCCCAGCTGCCAGTCACTTAAGCGTGTTTACAATCATCCTCGCCGATCTTACATTATTTTCCCACACAAATCACATATTACTAAGAAGTATCTGCTTTTTTTCCTCTAAAATACATTTTAAAATGTCTTTTACATGCATCTCCCATGTGTAAATTAAGGAAAATTTGATTGAATGCATGGAGGTGACCACTTGCAAGCAACACCAGAGTTGATGAATTAACTCAAAATCTGTATTGCTCTAGTTCTTGCTACAGGTCCCTTTTTTTCTTTGTTCTGAATTTGTCACATTTCCTGTCCTGTTGCTTTGCCAAAATCCTGATTATCTGAACAAAAAGACGCTCCAGCAATGTTCATGCATGACATGATACTTCATTCTCTCTTGCTGTCCTTGTTACCTAAATGCAAAGGAAGTATGCTACATAATTAAAGTTGTGTCTTAAAACTTCAGTGTGAAAAAAACACTGTTTTGCAGTGTTATTCTGATCTGGGAAACAGGGAAACTGGAAGAAAGTTCAGGCAGTTTATCATTATAACCACTCAACCCTAAGACGTTGAACTTGATCGCCTCAAATTTGACTATGACTCAACTTTCTCGTTAACCTTGTTATTCTAATGTTCCACCAAAACATGAAGTAGTATTTTAAGACAGGTTTAGGAAAATGGTTGAAAAGTTCTGGGTCCATCTCAAATCTTAAAATATCCAAATGGGAATGTTTCCTATTGACTGCTGATGGTGAAAATGGGGGAAGAGATTCCCTTTTGATGTGAGGCTGCTCAGAATGGTTCTGAATCACACTTTCCCTCCTACCACTGAAGCAGGGAGGGTCTCAGTGGCAAATACACAGCACGCTCCCCTCTGAGCTTGTTGCAATCTCTGGTTTATTAATGGGAGGCAGGAACTTTCCATAATTTAAGCTTTTACTGTGTTCCCATTAAAGACTGTGTTTTGATCTCCTTTTATATTCAAAAAGAAGAAAGATGAGCTTTCAAAATGCTTAGAGTTGTTTTATTATCAGAAGATATTATCTAAGAAAAACAACTATAAGATTTAAATAACTTCAAGCAGCCATTTAGAGATCTGCAAAGCATTCAGTCTTTTCATATTATTTATCTATTGTAGGACTCATTCAATAGCCATGAAAGACTAGAAGATGTATTTCTAAATCAATGAGTTATTGGGAAAAATCTAGTAGGTTGGTAAAGATAACATACCTACCCTATCTTCATTTTAATGTTTTATGTTCAGCTAATTAGCACTTTCTAATGCAAAACTATTTCACAGCATTTGCATTCTAAGTGCTGGAGAGGGAATATCACCTTAGATGAACAGGTTTGGACATCGGTGTATTCAAATTTTAGGAAATGTTTAAACATGAGGGGGAAAAAAGGCACCATTTATAGGCTAGGTAGCTGTGCTGCTGAAGAAGACAAAGGTAACTAAAAGATACTTCAGCTTAATGCTTTCCCAAAAGAAAAGCACTTGAAAATAGCTTAGTAGATATTGCCTATGATCTCCATGAACCCAAAACCTTTACTTAGTAGGGGGGCAGAACACACAAAGGACTTCTCTATTCTCAGTTCATTTTTAGCTCTACCGACTGTGTCCCCGACACTTTGCAACCACGTAGTCCCTCCTCCAGGATGCTTTCTGCCCTCAGAGAAAGGAGACTGCTGGGCAGAAAAAGCCATAAATTGTAACGGTGACAAGATTTTACATAAATATTATAGTAGTTTTGCATGTAAACAGCTGAGTGACTCTGGGAGCCTGACACTGAGAACTAGAATGTAAAGAAATGCATATGTGCGTATGCATGCATATGTATATATACACATACATGCATATGTATATATACAAATGTATCTTAGTCCAGAACACTTTAAGTGCAAAATAATCACATTGGTAGATTGTCCAATATTTATAATATATAAAAAATTTGTCCTTTATTCCTCTCCATGTTTTCGTAGTAATGTTTGGCAAGCAACGTAATACTAATGGTCACTTATATACAGCATCTAGTTTTTGAAACAGCACACCTCTTTCTGGCATCCCAGGAACTTTAACATCCTTGCCTAAACTTTAGATGTAATAACTTGGTTATGAGAAAATCTAACTCTGAGTCTTTTAAGATGTACCTTTACCACTGCAAGTACAAAATAATGCATTAAATAACTCAATATTTCCTTTATGTTCTTTGCAGCTTCAGAGAAAATCTCCATCTGCTAGATTACATTCACAGCCATCAAGAGATACCCTGATATCTGTGGACATGAATATTAGAAGGCTGAGTACCAAGAGTGAAAGATGAATGACCTCAAACTAAAAAAAAAAATAATTATGTTCTCCTCTTATTCTTCCTGTACCTTGCCAGTAGGCATAGTGCATTTTATATTGAAAAATGTACTGATTTAGCACTGCATACAAGTAGCATAAGCTGCACTTGTTTTTTCTTGAGACCCTTAGAATTTAATTTTGTATAGCAACTTGCAAGCCAGGCTCAGAGCCAACAGGATACTTCAGTTTCCTGGAATTAAGGTGACCCCCAAGTCTTATGGATATAAAGGCACTAGTTATTTTATTGCAAATGTTGACCTCCTCAAGCAGTAAGGGTGCAAATATCATGTGCACGCTTCACTGACCACCCAGCTGATCTAGTGGGCACTTCTCACAGCAGCGTGTATTTTTAGATCTACCATTCAGGTCAAGTACTAGCTGGATGTTTGCTTTTAGTATGCCTCTGTTCATTAATGCTTTTGATTAGATGCTATGTTCTTTTCCATTTCACTTCAAACAATATGCAGTACCTCTTTGAAGGTATTACTGCTCATAGAGATAGCTAAAAACCCAAGAAAAATACTCAGCAATTATGGACCAACCTCATAGCTCCTGGTAGGACAATCCATTAATACGCAATAGTCACTGAACACCACACAGCACTGTTTTTTCTTTCCCCTCCTGTTAAAATAATTTGTTGTTGTTCACTAGCACCAGAAATAACAACCAGCTCCTATAATTCCTGTTAGTTTCATTAGCCAGCATTTGCAAAAATAGTCAGGAATTAACATACTTACCTGGACTCAATGGAGCTACCCTGCGTATTCCATGGAGTGTACTCCATACGATCATCTTCCATGCAGGTTTGCTCTTGGATGTCCCAGAGCAACGCCTGTTTCTCAGTCACTTGACCAGAAGCCATGACAGCCTAGACACACCACATACCATCCAGCACGGTAACAGCCGACAGAGCAAGAGACAGACAACTCTTACGGATCTGTTTCATTTCTATCCCTACAGTGAAACAGGAGTTATGTCTCCTGCATCTGTGGAAGGATTTGAATTTAACAGGTACAACAATCTACTGTTGCTAGCATGAACAACCTACTGAAAAGATAGCTCTGTACGGAACTGCATTTTACTAGACTCTGTGAAAATTTTCTATTTAGGATAGGAAGACTTTCAGAAAACTCAGGGTGACACAAAAATTTAGCAAATAAGAAGAAAATGATGGTGAAGTTTGTCAGTCCAAGGAAACTTCCTGAAGCTTTTAATCCAAGGGAGCGAAAACTTTGAAATAAAATTGTTTTGCACCAAAGCTTAAAACATAGGCAAGAGTATTGAAATAGGATTTTTTCATAGAACATTTTGAAGCCAGATGGTCACCAAAGCCAAGTCTTTCTCACAATCGTTTTCAGCACAGTGGCATTCTCTGATGTGCAGTGGTTTTGCTGAAGCGAGAACCACCCCCCCACCAACCCAGAGCCACATACATATCTGATTGGTTTTTAAGCTAATTTTTGTTTGTAAACTGGTTTGGTAAGCTAGTTCTCTGTTGAAGTACCTTACAAAAGATAAGTATTCAAAACAAATATGGATACGCCCATATTGAGAATTCACCCAGCTTTTCACTTCTTCTTCGGACAGCCTTGCATGAGAAGGAATAAAAGACACAGGAAGAAACAGGTTGTGTTACCTGCTTAAATTTTCAATTACAAGGCAGGTATTTCTTGCAAAGCAGAAAGGGAGCAGATTAGGTAAACAAGCTGTTTCCTTCAGCTAGAGAATTTCCAAACTATGTCTCTGCTTGGGTAATGGATTTGCACAATATCCAGGATTTATCTAGTACTGCCATTTTAACACCAGATTATAGTAGTCGTGTGATCTGTATGCATTCCCCCCCTCCCGCATCTCCTTTTCCACGTACGATTAGGCTTCGGACAAACTCTAGAAGTAAACCCAAGCAATTTCCAAATGCAACTCCGTTTCAAGATCACTTGATGGTAAAAAGCAAGAGTTTGCTTTTCGTGATCCCTCTTACAGAGGCACAGTAATGAAGCAAGTGCTAGAGCCAAGAGCGGCAGAGTTGGAAGTGTAGCTACAAGAATATACAGAACTGTTTCAAGAATAATTAGGCCCTGGGTTGCCAGCACTGACCAAACGCTGAGAGCTCTTAATGGCTGAATTCAGTTGAAATTACAATACCTGCCCTAGTATATGGCATTTCGGTGGATCACATCCCACCTTTTCTGGGTTCAAAACAGCTCACTGAAGAAGAGATTCATTTGCCCTGCTAAAGCCATTGAGGCGAAGGGTGTCCTGACATCAGTCCTCCTGGGGACTATTCTGTTCGCCACGAGACAGTTTACTACTTCATTAGAAATTGTCATTCAAAATGAAAGTGTGGGGGAAGGAGGAAGCAGGGTTCACATACTGTTCTCACAACCCCCAGTAGTGAAGTCCCTTTTTTAGCCTAGAATTGCCATGTTAACCCTACTCTGTGTGGAGGTTGCTGGTATCTCCTCCAGCAGTTAGTTTATGCACCCACCGAGCAACTCCCTAAATCGTTTGTGCAGGTCCTGGTTAATGAGTCTGAGCTTGCTTGACTTGGAGCTCCTACAAGTTGTTTTCTTCCCGACTGATCCTCAAAAGGGACATGATTTCTCAATCTCTTCCCTGACATAAATTATTCCTAAGAATTAAAAGGAGAAATAATAAGGTGCAAGATACTGGCTGAGAGGTATTAATGTGGGGCCTGTCCCCATAGGAACCATGCTGCCGAGACCCTCAGGAGGAAACTAATTTTCCAGGACACGACATCTCCAGCCACATGGTGCTTTTGCTATCAAAAAGACTGCTCAACTACTGCTACAAGGAGTCTGCACAGTATGGTTAGCTAGCCTTTAATTTGTGCAGGAAACTTAAGTATAGGCTTTAGCATCACTTATTTCTAACAGAGCTGAAATAGGGGATAAGAGTAGAGGACTGAATTAAGATTTGAAGAGGATATGGTGAATTGTATCAGCTTGAATTTCAAAGGTTTAAACAGGCTTATCAGCTAGTCAGGCAACCAAGATGAAGAAACTAGATTATTCACTATGCCGCAGTGCTGCTAACAGGGGTTGGATATCATGAAAGGTCAATGACCTTTTCTTATATCTTTGGCATTTATCTTCTTAACTGTTATCTAAGTCCTCTAAATTACCTACCTGTGTTCAACACGTCACGCAGAATCCGGCCTCACAAATCCCTTTTTGTGATTTCTGAGACACCTTTCATCCCCGCTGAAAGTCCCGGAGCTGTTCTCCGGAAGCTGATCGCTAGCCACGTTACTTAATGCCCCCCCCAAAAGTATCTTCCACTAGAGTGCTCTCAGGCTTGTTGAGTAATATTACCACGCAGAGGCAGGCAGCATTTTGGACAGAGAGGAGGCAGCTGGCACCAGTTCACTGAAGTCTTCAGCAAGTCACTTAACATTTCAACAGGGGCTAACCAGTTGCAGCACATGCTAGCTGCTTGCTACAGGTAAGGAAAGGAAATATTCCAGCCCCTGGAGAGCTTGCCTGAGCCTGCTTAAAGCACCAACAGATTTCCCTTTGCTTCCTCCACTCACCTTCCTTTCCTATTCAATTCACCACACTTCTCTTTCCCCGCATCTGCTCACATCTCATTTCAACAGCAATACAAATCCTTCTTTCCCTTTACTTCTGGGCTGTCTTTTTTTATAGAAGTGTCCTGTTTCATCCAGTTAACTTCGGTGCTATTCATTGTTTGGCTATATATCTTTTGTTGCCCCAATTACTGCTCCTTGCCACATATTTTTCCACTTCCGTTACATTTATGTATTATTTTCATTTCATAGCCTCCTATCTCTTCAGTCCTTCTTCCATTTAGTGTTTGCATTTTCCCTTGTGGACCTGCTCCGAGTAATAAATACTTGTTTTGATAATTAACTCCGAAGAGCATTTCACTTTTTCTTCCCAAGTCCTTTTGCTAAAAACACATTATGCACTTGTTGCAGTAGCATCCAGAGGGTGCCACTGAAATGAGGGTTTCTATTGTGCTAAGCACTGTAAAGGCACATTAGTCTGACTACTTGTAGTCACAAGACACTTTGTCCTTTGAAGAAGTTCAAGGTTTGTAAAAGCATTGACCTGAAAGGGGACAAAAAGTAAAGCGTTTAAAATGAGATTCTGAAAAGTAAGTAGGATTTATCCACAATTGTTAAGGGAAGAAATATATTGTGAAGTGATGCTGAAAGAGGAGAGCTTTCAAGAAATATTTCTTCAAGCTTTTCCAAAATGAAACATCAAAACAATTTTTAATGAAAATTTTAGATCTTATTTGAAGTGACTTTCTGGTGGAAAACTCTTACTGTAAATGTTGTTACCAACTCTAACTGTGAGCTTTCTAGGTAAGTTACTCAAACAGGAAAAGGTGCATATTACCTTTCATACAGTCATCGGGTAAATTAAATTGGCAAATACAAAATTGAGCATCAAAAAAGAATGGCATTTTCGTGGGTACACACATCTATAAAGGTCATTTGTGCTAGACGTGAGAGGCAAATGGCTCTGCTCCGGCTCTGCCAGCCAGGAAATGAGCTGTTGCTGCCTCCGCGTTCCATCAAAGGTTGTGGAGGACCGGCAAGAGCAAGAACGGGCTGCAGGGCACCAGTGACTGGTCCCAGGCAGAGCACGGTTGTGTCCCCTGCAGCACCTGTGCTGTCAGCCTGCCCTGGACGTGGCCACAGGGCTCTGACCGGGGCTGCCAGAGGAGTTCAGGCCCCCAGGGGAAGGTCAAACCATCCCCACCGGGGACACATGGGGCAGAGACGAAGGATGTGTCACTGCAGCGGTACAGAAAGAGCTGGCGGTTGTTCAATACCAGTGGTTTATACAGGCTAACTAAGGTACCAGCGTTCATGCAAAACACAGACAGGCACTTGGGGTCCTGCCTCCCCCACGCTGCTACTGATCAGCTGCTGACTTCAGATGCAGAGATTTCATCTCTGCTTCGTCTGCCAGGGCCCCCACTGTTGTCCGTCCTCCCCCCCCGCCCCCCGCTTTGTGCCTGTGCGGGCAGCGCAGGGATCCAACTAAAGAATCAGTCTTCCACAAACTCCATGCGTGGCAGCAACCGGGAATTCTTTGAGACAGGGCTCTTTTTATCTAGATGGCTTTTTTGGCCTTAGATACAACTGAAAATGTACATTAAAATATTAGAATTACTACTAAACAAACAAACAACTTTGAAACCAAGACAACATGTGAAGTCTCACTATCCTACATGTTCCTAAAACTTCCCAGGACTAGAATTACAATACAAGAAAAGTATTTCCTAGAGGAAACTCAAGTTTAAAGACAAAATTTTAAGTCTTGTGGACTCATTGGCATGGAGAAAATGACAAATGCAGAGCTAGAAGACTTTTGTATTTCTGATTAGCTTTATTTTGTTAGAGTGTTATATCTTCCAGGGTGAATCTTTCCTTGCAGTTCAAAACCAAACCTCCAAATTCTACCGGAAAAGAAAAAGTGTCACAAAGCAAACTGTTTCACACTTCCGTGCCTAAAGCATAATCTCTGCTGCAAGACCTGCCTGAGCTTCACACCTGAAGAGACACAAATTTCAAACACAAAGCGAAAACCCCGTAACAAACATGCTTTTTTTTTTTTTTTTTTTTACCTACCCACGTCTTCTTTCAATTCACTTGCTAAGTGAACAGGAAGCTGCAACAAAGTCTTACAATGAAATAAGAAAATAGCCTAAATAGACCATAGAGCAAACAAATGATGCCTTTGTCTGCCAGGCTTTGGCAGATATTTATCAGATATCTGTGACAAACTCAGAAACTTGACACAGTTGTATTTCCACACTTCCCCACTTTTGGATGAAAAACAAAGGGTATGTTGGTAGTGAAAAACAGGTCTAAAGAGAGAATTATATAAGCATAAGGGCTGCTCCATAATAAGATATTAAGTATTAAACACCCTTCCCTTCACAATGGAATAAAAAGAGGCAGTGCTTTCATCAGCTTGATAGATTTTCATACCAGCTGAAGGTATTTGGGCCCTAGTCCCTCACTGATACATGGCTGCTCTGCACGTTAAGTGAGAGGAGCCTCCATTTACCCTATGCCCTGTTCCCAAAGGCCGTGGCGTCTTTCTGCAGCTGCCACCTCTGTACTCTGCTCTTTGCTGCTGCACATGGATACCAGGCCAAAGAGATTTTGGAGAGGAAGATGAAGATTATTTGCACTCAAAAAAAAAAAAAAAAGCAATCAAAACATTTAGACGTTGTTCAAACATTTAGAACCTCATGTGCCACAATCAACACTTTCCATTCCCTAGTGTTTATGTAGGAGAGCTCCGTTCGGGTGGTCTGTGTACACTCTTCCAGTCCTGCTTTGGGGACTACTGTTTGCAAACGAGCGTTAGTTGACCTGCACTTGGTCAAGAAGCTACCATCAAATGCTATCTACAACAATATAGGAAATAATCAGCTATGAAACATTTTGTGCTTGTATTCAAAGGGTCATATTTAAACACGTAAGGTGACGGAAATGTCAGCTGGTATAAGCTTACGATGCATAAAAGTCTCATGCATTTCCTTTTGCTCATGTTTGTTTATGAGTCAGAGCAAGGTAAGGCAGCAGTAGTTTCATTCAAATCTTATACTCCCCTGTCATCAGGAAGAACATGTTCAGAAGAGTTGAATGATTTAGAATAGTTTTACTTGTCCCTTTTCCTCCTTTCCTCCCAGGAAAGGACATGCTTAATATTACCATGGTTCTAGATCTGATTTTTTCCTAGTTTAGAGATAATAGATATAAGAAGGAAAACAACAAACAAACAACCCCCCAGTCTCTCTTTCTAATCCTCTGCATTAAACTGAACCCAATAGATTGTTCTGTTTCTGTGAAACAAGGTTTGTAAGAAGAAAATCCCTCTGACTCAACCAGATGATTAATGGAGGGAGGAAAACCCCAGGCTGGTAGCACTTCACTATCCAGAAGTTCACTTTGGGGTTTTTCCCCCAACCACAATAACCAGTCTAAGATTTTCTCTCCCTTGTTTATGTTCTCACTTTATTCTATTCAATCTGTCCATATCCATTAGAGATCACAGAAACTTAGAGGTGGAGAACATCCAGAATCTTTAAATTTGTAACTGTAATGGTTGCTGGATCTATAATTTTGGAATTGACTGGCAAGGGGTGGCCCAAGAAATGAATCGTATCCTAGATTCCAGTGCATAAACTGTGTACTTGATAGATGTACTGCTAACAGTACAAAAAGATGCTGCAAGCTGTATAAAGTGGGGGTGGGGAGGGAAAAGAAAGCAAAGATAGAACAACAAATAGTCAGGTGCTCCCACAAACTTACCTGTACCTTAGCCTATAGCCCATGAACTTGGGCTTCACTTAGAAACTGAATACCATCATGTATAAACTTACTTTTCCATTAGTGACCTCTGGAACAACTCAGCACTAAGTGGTGCTGGAGTACAACAAAAGAGGCAGCCTTATGCTTCTGTAAAATAGGAAGCAAGGCCATGCTCCTTCTTCATGTACCATCAAGCAGTAACAGGATAGAGATAGTACAACATATGAGACCCAAGTATCTGTGAAGGTCTCATCATTCTTGTCAGAGCTCACTTAAGGCAAACTTTTCAATCAGAAAGATTAAGGAAACTTCTAATATCTTTAAATATGAACTTTTTTAGACCAAGGGTGATGTACTCACCCTCTTCCCCAAAAGAGAGTACTCAGGCAAATGCTTTAAATTCAGGAATTAGGGATTATGAATGATTCAACTTCCTGTGCATTCTGGCACTGAACAAGATGCTCTGATGATGGAGAAACAGCCAGCAATGAGGACACAAAATTGAAAATACAGATACTCCTCCATAGCAGAGTGGGGCAGGTCAGGCTGACAGATCCAGAGAGGCAATGAGTACTCTAGAAACACTTTTCTCATTTTAAGATGATGCCAAATTTCTAAGGTGAACACAGTGCCTAGGAGCTGACAGCAAGAGGGCCCTCATAACCCACTCCCACGCACAACAAACGATGTCAATATGAAGTCCCTGAAGTTTGTGGAGTGTTTCCAGCATGGAGCACATAAAGCTGTCGGTTGAGGTTGTCACAAATCACTCAGCTTTCAGCCAGGAGGCTGAGGGGAGTTGGCACTGGAAAGAGACCATGACAGTCTGTGGAAGCCCGACATGCTTTTCGAAGCTGATACTGAAAGAAACTGCCATGACAAAAAGGATTAGGCAGGCAGCTGATATATTCAGCAGGCACATCTATGCATATTGAGGGTGCTAATTAGGCCCCTTTGCTGGGATTGCTGAGGGACAGAAACAGACTGTGTACAGATAAAACGCACCGTCTTCTCTATCAGCACCATTAGCAAGGGAAATCAATAGTTAAAATATCTTGCTACTGACAACCAAAATCCAGATTAAGCCCGCATTCAAGAAAGCCACCAACATCTTGACTAAGGAGAAGGAAAAGGAAAAAAAACAGCTTTGCATACAAATGGTTCATTTTCTTCTGCATCAGTAGATGGTGCTCTTTATACTCTATTGCAGGTTACTTCCGAGAAATGGCGCTTGCATGTCTGGGGGTGAAATCTTTATCCACACACTCTTCTTCATCTCCCTAAACTGCCAGACCTTCTTCCCTCTAAAGTGGCTGGACACTAATCATATTAGTGCTCAATGGGTTCAACCTGGAACTTTAGATTAATCTGTCATGGTAAATAACTAAAGGAGTCAGGAAACATGCAGGATTTCTATGCCCCTCCGGAAGGCTACCACTCAGTAAATACTAATGTGGTCCTTCCTTTGTAAGTGCTGCTAAAGGCAACTCTCTACGCTTCTGTCCGTGGTTGTCCTGGCAGGAACGTGCTGAGCGGCAGAGTGACACCACCTCTGACAAAGCCCAAACGACAGCACTCATGGGTGCGTGGTGTTAAGAGCCAGCATACAAATTTGACACATTGGAGACATGCACCCTGCACGCTTCCGTAACACCACTTACTCCTATTAGGCTACTGGAATGCCAAACGCCCTAAATCATCACATTCAGATAAAATTTCCAAGTGCAGCATGAGGGAGGACACATCCTGGGAAACCCACACAAATACCAGCCCCTTCTCTGATTCCCAGAACAGAGGCTTCCATGGTCCAGCCAGTAGCAGAACCAGCTGTTCTCATCTCCACAGGCAGGCACAGATGCCCTTGTCCTCTGGAAATGGAGCATCTGGGCATTTGTTCCAGTGGACTCACTGGAACTCAGGCAGGTGATGGAATATCACGCAGTCTTTAAATAGCCTCAGAAGCATGACGAAACAGAATCAATTTCTGGGATAATAGGAGGAAAATAAGTCCAAATATACACACACATAAATCAAGCAAGTTGGCACGCTTACATAAAAGTGCTATAAATAATGCAGTACTGTGCAGGACTCTTTGTCCTTTCCTAGCTGCCTTTTAAGTCTATGGCCTTCCACAACCGGCATTCATTTTTTCATGGCTTCCTACTGAATCTGACACTACAAGTTGCTCTAAAGAAAATGTGTTTTATGAAGTGACCTGGATTTATTAAAAAGGAATTAAGCTATACCACAAGATGCATCCAGCCCACGACAGTAAGACCACAAACCACAAACCGTGGCATTGACACCACTACAATGTTTGTCAATCAGCTCTCCCATCAGAGAAAAAAAAAACCAACAACAAACCAAACCCAAAAATTGCCCCCAAGCCCCGAGGAGGTATCTGTTACATTTACTACTGCCTTAATTCCACAGCGAACCTGGTCAGGGTGTTATTTTTCAGAGGCCTGAGACTGAGTCTTTTAAATCTCTGGCAGTGAAGGTAACCCACAAGGAACCACGTGGAGAGAACTAAGACTTCCTCAAGAATTAGCTCCTCCACAGCTGCTCCCTTTTTAAACCTAGAAAAGCTTCCCTGATTTTTTGTTAGTTGTTGGTCTTTCGCCCTTGCGTACAGAGCCTGCTCTGTGCCCTCGGCTGCAGGTGGAGTATTTCCCCAGAGCAGGTGAGGGGGAGAAGCTACTAGCTGGAAAACCAGTCTCTTTCCCAAGTGGCAAGATGCAACACTTCCAGAGATTTTTCCACATAAACGGATCAGGTTTATATGCCCATTACCTGTTTCCAACCTCCTGCCCCCGCCCCGGCACAGTCCTTGTGTAAGGACTCAGTTTTGCTCTCGCAGCAGGCCTCCCAGAGATATCAAGGACAGGTTCGCACCACCACCCAAGGCTCAATGCCTCTGGCTACTTTAAAGAAGCATGGCCTGCATCATGGGAACCTTTGTTATCTGTACTGACTGAAATGATTTGAGTTCTGCTCTGTGTCTTTCTCCCACATCTCTCTCTTTATTCTTTATCTCTTCCTCATCTTAAATCTTGCCTCTCTTTTCCCTGCAGTATTACCCAGTTGCCCTTTCCAGCAAGACACATGCTCCCTTTCAACCTTTGATGTAACAGGTTCATCGTGAAACTCAAGTATCCATAACCTGAGGAATTTTCTGAGAGCAAAGGAATTCAACTTCAAAACATCTTGCTGAAAAGCCTGTACAGAGACAGGAACTCACTGCCTTGGTTTGCATTTTCACAATTTCTTTCTGTGCTAGAACATTCACCTTGAGAAAGCACTGAATATGACACAAAGATAAATACAGCTTTGGCACTCAGTGCTCTCTGCTTTTTCGTTTGTCATTCTAATGAAGCAACACAAACTCCAGTACTTTTCTCCCAACAGAAGACATGTATCTGATAGCCCAGAAAATCCCCTTCTGTACCTAACTTCTGTCTCAGAAATGCCACCATACTGTGGTAAACTGAATTATGTATCTTGACCTGACATTTACTGTATCTATATATTGGTTTGTTTTCACTCCGTGCTCTGTTCTCTCAAGATAAGCCACCGTTTGAACGGAGATGGAGAAGGACATGGAAACAAAGGAGGATGAGACAATTCACTAGCACTAGGTAAAGACTCTAGCTCCTGCTGCGGGCGCAGGGCTGGTTCTACGTTTAGAAGCAGAAAGATGAGGACAAACCAGAACAGACCTGGCCGGAAAGGAAGGAGTTTGAAAAGCTCTCCAAATTAACACAGGTGGCTGCTGGAAGGATCTAAAGTTCTGGCTGCTCAGCTTATCATCAGAAGAAAGTCCTTGCACAGGACAGATGGATGTATTGACCATTTTAAAATCCTCTAATTAAATTGTAGTTTGGGTTAAGATAGCAGCAAAGTCTTTATGCTTGCCAGCAATCACAGACATTGGATATAAAGCAGAACAGTTATTGATCCCGCCCCAGGATAATAAACATCTTCATCTCTGAGCTACAGCAAGGCAGCTGCCAATTAACTGGCACCCAGGGTGCTGGTGAGAGGAGAGCGCGATATGGCTGATTTGTACAAAATAACCCTGCAGTACAGTAATACAGGATCTCTCTGACCACTGAAGAAACTAGTTCACTCTAAGAAGTGCCAATTGCATAGTGACATCTGATTACTTGGCCGGCATTTTTTAAGTTTTAAAGATTTGCATGCCCTCCCCTCTGCCTCTTAATAGGAGACATCAGTGACATGCCGCTAAAGGCTCATGCGTGCCGACAAGCCTCTGTTCTTTCTTCTGTTAGTGCTGTCAGGTCTCTCATACGGGCTAAGACAACCTTGCCCAATTGCCTCCCATCGCATGCTTCACCGTTGTTAGAGCTTTACCTCGTGAATCAGTGCAGGAGAGACACTCCAGCCCTGCGCGGCAGCTAGGTATGCAGGTCATGTCAGGAAAGACAGTGCTCAAAATGCCCATAGCAAACTACTAACTCTGCAGCCCAGGGCAGGAGTCCCTCACCCACCTCAGGACCAGGATGGTCAAAGCAGCAGGTGTCACATCAGGAAAGCAGAGACATAAAAGGATGGGGGGGTTTGGAACTAGATGATTGGGTGTTGGTCTCTTCTCCCAAGCAACAAGTGATAGGACAAGAGGAAATGACCTCAAATTGCTCCAGGTGAGGTTTAGGTTGGATATTAGGAAACATTTCTTCACTGAAAGGGTGGTCAGACATTGGAACAGGCTCCCCAGAGAGGTGGTGGAGTCACCGTCCCTGGAGGTGTTCAAAAAGCGTGTAGACATGGCACTTGGTCTAGTAGCCATGGTGGTGGTGGGTTGACGGTTGGATTTGATGATCCTAGAGGTCTTTTCCAACCTTAAAGATTCTGTGATTCCATGATCTTTAAGGTCCTTTCCAAGCCAAACCATTCTATGATTCTATGATAGTACTGTAAGTACTGCTAGCCACACATTAGTGAAATTCTTTATAATAGAGCTCTGCTCCCCTCCTTCGCTTCTCCAAACTTAAAATTTAACCATCTAAATTATCAGTATGACAGCTTTAAAAACACTGGCATCAAAGTGAGAAGTACAGGCAGTATTTCATAGTTACTTTGTCAGGCTCTCTACAACCACAGGGAAATATTACTGAGTTGATACACAAGTCATGTTATAAAACACAAGCCTTCTAGGTAGGGTAGAAACTCCCTCACTCCAGGAATTTTAGAAGTACGAGTATAATGGCCTTCCTGAAAACCTGGACACATTTAGCTTTAAATGCATTAATTCTCCAGATTTCTCCTGTGTTAAATTATAGGTGAATTAGTGCTCTCAGCAAGTCATTGGAAGTCTGAACTTGCAAATACGGTAGTAATGCTCAGGGGAAATTCAGAGCCAAGACTCTGCAGATGTACCACGGATCTGTTTGCACAAAGAGAAAAAAGTTACTCCAGTGTATGGAGGAAATGCTGTGTTACTACCTCTACTAAGGAGAAGCCAACCTGCATTCCTCATTTGATGGCATCCTTCCATCATGGCTTTAAACAATCTCACAGAGCTGCTGCTGCTGGGTAAGAGGTGTATTCAATGTCAGGACTGACTTCAGTTCAATGTTGGGTGTATGATCATGCTGTGTATGATGCATGGCATTTTTTGATTTAACTTTACAAAGTGTTTTGATATGTTTCAAGGATAGACAGTCCTGTAGGAAGTCTTTTATATGAAGCTTTAAAAAGCACTTCAGTACAAATTCATTTCTGTGTAGCTAGTCTCTGGATTTCAGCATTGCCCAAGCTGAGTGGATGGGCATGTTAAAATACAGAATGCTATGACAGGAGGGAAAAAAAATTAGCTACAAGTCATAGCATTAGTGTATGAATCATGCATCCAATTAAACATGTTTAACCAGTGAAATAGAAACCTTTGTGAGCTACAAATGGCCTCAGTCAGAGTTTATTTCTCTCAATTAAAAATAAAAAAACCTATCAATAGTTTCTTTAAAAGAATCTCCTTAGTCTCTAGCTACCGAGAAAGAAACTCTGGGTTTTGCATGTCAACACTGCATGTTTGTTCAACAGCATTAACAGTGAAAACTTTTGACGTATTCTGGAAGTCGGTTAATAATGGTTAAAAGAAAAGCAGTCATATACATATGGAGAAAATTCCAACTTTTCTTTACACTTCACAGCTTTGTTACTGCTACTGAGTTGTGGCACAGCTCCAGGAAAACTGGTGCGAGGCACATCAGAACCTGCCATCTCTGTGTGATTAAATGACCCTCTGTGAACTGTCCCACGATGTAAAGTCATAATGTGTGTGTTTCAAACACAGAATAAAAGCATTCAGGAGAAAGCCGCAAACCAGAATGGTCAGCCTTTACCACAATTTTTTTCTCTCCAAGCAGCTTCAATACCCAGGTTGTCACTGTTCAGCTAAAAAAGAGAATTGTTTCCAAGACCGACAGAAAATAATTTACACTCTTCTCTCCATTTTAGCATGGTGCTATAACTCCAAAAATAAAGTTTCACTTCAAGTAAAGGGTAGAGTGAGGTATAAACCTGATGCTTTCTCCACGGTGCTTGGCTCACAGCAAAGATGAACAGTTTTAAGCATGTATTCCGTCATGTACTGAGAAGAAAATAAAGCTCAGTGCACAAAGATCAAATAGTAACAAAACACCATTCCCTTGCTTGCCCCACTTAATTTTCAAGCTTCAGGGGTACTGGCACTCCCCCCCCCCAAGGTGTGGGTACAGTGTATACTCCACCTCCCTATACCTCTCTACTCCCCTGTACTACTTAATAATATGCCACCTCTGTGTTGGGGAGGCGTAGGTAAGGTTGGAAAATGGCTTGCTCTACCTGCCGCCTCCACTTGAAGGGAACGGCATCAAGTTTCTGAACTCCATTTAGAAATACTTTTCTTTTCAGCAGCTGCAGAGTCTGGCCTAAGGAGCATTCTAGGAACCACGTCATTTTAGCACACTTTCTGCTAAAATGATAACCAGTTTTAAAGACAGAAATGCCATCTGTTTCTGCAGTGCTCACACAGAGGGGTAGTGGCTGCTTTGGTGTCATTCAACTCCCATCCCAGCCACAATGTCTTTGCTCCCCCTGGTCACATCTGACCTACAGAGCTGAACCTACACGCACATGCACATCAATGGTGATGTAGAAGGATGTGTGGTTTTCATTCGTCAGTTAAATCAGCATCTGAGCAGAAATTTCTAAATAGCAACCAAATCGCACAATTGCCCATCATCTTTAAATAATTTGTAATTTCAATCTTTAGATTATAAAAGGAGAAAAGCCACTCATGCAAATATTTCTGCATCCCTGGACAGTGCTACAAATAAAGTACTGACTAAGCAGCATAGCAAGAATTTATTGGCACCAATAATAGCACACAGAGTAACTCTTTCCTAAGCATCAATTATGGAAGTGGGAGCTGTATGCACACAAAAAAGACGACAAAAATACTTGTAAGTAGCATATTTTGATAAAAGAGAAAAGCACCTTTCTTAAGTAGACTTGAAATAAGAGTTATTAAGCACAGGACATGAATAGAAAGACTATAGTATGCTAGATTAGAAACAAAGCAAAAATCAAAATAATGGAATTATTCTGCTAGTTTATATATCTAAAGCAGCAACAACAGAGCTTGCTTAGAGCCTATCGGTTTTTCAGCAATGCCATACTTCTGAGAGAACACGAGCTTGTTAGCCAGGAAGCTTAGTGAAATGTGCCACGACACTTTTGTTGGGAAAACTTCCTCCCACTGAGGATGCAGCATTTGTGCATAACAGAGTAAGGCCGCCCACAACACCTAACAGGGTCCATGACTGCATTCTTCAGCTATCGCATGGAGACAGCAGTTCAGTCTATGTCCTGCCTTCTCCACGCAGAAACTTTATTCCAAGACTGTCATGTCCCAAGAAAACACCTTAAGCATATATTTATTTTGGCCTCTGAGAAATGCCAAAACGTCCACATCAATGGAGACCAATCGCTTTATAGCCTTACAACAATTTGTGGGACAAGATAGTCATTTTCCATGCACCTGTGCTCTTACTTTCTGCAAATGCTAACAAGTCACTGACAGTTTATACTACAAGGAAACTAGCACACACTTTGCTGTGCCCAAATGCGCTGCTGAACAGGAAGTAAGAAAACAATGTCTTAACAGCTGTGAATGTGGTGAGACAAGCACTT
The DNA here is from genome assembly GCF_011004875.1 of Balearica regulorum gibbericeps. NCBI lineage: Eukaryota > Metazoa > Chordata > Aves > Gruiformes > Gruidae > Balearica > Balearica regulorum. The sequence goes on from NC_046184.1 coordinate 96,757,276, forward strand.
TTATCTGCTTACCAGATATTTCTTTAAATAGAGATGCAACCACAACACTGTTAAGCTGAAAGGTTCAGTAGTTGAGTGATTCAGTTCAAATTCACTACTCCAATGCATCATGGACCACTTCTCAAGAGTTAACTTCACAGTCATTATTTCAAATCTTCATCTTAACCTACACACACACTAATTAGATCTAAGTGGTCATTCAGCTGCACTGCAAAGATACCTTGGCTTATCGGTAAATATATGCAATCACGGAGATTAAACTGAGGCAGGCTCATCCATTTTTTTTTATTTCCTCATCACTGTTTGTGACTTTGCAGATGTGTGCATGAACACAACCCTTGACTCCCAGTGCTGCCTGTTAGGGGAACAGTGTCCCTCAGGAAGAAAATGCAGGAAGGATGTTAGAGGAGAAAAAGAAGTAGTTCAAATGCTTTTAACCTGCATTGTCATGGCAAAGGGAGGTGGGAGCAGAGTCTGATTTCTAACAGGAACCGCCAAGAAGACAGCCTAGCCTAGCCTAGGTCTCCAGAGCTCAGAACTTCTGCTGTGTCCAGAAGAGGGATAGGCCAAAGCCCAATTAAGAGCCGACGTGGACCATGCTGTGATAACACAGCCTTGGAGAAGTGGTGGCAGAGACTTAAGAGTTCAGATGCAGAAAGAGCAGCCTGAGTTACTACAATTCATTAGCTGCATGCCAGTCATTCACTTGAGCGCAGGTGTTGTTTTGCTCACAGTAAGGGTTATTTTCATTCAAAATTGTATTTGGGAATACTTCACTCAAAGCAGAACAAGTTTAAGTCATTGCAACAGAGAGGACAAACTTCTGACATTCTCCTAGTCAAACACTTAAGCTGGAAGCAATGGATGAGAAAGCGCACTATGAAGGCTAAACTGGTTAAAGGATGCACTGCAGAATTGGAATTGGCTTAATCACTGTAGCAATGAGCACAGTTTGGGGAGATTCTCCAACAGGCTCCAGGCCACATAGACAAGAATTTGGGTTTTCTACATTAGCTTCAACTGAGCCACATGGACATGCTCATGGTAGTCCCAAGTAACTTTTAAAAGCACAAGCTTAGTATTTTAGGGACCCTGTCTTGCTCACAAATTCTTCTTGCACTTTGGTCAAACAAAGTTGATGATAGATTATCTGCAAGCCTCCTATCAAGCACAGAGTGGGGCTCCCTGGCTTCACTAGGGTGTCTCACATGGGAAACATTTGCAGGATCAGGTCTTTGGCTGCCCAGGGATAAATATTTGTCCATGCTCTTTGTATAAGTGTGTCAAGGGGGAATTACAAAAATCCTAGAACCAGGTAAGTAGATTATAGCAACTTTAATAGAAAACTCATTCTCTTTGTGGCTATTGAAATACCAGTAGAAACTACATCTCTCTTAGGATACAGCATCTGTCTGAACAGAAAGTAAAATCCGCTGAAGTCAATGGAAAGGCCATACTTCAACAGGTTTTGGATGAAAAGGCATCTGTTCTGTTTTCTCTTTGATAGTCATGCAGA